>NC_046287.1:70347943-71556276 GCF_004115265.2 Rhinolophus ferrumequinum | reverse complement strand
GTCCTTTGTTCACATATTTTGCCTGTGTAGTTTGCTTTGTTTAGTCTATTCTTCCACCTTCTCTATCTGTCAGAGTAGAAATGCAGCTCAATATTTACCATTTCCAAGTAACTTCACTAACTCCTGCAGCTCTATGAGGTGACACCCACATTCTTTATAATAGTCTGTGTACATTTCTAACATAGTATTTAGAATAAATTTTATAGAAGTTTTCTATCTCCCATTAAATTAGGGTTTCTTGAAATCAGAGGCTCTGCTTTTCAACTCAGTATTCCTGTCAAATGCAATGATGGGCACAGAATAGGTTCTGTATAAATGCTCAGTAAATGAGAACAGTAAATCTCAAACCAGCAAAACTATTTATCCATACTGTGTAGAATATGGGGCGGAAGCAAAGAAGCTAATGTTTTATCTGAGTCTTTGTTCCTTTTTTCACGGAGAAATCCAAGGCAAATATAAAAAAAGTGCCACTAGTATATTTGTGATCATTTATATTTTCAGTAATCTTACACAGGCCATTGAGAGTTTGAAATGTAACCTACATATGACCAATAGGGGAGGTAGAGAGAACAGGCCTGGAAAAAAATAGTGATCATAAAAAATGTAGAATCCTCTCCATCCAAATTCTTTCTCATTCCTTATGGACATATTGACTCATCCTTTATTTATTCATTATTGAGTACCCAGGTATTATGGTAAATGCCAGAGTCACTAAGATGAGTAAGACTTACCCAATGCCATAAAAAAATTCACAGTAGGGGAGAGTGCACTTGAAACTAAGTATTAAAAAACAAACAAAAGCTATGAATTAATAGAGACATATCCACATTCTTCATCGTCTTGTGGAAGTACAGAGAAAGGAACACTCAATAAGATCAACAAGACCAAGTAGCAATTAATCGTGTACAAAGTTGCCACAGGGGAAATGATATCTGAGCACAAGAATGAGGTTGCCTGAAACATCATTCCATTTATTTTCCCCCAAATCATATCCTTCCATTTCTTCTACTTGCTTTTACAGACCTATGTAGTAAGCATGCCTTTCCACACCTTATCTTCAACTCACTTTTACAATCATATTTATATACTTACAATTTTTTGTTTCCTTAATTAGATTTCAAACCACCTTAAATGCAGGATCATATTTTCATAATCCTAATACTAAATTATGTCCCTGTGTGTGCTTAATAAACACTTATTAATGCACTTAATGTTCCTAGCATCCTAAGATTGTAAGAATCAGGTTCTATGTTTGGTTTATTAATTTATGAAATGATAAATTACATTGTTTCAAAAGGTTCTCTAATTATTTTCTTCTTTATGATACATAATTATTCATTATAAATTATCTCTTCTTTCATAATTTCAATCATTTAAGATTTCACTATATAAATAGTATAATTAAACATAGCTTCTTAATTTGTTTCACATGTCAAGGTAGCAGTGAATTACGAAAATATTTCCTAAATCCCAACAGAATGTCGAAATAGAATAGATTGTTACATTGTAGAGCTTCAGCTGTAGAGCTTTATCCCTCCCAGCTTAGTAGGAATGGGGAATTAGCCAAAAGAGGATATAGCATAATAACATCTAGGAACTGGGTAATAAGATCAGCAAGAGGCAGTCTAGGCTCTACCACTGATTTCTACGTGAGCTGGAGAAAGTTGTACAAATTCTGAGTCTCAGTTTTCCCATCTGTAAAATAGGGTGGATATGAGGATCAGTGAACTAATGAGCGTAAAGCATTTAGCAAAGTGCCTGGTCCTACACATATTAATGTCTCATGTAATAATACACATATTAATAGTAACTACTACTATTAGTGATGCTATTTATAAGCTCAGATTTCAATATGTATAGCAATTGTTGTGAAAGAAAATATGGAATTAAAGAGGTTCCGTACCTAATAGCGTGTATACTGCTTACTTCATCATAAAACACTACCTTCACAATGATAGTAAGATTATTTTCATTCTGCAAAAGAAAAAGAAAACTTTTGTTGCAAAATTGTGCATATTTACAGAAGAAACCACTCTCACCTGGGGCAAGTGAAACTGAAATGTTTTGCTCGGTTTACTAATTTCTCTTCTAATGAAAGTGGAATCTGATATACATATCTGAATCAGATGTATCTATGTGTGTGTGTGTGTATATATATATATATATATATATATATATATATACACACATCTGATATATATCAAAATAAAGTTAAGTCAGTAGAACTTCATGTAATAGATATTCAGATTGCCACATCTTCTTTACTTCTGACGGAATGCATCCAGTTAGAAAACAACAATTAGAAACGTATAGAAGATTACAAAAAAGAAGAAGAAAACAGATTTAAAGAAAACACTTTGCAAAGATACTTTTTCAATATGAGATCAAACTATCAAGTCATTCAACTACTTGTGAATGAATCTTCTACATTGCTTTGACATGAATTTTAGACCGAAAAAAATAGACACCATCTCAACAGATCAGCTCTTTATTTTAATGTTTACATTAATCATACCTTTATTATATCATTTTATTAGTAAGGGGGAAATATAGGAAATCCATTTTAATTTCTTTTTGAAATAAGTTTGTGTATTGGAATAAATCCCAACTTTGTGGTTGTTTAGAGAGCTCGTGTAGAAATGAGATGTGGATTTGCAGCCTTGGACAGAGATTCCGGTTCCTATGAATCTTTGAATCTTTCTAGGTTAAAATAAGAATATCTAAACTTTCCTTGTATGTTTTCTCTGGGGAAATTACCTTTTAGTTCTTAAAGACCAAAGTTTCCTTTATACTTTCAAACTTTAAAAAGTATTTTTATAACCTTACTTAAAGGTTTGGCCTACTAATTCATGAGATCTTTAGAGATGTCTCATATCTAGATTGTTTGATACATAGACTGAAGTGTACCTTCTTCTTTGGGGTCATTTAAACTTTTATATATCAGTTTTATTTACCTGTTAGGATCAAAGTGTTCTTAGAAGCTGGCAAATTTTTCATATATCTCTAGAGGAAAAAAAAAAAATATATATATATATATATATAAATATATAATTATGTAATTATATCAATATCGTCTATGTTTTGTAAGGTTTTTAACTATATATTACCTAATTTTTAAATTAATTAACATGGGAGAAAAGTTTAAGCATTTGACTAGTTATGATCAAGGTTATAGACTTCATTTAGTGACTATAAAAGTATGCTTTTTTCTCCAGAGCCAGTTCCTCTTCAAACCAATATCTATTAAGTGTTTCTTCAACATTTCTGGGAAGGAGAAGCTGAGACCTCAGGGAGGACTGGAAGAGGGGGCGGAGCAAGAAGATTAATGATAATCACACTCCTCCTCTGTAGAATCCTCGCCACTCTGATTTCTTCCCAAACTTGCACACACGGCTTAGTCCCAGCTTTTATTTGAGTATCGCCTCAGGCTCTAGATCTGCTTCTCTCTTCAAATAGCTTATCAAAGTATTCCTTCCCACCGTATGTAGTACTCTAGCAAAGTCCTGGCAAACACACACTCTTTCCTATCTCAAGTTTCCCATGGTGTTATATTACATCAACAATACTTTAGTGACTTGTATGGAACGCTACCCCGAAAAACTACTCAGCTAGCCCACCTCTTAATCCACTCTACCTGCACTACTCATTGGTTTCCTTGAGAGGACACCATCATCTCCTTATCTGACAATTCGTCTTAGGCTTCCCCACTAATTTCTATCCCCAATTACTCAATGTATTATTGTATTTACCTACACCTACTTCTAAACAAAATTTTTGGTAGAACCCCTAGGTATACAGTCCCCAAAGATCTGGGTTCTGCGCTCGTTGCTTTCTCTCCCCTTTAGTAAACCTCATCTACTTTTATTTCCTTGGCTATTATCAACACTTCCTTTGGGTTCTTAAGCTACAGACCTAATATCCACTTCTTTGCTGGATTTTTACACTTGCATTCTCAGAAATGCCTTAAGTTAAAAATGTCGAAAATCAGTAAATTCATAAATTTCCTCCTAAAACCTGCTTCTTATCTTATTCTGTTTCTATAGTAGATTCAGACCAGAGTAGTCTCATGTCCCTCCCACTCTCTAACCTCCTTCATCTAATCAGTGCCTAAGTATTTCCTCCTTTCCATTCCCTCTACCTCGGGATTTCATTATTTCTTACTTAAAGTCATTTTTGTCTGAATGACTTCCTCCTTTTAATCTCTTTTCTCCTTTAATTCCTCTAAACTGCTGCCCAAACAATCTCCCTAAAGTACAGCTCTTTCAACGATTCCTTGTTGTCTACAGATTAAAGTCTAAATCCCATGTTATCTGTGTCTAACACATCCTTAGTGTGGTTTTACCCATATTTACTACTACTGCTCATTACATAACCTAGGCTTGAGCTTTGCGGGATAGTCTTAGGATATGCCCTGAACTTTCCCTCCCACAGATACTCTTTTGCTTATGCTAAACCCTGTAGCAGGACTGCCTTGCCCATCTTTGATGCCACGTTGAGGCATTTGTTGATTATCCTTCCTAACTGGCCCCACCACAACTGCTCAGTTATTCTATAGAACCTGCCTACACTATTTGTTTCATTCATAGTTCATTACATTTTGAAATTTTTTTATGAGTGTTCATATGTTTATTCTCCAAGACTGTAACATTCCAGGGTAAGAATTCAGAGGGTTTTTTTTGTTGTTTTTTTTTTTTTTTGCTTATTTGTTTGTTGTTGTTTTTTTAATCACCATTATATTCCCAGGATGAAGAAAACTGGGAAATAATGAAAACGTGTATTGCAATTCTACTACATGCTAGGCATTTTGTTCATTGAAGGGAGATATTCTGCTTCCACTGTTTGGATTCCCAAACCATTTTTAATACAATAATTTAATGACAATTTTATTGATGTTGATAAATTTCATTCATAAGTCATTTTCTGGAATTTAGTCAATTTAATTTTTTATTAATTGATGCAAATTTCTCAGATTATTTTTCATGTTTATTATCTTACTAAAATTATTTATTAAAAAGTTTAAACTTTTTTCCACTTAAAGTTTTTAATTAATACTTGATTCTTATTCAGTTTTTTGTCCATGTCAAATTTTTTAATATTATACATTTTCTCTTTTGGTCATTTTCTCCTACCAAGTCTTAAATCCTCTGGGTCATATTTGGCAATAAATGTTGCCTAGATTATTCTAGATTATTTGCTTCCTCTATTTCTTATCAATAACAAATTTTAAAACTTGTAGTTTTGGCCCTCATTTTTTGCTAATAAGGATACCTATTATGCATTGGAAATAACTGATAATTTTACTTATTCATGAGAAACTGGTGATCAGTTTTGGTAAAGAGTAAAAAGAAGGAGGGGAAAGGAGAGAAGAATCTGGGAGCACTGACAAACCTAGTCATAGGGAGGGACTTATTATCTATACAGAGGAATGTGACACTTCTGTCACCTTGAACACTCATCTCTATCTTCTCAGCTCAGCAAGACCGTTATGTTGATTTGAGCTCTTTGGTGTGTGTGTGTGTGTGTTTGTTTGTGTGTGTGTGTGTGTGTGTGTGTGTGTGTGTGTGAGATAGCCCAAAAAATATCTCAAGGTGAAAGTCAGGGGGCAAATGTGGGGCTTGCCTCATCTGTATACTTCCTTTTAGGGATCATAGTCCTATATTGCCTATTATCCACTGTTTGAAATATGTATCTTACATATTCTATTCTTTATGATTCTTTACAATGGAGGACTAGTTTGAAACTGGTTTCTTTAACATGGTTAAAAGCAAAAGACATTTCCTATTTGTTTTGCACCTATCGTTTGTGTAAGAGTTTGTGTGTACAGCAAATTTGGTGAAATAAATAGTGGATGTCACTGTCATTCAAATGGGTGAGACCCTGCTGAGTGAAACAGTTCAGCCTATTTAGAGAAACTCGTTGACTCTTCTTAGGATGTAATGATTGGCTGCCTAGCTTGCACTTTTTGGGGAGACCACTGAAGGGAGGGTGCTTAGGTTCTCTTCAGTATGTCACCTTTCACTTAATCACCTATTTTCAGTCCATTGTGCTTGCCTCCTTTGTGCCTGGTGTTCCTGAGTTAGGAGCCTTTCTGTTTCATTTTCTCCAGGGAATATTTTCCACTACTCCTACTGCTGAGGAGGGTGTAATCATCTGGCTACTTTGGGGTTGAGGAGATGTCCTGTTGGCTCTACCTTGAAAACATATCTAGAAACTAATGATGCTCCAGCACTTCCATTGCTACCTGTCCAGTCCTAGCCACCTGTGATAGTTAATGTTATACGTCAACTTGGCTGGGTTATGGTGCCCAGTTATTTAGACAAACACCAGTGGAGATATTGCTGTAAGGGTATTTGTTAGATGTGGTTAACATTTAAATCCGTTTACTTTGAGTAAAGCAGGTTGCTCTCATAATGTGTGTGTGGGGGGGGGGGCGGGGGGGTGGCGGGGCTCATTCAATCAGGCAAAAAACCTTAAGAGCAAAGACTGAAGATTCTGAAAGAAGAAGCAGTTTTACCTCAAGACTAAAATGTAGAAACCTTGCCTGATTGCCTGATTTTTCCACCAGGTTTGGCCTGTCCTGCAGAGTTTGGACTCAAGATTATAACATCAACTTTTACCTGAATGTCCATCCTGCCAGGTTGACTCCTCAAAGAGGCTGACCCTAATTTACCCATTCACTAGTCACCCTCTTCCCCTATCAATAACCATCACTCTTTATTCCTTTATTCTGCTTTTTCTTCATGGTATTTAATATATTCTAAAATCATAACACTTAATTATTTACCTACTGCGTTTTCCATCTTCCTAACTAAAATGGAAACTTCACGAGGGTAGGAAAGATGTCTCTTTTAGTCTCCCATTTATCCTCAATTCCTAGAAAATTCTTGGTGTATAATGATGGCTCAATACATATTCATTTCAATGAGTGAAATTTTGTATCATGGCCTTTGATGATATAATTATAGAATTCATCATCATTAGGCTGAATATAGCAAATTAAACATAGTCTACACTTGAAGCATATGTACATTATATATAATGTGAATAGTCCACATAAAGTTACATAGGAAAATTACAAACGAAACATACCAATTATTCAGTCTTTTCTCACATTCTAGAAATCTGTGGGCTTCGATGGTTTGGCAAGTTCTTTGACATAATATGAAGTCCCAAGTACATTATAAACCCACCAGAGCATTTTTTCCTCATTACATTTTCATCTCTCAGAAAGGAATAGATTCCCATGTTTAAGTTACATCGAACCCAAATTTCCCTAAGGCTTGAATCAAGCTTCTTATTTAGCTAAATAATTAGGCCAGTCTTATCTAGTCTGGCTGTCTGTATTATCCAAATTGTCAATCAGTCAAGTGATTCCTAAGGCAGAACATTTCCTGGTGAGAGAATGGGACTAGGAATCAAAATACTGACTCTAGTCCACACATTACCTTGGTAAGCGAGGTAAACTCGGCCTCACAAAGCAAAGCATGATAATTATAATTTTTTGATCCATTACAGATTTGTGGGTGAATGTGCATTATTGTGTGTGTGTGTGTGTGTGTGTGTGTGTGTGTGTGTAAAAGAGGAAAAGGAAAAATACAAATAAGGTACAACACACAGAAGTATTTTGACACCTGGTAAATTATTATTTGACAAAGTAAATTATTATCACCAAATAGTAACAGCGAACATTCATTGAGTACTTCTCATGTTCTAGGCACTTCTCTAGGTGTTTACACTCATTTATCCCAGTTAACCCTATAACAAGCCACATGTATGATTACTATCCTCATTATATGTGCTAGCAAGCCGAGTGGAACAGGGCACAAGTAACTCACCCAAGGAAACTGGTTAGAAAGTGAATGTCAGACTTCAGACTGAGGCATTCTTCTTCCAGAGACTTGGGTTCTGGCCACCATATTATATTGCTGCACAGACATAGCCTTAGAAAACATTTCAAGGAATTTATCCTTTTCCATTCCCTGGTAAGTGCAAAAAGAATGTGAGATGCAGCACCGTGGCTGTCTCAGGGTAGGGGCCCTGAAATATTAATCTTTCCTTCTTTCCAGCATACAGTCCTGCCTCTCTTGAACTTGTTTTCAATAAACATGCAATTTCTTCCCACAGACACTTTTGGACCTAGTAGGTCATTCTGTTGTCATTGTGTGTGTGTGTGTGTGAGTGTGTCTGTGTATTTCGTCTGGAATAGTGGGTAATACTGGAAATAAATGCTACTGTTTTTATCTTTTGCAATGGTCAGGAACTGTGCTAAGCAATTGATGCATATTAACTCATTACAGAAAGACTCAAAGTTATTTTGTTATACATTATTTCTTAAGCTTTTAAGAATTATTTTGATAAATGTTTATCAAAGATAAGATAAAAAATTATTTTGATAACACTTTTGTCCACCTCACAGTCTTGCTGATTGTAATGGAATGAGGACTTGGCAAATAGAAATCTGTCATCATTCCCCCAGTACTCACTCTCTTCCCCGAACAGCCTTCATAAAAAGCAAAAGGCAGGTTTATCCTCAATTCTTATTAAACATACAAATTTTCACTTCTTCCTCATGAACAAAAATAAGTATTATTTATCTCTCCTTATCTCCACCTGAGGAAATGACTCACTGTGCCTCGATCATAGTTAGCAAAAAAATTCCTTTGATGCCTTAGAATGTAGATACCCCCAGGGACAGAAAAAGAGTGAGAAAACGATCTCTCCCTAGGGAAAGGGTGTTGGGGGAGCAGATATTTTTGAATATTGGTAAACTTCTTCAGATTAGTTCATTTCTCAAAAAGAAAATTAAAAATGGCTTTACGCATCCCATTTGTTCCTTTTTGTGAAAAGTATTGTTTTCATATTAAAAGATCTTTAAGGGAAATGGGTTTTTTAGCACATGATGATCCTATACAGCTGCCTAGAGTAGAACAACATCATAAGTCATTAAAATTCCATATGAATTCTGAATACATAAAAGCTACAAAGCCCAAGTTATATACAAATACTTAGGCAGTAATGTTTACAACTTACATACAGTAAAACAAATGTAAACAGTAAATGCAGAATGAGAGAAATCAGAGGATGCACAGGGACAGTCCTTATGGTCAGTTTGCCCCCCAGGAGCTAGCACCAGCCATTCCCTGGAATCAAGCCATTTTTAACGCTCAAAAAAGGAAAAAAAAATGCTATGGGAGAATAAAGCATTATCTTACAGAAAGCGCATGACAGTCTACTGTATGTACAGCAATTTCCTTCCTAAATAAACCTGGAAGAGATGTGGGACTCTGATTATAAAATTAGATATTAAGCTCTTTGAGCCAAGAATCTGGTTCCCACCTAAGCTGCAGTTGCCAGTGGTTCCAGTCCAGCGAATCTTCAACTGGGGCGGGAAGCTCCATGGGCAGTCACTGAGTGACAGTAGCCAAAGAACCATAAGCACTATTTTCTTTAAATCCTGTTTTCAAGTATATCCAGAATCCTAGCAGTTTGTTCACCACTTATGAGAAGTCTAGACAAAAATAAAGAGTGTTTTGAACCAAATTCCTATCTACCACAGAAGACCTCAGGGGTACCCAGGTGTGTATGAACCCTTAGAAACACTAAAGTCTCCATTCTGTCACAAACACAGAAGTAGCTTTCATCTTTGACATAGTGACCAAATATAAATCATCTCAAGTAACGTTTTTGACCTGAAATGCCACTGCTGGGCATGTTGATGTTCCTATTATATATTCAGTTACATAAACATAGGAAATGAGGTTATTCTTGTTTTCCTCTAGGCTGAATGATTTTCTTTTCCTAAAAATAAGAGACTACATTTCTCCTTTGAATTATCTAGTATCTTAATTGGAGAACTGGGGAAATTTCTGTCTTGTGAGAGCTTCCCAACCCTGTTGAAACGTAATGACTAGTTTCAAGTAGTCAGTACAGAAATGATATTTGCAGCTGTCCCTGTCACGTGTGTGATTCTTTCTCTCCACCTCAAAGCCAGATCCTTTTTCATGTTTGCTCTTAAGTGAGCAAATTAGGAGGAAGGTAAAACGAAGAAATTTTCATTACTTTCCAGAAAAGAAAATTGTAAACTGCTTACTTAAGCTCTACCAGGCAAATTAAACGGAAAGGTAGTCCTTATTACACCAGAAGGTAGAATGACTTTTAACAGTTGGTAAAAGTCCCTGAGAGCGTAAATATTCTAATTTCACCCCTGGCCCAAATATGTCAGGTGTGATCTACCTTTTACATGTGAAACATCATTCTGTCTAACTGTAGAATAGAGTAGGTTGTATTTGAAGTCAAGTTCTTAAATTAAACTTTTTAGACTGCTTAAAATTCTGCTTTCTCATGATCTATATGAACTTGCTCTCTTTTCTACAAACTTTTCTGTTCACCCACTCTTCTCTGCTCAGTATATATTATGTAAAATAGGCTCATTTCCCTAAGGATATTTTTATTCCAAGTTTCAAACTTATATAAATATTAGGTCTGACAATTTGGGGCTACACATGATAGTCTGAAAGCTATTCTATGACACAGAAAACCGTGTTCGTAAGGTAGCATGGTATCTTGAATCATCTTCTCCCAGGTGAGTTCAATACACCTGTAATCATTCATGACTATTGAATATTAAGAGCAAAGGATGCGTGTTTACAAATTGTCATTGCATACGTTATTTTCCAGGGTCTCCCTAAACTGATGCAGGTATATTCAGCAGAATTTAGGTGGCCAACCCTTCTTCAGGGAACCTGCATCATATACAACCAGTGGCTGCTAATGACATTCACCCATGTTCTCCCTGTTGCATTTAATGTACTCAGATAAGAAGAGAATTCTATGGAATGAAAATATAATATAATGTATTTTATTCCATGAGATTTTTTTACACATGAATTTATATAAAATTACACTAATTAGGTGGTCCTTTAAAATACAAATTTACCTGCATTTTACTTTTATTTTAATGTTTTCCCTCATGGGCATCATCATAGGCCATTTTAATACATGCATATGTTTAAAAATATAGCATTAACACCTTCATCTCAAACCAATCAGATTCAATAATGGGAAATATCACCTTGGAGAAGCTTTCCTCTGAAATCCTTTGGTTTTTCAAGTTTTCTCCCAATTAAAAATTCATATATCTACTTACAAATTTCATTATTTTTTAGCAAGTATATTCAATCGACAGGAAAATAAAATCCATTTGGAATGCATAGGTCAGGTAAACGTATTAGCAAATACATTGCTAGAAATTCTGTTTCGGAAGAGTTATTGATTTAAGCTATAAACAATCTATGAGTAGCTCGCTTTTTTCATTTTTTAATGCTAGCACTCACTTGTTAGAACCAGTATGTCACTTTTTAAAAGTACATTTGGAAGTGAGTTTTGAACACGTATCTAACAGGTATGTAAGTGTTTGGAACATTAACTACAAAGCTCACAAACTACTACTAATGGATTTTTTTCTCTCATAAAAGGAAGACTCTATGGTCATACAACAAAACAATTACAGCTAGTGTTATACTTAAATATGTGAAAATATAGGGATGAGATGAAAAGAAGCTTCCTACTCATCAAACCAGTCAAAGTTGTGTGACTTTATCTTTGGTTGCTTCGGTCCTTTGTAATTCATGTTATTCACTGACACGCCCTGGCATGAAATTTAATAAAATACATCTGGAATCCATTTATTACTGTGATTTAGGAAATACAGTAAATCAATAATGAGATCAAGATTAGAGAAACATTTGTCTACCTTTTGAAATGTTCGCTACCTGAAGTTTGTGAAAGCATGTTCCTGCTGTATTGTTCTGGAAACTTACCCCATCTACTCTATGACTAAGCTGTGTTGCTTCTGGCTATGGGATATAATTTAGACAGCTGTGAGTTCACAGCTTGTGTGAAAGGTAAATACGATTTATTCAAACATCTCTTCCCATTACACCATGCAGTGAAGGTTTTAGGCTTCCATCATAATTTTTAATAAGGTGGTGAGGAGGGCCTCAATGAAAAATAACATTTGAACACACATACGCTTAACGGCATTCAGGTTTTTGTGGATGGGGTTGGTTAATTCTTCTAAAATAGTCCATTCATTTGTCTTTGAAAATCAGGTATTCCTGACAACTAATGTTTGCTTTCTTCATAGTGTCTAAAGAAATTCACAGGAGTTTCCTGGTAACAATCTAGAAATATAAATTGATGCCATATCAGCAAGTCAGTAAATTTAAGTAGGGTTTATTTACAGTGTGTGTTAAAATAAAATAAGTACACTCTACATTAAGCATACTTGATGCCTAAAACATAGGAGCCAAGAAAAGAAATATTACCTTAACTCAGGCAGTATTTTTCTCTTTCTGCAAATGTTTTTGTTTCTTCTGCTCTTTTTTAGAATGGAGTCTACAATTAGCTGAAGAAAAGTTATTTAAATTTATAATCTCAGTGAGCAGTATTGTTCTAAAATTGAAGGAATAGTCTCTGAGGAAACAAACTAAATATTGTGTGAAGAATTTATCTCTAGGGCAAATATTTCCCATTTTCAATTTCTTACAACTTAGCCCTCTCTGAGGAAGTTTCCTAATACTTTCACTTATAATCCAAATGATATTTCTGACAGCATATCTGCCTCCTCTGACTTGTCACTCATTCCTTTCTCCCCATGCACATAATTGTAGATATAAACACGAGCAGACATAAGCTTTCCCTAAATGTCAGACTATTATTATTAAGTTTACTGCAATGTGTGTTGAGCAAGTAGGAAAAAATTATTTACCAACTTAGGTATTTACTGTTCTCATATCTCATTAAATTTTGAGCCTTCATCTGCGTTCATGCCATTGCCATTGCAGCATCACGAGTTTTAATGTTACAAATTTCTGTGTGATTGTATTCCAAGGACAACATACATTTCAAGAAATGAGTCCTAATAAGAACTTACAGTTTTATAGTTGCGTTTGAGGTTACCAAAGCACTGTCAGGTATGTTTTTGGCATGCAGTACAGCCCTGGAAAGCAGAGAAAAAAGCTATTACTACCCCATTTTACATTTGATGGAGATGGGTGTAAGAGAAACTTCCATCCCAGTGGCAGCGTTAGAATTGAAAGCTAATCCTTTTTACTCCAAATCTAGAATGCTTTCTACTACTCAATACTCTCGTTCTGATAATACATGGCTTACTTGATACAAACCAGAAAGCATTATATCCTAGACTGCAAAACAATTAATTTTCATGGACACAGGTCTCGATTTGTAAGCTCAATTCTTGTTGAGATTACTTTTCTGAAATTCTTACTCTGGGAAAAAGCCATGAGTATGCCCATGGCAATGCATGCTTGGTTATTTTAAGTGTCTCCTCAAAAGTGTCTTGACTAGTTACAATCCCTAAAAGCCAAACCTAACAAAATTCTCTTTAAATGATAAAGAATACTTTCATGCCTACATATTAAAAATCTGTATTCAGCTACCTACAAATATTAAATATATCAGGAATCAGAATACTTATTTATTCATTAAATATGTCATTAATGTACTCAGTAAACCTTATTTGGTACCCTCCACATTCCTGTGTGAAAGTTTCTGGGAAACAAGAAATATAAGCATATTCTCAGGGAATGAACTCAGGGTAAAACTCTGGCTACATTCTGATGTCATAGCTGAGACACAGCGTTGGCTCTGGTTCTAAGTAACCAGGAACACTGGCATGGCCACAATAGAAATAACACATTTGTATTCAGTGGTGATTACTTTCAAAGATTATGTATAAAGTTTCAAAAATTACATTTAGTTATATAGGTTTAAATTTATTTCGAATGTTACCTGAGATTTTATTTTGAAGCTCATTCTTTTTCTGAACTCAGGAAGTATCATTTGCATTTTCTGTGAATTGATGAAACCAAATGCAGTTAAACTTACTTCTCAGACTTCCAAAGAGCCACATTATGATGTGGTTTATACTACCCCAATGACTGATTTGGTAGGTAAAAGAAGAAGTATGTGAAAGCATTTCTTCTAGTTAAGGTTGTCAGAACTAAAGGAACACAGAATGTATAGTATTATTAGTCATACAGGCAAAAAAAATAAATCAACTTTTCATCATACGCTGCCTCAAAAATATAAGAAAGCAACATTTATTTTTCAAACCAGAAGGAATACGTTGGCTAAGAATTCTCAGGCAAGAAGCACTATATGAGAGATAGCCCATTCTGAATGAATAAAGGTGATCAAAATTTCAAGGGGATTACATTCTCATAAATGATTATGAGATTTTGACAGTTTTAAAAAATGATTATATGGGTTTGTTTATTCTATAATACCTTGCAATAGTAAAATGTAAAGCAACAAGCTACCAAATATGAAAATAAATATGAATGAAAATTAAACACAGCAAATATAGAAAAACAGCTGTTCTTTTTTGAGTGTTTTTATGAAATAATAACAAAAGCATATCTAAGCTTAAGAAATTTAACACTGAAGAACACCAGTATCAAATAACAATATCTATAAAAACTCCTTTGAACCCCTTCAGTATGGGTAGTAATGAAGAGACAAAATTTTTTATGTGTTCTGAAAGTCCTGAAGAGGAGCCGTGGCAGGAACAAGTTAGACAGATATGATGCGCAAGGAAGAGTGCACAGTCCCTGGTACGTGGATATGTCTAATAGAACCTAAAGGTGACCTCCAGGAGCTAAGGGATGTTTGCACCTTGGATAATCCCTCCCCTTGAGTGTGGGCGGAACCTGTGACTTGCCTCTAACCAATAGAAGATGGTAAAGATGATGCGATGTCATTCCCGGGGTTATGTTGTGCCCTCTTGCCAGTAGGCCATTCCTACTCTCTCTCTCTGCTTTTGTTGACTTTGAAGGCACAAGCTGCCATGAATCCTACAGCCGCAAGGAACTGGATGTTGCTAACAGCCACACGGGCAGGGAAGCAGACACCTCCGGAGAGCAGCCTCAGATGAGAATCCGGCCCTGGATGATAACCTTGACTGCAACCTTTTAAGATCCAAAGCAGAAGACCCAGCTAAACTGTGCCTGGACTCCTGACCCACATAACGTGAGATAATACATGCGTGTTATTAAGCCACTAAATCCCTGGTAATTTGTTACATATCAATAGATAACTAATACAACGTAGTCTATGCTTATAAAGAGGCTTTGGAACATGTATGAGAAAGCATCTACTTAAATTATGACATTCCAAATAATATCCAAATGCCTGAAGTTTCTATAGTCTGTGGGAGAGAGAAGTGATATAAGTGTTAGTTGAATGTTATTTTGATGTTGTTAGGAATTTAGTGAGGTCTGGGCTCTAAGAAATTCTCTCCTATTGCCCAAGAGAGAGAGGATGGCACTAACTTGGGCTGGGAAATAGCCACATCATGTCCTTCACATTTCCCTTCTTCCCCTCTCACCACCTTTCCCTATTTCCTCTGGGTAATGGGTCCCAAATTTGTAAGTGCACTTTCCCCTAGCCCCCTGGGCCCTGAATATGAGACCCAGCTCCCTCAGACTTTGTTGCTCAACAGCGGACTCTTTGGACAGAACATGTAAGTTTGTGGGAAAGTGTTTCAGAAAAGCAACCAAAATATCCCAACGATACTGCTAACTCACTGACTACCAGAGGACTTAACATTTTTTTTTATCTACAAACTTCCCTGTCCTGAATCATTACACAGCCACAACAGTAGCTAGAATAGCTATGGCATTGAGTTAAGGATGCAGGAAAGAGTGATGGTAACATCTTTTACTTTTTATTGCTTCATTGATTTTAAATCAAATTGATGACTGACCCAGACTGTGACATTTGTGTCTGAGTTTTGGGAAAGCAGGATGAGTGGATCAAGAACAGGTAGGTAGCATGAGGAGAAAGCGGCACCCAGTTAAAATGATGGACAAGTAGGATAGATCAATGTACCAGTGAACTAATCTGAGTTTACTTCATACCCACCCACTCATTCCAACATTTATACCCACTTTTACCTGTGCGACTCTGAAAATTCCTATAATCTGCAGTGGGGCTCATGACCCAAAGTGTGCACACCTATTTCGTAATAATGGTCAACATATTCTGAGTGGTTCCTAGATGCCAATTACTATACCACACTCTTTAAATGTTATCACATCTAATCCTGACCTCAGATATTAGCCTCATTTGACATGAGGGAATTGAGACAGAAAGAAGACTAATCGTAGCCCACGTACAACAGCTCCTAAAATGAGCAGAGAAACAAACCTAGACAGATGGACTCTCAGGGATTCAGTTCACTGCACTACTTCTTCAACATTCTGTGAAAATCTTTGGGTTTCTCCAAAATTAGGGTTCCATTACCCTCAAAGCTGTACTTTTATTGGCTATTTGTTTTACAAGACTTTCCTAAGACTATTAGCTTTATCATTTTCTTCAGGCCTGAGTCTTAAAAACAAGTCTACCAGTGAAATTATTTCATGAATTTTGCACTAAAAGCAATGCATACTTCCGTCTGCTTTCATTATCAGACATAGCTTAGGATAAACTAAATGCAAGCATCTCTATACTAAAATGAAACTACATCAAAATAACACAACTATAATTGTTTTCATTTAATTTGCAAGAAGAAATTCTCCTTATTCTAAAAGACATAGTTCTCTGATTAAGCACAAAGTGTAAAGGAGACCTACGGCATATATTATCTTTAAATAGATGGAGATGTGGGTAAATGCCTTTTACTTATAGCGTCATTATTCACTAAAGATTCTTTGAACAAGTAAAGTATTGTGAATGCTGGTGACATGCTTTGTTAATTTACTTCTACTAATGCCATAAGAAGATTGGAAAGAAAAGGAGGTTGGTATGAAGATCAGGTAATACCATTGGAGAAGATATGGGAATCATCTGAGTATATTTTTAACAGCTTCTATCTCTAAAACTTTAACTTCTCTCATCCTTTCTGGACACAGATTTGCCAAAGAAGCTACAACCAAAATTGGTCAAAATAATAAGTTTTAGTAACTCCTTTTGGATTGGAATAGAAAAATGGCCTCAGATATATAAATCTAGGAAAGCATTCCTGATTTTTTATCTATAATTAAGCTATATCATAGATTTAATTCAGTCAAAACTTTTCACCCAAAATTGTCTGACTAGAAGTAGATATGTTATCTGAATCACTCATTTGTCCCAAAAGTCTGGTATTGTGAGATATTTCTCAATGGTCATTATTACCATTATTGCCAGTTTGTCGCTGACAGACTTCTATTAAATTCCCAGCTTCTTAAAATATGCATGTAGCATCACAATATACAAGCATATCCAATGATAGTGCTATGTAATATATGTAAATTACATATTTGTATCTGTAAATTCTGACCAAAGTTGAAATATAACTACAAAAAGTAATTTTTAATACTGAGCAATTACAATAAATTGGAGAGTCCTTTAAGAAAATATTCTAATTTCTTAAGTCTCCTTTTAAAACTAATTTATATTATTATAAAAATTAAAATTTTACCCATGTATTTCCTTAGCTTATGTCATAATGTTAGTATATATTTCCGCCCAAAATTTATGTTCTGTTTTCCTCATTTTAAAGACAAATATATTTTAATACAAAACTAGATTTTAAATAATAATAGTTTTATGCTATCTAGCTATATGATAGCTAGATTGCTATCATATAAATATACTAGAAATAATATTGGTCAAAAACTAATGAATGCAATTCCCATGGCAATAAAATGTCAGGAAACTGGTACTGTTCATAAATGCTTATGAAAAGAGAGTGCTCATTTTTTTGCTGAAGCCAATAAAAAGATGCAGTTTTTTCAGAGAGGAATATAGTTTTCACCAAGAACTCAGATTGAATATTTGTTTCTTATTTGTCAAGTAAGAACAGAA
The DNA here is from genome assembly GCF_004115265.2 of Rhinolophus ferrumequinum. NCBI lineage: Eukaryota > Metazoa > Chordata > Mammalia > Chiroptera > Rhinolophidae > Rhinolophus > Rhinolophus ferrumequinum. Next base: position 71,538,405 of record NC_046287.1, on the reverse strand, counting down.
GACTTCGAGTAGACACAAAACAAGTGAAAATTTAAAACTGAGAAAAATCACAGGAAAAGGAATTGAGACAATTGGAATTAATCAAGTGACCCGGAACCTAGTGGTAACTCTGGGCCTAATTACGACCAGCAGGAAAAAAATTGGTTTTTGAAGAGTTTCCACAGGAACCATGAGGAAAGCAATCATGTGGTCTTTCAGTTTGTCAAAGCAAAAACTGGCTCTGCTCATTTGTGTGAACTAAAATTTGGGATGGTTGATCTCAAAATTTGAAGAGAAAAAGACCATAAATCTTTGGCAGAATTTCGGAAGTGAAAATCCAGTAAGATTGGAAAACTCTCAAAAGTTAATTTTAACTCAAATTGAACATAATCCTGATAAAGGATGAAAGACAAAAATATCTAAAGCAATGTGTTACTGCAAGAAAGCTCTCTTATGACCTCAGATTTTTAATGAATTTGCAAAAAGTTTAAAGGCAAAAGCAACAATAAGAAAATGACTAAAAAAAAATAATAATGCATATTGGTGCTTATTTCTGTAGGTTGATTTAGTTCCTTAGACATTTCAATCTAAAAAAAATTCTACAGGGATCTATGTTGCGTTTAAAATTTGGAAATTAACAATAAATATTATTTTAAAATAGAAATATGAAATCATAACCAAAGCCAAATACAGAAGAGTGACATAAACATATAAGAATTGTACAAGTATGGCTCAGATCCAATATGAACTATTTTGGTGACAGGACAGAAGGGAAAAAGGGAAGGAAAGGAGGGAGGGAGCTAGAAAGAAGGAAGGGAGAAAAGGAAAGAACTTAATATTAAGCAGAGAGGGGGAGAGAGAGAGAGACAGAAAGAGAGAGAGAGGGAGAGAATGAGAATTAAGGCCAAGTTTCCACAAGATTGAGAGATGGATACTTGTCGATGAAGAGAGAAACAAAACTACTCAATTCTTATTTTATCTCTCTGCTTTTTTCCACTTTACTTTTAATATAATTTATTTAATTGTAAGTTTATACTATTTAATTTTTTTATTATAGTTGATACAAAATATTATATTAGTTTTTCGGGTATAGAACATAGAGACTTGACATTTATATACCTTGCAAAGTAACCACCATGATAAGTCAAGTAACCATCTGTCGCTATAAAAAGTTATTGACACTTTAATCCAAAAAAAGTCACTACATTAATTATATGAACACGACATCATTTAGCATTAGCACATGTGAGGGATAATGATAATTTTAGTTAAAGGTAAGAATTATATGAATTAACAGGGCTATTTTTAACCAAATATAGCTTTTGAAACTTAAGGAAACTATAATGATTAAAACACACTTCTCTTCATACTACCTAGAGAAAAATATTTGATAAAAGGCAGACAATTGAGAAAACGTCCAGAGGAGAACCAACAGATGGGACAAAAGTTAAAAAATCATGAGAAACAAAAAAGTACTTGAATTTGGATTGTTAATCCTGAAGGACCTCAGAAAGTCACCTCCAAATATTCATAGAACTGTCAGTGGATCAAGAATTAGAATTATTTTTGCCACAAACAATAACTGAGATAAGTAATATAGGTGGAAACAACACAGACACAGATATCATTCAATATAGGAAATTATCACAACAGAGATCAAAAATGCAAGTCGTTGCTTGGAGAGAGAGTTCTCTATCACCAAAAGTGTCCAATCAAGACCAAATATCAATTTGACAAAGGTATTATAGAGAGGATACAGTTCTACAGTGGATAACTGTAGAACTCATCATTGGAAATCCAGCTCATCATTGGCAATCATCACAGGACATTTAAAAAACGACAGATTCTTGATATTCACCTTCACCTACAGTATCAGAATTTTCAGGGGTGGGGAAGTTTGTATTTTTTTTTAAAGCATCCTATGTGATTCAGATGATCATCCAGGTTTGACAAACACCAGGTACTTCTAAGGTCTTTTTCCCAGTCTGAGATTTTATGATAAAAGTTATCAAGTAACTTGGCTGCCATTCAAGTCTATCGTAAAAACAAACAAACAGACAAATAAAAAAACCCAAACAATAGAACCATTAATAAGAATAAAAATGGGGAGCATAAACATTCTCTTACATCCTGGTTTTCTTATATAAGGTTTATATAATACACAATATTTTGAGAAATTTTTTTCAAATCTGTTTAGTGATAGTTTGTCATGTTTATGTTACTTGCTAGATATGCATACACATATACATGTAAGTGTGCACATGTGCTTTGACAATGATATTTAAACTATAAAAACTTGAAGAAAAATGTCCAAAACCTCTATTGATATCTTAAAACAAACAAGTTTTGAAATGGGGGTTATATTAATGCATTTAAACGAATGTTTATGAAATTGAATGCACTTCCAAAGGAATTAAATAAATTTGCAGCTGAAATTTTCAATAAGCATTCTGAATAAATTGTTATCCAGCATTTTGAAGGATAATTTTGTCCGAGGCTTGTATTTATATAAGTGTTTCACAGAATCATATTCTTAAAGAAAGAATTAAAGTAGAAACTAAAAGTTAGGTGGAGGAAACATGTTAAACTTATTTTAGGATATGATAGCTCCTTGAAATACTTTTTTAAAGAAAGATAATAGGTAGTTTTCTTTACTTAAAAAAAATGTTGCAAGAAAATCCGAAGTGGCCAAAGTGTTTCCTTTTGATTTGGATCCCCACAAGCGAGGCAAATGGGTCAAGAGATGGGACACATTTATGGGGGGGAGGGACACTATAATAATTATTAGAACAATTCGAGTAAACGAAGAAAAATTTCAAGCCTCCAGTAGCAAAGTAGCCATGTTTTGAGCCATATAGCTCTGTGGATGAGGAAGAGCACAGCACAGTTTTCTGAGGGAGAAAACATTTCTGATTCACAGTCAAAGCAATAGAGTCAGGTGACCCTTTGTGAAAATTAAGTATACTAAAATATTCTGAGGACAAAATAAGGATTTCAGGATGCATAGTCAAAGATATGAACTTCACTGTTTAAGGTTGTGTGATTTTTGGTATCAGTTCTGTTATAGTGAACATTTTTATGACAGAACAATGTTTTTATTACCAAACCATTGACAATTAAAGAAAGGGGAAGAGAAAGAAGCTAGTAATATTTAAGTACCTAGTGTATGGTCACATTTGATATTCACAACAACTCTATAATAGGAGATGTTATCCTCATTATACAAATGGAGAAACTGAGGCCCACATCAGACTCCAAGATTTAGTGTTTCTATTAAATTTAGTGTTTATTTAATTTTAAGATTTAGTGTTTAAGATTTAGTGTTTATTAAGTTTATTGGGTGGCATTGGTTAATAAAATTATATAGGTTTCAAGTATACAATTCTATAATACATTAACTGTATATTGCATTGTGCATTCACCACCCAAAGTAAAATTGTCTTCTGTCACCATATATGAGGTCTGGCAATTACATTCACGAAATCATTCTAGGAAAAGTGCTACATAGCTCATTGCTGAATATCACTATGGTCACCTTTAAAGTACACCCCTTAGGAAGCTATGCACCAACATCATTGCCTAGTCCACCCTGCAAAGCAATTTGGGAACTCTTTTTCTGGAATGACCATCAGATCTAATGTCGTATTACCCTTGATGTCCTGAATGTCATCAAAATGTCTTTCTTTCAATATTTCCTTTATCTTCAGTAAAGAAAGAAGTCACTTCTTTCAGTAAAGAAAAAATTCACAGGTGAGTAGGGAGAGTGTTCCAATATAGTTATTTGTTTACTGGCTAAAACCTCCCTCACAGACAGTTCTCTGTGAGCTGGTGCATTGTCGTGATGCAAGAGCTCCTTTGGTACCGTTTTTGCACACACCTTTCTCATGCCAAGATTTTCAGTTAATATTATCATAACTGTATTTTATTGATGTTTACTTGGTCTGCTATGCTTCTCACAGTCAGACGACAATTTTCACACACAGTTCAATGAATTTTTGCAATATTTTCATCAGTTCTGCTCGTCACTGGCCGCCCTGACCTCTCTTCATTAGTGACGCATTCTCGCCTCAGAAAAACATTTAGTCCATTTGTACCCTGCCATTTTGTTCATGGCATTATCCCCACAAACTTGGACTAACATGTCCCTGATTTCACTTCCACTCTTGCCAGTTTCAACAAGAAATTTAATGTTTGTTTGTTGCTCTAATTCAAGCTCAGACATTCTCACGATGGCCCACAAAACATGCAACAACAATAATGAATGACACTCAGCAAGACATCGCCACACATCAACATGAACACAACTGTGTGACACTGATATGCCAAGGTTATGAAACCTTATCAAACTGTTTGTATAGTGCTGCCAATGTAAGTACATGGTGGCAAGTTCCTGTACTTAATTGTCAGACGTCATATGTATTAGAAGTCCTGATATTGAAAATATCAGTTCTCTTCCAAATGTATTTATTGCAATCCCAAATCCCCAACAGAATTTTTGTGAAAATTCTGAAATTTATATGAAAAAACATGTGGCAAGAAAAGCTAAGACACTCTTTAAAAAGAATATTTGTTCTACTGTATATTAAAACATAATATAATTATAGAAATTAATGTTGTATTATATTGGTGGAAGGATAGACAATTAGACAAATTTAATAGGGATCAGAAACAAACGCAAGAATTAACAGTTTGTGCATGATAAAGGTGGTACTACAGAGCAGTAGGGTGAGGGAAGACTTTTAAATAAGTTATCCTGAGACAATTTTATATTCATAAGGGGAATTTTTTGAAAATCAATGCCTATAACACCCCATACACTAAAATCAACTCCAGGTGAATTTTTGATCTAAATGAGAAAGACAAATCACCAAGAGAATATCTTCATGAAATCAGCACGTTCCTTCTTAAAAGAAACATAATAAAAAATCAATAAACAGAATGAAAAAGATTCTTAACTTTGACATATTTACATGAAGACTTTATATTCATCAAAAGACAGAGTAAGAGATTTAAAGGGCAAGTGACCTATATCCAGAAAAAGACAACCAAATCGAAGAGGCAAAAACTCAGTCATGTAACATTGGCTATCCATCCAGTCAATAAACACATAAATCGATGCTCAATTTTATTATTCACCAGGGAAATGTATATTGAAATTTCAATGAGATACCATCACTCATATATTCCTACACTCAGAACTAGTAAAAATAAAAAGAGTGACAACAACAAATGTTGACAAGGATCTGGAACAAGGGCCACTTCCTAAACTGTTGGTGGGACTATATAAATTGTTATGAACATTTTGTAAAATTGGCAGTATCTACAAAAGCTGAACATATGTGTAGTTTACAATCCAGCAATTCTACTTCTGAGTTTATATCCAGCAAATTGTATGCCTGAAAGAAAATGATAAAAATTTTCAAAATGGTATAATTTGTAAGGTAAAAACAGAAAACAGCCAAGCTGTGCCAAATGTTCAGGCTGTAGAATGGATTAATACACCACATTATGTTTGTTATTAGAATATTATAGAACATAATGACATATGAAGGAGTAACTATTACACTCAACAAGATGGATGGCTCTCACAATCATAATGTTTAGAGTAAAAGAGGCTTGCTACAAAAGATCAAGATCACATATTATATTATTCCATTAAAACTATAGTATTTAGTGATACATGTTTGGGAGATAAAACTATAAAGAAAAGCAGGGAAATCAAATATTATGGTTATCTTTGTTGGGGAAGATGAGTGGTGATTGAAAAGGGGCATGAAGGGAGTTTCTTTGATGCTTACAATATTCTCTTTTTTAACTACAGTTGTAACACAAGTGTTTGCTTTGTTGTCACCTATCAAGCTATGTAAAATTTTTGTGTGTGAACTTTTCTGTATGTGAACTATATTAAACACACACAAATGATTAACAGAAAAAAACTACATAGTTGAATGTGCTGTTATATTTTGATGCAGCATTTAGCAGTGGGAAATTAAGTAGAAATAATGAAGTGAAAATAACACAACTATTTGTAGGAAAGTATATAATCAATTAGCTGAAAGTTCAACGAAAACAAGCAAATGTTTACCATATATACTGTAATTAAGACTTGTTCAAGTGTGAGTAAAACAAATGTTATAGTTGAAGCTGATGCTACATACTGTGTTTCCCCGAAAATAAGACCTAGCCTGACAATCAGCTCCAATGCATCTTTTGGAGCAAAAATTAATATAAGACTGGGCCTTATATAATATAATATGTATGATAAAGGCTTAGATAATAAAACCTTTATATAATATAAATAAGCCCTTTATATAATATAATACCAGGTATAATATATATTATATTATATTATATTATATTATATTATATTATATTATATTATATTACATTATATTATACTATATTATAAAGACCCAGGCTTATAGCAAAATAAGACTGGGTCTTATATTAATTGTTGCTCCAAAAGACGCATTAAACCTGATTGTTTGGCTAGGATTTATTTTCAGGGCAACATGGTAGTATATTGGTTTTATATATTAAGGAATTAATGTTACAATGAAAGCAGGCCTTAAATGAAAGGAACAGTTAGCATTTTAACTTGGAGAATAGATTCCTTCTTTCAATGAAGGCAAATCCTTTAAGTAAGTGCCAATTGAGTCAGAAAGGATGGTTCCTGAATGCAAATGAAAATGTGAAGTATAAGCTGCTGTCATTTTGGGGAAAAGAAACAAAATGGAATAAAACAGTCACTGAAGACATTCAAAGGAAATAGAAATGTTGACTGTGATGGAGCATACCTAAAGATTTCAGTCACATCCAGGTTGAGATTGTAAACTTGGGGCAACAAAGAAAGGAAGATGGGAGAACATAGCAATATGATATTATTTTAAAAAGGACTTTATAAGGAAAATCCAGAAAAACTGATCAAACAAAAAGAACATATGTCAATAAGAAAATTAATTATTTATTAAGTAACTGTTCTCTACAAAGTATTTTGCTAAATACTAATGGATGGAGAGAAATACTACTTGTGTATGTGTGTGTAAGAGAGACAGAGAGAGAGACAACATATAACCATCACAGAAGCCAGAATGTAATTATTCTATAAATATAAAATAAATATGCTTTACTAAGACTTACTTGAGGTATGCAGAGATAATTAGTGGATGAAGTAAGATTTTTACAGGGCAATTTAAGAGAAAACAGTAGAAGAGAGGCAACACAACACATGAAGGCAAAAAAGAACAGAATATACTTGGGATTCAATAAAGGATTGCTTTGGCTAGAGCCTGTATTTAATCTAGGGGATTGGAAGATTGGAAAGAGATAAGATTGGCATGGTATATTAGGAAAATGCTTGAAAGGAATTTAATTTTGCCTAAGCAGTTGTAACTTCTTCCTATGGAAAGTCATTGAAGCATTTGAACGAAACAACATCACAACATTATAAAATTCTTCTTGTTTTGTTTGTTTGTTTGTTTGTTTTGTACTGTGACACACTTTTTTCTCTTTCTCTTAAAAATCATACCTTTAATTATAGTTATCTGGGTATAAATAGCTGTCATTTCTATCTTGATTGTAAACAGAAATTCTGTTTACTCTTGTAAAGAGACGTTGAACTACAGTTGTAGCCATTGAAATAAAAAATAAATGATAAATAAAGGTGTTATGCACATTTATAGTTGTATCTTGGATGTATGCAACAAGAGATGACTCCCAACTGGAAAGCTTTCAGAAATCACAGTATCACTACACTATGATATTTTTCTTCTATGAAAGATAATTTTCATTAATAATGATATACCTCAGGAACATCAATAATTGGAAAAATGATGACATATCCCCAGTGCCTAAAACAGTTCTTGGCACAAGATGGTATTCAGTAAATAGTCATGTAATGAATGAATGCATGGGCAACTGCCAATTTCGTTTTTTAATACTCTCTTCCTGTTATAGCTGATAAAATTCTTAAACTATGGTAGATATATGTCATGGCTTATTTATATTACTGTAAACCAAAGTTCAAATAACAGATATAAATACTTCTTTCTTTTTGCATAAGTAAAGCATTAACATTTCTTTTTCCTTATGGAATTAAACTTCTGTGGGACAGAAGGAAGACGGTGGTATTTTTATCCTCAAGGGCTATGTTCAAGCTGGGCTGACCAGAAAATATTCTTTATTCATTCTGGCTTTAACCTGTTTGCCTCAAACAAATAAAAACTCACTTGTTCTGTAAGGTAATGTTTACTTCACCAATAAACTAATATGCCTGAGTTGCTACTCACACAAAAGGTATGTTGGAGACAAAAATCTACTCTTGTGGAAAGATCTGAGATTTACCCACAAGAAAGAGTAAACTAATTAACAAAGAGACTTAAAAGAATGTTGATTATGGGCAAGTTTTCATGTTGAATGTGAGAGGAGAAAAGAATGAAGGAGATACTGTGTTTCCCCGAAAATAAGACCTAGCTGGACCATCAGCTCTAATGCATCTTTTGAAGCAAAGCAAAAATTAATATAAGACCCGGTCTTATTTCGTTATAAGACCGGGTCTTACATAATATAATATAATATAATATAATATAATATAATACCTGGTCTTATATTAATTTTTGCTCCAAAAGACGCATTAGGGCTGATAGTCTGGCTAGGTCTTATTTTCGGGGAAACAGGGTATCAGAGAAGGCCAGGTGATAGAGACAGTGAAACTAATTCCAGATTGCTCCTCAGGTAACATGACCTACCCACTGAACAAGAAAATGAAATCTAGCAGTACTTTGACCATCCATTCATTGATTTTGTTTGAGAAACTTTTTATGTGCTAGGACTTGGGAACTCATAAGTGAACGAGACCCTGACATCAAGTGGCTGTCAGCATATGGGCAGGAAGCAGGAATGAAATAAAATCAGCATAATGCATAGTGCTGGTAGTATATACTGAACAGGACACTTCCTCTATAAATATACGTGGACTGTGCAGGATGGAGGAATTAATTCCTCCTGAGTTAGGAGTGAGAATATTGGAGACAATTTTACCTTCGCAAAATCATATTCTTTTGTCTTTGGCATCTAATACTAGCCTTTCCTAATCTGAGCTGTATTATGAGAAAGCCAAATTTCCTGAAAGCCAAATTACTAGAAAGATACTCTAAATATAATCAATTGTAAAATAAATTATAAAATAATATTCTGTGGCCATGTTGAAGTCTTTGGGGGGTTTTGAAATAATTGATGCAGTTTCCTCCAAAATTCTTATACCTGAAAATGCTATGGCTAGCCAATTTCTCTAGCCCTGTGGATTTTATTAGGCTTTCTAATAAGTGAGCAGAGTTAGTTTTGCATGAAGCCACTCAGTTTGGAGGGTTTAAAACGGCTGCTAAGTGCGCTGCTCAGAAGCTCACCTGAATGTGCTGGCTGCAGCCAGGAGTGAGGTTTTTATGCGCTGACTCCTCCTAGATATAGCTTTGTTCTGGCCATCAAGAAACAGGAGCGGCAAGGGAGAACCTGACAGAAACAGGTACTGCACGTATCTCATCGCTTTTAAACTCCCTGATGCCCACACGTAAATTTGGTATTTTTATCACAATATTACAGAGAGAAAAACATCATTTAAGTGATAAAGTAATTTGAAAGTGACACAGATTAAATCAGTGGCAAAGCAAAATTGAAATTGAAAGCAGGGGAGTCTGTCTGAAAACCTTTTCGCAGGACCTTGGCACCACATTGCCTCCAAAGTGGCAGTAAATCCATGTGAAGAGACAAATTCTGCAATGAATCTGTGGGATCTGATGATAAATAAACTGTGCTTTGTTGATGTCACTGCCAGCCCTCTATATTTTCATGTGTTTGTCTAAAGAAAAACTGCTGAATGGACTTTATTCCAATGGCATGCATTTTTCGTAGTAAAGCCAACCAATTCATGAATCTCTAAAAAGCAATGCCATCTTGAGTGTCTCGTGCCAATACACCTTTGTAGTCTTATGAAGAGCAATGTGTTCCTAGAGTATTTTCAGTGGTTTAGATAAGGCTTGGGATGATTAGACACCTTGTTCGAGATTACAGAGCCACTAACTGACAGAACCCGCAAAAATGTTAGATTCCAAAGTCTACATTCTTTCCACTATATTACACTCCCTCATACACCACAGCAAAAACTCAACAGCTTCAGCCAGTTGTCATCAATAAAAGAACTGCTAATGGCAAACAAATTTACATGTAGTTTTCAATAATCCTTTAATTGTCCTTTAATAATGATTTGCAGTTTATACATGAAGAAAAAGTTTATTTTGTTCTGTTTGAATCACCAACCTGCATAAAGAACACAGATTTCAAAGCTCACAGATAACCTTCAAAAGCTTAAAATCTGGAACTCAGAGAGATAGAGGAAAGGAAAACTTTGATCCATGAAGCAGGTTTTCCACATTCAACCACATTTGGTAGAAATGATTGTTTCTCCTGTTTACTGATAGCACAGTCTGTCAAGTTAAAGGATGTGAGCCTCTCTAGCACCTGGCTGGTCTCAGGGGTTCAGCCTGCGTGGATGTCCTCTTCAGATCGAAGTAGGGCAATAAATCTTGCACATAAATGAATCTGTGGACCCTGCCAAATAATCTTTGCCTTTGGGTTCTCATACAGCATTAGGGAACCTGAAGTAGTTCAATAACTTCATTTCTTTTCAAATAGTTTATATTTTAAGCTGATTCTGAAGGATTTCCTTGAGCCAGTTCAATTCAGTAGAGTCTAAGAAGCAAAGATGAGTGTCAGGTACTTCTTGTCTCATAGACCAAAGCACCTGGGGCAGGTAGGAACTTCTAAATCATAAATTCACCCTGCTACCCCGTTCGGCAGACGATGTAGAGAGTCAATATAAAGCTGAGGTAAATCCCAGATTAAATTTTCTCCTGATCTATCCAAACATGCCATGGAAGTTTGTGTTAGACTGTAAAACAAAGAAGTAGGGAAGTGCACAAGCTCTTCACATGTTAAAGTTTAAAGCTGTCTCATTTGTTGTAAACTGATGTTTTCTGTAATCTTTTCACTATGATAATGGTGTGAGTACTTTAAATGAAGATCATAGACAGCAACAAATGAAAAAAAAGACTACATATATTGGTTTCTTTTGTTGTTTCTGTTCACTGGGAGAACTTGTACTAAATTTGACTATGTCCACTTTTCTTTATAAAATTAACATTAGTATGATCTAATCTATTACTCTATTAAAGAGGGACATTTTGTACAGGAGTAGAACTATATTATATATCTATTTTTTGCTTATGCAAATACCAACAAAAGTAATTTGATGTTTTCTAACTGTAACTGCTATATTTATGAAAAAGTAATCATTTTATTCAGTTCTAAATATGTATGGCTAAAATTATTTTTTCCATTCTGAGAAATAGGATTGGCTACACTGTTTCTTTTTTCTTTTTAACATTATTATTTTAAGGTCCTTTGTCACATCTTTTTATTTTCTTACTAAAACAACTGTTGTTAGACAAGTCCATTGCTTGAGGAAAAAGTCATGAAAATATTTTAAATGAATTTATACTTTTACATTCTAACATGAAGAGGTAAACGATTATAATTGTGCTGAGAAGACTGTGTTTTACTTGTTCCTCTTTTCCTGTTCCACCAACTCAGGCAGTCCAGGACATGGTAGGCACTAAAGGAAAGGAGGCTGAAATGCATTGGCTTGAGTGAAGAAGCCCCAATGACAAAAGGTGTTTTCTGAGCAGCATCTCAGGAGAGAATTCAGAATCTTGCACATACGTATTTATTGTTTATCTTTGTTCAGTGCAGGTGAGCACAGACTCTTACTTGACCCCTTCGTCACCAGTGGCATCAGTCTGTGAAATGTTGGCCAAGTCAGAGGGACAGAGGGAAGTCCGTTAAATCGTGGAGGAGGCATAGCTCAGTCACATCCAGCAAACACCTGGTAAGTTGTCCTGAAAGACAGCTGTGTTTAGAGTTGTGTAATGGGATGGAAAAAACAGAAGCACTGCTGACTTCAGTTTTCTAAAGCTTATTTGAAATGCAAAGAGCATGTTCTGAAGATTTCTTATAATATAACCAAAAAAAAAGCTTATTTGGTCCATAAATTGCCTGAAATGAAGTGTCTAGATGAAGAATACTAGAAATTTAACCTATGACAGATAACACTTGGAACTTTTTTTTTTTTTAACAGAAGTGGAATTCTGTCCTCCCGGGCCTAATGGTGACTACCATGGCCTGAGGTGAGGACTCTAGTCGGGTGAGGGTCAGGGATGGTTCTCTCAGAGGATCAAAGGATGAGAAGCTGTCTAAATACGTGGGAAGGTTGCTTGTCCTACACAACTACCTAGACACATCATTCCTCTTCTCATAATGTTCCAGGGATGAACTTGGCTTCTTCCCTTGCTGCTGGCAGTTGTAGTATAGAGAGATACAGAACAGAGGATCAGAAAACTGGCTTTGCTGCCTTATTATCTGAGTTTTTATGCTGTTGCTTAAATATCTGTATAATTCGGGGAAATTTCTTAATCCCTGTGTGCCTTAGTTTTTGCATCTAAAAAATAGGAATAATAATAACACCGACTTCATTGGGCTATTGTAATGATTGTGTCAATACTTATAAAATGCTTAGAACATTGTTTGACAGTTTTTTAGCACTTAGTAAATATTATCACCTTCCCATCTCTCCACTTCAATGAATACCAAAAACAAATGTTTCCCTCTCTTTATTATTATTATTATTAAAACATGATAGACACAAAAAAAATAAGGTTCTACGTTAATCTTAGAGATAAAGTTAACTGTAAACTTAAGTGGCAAAAAAAAAAAAAGAACACGAGACTTGAGTAGAGTACTGGCATGTATGATGCAGTAAATCAGATTTGATTTGAGTCTCATACCAGGAGAAAGAGGGAGAGTATATAGGATGGGGCTGGGATCACTAATAGAAATAGAGAACAAATGACAGAGGTGCAGGATAAGAAATAATTTAGTAAGGGTTTTGATTTTCTCTTCCTTTATTCCTCATCACAACCTGAACTACCAGAGCTTATCTTCCTTGGACTAGTGTTGGGGTGAGATGAGAAATAGGAATATCAGGTGGTAGGGTCCAAGGCAAAGAAAGATAGGGGTGAAGTGGAGGCATAAAATGTCACATATTTAAATAAAAAAGTAGGTATGGGGTAAGTAGAAGAGAGTAATGGGCCAGAGGCCAAGAAATTTGAAGAGTGGTTGTGAGAATGAACAAAGAGACTGATCCTATGGCTGTTTGCTGTTCAGGTTAGCCTTTTATCCATGAGAGTCATACCTAAGTCTGGCTTATAAAATTTTGGAACTTATTATTACAAAATGATATCTTGCCAAACAAGTCACAATATAAAATGAGTTATATGATAAACTTTGAGACACCAAAGACTGCAAAAGCCAGTGTGAACCAGGATGGTTAAAGAATTTTCCTTGGAAAGATGTTGTTTAAACAAGATTTTAGATAAAATATTTCTACATGTGTGAAACAGGCTCAATAGATAGGATTTTTATGTTGTATTTGGGAGGACTGACAATAGTAAATATCGGGCGAAAATTCTGAATTTGGTGGTTGTTGAAGATAAAATAGGCAAAGTAGATGGCATTGAAGAGACCTTTTAATGCCAAGATAAAGTTTTTGAAAGATAATATGTACACAGTGGAAAACTGCTGAAATCTGAAAAAATTCATAAATGCACTACCTTAAAGATATTACCCTCATTGTAATGGGAAGGCTAGATCAGAAGCAGGAGATGCTAAAAATATGTGTAATAGGGACAACCAGTAAGTTAATATTGGAATGTTAACTGTAAAAATGGAGGAGAGTCAACCCAAGGTGTCAGAGAAACTTAGAAATGAGGAAATCAGTTAACTTTGAACTGAGGTAATAAAGGATTATAGTTATTTCACAATTTGAAATTAGAGTGTTCAAGGTTCAGTCCCTGGGTAGGCTGCTCATTTGTCCTTTGTCCTCGAAAAAAATATTTAAACCTTTCTAAGCACAGTTATTTAATCTATAAAATGAGAATAGCAACATGTTAACCTCATAATAATGTGTGTGTATGTGTGTGTGTGTAAAATATTTCCATACAATAATTATTTGTAGTATATTGTCTCTTTTCTCTAGAATATAAGATCCACAAATGCAGGGATTTTTGTCTGTTTTGTTCATTGATGAATAAAGCACGAACACCTAGAACAATGTCTTCAAGGACATAGCAAATACTTAATAAATAATGAGTTAAACAGTTTTTCATTCTGATTTTGACCTTGGGAACTGGAAAAATAACAGGGCTTTGGTCAAAATAGAAAAGTTAGAAGAGGGAACTACTTTCCAGATGGTTCCAGATGATGAAACAAATTTTCAGATAATTAATTTAGATCTGTTATTAAACCATCACTTTCCAGTCAGCACCAACAATTGATTGATACATGTTACACCTATTTACTATATACAGTCAGTGAATTCACCATCATCACTAAAATAAATGCCTAGAATGTATGGAAGATGGTGCTTATTAGCTCTCAGGACTAAGAAAAGCAAAAGCTTCCTCAGTATATGGGACCAGTATTTATAACAAAAGGCACACAGAGATGAGAAGTTCCAAGACGATTTCAATTGATAGAAGCTAGAAATGAAACTCATCTGCTTCTGAAGATTACCTGGCCCCTTCTGTTTCTCACAATATACAGGGAACTCTTTTCTCCCACCCCCCTTTTTTTGTCTCAATATTATCTCAACACTTTCATTTAAAATTCTTTTTACAGTATCCTTTTAAAATTAGTTGGTTATCATTCACTCCCATTTCTTTCTAGATTGTTTCATTTCATTATTTAATTAATATTGGTTGACAATTTAGGACAGACAAATAGAATTTGCACAGAGCCAATAATAATTTATTCCTGTTGAATTAAAGTAATGAGAAAGAGTTGATAAGCAAGAAACTTCTCATACAGTAATAAGGCTAAAAATAACATATATGAGAATGAGCAACTCAGAATAATGTTTGAGCAATGAGAATGTTAGTAGAAAAATATCGCTTTTGAATTAAATAAGTAGGAAATAATTATATAAATGTCAGCAAGTAAAATTATATGACAAATAATATAACTAAATTGGAATAGCCATTTTATACAATCAACTATGGGGAAAAAAACAAAATGGAAAGATTTACTGAGGACAAATATTCGCTTTGAGGTTAAAGACACTGCCTCAACATTTCTGAGTGAAATAACATGTTTTGGATGAATTCTAACATTACATAATCATAACTGATTTAATATTTAACTTCATAGTCTCAGAGTACCATAAACCTTATTGAATGAGGCTGATAAATTGGGCATTTCAGAGACATAATGCTTGAAAAATAAGCTATGGCAAAAAAAGATAAACAAGATCTAACATCTTGATAAATCACTGTCACAGCTACACTAGGACAAAGATCGCAGTTGTAGAAATAGAGGCCCTAAGGAGACAGAGGAAGGTAAAGATGAATGGTATCAAATTTTACCTTTAATGGAAAACAACTTGGACAGAATGCTTTAAGCACTCAGTCTTCTTTAGCACAGCTTCCTTGAAGCTCTTGTCTTGCTTTCCTTCTCCATTGAAACAGATGCACGGACCTATGCCCCCTCCCCAGAGCTCAGCACTGGGGTGAGACACACCAGAGTCTGTTTTCCAAGCTGTTTGCCGTTTCTTTTTTAGGTTTTTAACCCAAGAGAAAGCCGTGGAACCATAACAGTTCATTATGAGAGGGCAGAGAGCAAGTCACACAATGGATAGGTGCTCTGCTAAGCTCTGCAAAGCCCAGTCCCATCACAGCCACCTTTGTTCCTATCCCTGGAGCCTCCCCAACAGGGTTTGCAAGTTTGAGAGGGAGACTGAAAGATACAGAGGGCTGTCAGCAGGGATGCCCAACTGAAATCACATTTTGTTGCAGGGGAGATTGTACCTCATCATGGATTTCTTTGATTTAGGCTTTACATTTTTTTTTAAATTGTACTTTTTGTTATCTCCTACAGATTTAACACAATACCTTTCCTTTGGGCCAAGTATGCTTAATTTTTGGATTTACCATCTGAAAAATTTCTTGTTTGGAAACTGATGAATCTTTCCAAGATAGGCATATATCTTTCATAAAATAAATTCCAGGATGATTAAGTTTAGGCTTATGCAAGTCCCCTTTGTGAAATAAATGTTATTCTTAATATATGATTTTAAGTATAAAGTGATAGGTATAATATAGTCACTCCAAATATTTTGATAGATGTGGAATGTTATAGGTTGTAAAACACTCCCCAAACTGAGTGTTTGAATTTTGACCAAATGTGATATCTTTGATTTTTAAGACCCAGAGGCTATTACACAAATCTGAAATATTCTTTTTTTCCTTTTGCTAATTGAAGAATAAGAAGTGAGCTCTTACTTCATTAAAGAGTGTTCTGGGCATGCAAGGGATCTAGAAATAGCTGTCATAATCTCTGCCTATAAAGAGTTTCACTTGAGGTAAAGAAGTAAGACTTGAAACAAAATAAAATACTATCATCTGAGAGATGATAGATCTCTCACAGAGATAATTATCTCTGTGAGATTAAATGTTAGGTAAGTACTAGATTTTTTACAACTAAGTACCTTAGAGATCAAATAATCTAACCTCCTTGTTTTATGGGATATACGGGTTAGTCCGAGAGATGTATCTCCCTATGAACATAGAAACCTACCCGAATCAACGGGTCCCTACTCCAAGTTGAAGGATCTCCACTCCATCCTCACTGTCACACTGCTGTAACAGCAGGGGAGGGAGAGTTAAAGCAGGTCCTCAATCCATGACAGCCAGGAATCAGATAAATTGGTTTCCTTCGGTTGACTACAAAGGATATGTGCTTACTCTGCTTGTGGAGAAGCTGAGGATGATAACACGAGGCCAGGATTGGCACTGGGAAGTAAGGGGAATGCTCTGAGCACTCCCCTACAGTGAGTCGTGAACAGGGGTAAAGAAGGGAAAAGCAAGGAAACATATATTGTTTGTCCACTGTGTCCCACCATATGGCTAGGTAATTTGTATGTAGTGATTAATAGTTGCTGAGCGAAAGAATCAATGATCTCCTTTATTTCTTGCAACAATCCTGGAAGGTATGTTTATTCCTAGCTTCAAGAAGGATATTGAGTCTCCACTTAGTCAACAAATGTTCATTCATGTCCTGTTGAGTACCAGGGCTTGTGTTAGACAAGTACAGAGAGGCCCCCAGTGCCATACTTGATTACAAAGTAGACATATTGGATATTGAACTTCAGGATTTGTATGTACACTTTGCCTCTGAGCTTTGTTCCTGAGTTGTATTCTTTGTTAAGCTCTGAATATGAATTCAGACAAGTTATGCCACATTTTCAAGATCTCCGGGCTTAAAAAAATGCAAGTTAGCTTTCCAAGTCAGAGCTTTTATGAAAATGCTTTAAAAGTCCTGTTCTTTCCATTACAACTCACAGCCTGCCATGTGAAAGGGCAGCAGAGAAGATGGTGTCAGCTACGTAAAATCAATGTTGGTTAGAGAATGTAGTTCAGAAGACGAGAAGTCAGTGGGGATTGGAGCGCAGAGGAAGAGGATGCCCCATGGATACCTGTGTTCAGGACACAAGGACAGCTATTTAAAAGATTCAGACCCAAGCACCTTGAGTGAGAGATCTGCATCCAGAGAGAAAAGGTTGAAAAATGAGAAGCAGCTGGGGAGGAATGGAGTATTTCCAGCAGACCAAAAGGAATTGAAGAGAAATGAACCAAGTGTACCCAAGACAATTTTTTCTTTACTCCAGACGTCATATAGAAGCACACTTTCTTCTCCGTCTTATACACACCCTCACATACATGCCGGAACACAGGGGTCCACAATTCTTCCTCTGTTCTCCCTGCTACTTCCAGTCTCCAGTAAACCTGTCCAGAGATCTCTTTGAAGTCCATAGGAAAGAATGGAGGTATGAGGATGGATCTGATTTCAAAAGCCATGGCTTTATTCTGTTCTTGGTATAGACTTGGGCTTATACTGAGGTATCCCAGAGATTCCTCTTACAAGTCAGACTCTCTTGAGAGTCTGAGATTTGGCCATGTGCGTGTAATGTGGGGAGCAGGAAGCCCACATGATGGAATATTTTTTTTCCTCAGGTTTATGTTTGGGGTTTACAGGCTGTGTGCTGCTGTTTACCATGCTTAAGTGAAGTACTCTTTTTAAAAACTGAGGCATGTGAACTTGTGTAGGATATGTATATTCAAGAAACTCAACATTTATATCTAAAAGGACTACCATAAAAAGTAGAATTGTCCTGAAAAGAGGCCTCTCTTATACATGAGTACTACAACACTGGTCTATAGTGTTTGAATATACACATACCCGTAATGCAAAAAAGTAAAATGGAAAAGAGTAAAGGCTTTGTGGCTATGTGTTCACTTTCCCCGACTCCTAGAGCAGAACAAACTACTGCTCCCCCCTACAAATATGACAACTCGGGACTTCAAATGGATCAGTTGTTTCAAGAGATCCAATTTACTCTGAACACTTGCTGCGCCCTGAGAAACACGACTAAAATATAAATTGTAAAAATCACAGAACCTTAAAATGTTTTCTACTGAAAGGCAATGTTAGAGATCACCTGGTTCAGTGGTTATTAACTTTTTCATGGGAGAAGAGAATCTGTTAGAATTTTGGGATTCGTTCTCTAAAAAAATAAATGTACGCATATTACGTACGCATATTAATATGCATATTATACGCATATTGATGCAGTTTGCATACAATTTTAGGGAGTTCAGGGATTTCTTCAGCACTTGTTAGCAGAGTAAGAAATCCTGAGCTAGTGGAACCCTCAATTAAATCAAAACTCCTTATTTTTCAGAACTCAAGACCTCACCTAGGGTCACATGGCTGACTGGTATTGGAGCAGGAAAAGGACCAGGTAGCCCATTACATAGCCCACATTTGATTAGAGCTACCACCCAAATGATGGGAAGCCACGACCTGAGGGACTTAATTACTTAATAATGTTAACCATCACATTTTTTCTTGCTGTTGTAATTCAAAATTATACCCTACTGGCACCACTAATAACCTTCTAGATGAGTTCAAATAAAAAGAGATTTTTAATTAGGTTGCACTCATTCCATTTCATAAGTTGCATTTTCTGATCTGCTGTTTCCCTTGTAATTTTTTAAAATCTTTCTTGGTATTTTGAAATGTCAAGATAATATATCTCTTTAAAGGGTGGCAGAAAAGTATTTAAAACTACTCCTGATCATCCAGGGATGGTTCTCAGAGCATCTATTCATACTGCTCCATTATTGCTTTAAAGTCAAATGAGATTCTAGAATAAGTAGGATTTAAAAGATCTGAGCCAGTATCACTTCGATTGAAATTCATAGGATGGTAATCTAAAGTAGGTGTTGTCTGATGAGGTGGACATGCTTATCTTAATACACAGATTTGAAGAATGACTTTCCTAGGGCTAGTAGATAACTGGAGGTTATAAAGTTATATATTATTGTGATAATGGAGATTATAAAGATAATAATATGTAGCCATGATCTCTTTGCTATTTTAGTAACATTCATGGGCAGGGAAAAAGTTTACAGAATTCTGAGTTCTAGGCATGTGGTCTTTGCCTGACTTCACGTCTCTCTTCTCAGGCACCAGTTAGGTTCATCACACCTTTCCCTGGCTCTGTTTGTCCCCTTCATAATTTGATTCCGCTACATCAGGAAAAATATAAAATTAAATTAAAATTAAAAAAAAGGAGGGGACTTTTGCTACTTTAGAGATAGACTAAATCAGCAATATGATAAACTTACAGATTTACTGAAATTGATTAGGACATTTGAGAAGATATATCTAATGAATTTGCGAAAATTTATTAGAATGGGATTATCCTGAGACTTTAAGCAATATTTATAGGAGATTTGATTAACAATTCAGGACAGATCTTAGGGATATATTAGATATTCAAAGGCAAAGCCATGTCTCATAAGATGTTTTTGTATCCTCAATATTCAGTATAAAATCTGACACATAATAGGTGAGATTATATATAAAACTTTCTTGTTATATATCTTTACACGATGTATCTTTATAGCTATAGATATAGATTTAAAGATACAAATACATGTTGGTGTTGACTTGGTGTTTTCCTATGTCACATGATTTTTGAGGGGTACTAAGAAGGCCCTGTAGTCAAATTTGTCTATTCTCTGCTACTGTCTCGAAATTGGAGGCTCCATTGCTATAGATTAAGTCCTTTATGTTTTGCTCTTGCACTTGGTTTTATTTCCTCAGTAAATAAACATTTCTGCAAAACTTCTTAAAACATATAGCATAGTGTCTTGTGACTGTACAAGAAGGGATATTCATGCCACAGACTTTTCCAAACTCATTTGACCCAGAATCTTTTTTCAAGAAACTTATTCTTGAAGTACTGTTGCACAGAATATCCATTAGTAATGGATGCTGTGAAGTAATTCACACTAAGGTGTTATGGTTTTCTTGCCACAGACAGAGTCTGAGAGGACCTGTGTCTAGAAACGCCATGATGAGGTACTTGAAGTAGTAAAATAAAAGGAAAGGACAATATGAGAATAAATGTCATCATTTTGCAAAGGATTGGGCACTTTTCCAAAGCCCTCTCTCCTAGAGCTTATCCTCATGGTCCTTCATATGCTGCAGCTGCTGCTAATAATGTGAACAATCCTTATTATGTGATGATGAACACCGTCAAGGAACAAGTGAATAGTTTTATGTTTCTGCATAATCAGAGCTTTCTGAACGAAAATTACTGGCAACCTGGATGAAAGGGTAAGTGAATGGCAAAAGCCCTGATAATTCAAGACAGTTAAATACCCCGGGGTGATGTACAGTTTTCTCTCTCTTGGAGCCCTTCATTTACATTCCAGAGGGTAGTAAACGCTTAAGGACTTGCCCCTTTTCTTCCTAGAGAGGATTCATTTACATTACAGAGCAAAAGTTTTTCTCCCCTTTTAGGAGGGAAGGGGGGCAGCAGTCTAGCTCCTTTGTAAACTCTGAGACTTGTAGCTTCAGGGATGCTCTCCTGTGTGCAAATCCCGCTTTTGCTCACTCACTGTCTACCCTCATTGTGTTGACTTGCTGGGGATGGGGCCATGGGAAACCAAAGCTAAGATCACCAGTAAGCAAATAATCAGTCTGTTACTGATCCAGAAAGCTTGTGGTTACCATCAGGACAAAATCAATAAACATAGATATTAAAAACTTATCAAGCCTTTATTATGTTTCAGTGCTAAATGACCTATGTACAATATCATATTTAATCTTCACAACAACCATGTGAGGTATGTATTAGAATTGATATACAGATGAACAGACTGAGGGTCTGAACTAGTAAGTAATCAGCCTATAGTCACTCTGCTCTTAATTGTTGGGATGAACTTCTAACCTAAGTCAGACTGACTCTTGGATAAAGCTTCTTGAGAGCAGGGGTTGTATCTGTGCTGTTCTTTGATATATCCCTAATGCCTAAAAGAGGGCATGGCACTCAATAAACATTTGTTGAAGGATTGTTCTACTGCTGTCAGGAGTTAGGGATATGGGTAACATTCCTGAAAGTAAAATTTCAGATGGCAAGTCATTAACAGAGCCACCTATGGAATAATGATTTAACTTAATTTTGTGATCTTTTACCATTTTCAAAGAAGAGATTAGGGAAATATTTAGGATCTTAAAATAAGCCATTTGCAGAAAACACTTAGATATAATATATATGGCTTGTTTGTAAACTGAATTCATTCCAAATGGAATAAATGAAAAACATTTACAGTTACACACCAAACAAAGAATAATGTTATCTCACAAGAGTAAAGATTAATTTCTTTGCATCATGATTAGTACAACAGTTTCCTAAGAAAGTAATAAATTTAATTCAGTTTGGCTGATTTTATTGGAATGAAACTTACATGAAAAAAATTTGCATATAAAAGATTTTGACCGTGGGTAGTAAGTTTATTTGCTGCATATTTCCATGTAATCCATTAATTACCATAATGAATTTTGTTAAATATGTAATCTAATTCCTAGTCTAGTCAACCTATGAAAATACTGAGTTTGGAACCATAGGTCTGGACATACAGAAATTGAACAAACTGATTTTAAAAATTTGAATAATAAGATATACCATTTTTAAGATATTTTTAAAGAGCAGATGAGCAATACATTTGAATATTTGCTACATGGCTGTGATAATTAATGCCAAACTAGGGAATAACTCCAGCTGATGGAAAATATAAACAGAGGTTTTAATTGAACTAAAGGGACTCCTAGTTCTGTTAATAATGGATTTTAAAACACACAAAATACATGCCTCTAGCAACTACTTTCAATAAAACAGTAGACCAAAAAGATTTTTTTTTTGCTTCAAGCTAATCCATATGTGCACACTGCATTTACCATTTAATTAATAGATTTTTTACTTCTTGTTTATTATATCAGTAACTAAGCTCAGGAACCTACCTGCATTTTTAATTATCACTTTAGCATTGGAATTCAATTGGATGTATGATTAATTTGGAAAGACAGAGCCATTATTGTTTCTTTCAAATAGTGAAAATCATGAATATGATGAGATTTTCTCTACATATATACCTTTCCTATTTTTGCTAAAATTATTATCACATTTATATGCTAAATTATTATCTAAATATGCTAAAATTATTATCACATTTATCCTGATTTTTTTGAGCTATGTCTATCTTTTCATTCCAGATTGTAAAAAAGCTATTGAGTGTTAACTAAATGAATAGTAAGAGACGTAAAATTAGAAACCTACTCCACTCTTTTTCTCTTCCATGCCCTATTACCATCTCCTGCTTTCACTGTATTTACATTTTTAAATGATTTCATCTATGACATTTTCAAGGTCTTTACACTTAGAATTTGTCTCTTACCGAATCTCTAAGACTTTTCATGTTTTGCTTCTGCTCTACTGAATTTTGTTTTCAAGTAAAGGTTCCTCATGAGCAACATGTCAACTTCCTAGAGCTAGAAATTGGTGAAAATTTGGGTCTGAATATGGAAAGAGACTTTATCACTTAAAAATCTGGAGAGAAGTGATGGAAGAAAGTTGTTCGTAGTCAGGATAACATAGCTGAGTCGGGAAACTGAACTATCTTGGCATGATAGTTGCAGCTTTGATTAAAATTTAAATTATCTAAAATGCTAAACCACAAAATATCTGGAGTGTTTTCCAAATGGAAAAATCTCACTAGGATAAAAAAGGAATCAGAGAGAGGACACATTGGTTGGCTGTCCCTATAAACACATGAAAGCATAAGTGTCAAAGATGCATGATGCACCTTGAGGTGCTAAAGCAAAATCCTTTGTTTACAATAATAAAATGGTGGTGCAAAGTCTAGTGAGATAATTGCAAAGCACAAACAATGGCTGTCTTAGGCAAAAGGCATTTGCGGGTGATGATGTGCAGATGAGACAAGGGGTAGACACAGAGACTTCACATTGTGAACAACTATAGAGTTGACGATCTCTATCCACTGGAGAAGAAGCAATGCATATATGAAACCTAAATAACACAATTAATACAGTAGGATATATTGACACCCTTTCCCCCAACACAATGAATACAGACTACATCTTCTCTAGTTCCATGGAGACTTCCAAAAATATTTTACCATGGACTAGATACAAAGAAAATTTCCATAAATTGCAACTATTCAATACAACATTATCTGGTTACAGTGGGATAAAACTTGACATTAACTACAAATTATGAGGGGCATGATTAAACAGTTCTCAGAGAAACCTTTGTAATCTTAAATATTAATGAAGAAATAAAAATAATGAGGGAAATAAAAAAATTAGGAAAGGTATAAAAAAGAAACAAAAATAACAAATATAAAGGTAGGAATTAATGAAACAGAAAACATTGCGAATAAGGAAGTCCAATCCTTTTATTTAAAAAAATGACAATAAAACAGTAGAACTATTATTTAAATTAATAAAAGGAGGGAAGGAGAACATAAATTCTATAATAATAACTGTTGCAGGGAAAAATAATGGAGCTAAGGAAGACATTTTTAGAATCGTAGAAAATGATTTTGTCACCTCTTTATAAATAAGTTTAAAAACTTGAAGGAAAAAATAATTTTCTAGGGAAATATGACTTGCAAAAATGATTTCAAAAAGTACAGGTCTAAACAGATGAATTATCATAAGAAAAATTTACACTTACTAAAGAGTAGCAAGGAATGGAAAAGTGTTCAAAAAATTGTTTATGAAAGGGAAGTAACAATGCCGTAAATGATATATAATGTGTATACTATATAATGATAGCACACACAGAAAAAAAAATTACCTTGAATCATTGAATCAAGTTTTATAAATAACTTTTTAGAAAAGGAAGCCAACAATGTGTTAAAAGAATGATATGCTGAGACCAGGACTGGAAATTGATTCAATGTTAGCAAATATATAAATTCATCATATTCATGGAAAAAAAGAAAATTTAAGTGGTGATTCACTCAGATGGTAAAAAGGCATATATAATAAAATTTATCATTATTCTTGATAAAAACTTTTAAAAAGAGACTAAATAGGCGCTTGCCTAGCATGATAAAATATATGGAAAAGATAAAATTATGCTTAATGGACAAAGATAAAAACATTTCTACTGGAGGCAACAGCATGACACAGGTATCTACTATGGCCACTGTCAAATTTGTTCTGGAGGAACTATGCAAAAAAAGATAAGAGAAAGAAATAGGAGATATATGAAATAAAAAACAAAAAAGAGTTAAACTTACTATTTTTGTATACCTGAAAAACCTACTAATAGATTAATGTAAAATGTGCAAAGTCAATATGAACAGAACAATAATTACATTAATAAATAAAAATGAAGATTTAAAAGATGAAAACCTATATTATCTCCTGAGATGAGAAGTCTCAACACCAAAGTTTTGGTATTAGACAACCTTAAATGGAAAGTATTAAGGGAGGTTGAGGAGAGTATTATAAGAAAATAAATTATAAAACCATAAAAGTCAACTCAGTGTGGTACTGTCTTATATATAGTGTGACAAATTAAAATTAAATGAAAAATGCAGAAATACTTCCAAATACACATAGGTATTTATATGATAAATATGACTTTTCAGACTAGAATGTTAAAGGTGTTCCAATCAATAAATATTATTAAGGTTTATAGCAGAAATCTAGAAAATAAATTAGATTTAAGTCTCACACTTTAAAATAATTTCTAAATGAATTGTAGGTTTAAAGAGTTTTTAAAACAACCCACACAGATAAATCTTAAAAGAAATCATTGGAAAATATCTTCATAATCTCAAAGTTAAGAGCATTTTAAGTATGACACCAAACCAAGGAGTATGAAAAAAAATAATAATAAAATAACAAAAAATTAGAATTTTCCATAGTGAAGTCCACTATAATTAAAGGTATAATAAATGAAAACCTCAGACATATATTTGCAACTCATATCACAAAGGACTAATATAAAAAGATGTTTAACATTACACATGATAAGAGAAATGCAGTAAAACTGAGATATCTTCCTCTTATCAGATTGGCAAAGATTGAAAAGTTTAAAAATACACCTTTAGGTAAGGGTGAGAAACAGTCTCTCTCATCAGCCTCTGTGACAATATGTGTGTTTCGAAACTCCAAGTACACATGACCTTAATCTAGCAATTTCACATCACAGGTTCTATCACATATATGCTCTAACATGCATGAAGTGACCCGAATAAAGTTGGTTCTTTGCAACAGTGTTCCTAACAGTAAATGATTAGAAAACAGAAATAACTTAAAAGTTCTTTAACAGGGAACTGGTTAAACAAATTAAAATATATACATAATGCAATTGTAGTACACACACAATAGAATAATAAAATGTGGAAACAGAAAAAGTTAGGGAAATGGTAGGTGTGGGTATAATATATAAGTGAAAAATTGGGGGAAATTGATAAAAAGGGCATGAGTTAGGAGGTTGATGTGAAATCTACTAGAATTGGATGGCTCTTGCTTTTGTCAACATGGAGAACTGCTGTTTAAATATTTAGTGGATTCATGTGTTTTCTTTCACTGCAAAATTTTGTTTGCTTGGCTTCCCTTCCTATCCCAGTGATAAAACAAATGACACAAAATGATTTAACACACAAAGAAAGAAAAACCAAAGAAACTGTTTTCAGCTTTAATGAGTTTGTTAGGCAGCCAGCATCTAGATGGTTGTCACCAAGATATAAATGACAAGCAATTGTTCCATCTCCTGCCTCTGGTATCACAGGCTAACTGAAAAGTCAACTATTAAATAATACCTTATAGTATGTTTTCCTATATTTTCATAAAGAAAATATTCCCTGTTTTCTCATTCTTTTTTGATGCAAAAGCAATAGTAAGTGCATGCCTTGTGAATTTGTAACTCTACATGAACTTCATTTCTTTAGCATGCATATTGCTTTAATCCAAACTAGCTTTGTTTATCCTGATAGAACTGTAACTCACTTGCATTCTTTCCCCAGATCATCCTACCCATACATAGACTATATGTCCACTGCTTTTAATCATTAAGCCCTTAGGACATTAGGTTCTGGTCAACACCAAATTCATTTAAAAATAAAGCTTCAGGTCTATCAATCATGACCAAGATACAATAACTAAAAGTCAAACTAGAATAAGATTGTAGTCAAATAAACATAACATCTTGGCCTCCATTACGTTTAAGCTCCAGACTCATAAAAGTGGAACAGACCCACGTACTGCATTCCCTGGAAACCGGACCAAACAACGCCATGACTGACAGCAGGACCTGAAGCCATGATCAACTGCTCCCTGCCTTAGCCCCAACCAATCAGCAGAGCTCAGGACCCCAACTCCCATAGCAACCATGATTAATGATTTTTCCCCGATGTAACCTAGCTACTAGAGGCCATCGGAGAGCCAGGTTTTTGAGAGCCCTAGTTCACCTGTGTCTGGAGCTTGGCACCAACTTATTAAATAAACCTTCACTTTCTTTGCTGCAAACTCCTGTTTGTGTTTTCTTTTGGCTTGGATGTGCGCAAGCAAGTGGACCCCTTGAGTCTGCGGTAACAAATTCAGTTTCTTTAGTAAGTATGTAAAAACTTAGAATTCTCAATTGTTCACTAGTTAATAAAATGAAAGCTTGGTAGCACATTTCAGCCATTAGAAAAGTTGCAAAAGCAACATGTGGAAAATAAAAAACAAAATTCAGTCAGCATCTCAGAATCAAATAGCATTCTGTTAAATGGCAAAGGGAATGGGGACGTTATCTAAAATGTCAAAGAATACTCTTTGGAAATGGGCACCTACAGCCGTTAATATAAAACCCAGTGGCACACATTGCAGATTAAAAAATAGTATCAAGATCTGTGTGTTTCCTAGGGCTGCATAAGTAAGTACCACAAACTTGGAAGCTTAGAACACAGAACTTGTCTCACAGCTCTGAAGGCCAAAACTGTCAAATCAAATTGATAGACAGGTCCTTCTGAAGGCACAGCGAGGGATCTGTTTCAGGCCTCTTGCCTAGTTTCTAGTAGCCTCAGGTGGACTTATAAATAGATGGTTGTTTCTTCCTCCTGTCTACTCACATCATCTTCCCTCAGTGCTGGTCTCTCTCTGTGTTCAGATTTCTCCCTTTTGATAAGGACATTAGTCACATTGGATTAGGCCCCACCCTAATGGCTTTATTTTAACTTGGAAACTGTCAATACCTGGTTTCCAAATAAAGTCACATCCGAAGGTACTGGGTGTTAAGACTTAAACATTATTTAGGTGGACACAATTCAACCAATAATAGTCTATCCTCTGGCCCCTCCAAAGTCATGTCCTTCCCATATGCAAAATGCATGCAACCCATCCCAACATCCTGAAAAGTCTTCATCAGTCTAGCATCAACTTTCATCTAAACATTATCAATATCATCAACTCAAAGTCCCAAATCTCATCATCTAAATCATCCAAAACAAGTATGGGTAGGAATAAGGTATGATTCATCCAGAGGCAAAAAAGTTAAGTTAGCAAAATCTGGGGGTGAAAATATTTAAGTGCTGCAATGGCAAAAACAGAGCAACAATTTCAAGCTTAAACTCTAGAGATGAATACGTATCATTTTCTCGTTTTCTGAAGCCATTTTTACCAATACTAACCTAGAAACAAGGATGTATCTGTATAATAATTAATAAAAAAGTTTTAATCTGTCTCAGTATCACACATGAAACCCAATTTAAACTCTTAATGATACTCACTGAACCCCTCTTTGTACACTCCATCCAAGCTGTTCCACACTTATACCCAGTTGTCTTCAAGTTTACTTACAGAGGAAATTTTTCCCCCTCCCTCTTTGAAATAGCATATCCATGAATAGCATGTATCACACTAGTGTTTGGTGGAATATGATTTAGTAAATATTTTTCTAATATATCTTAGGTAAGACATTATTCCTCCATAAACTATTTTTTTTTCAGTCTTACATGAGTTAGAATCAAAGAATGTTAGTATTGCACACGAGATCCCATGCTCATTTTAGCCCAGCGTCGCTCCATCTGTTATGAAGGATCGTAGAAAGGGGTATACTCGGGGTCCCTAATTTGCCCTCATATCAGGAAGAAACAAGAGGCAGTAGCATGCTAATGTCAGACATTTGGGGAGGAATTTGAAGGGAGAGACTGGACAATGGGCAGACCATCTGTAACAGAACTCTGACCGTAAGCTCTGCAACACTCCGCCCAGGGTGCTCAAGTCCTAATCAAGGACGTGGACTTTCTCATTTAACCCCCACCTCCAACTCGGGACAAACCAGAGAAGCCCAATACGTTCCTCAACCTAATCACATAAGATGCTCCTTTCGTAGCTAGGCCATGTCCACCTCCCCACTGCCAACAACTTTCAGTTGGAGCATATCCAAAGGCTTCCTTCTTTTCCCTATAAAGCTTTCTTCCACCTCTGCCTACCTTTGAATCTCAGCCAAATGCAAGTGACGTGGCTGACTTCTGTGCTATAACAGTCTCTGAATAAATAGCCTCTGCTTGTTCTCATCTAGGTGGCCTTCATTTAGTTCCATAGAACACTTAACCTTAAAAGTAGAGGGAAATGGCTCAGATGAAAATCCAGACCTGGGATCATTTGCTCCTGAGTGCAGCAGACCAGAGCTACCCACCCCACATAAGGGAGCAGTGCTCTTTAAACAGCGCCAGTGTATTGATATTTTGTGCACCACTATGAAGCTAAATGACCCTTATTTTCCTGTATTTTCAGGAAAGAACATCCTGAAAAAGCAACTAGAAGCATTTTAAAGGTGTAGAGTGTGCTAATTGGTATTCATTTGCCACATATCTGCTGTTTGGAAGATGAAGAATGATTATGGTTGAGGTATGACAGGCCTAATCCTGTTAGTGCTCAAAATTTCAGTGATCCAGAGTAATTCCATAAATTTCAAAATGGCCCCTACAGCCAAAATGCCATCCTCTAAATGCCGTCACTTAAGAATGTGATCCTGAAAGTTTTTAAAAGGTGCATGAATTCTATTTAAACTAATCAGATTCGTGTATCATTATGGATACTGATCTCAGTTTACAAGCAAACAAACCAGTACCCAAAAAATGCACTGTGAGCTAGAAAATGTCGTGCTGATGGCATTTTATTAGGAGCTAAAAGTTAGGTCACATCAGCAAATTTTAGTGTTATTGTGCTCAAATTCGTACATGACTTCCCAGGCAAAGAAATTCATGATTTTAAGTGTGTTGAATTTTTTTTGAAGAGTTAAAAAAAAAAAAGATTCAGTAACAAATCACTATAAATAATTTCATTAGAATCATTATACATTAAAGAGCATGAACTTAAGGTGAAATAGCTAAGCCATTTGTCAGGCCATACCAAAAAAATATTTGAGTAAAAGATACATAGTAGGTTCTCTGCCTTGTAACCGCAATGTATATATCTCTTACAGCATCTGTAATACTTCAAGTCATGTATTTACATACATATCTTACTTCTTCTGATGGACTTTAATTTCCTTCAGAATAAAGATAGTACCTTATCAGTGCTTGAGCATCTCACCACCTTATTGCCAGAATAGCACATAGTAGGTGCTTAATAAGTGAGAAATTAGTAAATAAATGAATGAATGAAATTAACATTGCATTTACTTCCCTCTCTTAGCACTGACTATAATTTCTGGCAGTAGATATCAGGAGTGCTTGAAAGAACATAACATGGCTTTGGTAAGAGCTGAGACACCAGCGCAGTGAATATTAGACTTGAAATTTTAAGTGAATAAACTACAAAAAGGTTGACTTTTGTCTCGAGTTTCTAATTTATAATAGTGAGAGTCAAACTTAGAGTCAAGCCACGCAGAGATGATATTCTACGTGAATTTCACCAACAGGCACTAAAATCTTTCATTCCAATTCAAGAGAGGCAGGAAATGCTACACATTGACAGAATTAAGAGATTGGCTTACATTTGTGACGGAAATTTTATGGTAATTACATAAGACAGATATAGAACAGTTAATATCTCCACAGATTTTAAAGAGACCCAGCACAAAGATTATATGTATTAAACCTATTAGTTGGTACTCATGCCTTGCTGATGGATTTAACTCCTTTAGAAAAACATTTTTAGGTCTAAGTATGTTCACTTGCACTCTACGTATAAACAGATGTTTAAAAGTACCTTAGTGAGGAGAATGTGGGGTAATTCGTGCATCAGATAATAGTTGGACACTAAATAATAACAAGATAGCTTCCACTTCTGTGATTATTTAGTTCTATGAGACAACAGATCGATTCTCAATTTGGCTCTACCAGGAGTTAGGGCCACCGTGCCCTTGTTTAAACTCATCTTCCTCCCCCTCTTAAAAGGCAGGGTAGCACTAGTTGATTTCTAAAACATTTTCTTGCTCTAAAATTTTAAATTCTTTCAGAACCAAAACTTTTTAAAGTAATAGAAAACATTGTTTCTCACGTCTACTTTTTCTTAATGCTGTGTCAATACAGGAAAAGCATTGTATTTAGTTCTAGGTTATGTTGTCCCTTAATGGAAACCACAATAATGACACTGTACAAAAAAAGATTTGTAATAGGAAGATTCTTGTTATTTACTGCTCATATACCAGTAATATGGGGTGGTTATTCTTTAACAAGCTGAACTTTACAGTCTCAGTTTGATTTGGCTGTCAGATTAGAAACCTGATTTCTGCACTGTTATTTCAGATCTCATTATTCGCTCTAAATAATAAAAGTGTTACAAACATTTTAAATGGAGAATACTTTGATTAAAACTTCTTTTGGATTCTAGATATTTGCCTAAATTTTTTTATAAATTTGGATTTTTATTAATCAAATACCTCAAATACATACTGGTATCTTTTATTTGGGAAAAAAATGATCATAATGAATAAATAAGACTTACCTTAAATTCTGACTACAATATACAAATATGGGAATCCAGAGGAAAAAAAAAGTTGCCTGACTGTTTTACGAATATTAAAGTAAAAGTCATAGAAGAATAGAATTTTAAAGAGAAAAGTAACTTTGAAAATATACTGTCCCAAACCCTTACCTCACATAAGAAAAAACTAGGGTGCAACTACTTAAAATAAAAAAGATAAAGTTGGACTTCAGAGAAGAGTGGAACCTTGGTGGGGCCTCAACTGCTTAGCCTTGCCTTTAGACAGAGCTCAGAAACCCCAGTGTTGACAAAGCTAAAGTTACTCAGGATTACGCAAACTGTTGCAGACTAAACTACCTTTGAAGAGACTGATACCATAAGCAAAAAGGCAATATATTAATTTGAAATAAAGATTTTTAACTATAAATGAAATGGGAAACATGGGCTGATCTACTTATCATTTAAAAAATCTGCAATAAACGGTACTCATTGAGGATAACACCACAGAAAAGGATTTTAGTAGCTGGTGTCATTGAGTTATAGGGAGAACAACTCTGTCTGCACTGTAAGAATATAACTTGAATCCACTATGGGCTTTGCCCCAACTCTAACAACAGAACTGATAGTGTAAAGGGCACCAGTAATCTCCACATTGGTAAATGCAGTAGTCAATTCTCAATTCTTATTTTACTTGACATATCTGTAGCAAGTGACAGCTGATTACATCTTCTTAAAAGAATCTTTTGCAGGACAACATTTTCCTAGTTTTCTACTTCACAGGCTGCTCCTTTTATGTCTCCTCTTCTCATCTCTGATCTCAACATAAGTTCCCCAGACCTTCGTTCTTGAACCTCTTCTTCTCGGTATCTACAGTTATATTCTAGGGCCATAGTTCCCAAAGAGTGTTACTCAGACTAGCAGCATAAGCATGACCTAATTCTTCATAGAACAAGTTCCACAAATGGGCACTTGCACATAAGATGCTCTACATCATTAGTCATAAGAAAAGTGCAGGTTAAAACCACAGTGAGGAACCAATACACACCCATTAGAAAAGCTAAAATTACGAAATCAACATACCTAGCGTCTGTAAGGATATGAAACAACTAGAATTTCCCCTACACTGCTATTGGGAATGTACAATGGTACAGCCATTTTGGAAAAAAGGCAGTTTCTTGAAAAGTTTAATGAACAACTTCCATGTACGTCCTCGGCCTTTCACACCGTGTAGACAAAACACATACGAGTATGTCCATGCAAAAACTTACATCTTTAACTCATTTTAGTAAAACCTATCTTAGCTATCTTGTTTGAAGTTTCGATCTTCCCCTCTTCCCTGCAATCTCTGTCTACTGCATCTATCCTACTGTATTTTTCCCCAGAAATTATCACCATATAACATTTTTGAATGTATGTTATCTAACCTTCCTGGAATAAAAAAATCATGAGTACAGGGATTCTTTTCTGTTTTATTCATCCCCATATCTCCAGAATCTAGAACAGTATCTAGCACAAATGCTAACATCTGTTGAATGAATAGGTGCCTGTCAAGAAATATCGAAGGAATCACATATCCTGAAACTGGGGACAACAAACTGACAATTCATTGCTTTTGAGGCTCCCCATTTTGGACTCTGTTTTTGTATCAAACTATGTGCAACATATTTGATTAGATTCTAGCTTTCTTTGTAAACATCTTACTCTAGTTATGATTTCTTTAGACACCCTGTGAGGTGTATTGATTGGATTTGAGTTGATAAAGGTAGTAGTATCATTAATAGTAGCAGTAACACTTATTAAGGGCTTATTCTACATGAAACATTGTATTAATGCTTTATATGCCTTTTCTCTCTTAATCCGACTAACAACCTTGCAAGATAAGTGTTGGTCTTCTCATCACACTACAGTTGAGAAAACTGAGGGATGGGGGAGCTAAATAACTTGTTCAATGTCAAACAGATAATGGCTATGCCTAAGGTATGAACTCAGGCCCATATGCCTTAACTAATTAGTGACACTATTGGGTTTCTGTTTACCTAAAGCTATATGAATTAGATGTTGTGTCTAGCCATTTAACTTTCAAAAAGTAATCTTATTTCTAAGATCTTGGAGGGAGAAGGGTATTGAAGGCTATGACTATATCCTTCTGTAGAAGGAAACTCTGGAAACGGTACATCAAGTCCCCAAGTTCACATAGCTAACTGACAGCTGAGCCGGGGGTCTTTTGAATCCTAAGATGATCTCCTATGTTCTTTCCCAGGATATTTCAGTTGACATAAATCATAATTTACCCAGCAAATTATAGTAGGTTTGTGGGTATTTGCCAGAGTACTACTTAACCACTTTTGGCAAAAGAAATCTGAATAGTTCTCTATTATTCCCAGGAGTCGGGTGTAGTAAAAGCAGGTAAACAGAACTGCATTTGATTTTCTAATGAGCACTTTGAGAGAAAGTGATGTATATGGAATAAGTCAGATTTAAATCTGGAATATTCTGCAGTGATCCTTTCTTCCCCTAAGTATTTAATCCTACTAAAAGGCTGAGGAAATATAAATATATCATTAATATTTACCATTTTAGAGAACTAGAATGGGCTTGAGGCAAATAAAGAGAACTCTGACAACGGCCTTCACTCAGGGGCTATGCCTGAAATCAGACCAGTTGATGAACAAGAATGTTTAGAAAAAGAAATAAATGAAAATAATAGGACAGGAAGCACAGATCTCATTCTCTTTTATCATAAATAAGCCCAGGTTTCTAAAAAAATTCAACCTCTCTAAAGTGCCCACATTGTGACTTTTGGATTGAAAGAACTTACCAATACCCATTTTAACCATTTGTTGTCATCTTTATACAGCAGATATCCTTTTAGAGTATTGCAATATTACTAAATTCAGTTGAATTTAGTGAACCAAACTTTTATCAGCTTTCAATTCTATACACCAACTGTGCAAAGTATTGAAAAACATACAAATATGAGAAACACCTAATTACCATCCTCCGAGACTATTAATTAGCTAGTATGGAAATAAAGGAGTTGGTGGAGTCGTCATTATTGTGAGAAGTTGATGAGATAGTTAAGTAGATATGCCTGTGACAGTTAACTGAGGAATTAACACTCTGGAAATTTTCAAAATGGAAATATAGATTAGGAATGATCTGCCTAGAGGTAATAGTGGAGAAGGATGAGATGATGGAAATAAATTAGTTATAGAGAACTCAATAGAATGAAGACGATTGGAAAAGGAAGCAGAATAGAATAGTGAATAGTTATATTTAATTCAATGAAATTAAAGCATAAGAAAAAAATTAAATATGTTAAATAATGCAGAATGAAGATGAGGTTATCAACGATTAAAAGATAATGGTTTATATGCAGTCTACTGACATTACATCTGAGAAAATGCTAATTTACATTTAAGTATAAACTTTCAGGGAAACATCAATGAATCGTGATGATGGAGAATGAAATAAGCTGCATAATCAAGAATGCTCTGTATTTTCACCAGATAAAAGGAATGCTTTTGTCCATATTGACTTGTCTTATTAAGAAAGACAAGGTGAGCATGTTACACGTTTAAATAAAGCCCTCACCATTAAGGTAACAATGTCACAAAAACCACCACGGGGAAAGTGAATGATTGTAATGAGTTAGGACAGCAACAATTTAATTTATTTTTGTAACAGAAGCAAGGACAATGATATTTAGGTCTTAAAAGAATAAGTAGTTTGAAACATCTGTTCCAGTTGGAGGTCATAATTGTAGATGTTCCTCATAGCTATAAACTTAAAAGGTGACATAGTCTCACTTGTACCATTATGCTTAAATTTTCTCATCTGATCCGCAGTGTCAATCACAGAGGATTTGAGAAATGAAAGATTTCTACTTTTCAGGAGCTCGTTTTTAATCACCTGTCAGATGCAAAGGCTGAATGGTAAGAATGAGAAAGATTTTTAGATTTGAGCTGCACAATCAACAAATCCAAGAACATTGAAGTTTGCCAATTTTGTGAAAATTAAAAATAGAGTACACTTGAAGGTATTTTAAAGAGGCAAATACAAGTACAATAATAATTTAAACAGGAAGACCGTTCTAAGGAAAGGCCTGAAAAGCTGTTTGAAAAGATTTCTACGGAAGTAGTACAATGATATGCAAAATCTTTACACGATGTTTGCTCTGAATACATGTTCTCTCAATCACTGAAAAGAATAATGAACAGTATGCATCCTTCTTTTTTTTTTTTTAGTATATCAACTGAGGGAAGAAAACTTTTTAAAAGTTTGTCTTGACATGATCCCATGGCAGGATCTCATAATAATCTCAATTCTTCTGTTGAATCAACCTAATCTCGTCTCTGCTCCTTTGCGTGGTTCTGGAATTGAGACCTGGAATAGTATGGTCATGATGTTTCTGTTCCTCTTTTCCTACCTGCATGCGTTCCTTCAGCAGCCTCCTCCTTTGCACCCCTAGACTCACCAGTGTGAGTCCTGCCTTTTGACTTGATTTTAACACTGTTGCAGTCTCCTGTGTTTCTTTGCCTCTCATCTTTCCCCAGTTTAGCACCGCAGGTCAAGTTCTCTAAAAAAAGATCCTGAGATAGTGGTTGTAGATAAGATTTTTAGTCGGGACCAACACCTATGACAGGAAGGGAGAAGAAGCAAGATTGGAGAGGGAGAAGACAAACTATGATATAGGCCCAACAAAGCTTCTCCCAACCACACATAGATTTCCAGACTGTTGGCTCTAAGAGCGCCTGCGTCAGGCTTTTATTCCAAAATCTACACCTCCCACTCCATCTAGATCAGTGAAAAAGCATGACCTCGGGGAGGCAGCTGTTTGTTCTGACCAGACCTTGGGAAAGCTGACAGTGTAAGGCTGAAGACTAGTCTCCACAGCTGGCTCACATTCATGCCTCACACTTGAGCCATGATAGTTACCTAAAACATACATTCAAAAAAATGTGTTAGTGTCAAGAACATGGATTTTAGAGGCAAAAAGACAAGTACTGGAGTTCCCAAATCTTCCAGTTATTATGCTACATGATTTACTCTGGGTGAATTGTTTAATTGCTCCAAGCCTCCTCCTATTTATATGTCAAAAATGGTTGCACACACTTATTTGGGTTGTTATGAGGATTCAATGAGACCAGGAATGCAGGTTTCTTAGAATGGTGCTGAAATGTAGTCGGACTTAATGTCCCTTCTCCTCCTTGGCTATCTTAATGCATTGAATATTGTTGACTAGCCTCTCTCAAAATATTAGAACCTCATCCCTTTCATGATACTGCAGTTTTCTCCTACAACTTCAGTGAATTCTTCTATGGTAACTTTTTTAAGCTTTATTGAGCTATAATTGACATGCTACATTGTGTAAATTTAAGGTGTACAACATGATGATTTGATGCACTTATATGTTATAAAATGATTACCACAGTAGGGTTACTTAACATCTCTACCACCTGACATAATTATCTGTTTGTTTGTTTGTTTGTTAGTGAGAACATTTAAGATTTTCTCTCTTAGCCACCTTTAATATAATACAGTATTGTTAACTATCACCATCCTGCTACATATTATACCCCCGGAACTGATTTATCTTTTAACTGAAAGTTGGTACCATTTGGCCAACATCTCTCCAGCCCTGCAACCATCATTCTACTTTCTGCTTCTATGAATTAATCTTTTTAAAATTACACATGAAATGAGATTATACAGGAGTTATCTTTCTTGTCTGACTTATTTCACTTCGTATAACACTCTGAAGTTGCATCCATGTTATTCCAAATTGTCGTTGCTGAGATGGGGGTGGGTATGAACAAGGGACATCTTATCTGCTATCTTGCTGATATCACTCCTATTACCTTTTTTCTCCTCTCCCTTCTGCTCAGCACAGTTCTTTCTTCAACTCATTCTTTTCCTACATATTCTCTGTCTTATGCGGCATCATGGCAGAGGGAGAAGATGTTCAGATTTGGAATCAAATAATAATAACATGAAATCCTCTTTCTAACAGGTAGGTAGTCTTGGGAAAGTGACTTAAATTTTCTGAACATCACTTCCTTTTTTCTAAACTTAGTATAACATTTAAATTAAACACTAAAAATAATGTGTGAAGTATCTATAATACACTAAAAGGAAAAAAGTATTAATAATATATAAGGTAATTATGAAAATACTTATGGTAATGATGATGATCTATCCCATTCAAGCTAAAGCTCCCAACAATTGCCTTTTTTCAGATTGCTCTCACATGACTATGTGTAAAACAATTGTAAGTTTAAGTTCATACATTCTACTGCCTATTGGACATCTATACCTGACCACCTGGTTAATTAACACCTGTCCCAAAGTTAACTCATAATTTTTAATCTTTAAAAGTGATCTTTCTATTAAGCAATACTGTTCTTTCAGTGAGTAATCACAATAACCTATACCAAGAGAAAGAATAGATATGATAATTTAAAACACTAAGTGTAGGCATGAAAAATGTTTTGCATTTATGCTTAAATATGAGAAAGTCTAATGATTAATAAACTTACCTGAAATAAACTAATAAACCAACCATATGAGATTTAGCTTACTGGAAACCCTGAAAAATTACTGACTTTTCTCTTAATTGTTTACTTCTGTGTTTAAATGGATATTTAATTTTCCTCCTGACAGAAAATCTCAATTCTCAGACTCAGCCTCAAACTTTTACTAGAACAGTGACAGTGGTTAAATATTCAAAATTCAAAAAACTTTATTTTATGATGAAACGATTTGATAATTAACAATGACAGAAAAACTGCTGAAATACCAGTAAAGCAGAGATTTTCTTAATAAGTATTAATAGATATGAACTAATCAAGGAAACCGGAACACAGACCATGAAACAAGGGTTGCTTCCAAAAATTACAGTAGGCTCTTATCTAGAGTCAAGCTTAAGTAGATTTTCTTTACGCACTAATTTTCTGCTTCTGTTTCTTGATCTGCAAGATAAGCTGGCAGTAGGAATAGCTTAAATACCTCCTGGTATTTAAGGTCATCAATTGCCATGTACCACAATTTAAAGTACCAGGTATTTTTCTAGACTGCAAATGATGGTCATGAACATGTTTCTTGGTTAACCATGCTGTGCAGTCCATCTCTAGTGAACTTCTTGTGCATAAATATTGTGATCTCTCTGCATTTTATCTAAACTTGTCTTTTCAGTATCTCCTATCTATTTGATAGCAACCACTTGCCTACAGTCTTAGAACCATGTCAATCAAGTACTCTGCAAGAATGGATTAATCCTGGATTCCAGATCGTGCTTCCCTCTCAGTTCCCCATAACATCGTGACTCATATTCCATAAAATGATTTAGATTGGTTTCTCAGGCTCAGATCATTATGACTAGAATCACATTCTTGTTTGCCTATGTTCAGACTGACAACTCTTTTTATCTAACCATGTTTAACACCAAGGATTTCTCTGGCTTCTTGGTTTTGTCTCTCCTGTCTAGAAGCATGCAAATCAGAAAAAGCACAGACATGAGTCTAACTTAAAGATCCTAACAGTTGCATTTTTGTTGTTTTATGTGCCTTTCCCCCAACTTGAATCTCTTCTATACGTTGTTGTGGTTTGAACTTCAAGACAGAATAGTCATCTTATTACTGCCGTATTCAAGAGTTCATGGCAGTTCCCATTAGCCTATTGCATCTCGTAACACTACTACTATTTTAAGCATCTCTAAAATCTGGCTCTGTTCTGACCATTTAATATGGTGGGTTTTTTTTGTTATTTCCTCCCATAAAATCCATCTTATTCAGCCTGCTCATTTTCTTACACTCTTTCCCCTGCTTACCCCATTAATCCTCCATGATCTTCTCCAAGGATTTACTCTGCCACTTACCCTATTAAGATTGTCTTTTAACTTTCATCCATTTATCAATTTCCTTCCAAGCCCAATAATCCAGTGCCGGTTCTTCCTCCTGTGTGATATTATAACTGATGGCTTAGCCTTCATAATCTTTGTTCTGGTGAGTATTTTTTTGTATCAATCATTTACTGACAATTTATCGTATGAATAATATTTTTTCATATGTCATATTATTCTCAAGCTGTCTGCATCAATAGTCTTCAAATACAGCAACATTTAATGTAGATATATATATATACACATATATATATATATGTGTATATATATATATTCTTACTTGTTTCATGTATCCGTTTTACCAATAACTAGCTTATAAGCATCTTATGAATAGCCAATATTTCTCGTATTTCTCTTATGCTATGAAGTACTTAGTACAGACATAACTTTATCATTGAGTATACAGTAGGCACTTAAATACTTGAGCCATAGGCTATTGGGTTTTCAGTACATCCCAAGATATTCATGAGCATCTTTTGTACAATTAGTTATATGCTACAACTTAACCTATGCTTTTAATCATAATACAAGGGAAAACACTTCATTTTATTCATTTTCTGACAATAAATTTGTATGTATGATCATCATCTAAACAGATAGTGCTATTCGGAATTAGCATAAAGCTTCCTGTTTGATATGTTGCTTATAAGCTAGGCTTTGCTGTTTATGTAAGACAGTGGTTCTCAAACATTGGCATGAATTTAGAATCACTTGGAAGACTTGATAAAACACAGAACGCTGGGACCCACCTGAGAGTTTCTGATTCAGTAAGTCTGGGATGGGGCTTGAGAATTCACAAGTCTGACAAGTTCACAGCTGTTACTCTTGGGACCACACTTTAAAAGCCAGTGATCTAAGAAATGAGAAATCCAGATACAGGACCAAATTCTTTATCACTGAAGGGTGTCAGACAGAAATTTGGGGAAAATGACAGAAGCAGAACATATTTTCAAGAAAGAACATTGCTCTCCTATATTAAAAATCTAAAGCATTAATTTTAGGATCTTCTTTTTTTGCAGTCTATCCACCGACAACCAGTTAAAAGTCTGCTGTTACCCTTGTTTGCTTGTATATTGTTCTTTTTGAAGAAAGGGACTAAGTTTATACATTTTTGTATGTGTGTAAATTTTCAACTAAATGAACAGTTTCTTATTATAATACTTTAAAATAATTGTTATTTTGGTTAAAATATTTTTTCAACCTTACACATTTGATATATAGAGTGTTGAAAGAAAACAAATATTATTTACTTGGCATCTGTTCATGCATCTGTTCATAATTTAAAATTATAATTTAAGATTTTCATATATATATATTCTGATCTATATGCATTTAGCTATTATTTCATAACATATACATATATATACATATATTATATACACACATGTATATAATATATGTACATATACATATATACATATATTATATACACACATGTATATAATATATGTACATATACATATATACATATATTATATACACACATGTATATAATATATGTGTATATATATTATACACATACATACACACAAACACATTTTAAAAACAAACACATTAGTGAAATCAATAAAAGATAGCATAGTGTTTGGGTTAGGGGCCAGGGCTTCTGTTTCTGAGAAATCTGAACTTAAAGTCAAGTACTGTACCTCACTGACTCTGAAATGTTAAGTTGTTTCACCTCTTTCAGCTTCCATTTCTTCACCAATAAGATGCGGATAATAATACCTTCTTCATAGAAAATCTCAGAAGGAATAGACGAGGTAATTTATGTGAACACTTAGCCAATGTCTGAAATAAAGAAAGTATCTGAAAAATGCTTACAAAAATTATTATTAATCATATAAATTAATTACATTATTATACAGTGATGAATATGGTATTGTTATTATTATTAATAACAATAATAAACAGTATCTATAGAAGGTGCTCAGCAAATGTTTGTTGAGTAAGTAAATGAAATAATTCATTTTACTGGATCCTTACAAAATATAATACCACATTCAAGTAAAATAGATGAGACTTATACCCCCAAAATATTAACATACATCAACAAGCTAAAAAATAAAACTTATTTCTTGATGGCATTAGCACAGACACATTTTTGTGATGTTTGTTTTTATGTTTTAGTTCATATGTATATTTTGTATTCATTTGCATTTAGTCATGCCTAATATAAGGTTTTTCCATGTTATAGAACTCCATGAATGTTGACTAATTACCTACAAGCCATTTGAAACTGAAAATGAGTATATTTCCTGCTTGTATTATTACTCAAGTCATTTTATGAGTTTGCTAAGTGTGTCATACTGTTATCCTTTGAGCTTGTATTTTTCAAGACTTGATTTCTTTGTTCTCTGGTTGGGCAGAAAACAAAGTGCTAACTTGGTGGAGAGGGAGTAGGACCATCGTCCAATTTCTCAAAACAACCTAAATCCTGATTAATGTTTTCACAGTAGTGCTTTTTCCACTACCTCATGCTTCCAAATAACAGAGAAAAAAGCCTGACTGAGTTTTTATAAGACAGCAACTCCATAGGTGTCTTCATTAATAGCAGTTGTCCAAAGAGACTGACTATCCCTTTTAGGTAATGACCAGATTATACGGGAATTACAGCTTGACTTAATGTTTCTCAGTAATGGCCAAGTTCCAAATTACTAATTAGTAATTTCAGTTTCCAGCCTTCACATCTTAGATTTTATTTTCCAACAAAATAAAAGAGAAGAACATTTTGGAGTAGCAAAAATAGAAATAAAAAATTTTACTTTTTTTCTTTCATGTGTAACATCAGAGAGTGGGTGCTGCCAGGAACTGTAAATCTTCAATTCTGCGATAAGCACAAAAGTCAGTCTAAACTATGATTGTAAGTTGCTTGTATTTCACTTGAATGGCATTGAATTACATGCTGAGTATCAAAGTACACAGACACTCTGTAAGAATTCTAAGTTATTGGGGAAGCTCTCAATTGCAAGTGCATGCATGTATAAATATGTTCTATCACAAGCACTAGAGGTTAAAATGTGATAAAAGCTTTGATCTAAAGCACTTGTACTGAATGAACTGGTTGTTTGGGGGAATCACCATATAAATTAAGTCTCCCTATAGGTAGCACCAGCAAACTCCCCAAACCCTTGGGACAGAAAAGTCAGCCTTTCCAGGACTCATTGCTGGTAACTACTAGTGCCAGGGTGCTTCAAAGATCATGTCCCATAGTATCTCCCTTCTTAATCTGTTGCCTGAATCTTCACTGTGAAAATTTTTAGTGTATCGGATGACATCAGCTGGACATTTATTCTCAGGAGAACAGTTAAAATGCGTTTACTGCTATCTTTCTCATTGTATCCTCATTTTTCAAGTATTCCCAGCCTGCACTTGTGCAATAGGTGGCCTAAGTCAAAGAATGAGGCTTTCCCATATGCCTCTTAAAACTCATCTTCAGTCCTTTCCATTATCAAAATCTATTGAGACATCTTAGGAATCTGACTCATGAACTGGGGCACAGCCGAAGGTCGAGTTTTATAGAAGTTCCTATAGACCTCCCCCCAGGTTATAGTTGTCTAAAGACAGCTGCTAATTAGGGAAAGGCAGTCATTTACCCTAACTGCCATTCCTGTGGAAAGCTCACCAGATACACTGGGTAAACTGCCTCACTGAAATGTGGATTCAATATATCTAGTACCTTTTCCTCCTCCTTCTGACAACTTTGCCAGAAGATGCAATGAAGTTTGTCCCATGACTTGCTATTTATGGGCCCAGGTTGGCGCTCTAAAGAGCACTTCTTCCATATTAAGTGCTCTATAAGACAATTTGTTCTGGCATGTTCCCTGGAAATGATGCCAAATTTGCTATGCTATAATTTGTAGTACTCACCTTTAGAAAACATTTAGTGATACTGTCTGCAAGTTCTTGAATAAGGGGCTGAGCTGTAATGTATTTGAATCAAGAGATTTGAACACATTGTAAAGGACGAAGAAAAGAGAGGCAGGATGCCCAAAGAAGTGGGATTTGCTGAGCATTAGAAAGCCATGACTCTGTGTAACGTTTGCACCAGGAACAGGTAATGATTATGCTGTACAGATTGCTGACAGATACTTCTGTTCCCAGTTCTCATTGTTCTTTTCTTCCTGTGTCTTTCCTTTCCCTGCTTGAATGTCTCCTATATATTATGGTATTTAAGCTTCAAATACAACTTTTTCATATTACTGCTCCATTCAGAAATTTATAGTAGTTCCTAGTAGTCTACTGTATTCATGAAAGCACATCTAAGCTCTTTTAAGGATCTCTGAAATCTGACTCAATCTTTAATACTAAATATTATTTCTTATTATTTCCGTAAGAAACTCTGTCTGATCCAAGATTCTGACTTCCTTACTATCTCTCCGTACCTCATCCCCAAGAATCCTCCATGATAATGTCCATGGAGTTGCTTCTATTCCTCCTTATGAGAATTCCTTTCTACTGTCTATTTATTAACATTCTACCCGTCCTTCAGATCCACTTCCTGTGTGATTCAAAATTACGTCTCCACTGAGATTTTTATGTACAAATCATTTAGTGACAGTTATTCAGTGTATAAATTTTTATATAACATACTATCTCATTATCTATATCAGTAATTATTTGATTATCATAACATTTGTGTGTTTGTGTGTATTTTTATTTCATGATGTATTTTCTTATCAACTAAATGATAAGCAATTTGTGGGTAAACAACCTGTCTTATATTTCTCTCATACTCAGTAACATTTAGCACAGACCTAACTTTACTGTTGTCATTAAGTATACAGTAGGTACTGAATTTATACTTGAATTCTGGGCCACTGGGTTTTCAGTACATCTCTAGGTATTCATGCATATTTTTGTACAATTAGTTATTTGACACGATTTCTCATTCTTAATATTTAACATTGGTGAATTGCTAACTCCAGAGGTCATCTGGAATTTTTGGTTTGTTCAGGGGAAAAACTTTGCATAAGGCAACTCTTTAGATCATTGAAATGAACAAACAAAAAGGACTTGTATTATGTGGATATGTGTGTGTTAACAGGAGGGTAAATTTTTCATTCAACTTCTGGACCAATGGATATTTTTGGACTTGCAAAAATTCAATTAAAGTCCATCAGCGCCCAAATCCCCTGAAAATCAACTAACTTTTGAATCAAAAGCATATTCACTACCAATGCATTGCATGGAAGTGCTTAAAAATGAGGTATTTATATTTACATCTTAGTAGAATGCAAACTGCATCTTTCTCACTTCTCCAATTTGCTACTCATATTCAGAGGTGAATGTGTTCCTGCAGAGCATCAGGTAATACAAAAGCAGTAACTGCTTTTGATGGGTTTGTCTCTGCATCCATCTGGAAGAAAGATGTTTTTATCGTGGAAATTAGTAGGAATACCACACACATTGTCA
Organism: Rhinolophus ferrumequinum; assembly: GCF_004115265.2. Taxonomy (NCBI): domain Eukaryota; kingdom Metazoa; phylum Chordata; class Mammalia; order Chiroptera; family Rhinolophidae; genus Rhinolophus; species Rhinolophus ferrumequinum. Next base: position 71,493,650 of record NC_046287.1, on the reverse strand, counting down.
CAGAAAGACTAAGCATAACTAGAAGTCAGCAATTAAATTGAGTTTTTAATCTCTTAATTTTGGCTGGAGAAGCCTGCTGATGCTATATCAGACTAAATAACAATGATGAGTAAATTCTGTAAGTAAAAGTCCCATATTTCTAGGTAATATATGCAAAGTTTACTAATATAGGAATAAATGATACAAAAGCCTTCTATGTCCAGGCACTATTCTAAGTACTTTATGAATATTATCTCATTTAGTCCTCACAAGTAACCCAATGAGGTAGATAATGTTATTACCATGTTTCCCCAAAAATAAGACCTAACTGGAAAATTAGCCCTAGCATGATTTTTCAGGATGACATCCCCAGAACATAAGCCCTAATGAGTCTTTTGGAGCAAAAATTAATATAAGACCTGGTCTTATTTTCAGGGAAACATGGTATGAAGAAACTGAGACACACAGAAGTTAAGTAACTTGTACCAAGTCACAAAGCAAATAGTGGCGGAGCCAGATTTTAGGCCCAGGTAGCCTGGGGCTAGGGCGATTGTGTTTTCACCACTTCATTGTAGTGTTTCAACATAAAACTTTGATTGCATTAATGTTGAATGACTGAAGAACAATATTTAATGACTAACAGGTAAACTCTCTCATATCTGGAAATAAGCTATCTTGTTCTATCCCAGAAATGTGTAGGATAGTAGGTACTCAATATAAACTTGTCAAGTTAAAATGATTCAATTTCCCCACATATTATATTTCACAGATTCTACAAATATCATTTTTACATTTTAATCATTTATATTTTACATCATTTTTAATGTAAAAATTAAAATGCTCCTTAAAATTTATAGCATTTTCCAATTACTGTCAGCAAGAGAACGGTTGTAAGGTATTTGCTATTATCTGATACCTTCTGGTAAGCTCAAGAATCAGCATCAGAATTTGCAGGATGATATCAGAGGCCAGATGAAAATCCCAGAGATAGGAGTAACATGTTTTGTTTTGTTTTTAAGAAATGCTACATCATCAATACTCTTAATGGCACAGAGGACTCAGCTACCTTGAGTTGAAAGCAATTTCAGATGAATCAGAAGCCAAATTAGAAGAACTTTCAGGAATGTTTTAACCAATATAGTTTCATTACATTTTCTTTTGGATGAGTGTACAATATCAAAATCTAAGTGAACTCTTCCAGCAAGTATAAAATGTAAATTCTCAGTGATATGAAAGCATTGTGTCCTAGGTTAATGGCAGCATTATTTTCTTTTTTTAGTGTTACATAAATCACAGTGCATCTTACATTCCATGGGATATTGCAATCAAAGGAATAACACAAAATATGTTTAAAATATCACCACTCCTTTCCCCTCTTCTAACATCCCTCCCCCCCTTATCCTCTGGTGATAGAAGGAGAACTGACTCTGGGTGGTAAACACAATGCAACATATACATGACGTATTATAGAAATGTACACTTGAAATCTATATAATTTTACTAACCAATGTCACCCCAATAAAGTTAATACAAAAAAATGTCACCACTCACGTACTACTAGCAATATTTATCTGTTGATTTTCTACTATTGAGAGTGATTTGAACACCCATTGTTTTCTGATGCCCAATAAGTTGCATTGGGATCAGTAGCTGCTGTTGTGGTACAGATGGACAGAAATACACATATTTTCTCAGTGAGAACTATATTGAGACAAGATGAAGCCTCTGATATAAATGGTTGCAACCATGGTCACATTTTTATAGCAGTCACAAACTTACCTATTTTATCTCCGAGACTATTTCTTTAACAAGAAAATGGATATGTTAGAATCAAAAGCAATTTCCCCAAATTGTGTCACTAGTAGTTGTATCAATGTATACACTATCATCCCTTCAGATTTTGATTACTGTAAAAAAGCTAAAACAAAAAGCCTCCTGAATATTGTTACTTTCCACAACACTCTAAATGTTTGCAGTTTGTGTTTCTTTTGAAACTTTTAGTCTACAATTCTCTAGCTGAAGAAACTCAGATAATTTTACATTGAGTACTTATTTGTTTATAACCTTTATATTCATGGCAGCAAATACATTCCAACTTACGATGCACTTTCATGCCTGCTGAAAACACAATTAAAACTTCTCATCTAAGTTGAATGTCCCCAAAACCTTGACAAGAGAACCAATAAAAGTTGTCTTGCATCCTGTGTTCTATTTCTTTAGAGAATAAAAGGAATGCAAATTAAGTCAATAAGAAATCATGGGCAAAATATTTTCACAGATCATCATCAAAGAGAACATAAAATTCCCTCTTCTTCAAATACCTATTACTGTTTCCTTCTTTTCCTTTCTATTTTAATCTTCCTGAAATCAGTATTTGGAGAACTGGCTCGGCCATTTTATGGAGGCTTTGGTATTCAGACAAATGTGACAGTCCTCAATGAAATTTGAAAACGTAATTTAGCCCAGATAGTTCTTTTAACCTTTACTCGATTATCAAAGAGCTATATGCTTTGGGTAAAAAATGCTCATTGGCTCATTCACCTTTTCACTTCCTCTACACCTACTCCTCACTTGCCTTCTTTTCCAACATAATTCAAAGGTCAGTTATGCTATGTTAACCTAAAGTTAAAAAGCTGAAATGAGAGGCAACAGCATTTATTTGGGATCAAAAAATTGCAATTTGGGGAGAACAGATTCAGGTTGAAGCCCAAATAGTGTCTCTCCCCCTTCCTACTGGAGATGGGATCAAAGTTTTTTGTGTTTTTTTTGTTTGTTTGTTTGTTTGTTTGTTTTAAATGGCAAAAGGGGAAGAAGATGAGGTCAGTTGCATGAAAGAATTGTTCCTTGGTTCTGGATGAAGGAAGTTTAAATTGTACTTCATGGATTCACTCGAGATTTGGTCATCAGGGAATAGGCTAGATTTGCACTTTATTGATTGGTTGGCAATTTGGTTCTTGGCAAAGTCCAATATCCTTACAAACAGGATATTCTCGTTGTTACTGACTTCTTGGAATGTTGGCAGTTCGGTCCAGTTCAGAAGATAAAAATGAAACAAGATGTGCTGGACAGTTTCTCTGAAATGGCTACCCCACCTCTGTTTTAACATGGCTCCACTTGTGTCCTCTTCCACAGTGAGCAACAGAATCCCCTGGAGGACCTATTATAACACAGGCTGTGGTCCCATTCCCAGAATTTCTGGTTGAGTAGGTCTGGGATATAACCTGACAATTTGCATTTCTAACAAGTTCTCAGGTGACGCTGCTGCTGCTGGTCCAAAGACGACACCTTGAGAACTGAGAACGCTGTTCTAAGAATTGCTACTAAAAGTGTGGTCCCGGCACTGGCAGCAGCACCACCTGGGGGCATTTAGAAATTCAGAATCTCAGCTTTTGTCCTCATACTATTTAATTATAATTTGCATTTTAATTAGATGATTTAACAAGGGCATTCTCCACGTGACTCGTACATTTATTAGAGTTTGAAAAACATTAAGGTCCTAAAGGATAGTATGGATACAGGGTTGGAACGATTTCCCTAAGGCTAGGTGAAGTCCCCCATTGCCAGGTGTAAAGAAAACCAAATGATGAGGACCCTTAAGTGCTATATACATACACATGTTTGTAGTCTACAAATACATCCTTTAAAAAGACAATTTGGAACAAGTTAAGGATTGTCAGATTCAGTAAAAGCACACCTAACAACCCAGGGGACAAGCAAATCAGAAATAAGGCAGAGTTTCTAGGGCAGTAACAGGCCAAAGCTAACACCCACATACCAGAGCCCAGAAACTGCTAAAAATGAGAAGCTGTTAGGCAAATTTTCATCTACCATCTTTGGCATTCTAACTTTTGGGGGATATAAAAGACTTTTGCATTCACTGCTTCTGTTATCCATCTTCTTAGCTTCATGGAAGAAGAAATAATGGCAGGTTTGAAGGTTATAAATTGAAGAGTAATTCTGAACAGTCTGGGCATAAATGGCCAAAGAAAGGTATATATAAAAATAAATTTTCTGCACCCTTAATTTTTGTTTGTCTAATATCAAAAACTCTCATTTATAGTAATAAAATGCAAAGGATTATCAAGAAAGTCTTAGCTAAGTAAGTATATCAATTTTTATGCCCTACTGCTCATGATACAGCATTTTTTCAAAATGATTGTTATTTTTGTGTTTAATATTTTAAAATAAAATTCAGTATTAAAATGATAATGCAATAAAATTTGTGAGAAAGTCTGTGCAATGCTACTACCGTGTTTCCCTGAAAATGAGACCTAGCCGGACAATCAGCTCTAATGCGTCTTTTGGAGCAAAAATTAATATAAGACCTGGTATTATATTATACTATATTATATTATATTGTATTATATTATATTATTATATTATACCCGGTCTTATAGTAAAATAAGACTGGGTCTTTTATTAATTTTTGCTCCAAAAGACGCATTAGAGCTGATGTCCGGCTAGATATTATTTTTTGGGAAACATGTTAAGTTCCTGAGGGCAACATGCTTACAACGTAGAGAAAGTATGCACTGAAGATGGTACAAATCTTTTCTCATACAGGTCAGAAAATAAATCATCCCTAATGTCTGCACTAAAATGATATGGGATAGTACTTTAATAATATGTTGATAAACTAGTATACGTAGTGGGCTTTAAAATGATCCTAGTGTAAGGTATCTCAAAAATCTGAAAATGGAACTACCCTATGATCCAGTAATTCCACTCCTAGGTATCTATCCGGAGAAATCCAAAACTGCAATTCAAAAATCTTTATGCACTCCTATGTTTATTGCAGCACTATACACAATAGCTAAGACATGGAAACAACCAAAATGCCCATCGGTAGATGACTGGATTAAGAAACTGTGGTACATTTATACAATGGAGTATTATGCAGCCATAAAGAAGAAAGAAATCTTACCATTTGCAACAACATGGATGGACCTAGAGAACATTATGTTAAGTGAAATAAGTCAGACAGAGAAAGATAAGTACCATATGATCTCACTTATTTGCGGATTCTAAAGAAAAGAATAAGTGAATGAACTAATCAGAAACAGTTTTGGAGACAAAGAGGAAAAACTGAGGGTTGCTAGATGGGCGGGAGGGGTGGGGGGTGGGGGGGAGGGTGAGGGGATTGGAGGGCAGTCGGTGACCACAGGATGGCCACGGGTTTGAAAATTAATCTGGGGAACGTAATTTGGTGGTTACCAGAGGGTAAGGGGGTTGGGGGGTGGGGGATGAGGGTGAGGGGGATCAAATATATGGTGATGGAAGGAGAACTGACTCTGGGTGGTGAACACACAATGTAATTTATAGATGATGTGATACAGAATTGTACACCTGAAATCTATGTAATTTTACTAACAATTGTCACCCCAATAAATTAAAAAAAAAAATGATCCTAGTGTAAACATTTTTTTAAATATCTATTTAACCTTTTGTGCTGCTGAAATTTCCTGTCAATTTTTATTTCAACCTGGTATAAGAAAATATATTTGTTATCATATTAAATTCTCCAGTTCTAATTGCTAAATGTGACCTGTCTTATCTTCACTTAGACATGTTTTATTTGATTTCAGAAATTATACTGTATATTGAAAAAGTTACAGATTTGTATAGTCATATAGAGGCTTATAAAGTTATTTTACAGCCTAATAACAGTACCAGACTTCACAGTGGTTTAAATGCCTTATATGTGCCTAATTCAGATGATCACTTACTAAGTTTACTAAGACATAGATGCATTTCGATGCAATATTTCTTATTAGGATTTACATCTCTTTCCTGGAAATGATTAATCAAAACTAACCACAAAAGTGCAATGTCTGAAAGAGAAATCCTATTTTCAGAAACGAAGCACTTTTTGAACAATTTGAAAATGCTTCTCCCATCGTTGTTCACTTGCTGCCACAATTATGATGATCAGAATAAAGGAGTGAATATCAACATTGACCTTGTTCTTTAATTTTTTTTTCCTGTCTTCTCCCAGTCAATATTGCCATAAGTTTTTTGCAAGGATCACACATTTACCTCAAGTGAATACTGTTTCTATCCAGCAGTTATTCGCAGGTGACATAGTACGCACATAATAATTGCTTATGCTTATTAATTTTTCTAAAAAGTTAATGCTGGAATGACCACTGAGCATGACTATAATTAGCAATTTTCTGCTACATTTATCCAAATCCTGGGGATATAGTTACACAAATAGCTTTTCTTTTGAGAAGATATGCTTCATTTGAGTTACCTAAGCGTTCTGTCTGCTCTCTGATTAATGTTTCTCAGACCGACCACTGTGTGGATTATGTGACCAGTAAAGATATATTTCTGGACACACACACAAAAAAAATTGAGTGACCCTGTGTCTATTCAAGAGATGCAATTATAGCTATGCTTCACAGGAGGAAAAATTGGACTTTCCATTTAGGTCTACAAGTAGAGAAAATAAGATTTGCAAGGACATCCTTTCACTCTTTTTATCCAGGGACCCACACAGACTTCAGTCTACAGAGCTATAGGGAAACCAGCATATTTGCTGCCACAGCGTCGTTGTCTTCCTTTCTCCACCTCCTCAGCATCTCTGTATGTCACACTCATCCGCTCAAGGCTTCTGCTCTGTAAAACTTCACCATTCCCTTAAACAGTCCAAGCACACACCAAGGAAAGGCCATGTAAGGAGACAGCAAGAAGGCAACTGCCTGCTTCTTACAGGACGTACCCTGGTCTTGGTCTTCTGGCCTCCAAAACTGTGAGGAATTAACGTCTGTTGTTTAAGTCATCCAGTCTGTGGTATTGTGTTATGGCAAGCTGAGTTAGCTAAGACACTGTCCAGTCACATATCTCTTAACAAATTTGAAGTTCAGCGAAGATGTCCAATCCCAAGCTGTATTTTTTTAAACTTCATTTGATGCATGAAGGATCCGTTCACCTCAATGGTCTAACAGAGATATTAAATGTTAAATCAATAAGATTACTTTCTAGACAAAGAAAAATCTTTTATAGGAATTTTGCAATTATTTATATTTCTTCCCAAATTACAGTGGCTATAATTGATCTTTCAGAAGGGGCACTGAAACCTTAGTGGAATTTACTTGAGAGCCATGGACAACCAACACAGTTTATTAATCCTATGTATTTTGACAAAAAAGAGGAAAACTGTTAAATACCTGGTGATTTCTGGGGCTTCCATAGCTGCAGTGTGTGATTTCGCCCAGTGTCTCCCACAACAGCTGGCCTCTACCTATTGTGGATTAAAATGTGCTTAATGATTGTTGCGCTTTGTCTGAGATTTTACACATTCCTCATTCTACCCTTACGTGATGTGTCTTCCAAAAGAAGGCATGGACATGCAAAAGCCGTGTTTAACAACACTGCACGCTCTAACTCCATCTCTAATGCAGGCATTACTCAGGATTCTCTAAGGAGAATAGCTGATCAAAGCTGAAGTCTTAGCAGGCAAACGGGAATTGCTAAGAGACTAAAAGCAACTCTAACTTCAACTGGTGATGTCTTCTCCCAGGTCCCCTGGGTCCTCTGTCCCATTCCAAACCCCCACCATCACCTTCCTCAGAGGACTTGTTATTCAATTCCTCAAAGAGAACACCATTACCCATCATACTCTGTTGCTACAAGTGTCTCCAACAGAGAGGAAACTGCTCCCCTCCATGTAAGGAGGCTCCTTGTTGCAAATAGTATCCCACTTTATATCAGGCTTTATATCCCACTTTATATCTTGTAGTTCGGGAACCCTCTGAGGCAGAGAGAGGGTTCACTCTTCATGGACCAGCACACCCAGCCTTCCACAACTCATTGTAGTTTTAAGTTTTTGTCTCTCTCAGGGTACGTGATCAAGTTGTCTCCCTCCAATTTATTCTGCCATCTACAGATCCCGAGCTGTCATATTTACTAAAAACCACAAGACACCAAAATGGAAAGGTCATTTTGTTTTATCTCCTCATGAATGTTAGTCAAAAAGATTTAACAAGAAATAATAGCTGAGTGCAATGTTCCTACAATAAAATTTGTGAAGGTGTTTTATCACACAAATAGGATTTCTTTGGAAACCTGCTCTCAGCCACCACATACATTATTGAATTCTTCTTTAAATGGTCCTCTTCACTCCTCCACAACTCCATACCACCAGAATTCAGAGCACAGCACGTTTATCCCTGAAAAGTTTAGACACAACAGGCATCAGACTCACTGAAGGGTTTAATAGACAAAAAGATTGATGTGCTCTCCTCACTAAATGCTTCTCTTTGCAGCACTCTGGAAGTCTATGACTGTTTTGTGAACCATCAGGAATAATTGTAGTTATAATTTTATTAGTAGCTGGGGACAGCGTTATACTTCCTCCTATCTTCATTTCCAGGCAACTTTACTGTGGACTTCTCTGCATCTTAATTTAGGACATGAGCTCAGAGCACACCCTTACCATTGTGCATTTATGAGTGGGCACCAGTCTGAAAAGCATTATTTACAAGAAATGCTTTATCTTACTGCTACTTTCAGTACCTATCTTACCAGCTAGATTTAATTGGCCTCTTAAGTCCTACCCTTTAATGCAAATGTTTACGTTTATTTCAGTTTTTATTCCCCTTACACAGAGAACAAAACTTGGGAAAACAGAAACATTCTTACTTAAAATGAATCCATGCAAAACGGTGCATTTCAAATTTGTGAAATTTGTCGTGTGTCTCTATTGCTGTTAGCGCCCCCTGGCTGCTCTCTTTTCTCACCTGTAAGTTTTCCTCCTTTCTGGGGCTCTCCTTGTTAGATTCTGGACACGTGAATGACATATCTTAAACATCTCTCAAGCACTGGGATTTTTAAAAGACACCCAAGCCTCATATGGGAGTGAAAGTAAATGTTAGGGGGTAAAGGTATTTCCTGGCAGAGCAGAGGCAAACCATGTTTTCTCTGCCACATGTAAATACAACCCTGTCTTTGGTGTTAGGACAACCTGGTTGTGAAGCTGTATGGACATCAAACTAGTTGTATATTAGAAGAGTGAGAAATGCTAGAGTTAGATGCTTCTAAAAATAAGCCATAACCCTAAATCTAACTTGTTATTAACGTTAGTGTTTTGAAAAGAGTAGAACTTGTTTAAAACAAGACAACAGGCTCAAAATGGAGTTGATTACGCGAAGCCCCACATCACAAAATAGACTTAATTACAGTTTTGGCTGTCCTAGAAATGTAGCTCGGGAAATAGGCACAAAGAGTGCAGACACTTTGGCTGCTGCTACTGCTTAAAGTAGTGCATTGTCTGTCATCTCTGACCTGGATTTTCATGTCATCTCCCAACATCGATGAAACTGTAGCAGGCTAACTTGTTAACTTGCAAGTAGGGTAAAATTTCAGATGCTTCACAGTTTTGAACAGTTCTAGCAATGAGAGTAGGATGCTGACCAAGTCATGCCTTTCTAGAAGATAAAGAATGAGGATCTTGTGGGCTGATTAACAAGATTTGAGGGGAGTCATGGGAATTAGCAGTGAGCCTGTGGACCAAATCATATGACTAACTGGACAATAAATAGCCCTTTACCATTGTTCATTAATGAGGGCAGGTGGTCACAGGCTGAGAGTACCAGGAAGCAAGTTCAAAAACAGTTTCCCAAGTGGTGTATCATTATTAACTTTCCTAAAGATAGAGGAATTTCCTTGAGAACCTGATAGTCAGCTTAGGTCCACAGCACGGTAATAACTAGAGCTGAGATTCATCCATGGCAGGCAAAAGTTTTCTGACCCTTTCAGACAACAGTTACAGAGGTGTAGGTAACAATGAGTGTGAAAGAAGGGAAAATTGGGACTACCAATTGGGAAAACTAAGCTAATTGTTAGAACGTTGGCTGGTTCCTTAGGACTTGAGGAGAGTGGGGCTTGTGAGGAAAGAATACACCAGCTGGGCCATCTTATGGCTCAATTCTGGCTGCAGGCTATCAAGCCAACTGTAGATCCATTTGAAGACAATAGAATAAGGACTCAGAGGTTCATTTGTTGTCTTTATTTTATTTCATTTTGCAGGGCATTCTGGCTGTGATAAGGAAGTGTTACCAGCTCTCTCAGGCAGATTTCTCTGAGAAAATAAAACACCTGAGGAAACTGTAGAAGACATTGACTGGTATTCTGAATTTTACTTCCCTGGATGGGCTTTACAATGCTGGTAAAGGAGACTCACTGGATAATGAGAAACTGACCCAAAGTAATTTAGATACATTTTCGTGGTCAGCCACATCACCATGGGAAACTTCCCTAGCCCTTACGTTAAAATGAGGCAAGAGGTTTGAGAGATGTTAGCGGAAACAGGGCCACAGGTGTCCCATATTAAAGAAGACTCCTTTAAAAGGTTGCTGTTGCGAGAGTCAAGCGTGAGTCAGCAGGAGGGTGCAAGCCTAGTGGTCCCGGCTGGAAAGCTGTGTGAGGGAGCTGCTGTGTCAAGGGATCCCACTACTCAACAGAGAGTGCTGGGTGGGATGAAAACATTTGAAATTCGTTTTGCTGAACCAGAGCTACTGTCACGCTGCTCAAAACTGAAGGTAAATGGAAAGCCTTGTTTAATGGGGCAGAGTCTCGTTCCCTCTCCGCTCTCCTTTCTTCCCTTTTCACTCTCACTCTACGCTGACCTCAGCTACTTTACGGAGAAAAAGGGTTAAATGTAGATTTGAGGTCTCCCTCTCCTCAAGGGGGAATTAAAGAATTTCAAAGTTTCTAAGCATCCCACCCAGCTGAGTATGCTTAGAAATTTTGAAAGGGGAGAAAATGAAAACTTTTATGGCTTTTTAGGTGCCGGTGCCTCAGGTGATATCCTACACCAAACGATGAAAGAAAAAGGTGCCTAGATTCAGCTAATTGGGTTTGGAAAGTGTTCACAGTGGGGAAGAGGAGCTAATGTGACCTTGTGTGGCTATTCTGTGTCCTATTGATGATTCTACATCTGAATGGATAGTAGAAATCGATGTGTGATGATTGTACTTCTCTGTCTCTCGGTGCCGGGACTAATTCTCCTGGCTGAGAAGAGCCGCATATAGAGAACTGGTAGTGGGCTGTGAGAAGTGCCCCCCATCTTGGACCCCTGTCCTCCCCTGGCTGCTCTAACAGAAATAGTCTAACTTCGCAGAAAGAAAAAGGAAAATGGCAGGCGGGATTCAGGACTTAAAAGGAGGCTAGTAAGAAATACAATTTCTCAATACAACAGCCTTACACAGTCAGCAGAAACAGCTGATAGGAGGAGTTAGAGGTTTACAGCAGATGATTGCCAATTGAATTCAGGTTTCCTCCCAGAGCCTCAGCTGAGCTGTGGCAGACATTGTAAGAGTAGTTGCATCCATTACGTAGATTGATAGCTCTTGGTGTAGCTTGTCCCCTAAACATCTCAGCCTGGTTCACTGATGGTTTGGCTGAACTGAAACCCACCAGCATAACGAGGCTGCTGAGGCTATTCTATCTCAGCTGCAGCTATGCAGAAAATGGTGTGGTTCCCTCTAGTCCGTGGACATAACTCAAGGCCATTCTTATGTAGCTCTGGCTGCTACAGTCATTGTTGAATTTTGTTATATTTTTAGTGACTCTTAGGCTATTCCCAATAGCATAGCTGTCTGGTATGTCACTTGGAAAGCTATCAACTGACAGATTAAATATAGCCCTTTATGAGGTCAAGAACTGGGGAAATAATTCATAGCTGCCAATAAAACTGTCTGGGTCACTCATGTAGATACACAGTAAGAGCCTGTTGTCTGATACCAAAGTGGAATTAAGCATCAGATTGTCACTTTTGCTTTCTGAATCCATCATGATACCAGGCATGGTAATGCATCCACCAACATAGACTGGGTGCTGAGGAAAGGACTATCTCTGATGCAGAGGCAACTGATAGAGCCTGATTTATGACTCCTCCAGAAGTTTAATAGTTAGCCTCAAGGTGAGGGAGGTCACACGGTTTGGAGTATTGGTCCAATCCACTCCTGGCAGACTGATGGCATTGAACTTTTGACCCCACCTCAGGACTATTGGTAGTGTTTCATCACTCTTGATACTTTTTTCAGGTTGCATTGTTAATATTTCGGCCTGTTCATCTGACTCTGGAAAATGCTGTGGGGTGGAAAAATGCCACTCAGATGTTGGTATGAACCTAAAGGATAGATTGGACCCACTGACTTCAAACAATCCCTCCAAAACAATGATTGATTACATTATTCAAACTAAACTGGAAACCCTAGATTTCACCAGCTAGCTTGGAGTTTATGACCCTGGCACCCTATGCACAAAAACCGGTGTAGTTACTACTTGGACTACTGAGTAATGTAAACAACACTTTCTTTCCAGGGGCACCATGCCCTCTCTGGTCTATGCTTCGTGTGTGAAGACAAGCACTTCTTACGTCCGTCCTGAAAACATGGTGACTCATATCTTAGAAGTGGACATGTAAGCTCTCAGATGACCTCAAAGATCTCTCCAAAGTGAGGCTATGGTCGGTTAATCATGGGAGCCTCCAGAAGGGTAATTGACACATTATTTGCAATCAAACTGCAGGTAGTTATCTATACATTGGGAATCCTATTAGAAATGGGAGAATTAGTCCCTTCCTTTAGCTGAAGTGATGAATGATGCCAACTTTGTTAGCCCTGCAAAACCATCAGGTCAGTTTGAGATCACTGGCCAGGGTTGTTACCATGTTTCCCTGAAAATAAGACGTAGCCAGACAATCGGCTCTAATGCTTCTTTTGGAGCAAAAGTTAATATAAGACCTGGTCTTATTTTTATAAGATCCAGTCTTATATAAAACCCAGTCTTACATAAGACCCAGTCTTATAGTATAGTGAAATAAGACCAGGTCTCATATTAATTTTTGCTACAAAAGATGCATTAGAGCTGATTGTCCGGCTAGGTCTTATTTTCAGGGAAACACGGTATGAATGACAGAATTGCCCTATATTTTCTGCTTGAAGACCAAAGCAGAGTCTGGGCAAATGCTAATACATCCTGCTATACTTGGATTAATGCTTTGGGTCAGATGAAATAGTCAATACAGAAACTTAGCTTTATTGCCTTCTAAGGTCAACCCTGATGGCCTAAGGATATTTGTTCAGATGGTTGGGTCTGGGATTCCAGGGATCATGGTTGAGGTCACTACTGCTACTTGAGTTCTCTTGCTAAGATTCTCAATTGAATATACATAAGACAAATTAAAAAAGATTGTCCCAGCCTCTGTCAGCAGAGTGGCTGTCAGAGTGGCACATGGAACGTTCATAAAAAGACAGGATGGTAGAGAAACAAGGGATAAATATTATTGGGAGGTAACTCCTCAGGGGCCCCTCACATTTCTTTCTATACATCTGGTTTACTCGTCAGATGTACAGACTTTAGATTGTTTTTTTAAAGGATGTTTGTATAGAAAACAGTCATGGAACATAGAGGGAGTTTGTTTCACTGGAACAAAGGGCAGGCATATTTATAGTCCAGTATAATAAAGGTAATATTACCTTTTGGAGCAAAGGGCAAATATGCTTACTTACTGCTCATTACTTAAAAAAAAAAAAAAAAATTGGGCTCCAAAGCTCAGGGTTGCTTTCCTGTAATTCAGTCCTCTATTGGCATAGGCATCACCTGGCCTTCTTTATGTTGCTGTCTTTGAATTAGAGCTCAGGATACAGGCGGAAAAATTCAGTTATTCTGGGTACTGCTATTGCTCTGAGTAACAAACTGTCCTTTATGTATGATGAGGAAGCTGATGTCTTCTGCCTACATCCATGAAACGGTGGTAGGCTCACTTGTTAGCTTGCAGGTAGGATCCAATCCCATATCCTTCACAGTTCTTGATGATACTTTCTAGTGAAGTGAAATTATGTTAGATCCGTCTTTTTATTTAAGAGGAATCATCAATTTTATAAAATAAAAAAGTAACCTGATTTTTCCAGTTAGAGGGAAACGTGGAAGACCCAATGATCACCTCTTTAGAATAAAGTTTATTAGAAACAATAAGAGCTTTTATATTGGCTGTGTCCTTGTAGGGGAAAAAAAAAAGTCTCAAAAAAAGTCTGAGTCCTCAGAAAAATGTGATGGGCAAGAAGAAGGGAGATAAAAAACAGGGCAAAGGAGAAAGTGTTTATCAAGGGCCAAGGCATTGGTGAGATCCCGCAGCAGATCTTGTAGGAGCCAATATGCAACAGAAGGTATAGCGTTCCAAAAGATCTGCGACTGAAATACACAGTTCATTCAATACTCAGTAACTGGAGGCCCTTGCGAGTAAAGGGAGAAAAGCATCAGGACTTGGCAGGCATCACTCAGAGACTGGTAGGAGAGAGCTATCAGTTTTCTCACTCTTTCTTCCTTAGGAGGAAGTGTTTTGAACCTCTTTCCACCTCCTCTAACCACACTGGCCTTCATTGTTTTCCTCAAACACTCCTACTAGTGTCTTCTCCTATGCATTCAGTTCATTCAGCAGATATTTAGTGAGAGCCCATATGTGCCAGGTTGTTTTTTTCCTACATTGTGAGGATAAAGTAATAATAAAACCAAATAAAAATCAGGAGACTAAGTGCTTTAAAAAAAAAAATCTTGCCCTCATGGAACTTAAATTCTAGTGGAGTTTGTGAGGGCAGACTATACACTAAATAAATGAAACATGGTGTTTGAATGATAATACATTTGAAATGAGAAAAACAAAGTCTGGCAAGGGAGAGAGTGAGATGCGGTAACTGAGGGTTTCATATAAGGTATAGGGAATGTCTCAGAAATAACATTTCAACAAAGAATAAAGGAGGTGAGGAAGTGAGTCACACAGAGATCTGGAGGGAGATAGATCGAGGCAGAAAATAATCAGAAGTGCAAAGGCCCTGAGTTGGAAGTGTTTTGTGTCATGTTCAAGGAACAGCGAAGAGACCAGTGTGGCTGAAGCAGTATGAGAGAGGGATGGAAGAGGAGGAGTGAAGGTCGTAAAAGGGCAGAAGCTGGATCTTGATGAGCTTTGCAGTCATTGTAAGGACTTGGTTACTGTGTGTGACCGGAAGCAGAGTTTCCATACTCAGGCAGTTTGAAATGCTGATTGATGAGGGAGAGAAGGAAATATGGAAGATGTAGGAGAGAGGGGAGAGCAGCCAGAGCCACGTCTTAGGGTAAGCCAAAGGACAAAGGACCTGGAGCAGAAGGGGGAGGAGTACAGCCTTGCATGCGAGCCCAGAAGCTTCAGAGCAGTAGGTGAAAAGACATCATAAAAGGGTACATGTGACAGTAGATGCCTAAGGGACATCTCCTCTGATTGCTTTTCTTTTTTCAGTGACATAGGAAGCGGGACCTCAGTAGAGAGTGAGAAAAGGAGATATTGGAGGTCTGAAGAAATAGTAGCTATGAAATGGACTAGGAACTTGTATTACAACAGTGTCAGGGGTCTTCTAGAAGTACATGGTCATGAATTTCAACAGAGACTCCTCAGCATGGTCATGTGTTTTTCTGCAAAATAAATTCAGCTGTAGGTGCAGATGTGAAATAATGTAGTCATTGTTTGGTCATATCTCCTTAGAAGTCTCTCTATACTCTACAGTGGCCACTCAGTCTGTGACATTAGTCTATTTTAATTATCTGCATAGCATGTACCACCGTGTATTTTTCTTGTTGTCTGGATGTTACCTATTTCTCATGAAAAGGTGCGAGCAGTCATATTTTCTACCTCATTCACTGCTTGTATTTGAAACATTGCTTGGAATGTGTTAGGTGTCCAATCAATATTGAATAGTGACTCCCTTTAAAAATATGAGTGAGTGTGTGTGTGTGTGTGTGTTTTAGAGGTTGGCTAATAGCAGATTCTTTTGTTTTCTGAATTCTAAATCAAACTGGAAAGCAGACATTGCCCCAGAAACCACAACACTCTTCTCATCCAAAAAGAATTGATGACACAAACGGAAAACACCTATAGCCTTCAAGAAAGGAACACCTTGAAGACAGTTTAGTATTTAATTTTTCCTTCCATAGGTGACTTTTCACACTGGGAAAAGGAAGGTGGTGAAGGTTAACCACATAGATGATGTCACAGAACCAGATCTGTTGCTTAAATCAGTTTATAAACGAGAGTGGTGAAACAGCGTGTACATATTTTATAATGAAGACGATAAAAAAAAACAACAACAACAACAACAAAAAACATAGTTAACAGAAGATCCCTCCTGGCTTTATCCAGAGTTGAAACTAGTGAATTTTTTAAAATGTGAATGACAGAGCTTAAATGAGCTTCCTTGATTTCTTATCTTCAAGTTTGGTTTCTTTCCTGTCTGTTAAGATAAGAATAATAGGGAATGGTTTTGTATTTCAGCATTAGCAATGGTGTGCAATTTCTTGGTAGGAAATTAGGCCTCATGTAAAAGGACACAATGCTGACAAAGCTGGCCATCAATGAAACAGTATTTCTCCAAACAGTGAGTTTCCCAGGCTTGTCATTCAAACAGGGACTAGATTAGGTCCTCTCTAGTCCAGGTTTACAATTAAATCTGTGCCAGGCATTCAGGCGGGTGGTCCTGTGTATACGTTAATGTGAAAACAAAGAGTATATTTTTGTTCATACTGATAGAATTACCACTATTTACCATTACACATAATTACATATGTAAAGGCAAACAGTCGGGGTGGATGTATAAATGTGTGTGAATGTATGTGCATGTGTGTAATCACACACCATGGACTAAAACAATTTGCTTTTTTTTTTTATCATTACACTAGTATCTATACTAGCAAATGGACAAAGAAAGTGGCAGGTTTGGTGAAGGTCATTCTGGTGATTCTCATAAAATATTTTGTTGGGAAATAGGTGGATTTTTTTTTTGGTAGATAAAATCTCTATTCTTTCTATTCCCTCTTCCATTATCCAATTTTTACTTCATCACTTTTATTTTTTGCCTTGAGTATTGCGACTTCTTCCATACCTGCCCCAATCCACCCCATTCTCCACACAGTAGTTAAAGTGCTGTTTCTAGCCAGGCAAATCTACCTGAGCCAACCCCCTGCTAAAAATCCAATGGCTTGCAGATGGACTCAGCACCTGGTCCTCAGAAGGCTTTCAGGCTCCTTCATGAAATGAACCCCGCAGAGTCTCCAGTCACATCTCTGGTTCCTGCTCTCTTCACACATCTCAGCCTTGTCGAACTAAAATAATATCCTCAAATATACCTTGATTCTCCTCAATTTATGGTTTTTGCCAGCAGTTCTCTCCTGTGTGTGCTTGGCTGGGCAAACTCCTCCTGTCCTTCAGGTGTCCCAAGGCTTTCCACTAGTGCCTCTGCCCTGCTGGAGGTTGGGTGTCCTCCCTGTGTATTCACAGGGGCCTGCACTTTTCTGTTTCATTGCCATCTGCTTTTCTTTTTCCTTGTCATTAGTAAGCTCATCAAGAGCAGGGACTGTTTTTTTTCTTGTTCTTTATTGTAACTCCAAAGTGTGTCATAGTGCTAGGCTCTTGGTAAAAGTTCAGTATGTCTTTGCTGAATAATAAATTTTTGCTCATTATAATAGATTTAGAATTGATTGTATTTTAATTATATACAATATGTAATTGATACATAGTCACAGGTGCTCTTCATTTTGTTTTCTGTCTGGGTGATTAA
Organism: Rhinolophus ferrumequinum; assembly: GCF_004115265.2. Taxonomy (NCBI): domain Eukaryota; kingdom Metazoa; phylum Chordata; class Mammalia; order Chiroptera; family Rhinolophidae; genus Rhinolophus; species Rhinolophus ferrumequinum. The sequence goes on along the minus strand of NC_046287.1, from coordinate 71,476,080 downwards.
AATTTTCAGAATGTTTTTAATTCATAAAATTGCATGGCTTCATTATGTAAATGGTCCTAATTAGGCACCTGGATGAGGTCCTCTGTCAATAAACTGGTAAGCTGTCTCTTAAGACCGCCTGATAAATCAGATGAACCTATGACTAAAAGGCAAATGTAATGGTGCCAGAGTAGACTAGGTGTAGACAACAGGAAGCACTATTTTGGGAAATGGTATTTTCTGTTACTTCACTGTGCAGAGACGTGAGGCTAGGCTGCGCTGGCTCATGTGATGACATAGGGTGTCAGGTCCATTTACTGCAAACACCACTGGGATGAACGCGCTTTCCTCCACTGAGCCAGGGACATGAGGTGCCTCAGTGAAATCCATCCTGGCAGGTAAGAGTGACACAGGGAATACAAAGAAGTTTTCGCCTAACACTCTGGGAAAATGTGGGTGATGCTATCGGTTCCTAGGTCTGGGAGTGCTTGAATGGTGACACCGGTTCTGTTCCCTAGAAATAACAGGCGTTTTACTAAACAAACATATGTGAAGCTCTGCCTCAGGGTAGGAATTCCGGGCAACTGAGGAAAAGGAGAGGTATGGTTTGCCAACTCCATCTGCTTCATTTTCCTAATAATCTAACACCTGCCAGTGAGACTTCTCCTGTATCCCAAAATGGCTAAGAATTATAGAAACACCAATAACTTCTCTGAAGCCCCCTTACTCTCATAAGTAGGAGAGTGACTTTCCAGCTTACTGATTTGCTCGAGAATGATAAGGATGCTAATAGCTCTCAGCAACATCATCGCTGCCATTACGTCCTGTTTCCCGAGTGCCTACAGCATCTCGAGCACTCTGAAATAAGAGACAGATTAAATAACAGGCGGAGAAACAAACCTGATAGTCCTCTTTATTGATGTTTCCATCAGTTTCCAGACAGGAAGCCTAGATAAAGACCTGATTTTCTTTTAACAAGCTTTAAAAATTTAATTCTCCAATAAGTACTTGCCTCTCCCACAGGAATGGAAGAATATCTCTTTTCTAATGTGAAGTTATCATGACTTAGTTAGTGTCTGGTTTCCATTTACTTTGATTTAATTTAGTTAATTTAGACCAAGTTCTTTCAAATTAGAATTTTCTCCCAGATATTCTTGGCTGGTTTTTCAAAGCTCCACATAGCCATGGTCCGTTAAAGCCTTGATTACCCTATGAAGGTGAAGTACAGTGGAGGGCAGAGGGGTGGGCCAGCCGTGCAGGGGAACCATTTTCCTGAAAGTTATATGCCCCTCCTAAATTATTTTTTATAAAAGGGAGAGAAAAGGAACATTTGAGAAATAATTTACCTGTTGTGACTACATAACTCCATTTACCTTCTTGCCAAGTGATAAATGGTGACTTTCCTTAAAAAATAGTAGGACTTATGGCTAAAGTTCAACCCAGCAAGCATTAATTCTTTGAAAAATGAGAAGGATTTATATGAACTGTGTTGTTAGTATTAACCCTAGGAAGTAGGCTCTATTTTCAAAGACACTCTCAATCTAGGATAAAGAGGAATGAACAGTCTAGTGATAGACATGTCTGGTCAGATTGATTTTTGTGTGTATTAAGAGCCAATACAGAAAATACCTCTTAGGAAATGAAAGCATCAAATTCTAATCTTCTGGAAACACATCAGAAGAGAAAGAAGTGAGTGGTTTTAGTGAGAAAATATATAGTAGTGACTAATACTGGTCTCATTATTCTAAGAAAGGTTTTATTGGCAATATAAAATCCTTTCAAATGTATTTTTTGACAGTTTTTACAAGAATTTGACCCAAACACTTCAGGAAATATAATCAATGATAAATATATAATCTGTTGGCAGGATTTCATATAGACCACATCACCATCTACCTTGTTTATTGTCTTTCATATTTCTTGCCTAATTCATTGTCAAGGACTGTTTCTCATCCACTATTAATCAGTGCACTGATATTTTCATTTTCTATAATTAGTGTATGTGATGCTGGTAGTAAAAACAACTTGCTTACCTTACTTGCTTTTGAAACCATGTTGAAAAACAATCTCAGAATTTAATACTACCTGTATTAAAACAGTTTTTAATTTCTAAGGTAATTTATTTTTCTGAAAAAGATATAATTGATAGCCTAATTTTGGCCATAGAGAAAAAAATATAAATTAAATCACAGAAGTTCTCAAATAAAATTATAATTATATATCTGAACTATCTGGAGAATGCTAAAGTTTTAAATCTTGAGATGCAGTGTGGTGTGGTGAATGAATAAAAAGAAAAAAATAAGAATATAGCCAGTAACAATATTGACTAAAAGCCATTAAACTTCATAATTCCTCTTTCCCTTCTCCTAATCCGGTATTTCATTCTACCCTAGTCTCATGTCTAACTAGTTTTTTGTATGTTTTGAGTGTGTGTCTTCGTGTGTGTATTTGTGAAGATTAAGGGATTTAAAAATGTACGATGCACTTTTTTCTCTATTTGAGCTTCCTGATCATTCTAGGTTAAAAAAAGGGAAGAAAATATTACTGTTCTGAGATCTTGACATGAAACACAAGTCACTATTTTTTTTTTCTTTTGAGCACTTTCTCTCTGTTCTTTTTTAGACTTCCACATTTTTATCTTTCATCCTAAAGACACATTAAAATACTTTCCCTTACTAGGGATCTGTACACGATCATATTCCTTTGAGATACATATTTTCAGTTTATAAACATTTTGGGGGGTAATATTTAGTAACTTACTACTTTATTAAGATAGCATCATAAGTTCTGAGTAAGTTGTTTGTTTGTTTTTTTCCCAAAGGTAGTTCACTTTTGTAGGGTCTCACTTGGACCTTGCTAACACCTCGCTCAAAAATATATAACATTTTAGACATGGTATGAAGATACAGATATTTTTCAATTCAGGATTTAAATGAGATATTATAAATACTGTGAGAATCGCTTGAAAAGTGCTAGATAAATGCACTGTGGAAATACCAGGGAGAAGTTTTAAAATGAAACAATATTACTTTTCCAAACCAGTTCAGAAGTCCAACATAGAGCTAGACTGCATGTTGTCTTCTCATCCCATTTAATAATGCATTAAAATTTCTTGGAAATTTATTTTGAATCATGAAAAAAACAACTTTAGGGCCTGAAGTGAATGAAAGCAACTTTAGGGCCTGAAGTGACCTTAGCTATCATTGAATGAATTTTTCCTTTTATAGATTGAAACAATGACTTCACATATTGCTAAAGGTTTTTTTTCCAAGGTCACAAGTGTCTGGTTATGGCAGAAATATGATTAAAGTTTTCCAATTTTTAGTCTAGAACTGAAGTGTTGTTGGTTTTTCTTATTAAAGATATCTATCCAATAAAACACATGGAGCGTTTTGGAATACCTTCGTATAGGTTTTGTTTGAATAAAGGTTTTGTTGTTCTGCTTACTTTGTTACAATAATAATGCATATATAATTTTTATTGTAATCTTTTTTCACCTAACAGTTCAATGAACATATTCTACATCTTTATATTGAGGTTTTATCTTTTTTTAATGAAGTATATATTTTGATAGGCATTATAAAAGTTGTATGAATGTGCATCCAAGAAAATCATGTAGAATACCCACCAAATTATCAGCAAAGTCTACCTAGTGACGTGGAGTAATAAGCAGAGAAGACTTCGACTCCCTCTCTAAGATTTTCTGCATCGACTGTTCTTTACAAAAGAATATAATGCTTGTGCAAATAGAAAGATAGCTAAGTAAATGGATAAACATTCTTGTAACAATTTCAACCAATTTAAAAAAATGGGCACAACTAACCATTATCAACTCCCTGGTAGGCATACCTCATCCTCTGAAAAACATATTTAGGTATAACATTTCACTTATCAGTTTAGAGTAATAGAAGAATTTGGCAAAACATTCAAACAATGAATAATGGTTTAAAACATGTTAAGTTTCTTCTACTCTCCTTCCTTTGTAAACCTTCACCCTGTCTCCCAAGTGGCATTCCCATAGGCAAATACTTAATCATTGCTGTTGAATTATCTTTCTGATTACCATTATGTTTCTAAATGCAATTTTTCAATTTTCTGTTTCTTGATTGGTCAACTTGAAGTAAACAGAATAACCTACCTCCACCTCTTTCCAACTGTCTCTTCTCTTGTGAATCTGATAAGAACATTCCAGTGCCTTCCTGTCCTATGGAAATCAACTTTAAAAAATTATTTACTGCTGATGGAACACTTTGTGGTTATCGAGCTTGTTTTAGATTTTTGTTTGTTTGTTTGTTTTGTTTGCATGTAATGAAGTTTCAGTGGTCTCTTGAGAAGTGTGGAAAACACATGTGCTCAGTCCACCATTTTAGTACTCACAGCTGTCCACCTCGTCTGCTAGAGAGGTCCCTGCTGCTGGGCACCTCAGCCCCTTGCAGTGTCACTCTGGGGAGGATGATGGTTCTGATAGAATTTCTCCTTCTCCTTTGCACCCAAACTTATCTTTCCTCCATTGTGATGGCATTCGATAATCTCCCTCATGCTGACCGGATTTCTACAAATTCTCACTCAACTGTGTGTATCTGCTCAGGTCAACAGTCTACAGGTTTTTATCTCCCACCCCCATCATTGACCAGTGAGTGCGGGTGGAACAGTGTTGCCAACTCCCATGGATCCACAGCCCTTACAGAAGTCTTGTTTATTTTCAGATGTGCATGTGGACAAGAGTCCTCCCAGGTGCCTTGGCATAAGGCTGAGGCATTTTTGTTCATGTATATATAGTCACATCTCTAATTACAAGAAGGGGAAAAAAATGAGAAATGACTTATGCCTCCATGATGCTGATGTAACTCCATAACTTATATTTTTTTGACAAAGTTATGAAACGGTTTGTGTTGTGAGGATTTGAAACTGTTTCTAAATTTTATGCATCTTCTGCATTAAGGCATTATTAGTTTTTTAAATATAATTTACATTTCTGATCATTTTTTGTTTCATGGATAGTTTAAAAATACATATTCCATATTCTCTATAGAATGTAATATGGTCTTTTTATTTTATTTTGTTTTATTTTTTTGGTCTAGTGTATCAAAGTTGACAGGTGTTAAAATCTCCCACTGAAATTTTAGTCTTGTTAATTTCTTATATTTCTAACATTTTAAATGTGCCAAATAAACTAACATAATGTATAAAGTATCAGATATATTATTGTCCTTACTTTTTTTTGCATTTTTTGGTAGCACTTTGTCTATCATTCAATTTTACATTGAGTCCTTCTATTTTCTTTCTTTGGGGGGAACTGTATTTTATTTTTTTACAGCTTTATAAATGTTATAATGGACCTACAATAAATGCATATATTTAATGTTTTAACATATGTATGCATACATAGTCATCACCCCCAAACTTTCCTTGTGTCCTTGTAATACCCTGAATAATCCACAGATTTGTTGTTCTTACAGATTAGTTTACATTTTCTATAATTTTATATAAATGAAATCATAGTAAGTACTTTTTTTTGGGGGGGGGGGCTGGCTTTTTTCATTCAGCATAATTACTTTGATTTTTTTCATGCTATTGCATGTAGCAATGTATTCCTTCATATGACTGAGTAGCATTCCACTGTAAAGATATACATACCAGTTTGTTTATCCATTTACCTGTTAAGGGACATCTGGATTGTTTCTAGTTTTTGGCTATTACATATAAAGGTTGTAGAAATATTTGTGAACTAGTATTTGCATAGATATATGCTCTCATTTCTCTTGGATAAATACCCACGTGTGAAATGGCTGGAGAGTACGGTAGTTTTATATGAAACTTTTAAAGTAATTGTCAAACTGGATTCCAAACTGCTTACACCATTTTATATTCCCACCAGCAGGGAATGAGAGCACCATTTCCTTCATACTCGCACCATCGCGTGGTATAGTCGGTCTCATTAATTGGTAGCAGTTCTAAAGGATGTGTGGTTTAATTTGCATTTCCTAATTGACTAATGATACCACACATATTTTATGTGCTTATTTGTTATTACTGTGTCTTTAGGGAAGTGCCTCTTCAAATTTTTTATATTTTTAAAGTAGGTTGATTGTTTTCTCCCTGAGTTTTGAAAGTTATGTATTTTAGATACAGGTCTTTTATCAGATACATGCTTTGCATAGATTTTTCTCCTGGTCTATGGCTTGTCTTTTTATTCTCTTAACAGTATCCATTTGAAGAGCAGACGTTTTTAATTTTAAATCAAGTCCAATTTATCAATTTGTTTTTATTTACTAATTATACTTTTAGTGTACTATTTATGAAATTCTTGTTTAACCCAAGATTACAAAGGTTTTATCCCAAAAGTCTTGTGTTTTAGGTTTTAAATTTAGGTCTATGATCCATTTTGAGTTAATTTGTAAGGTATGAAGTATGGAAAAAGTTGATTTTTATTCATATGGATATCAAATTGTTCCAGCAACATTTGCTGAGACTGTCCTTTCTCCACTGCATTGCCTTTGCACTTTTATCAAAAATCAGTTCTCCATATCTGTGGCCCTAATTACGTATTCTACTCTGTTCTATTAATGTACATGTTAATCTTTATGGAAATAACTCATTGTTCCAATTACTGTAGTTTTACATAAAGTTTTAAAATCAATTAATGCAATTCCTCTTCCTTTTTTCTTAAAGTTGTTTTAGCTACTTTAGATCATTTGCCTTTTCATATCAATTTTAAAATCAGTCTGTCAATATCTACCCAAGGTGGAGAGGAAACCCAGCCTCTTGGGATTTTGATTCCATTTCATTGAATCTATAGATCTATCTGGGGAGAATCAACATCTTAACAGACTGTATCTCTTTGTATTTAGGTTTTCTTTAATTTCTCTCAGTGATGTTTTATAGTTCTCAGTGTATAAATCTTGTACTTTATCAGATTTATTTCTAAGTATTTCATATGTTTTGATACTATTGTAAGTGGTCTTTTGGCCTCAATTTCTGATTTTTTTTTTTCACATGTAGAAGTACAACTGATATTGGTATGTGGGTCTTGTATCCTATAACTTTGCTAAAAACTTATTAGTTCTGGTAACTTATTAGTTCTGGTAACTTTTTTGTTACCAGATTCTATTGATTTTCTACATAGACAATTATGTCATCTGTGAATAAAGATAGCTTTACTTAACCCTTTCTAGTCTAGATGTCTTTATTTTTCTCTTTCTTGCTTAACAGTACTGGGTAAAGTTTCTAGTTTATTGTTGAATATAAATGGTGGGAAAGATCATTCTTGTCTTGTTTCTGATCTTAGCAGGGAAAGCATTATAGCTTTCACCATTAGGTATGGCATTGGCTGTAGGGTTCCTGTAGATGTTCTTTATCAGGTTGAGGATGTTTTCTTCTGCTTCTCTACCTAGTTCTACCTAGTTTGGTGAGAGTTTTAATCAGAAGTGAATGTGATTTTTCTCCAATGGTTTTGAAGATGTTAAAACAATTACTTTTATGTTTTTCAAAAATAGGTGAATTATCCATTTTTAAAGTATTAAAAAACATAAGGCATTAATTTTTATATCTAACCCTGGAAATTGAGCACATTTTTTACTCTTCTCCCCCTTTTAGTCATTAGTAATGTAAGTTGTAGGGATGTATTAAGAGTGTGATTACTGAAATTTAAAGTACTTACTATAATTTTCAATGTATTATAAGAATTCTTTACATCAATTACCTTATTCAAACCAATGTTTAGAAAACTTTCATACTGCAGTAGTTTCAATACTAAGTGATATTTTCTTGTGCCTACCTTTTTGTTTCTTGAGTTCTTATATTTAATTAATCATGTGGTTAGATAAAGAATGTTGTTAGTAACTTGTTTTCCTCCTGAAAAGTACATGGGTGAAACATTTTGAGCTCATAGAGAAATTAAAGCTGTAACATATTAGATAGGTATAGGATTTAGGGTCACTGATTTCCCTCACAACTCTAAAGTGACACAATGTCTTTTACTTGATGCAAGATACAGAGTCTTTTATGACAAACCTGATTTCTGTTCATTTTTGACTAATTTTTCTTTCTAGGCTATAGAATTTTTCCCCTTTAGTCTTGAAATTTAATGATTTCTTGAGGAGATATTTTGGGATTAGTTTCTTATATTAGTTTCATCTGTAGCATGTTGAGCCATTTTGGTGTACATATTCAGATTATTTGTATAGTACAGGAAAACTTTCGTCTCTGATATATTATTACTTCAGTTTAAGTTTTTGTAGTCTTCCTTAAAAATGTTAACTTTTTAAAAACTAAATATTTCTTTTTATGTCTTTGCTTGCTGTTTTAATGTCTTAATACCCCCTGGGAATTCTTACACAGTTTCAAATTTTCCTCTACCATACTGATTTAATTTCCTGCAGATTTGCTTCTGTTCATTAATCTTTTTAATTCAGTTTATAAGTCTCCTGTTTTGATTTTTTTTTCTGCATCATCTCACCCCTTCCATCTCCTTTTTTTTTTTTAATTTATTGGGGTGACAATTGTTAGTAAAATTACATAGATTTCAGGTGTACAATTCTGTATTACATCATCTATAAATCCCATTGTGTGTTCACCACCCAGAGTCAGTTCTCCTTCCATCACCATATATTTGATCCCCCTTACCCTCATCTCCCACCCCTCTCCCCCCTTACCCTCTGGTAACCACTGAAATATTGTCTGTGTCTGAGTTTTTGTTTCTCATTTGTTATTCTTGTTCTTTTGTTGTTTTTGGTTTATATATCACATATCAGTGAAATCATGTGGTTCTCTGCTTTTTCTGTCTGACTTATTTCGCTTAGCATTATACTCTCAAGATCTATCCATGTTGTCACAAATGTTCCTATATCATCTTTTCTTACCGCCGAAAAGTATTCCATTGTGTATATGTTCCACAACTTCTTTATCCATTTGTCTATCGAAGGACATTTTGGTTGTTTCCATGTCTTGGCCACCATCAAAAAAGCTTCAATGAACATTGGAGCACACGTGTCTTTATGTATAAATATTTTCAGATTTTTTTGGGTAGATACCCAGGAGAGGGATTGCTGGGTCATATGGTAATTCTATTCGTAATTTTTTGAGGAACCTCCACACTGCCTTCCATAGCGACCTCCACACTGCCTTCCATAGCGACTGCACCAATCTGCATTCCCACCAACAGTGTATGAGGGTTCCTTTTTCTCCACAGCCTCTCCAACACTTGTTACTATTTGTCTTGTTGATGATAGCCATTCTGACTGGGGTGAGGTGATATCTCATTGTGTTTTTTATTTGCATTTCTCTGATGATTAGTGATATTAAGCATTTTTTCATATGTCTATTTGCCATTTGTATGTCCTCTTTGGAGAAATGTCTCTTTAGTTCCTCTGCCCATTTTTCAATTGGGTTGTTTGTTTTGTTGTTGTTGAGTTGCATGAGTTCTCTGTATATTGTGTATATTAGCCCCTTATCGGAGGCACTGTTTGCAAAAATCTTCTCCCATTCAGTTGGTTGCCTCTTTATTTTGTCGATGGTTTCTTTTGCTGTGCAGAAGCTTTTAAGTTTCAGATAGTCCCATTCATTTATTTTAGCTTTTACTTCCATTGCCTTTGGAGTCAAATTCATAAAATCCTCTTTGAACCCAAGGTCCACAAGTTTAGTACCTATGTTTTCTTCTATGCAGTTTATTGTTTCAGGTCTTATGTTTAAGTCTTTGATCCATTTTGAATTAATTTTGGTACATGGTGACAGATAGCAGTCCAGTTTCATTCTTTTGCACGTGGCTGTCCAATTTTCCCAGCACCATTTATTGAAGAGGCTGTCTTTCCTCCATTGTATTTTTTAGCTTCTTTGTCAAAAATTATCTGTCCATATTTATGTGGTTTTATTTCTGGGTTCTCAATTCTGTTCCATTGGTCTATGTGTCTGTTTTTCTGCCAATACCATGCTGGTTTGATTATTGTAGCCCTGTAGTACAAGCTGAAGTCAGGGAGTGTGATACCTCCAGTATTCTTTTTTCTTAAAATTGCTTTGTCTATTTGGGGTCTTCTGTGGTTCCAAACAAATCTGATGATTTTTTGTTCTATTTGTTTAAAAAATGCCATTGGGATTTTGATGGGGCTTGCATTAAATCTGTATATTGCTTTGGGTAATATGGCCATTTTAACTATGCTGATTCTTTCAATCCATGAGCACGGAATGTCTTTCCATTTCTTTGTGTCTTCTTCAATTTCTTTCAAAAATGTCTTATAGTTTTCAGCATATAGGTCCTTCACATACTTGGTTTATTCCTAGGTATTTTATTCTTTTTGCTGCAATTGCAAAAAGAATTGTTTTTTGTATTTCTTTTTCTGAGATTTCATTGTTAGTATATAGGAATGCAATGGACTTTTGTACGTTGATTTTGTAGCCAGCGACTTTACTGTATTTGTTGCTTGTTTCTAATAGCTTTTTGGTGGAGTCTTTAGGGTTTTCTTTATATAGCATCATGTCATCTACAAAGAGTGATAATTTAACTTCTTCATTCCCAATTTGGATGCCTTTTATTTCTTTCTCTTGCCTGATTGCTCTGGCAAGGACTTCCAACACAATGTTAAAAAGCAGAGGTGATAGGGGACAGCCCTGTTGTATTCCTGAACGTAGAGCAAAGGGCTTCAGTTTTTCACCATTAATTATGAGATTAGCTGAGGGCTTGTCATATATGGCCTTTATTATGTTAGGGTATTTTCCTTCTATACCTATTTTATTAAGTGTTTTAATCATAAATGGATGTTGTATCTTGTCAAATGCTTTTTCTGCATCAATTGATATAATCATATGATTTTTGTCCTTTATTTTGTTTATGTGATGTATCACATTGATGGATTTGCGGATGTTGAACCATCCTTGTGCCCCGGGGATGGACCCCACTTGGTCGTGATGAATAATCTTTTTAATGCGTTGTTGTGTTCAATTTGCTAGAATTTTGTTTAGGATTTTTGCATCTGTATTCATCAGAGATATTGGTCTGTAGTTTTCTTTTTTTGTGTTGTCCTTACCAGGTTTTGGTATCAGGGTAATGTTGGCCTCATAAAATGAGTTAGGGAGTACTGTCTCTTCTTAAATTTTTTGGAAGAGTTTGACCAGGATTGGTATTGCATCCTCTTTGAAGGTTTGGTAGAATTCACTAGTGAAGCCATCTGGTCCCAGACTTTTGCTTTTGGGAAGGTTTTGGATGACTGATTCGATTTTGTTACTGGTGATTGGTCTGTTTAGATTTTCCAGTTCTTCATGGTTCAGCCTTGGAAAGCTATATGTTTCTAAGAACTTGTCCATTTCTTCTAGGTTATTGAATTTGGTGGCATATAGTCCTTCATAGTATTCTTGGATGATCCTTTGTATTTCTGTGGTGTCTGTTATAACTTCCCCTTTTTAATTTCTGATTTTGTTTATTAGTGTCTTCTCCCTTTTTATCTTAGTGAACCTAGCCAAGGGTTTGTCAATTTTGTTAATCTTTTCAAAGAACCAGCTCTTTGTCACATTAATTTTTTCTATTATCTTTTTGTTCTCTATTTCATTTAGTTCTGCTCTGATTTTTGTTATTTCCTTTCTTCTGCTGAACTTGGGTTTCACTTGTTCTTCTTTTTCTAGTTCTTTAAGGTGTAACATGAGGTTATTTATTTGGGATTTTTCTTGTTTCTTGAGATAGGCCGGTAATGATATAAATTTTCCTCTTAAAACTGCTTTCGCTGCATCCCAAAAATTTTGGTAAGATGTATTTTCATTGTCATTTGTTTTTATGTATCTTTTGATCTCTCCTCTTATTTCTTCTTTGACCCATTCATTCTTTAAAAGTATGTTGTTTAATCTCCATGTATTTGTGTTTTTTCCTGCTTTCTTTTTGCAGTTGATATCCAATTTCAAAGCCTTGTGATCAGAGAATATGCTTGGTATGATTTCAATCTTCTTAAATTTGCTGAGGCTGATTTTATGTCTCAATATATGGTCTGTCCCTGAGAATGTTTCATGTACAGTAGAAAAGAATGTATACTCTGATGTTTTAGGATGAAGTGCTCTATTTATGTCAATTATGTCCATTTCATCTAATGTGTTATTTAGGGCTGCTATTTAATTATTTATTTTCTGTTTGGATGATCTATCCATAGCTGTCAATGATGTATTTAAGTCCCCTAATATAATTGTGTTTTGGTCAATTTCTCCCTTTAGTTCTGTTAGTAGTTGCTTGGTATATTTCAGTGCTCCCTGATTGGGGGCATAAATATTGATGACTGTTATGTCTTCTTGTTGTATAGTCCCCTTTACCGTTATGAAATCTCCATCTTTGTCCTTGTTATCTTTTTCACCCTGAAGTCTGTTTCATCTGATATCATTATGGCTACACCTGATTTTCTCTGGGTACCATTTGCTTGGATTGTCAATTTCCACCCTTTCACTTTGAGTCTATGCTTGTTCTTGTAGCTGAGATGTGTCTCTTGGAGACAGCATGTGGTTGGGTTTAGGTTTTTGATCCAATCTGCTACTCTGTGCCTTTTTATTGGTGAGTTCAGTCCATTTACATTTAGGGTGATTATTGATATGTGAGGATTTCCTGTCATTCTATCTTTAGTTTTCTGGTAAAGCTGTGTCTCCATTGTTTCTTTGCCTTTTTGTTGTTGTCTATTATTTCTGTGTGGTGGTATTCTATGATGTTTCCCTCTGTTTCTTCTTTTATTACAGTATATATTTCAGTTCTGGATTTTTTTTTTGAGTGGTTACCCTTAAGTTTATGTAAAAGAAAGTTTGATATTCACAGTATTTCATTTTCTTCAGCACGCTTACTTTCTCCATTCCCATTTTCCGGTTCAGGCCTTTACTCTCCCCCTTTTTATGTTTTGGTTGCCACAGATTGTCCCTGTTGATGGTGGTCGAATAGCCTCCTTCAGTATTTCTTGTAGTGCAGTTTGTGTATTAGAAAATTCCCTCAGTTTCTGTATGTCTGGAAAGGTCTTTATTCCTCCTTCATATCTAAAGGATATCTTTGCTGGATATATTATTCTTGGCTCATAATTTCTCTCTTTCAATAGTTTGAATATTTGGTTCCACTCCCTCCTGGCTTGTAGAGTTTCCGCTGAAAAATCTGATGATAATCTAATGGGCTTTCCTTTGTAGGTTACCGTCTTCTTTTCCCTGGCTGCCTTAAGGATTCTTTCTTTGTCGTTGATTTTAGACAGCTTCAATACAATGTGCCTTGGAGAAGGCCTATTGGGATTGAGGTAATTAGGTGTTCTATTTGCTTCTTGGATTCGAGGATCCAGTTCTGTTCGCAAGTTTGGGAAGTTCTCATCAACAATTTGTTTGAATATATTCTCTGTTCCCTTCTCTCTTTCTTCTCCTTCTGGTATGCCCATTATTCTTATATTGCTCTTTCCAATGGAGTCAGAAAGTTCTTGTAGAGTTCTTTCATTTCTTTTAAGTCTCAAATCTCTTTCTTCTTCCATCTGTGTAATTTCCAGGTTTCTATCTTCGATGTCACTGATTCTTTCCTCCATCTGGTCGATTCTACTACCTAAGCTGGTTATTTCATTCTTAACTTCTTCTATTGAGTTCTTAATCTCCAGAAATTCTATTTGGTTCTTTTTTAAAATTTCAATCTCTTTGGTAAAATGCTCATGTTGTTCTTTGATTGTGTTTCTGAGTTCATTAAACTGCCTTTCTGTGTTTTCTTGCATCTCGTTGAGTTTTTTCAGAACTGCAATCTTGAATTCTCTGTCATGTAAGTCTCATATTTCCATATTTTTAAGTTCCTTTTCTGGAGACTTTTCACTTTCTTTCTGAGCTGTCTTGTTTCCTTGGTTATTCATGGCAATTACTGATTTATTATTTCTCTTCCTAGACATCTACAGAAGTGGCTTCTACAGCAGGTTGATAGGAAGAGGTCTTTCTTTTGTTTTCCAGTACTTGTTGGTAGAATGTTTTATTTTCTCTCCAACTGTAGCCTTTATTTTCTCTCTTACATGGTAGTGGTATGTTTTCTCTGCACTATTCCAGCTTCTCACACAATGGGGGGATTCCCTGGGAGACGGGCTTCTCCTCTGTTAATAGTTCGCCTGGGTCACAGGGCTCAGTGTCCGTGTGGGTATGCGGAGAGCTTTTGAAGTTCCAAAGCTCTTTCTGCGCCAGATTCAGAGCCCGTATGTTTCAGCAGTTCTGTTTACTCCTGCAGGGATCCACCCAGATAGGTGGGGCCAGGGGTGGGGTGAGTTGTGAGAGGTGGCCCAGAGCAATGGCGACCACCACCACAGCCGGTCCTGCTTCCACAGCTCCCTCCCCTTTGCCGGAACTAGTTGGGCTGAATCTGTGTCTGCGGTCCACAGTTCTCAGAACAGCAAATATTAAGTTCTTTTGATCTGACACTGCTACTGTTCCGCTTCTAGCACCGGGCAGGTGGGGGCAGGGCGAGCTCTGGGAGGGTAGGGAGGGGGCGGCTAGTCTCAGTGACTAAGGCTTCCATTCTCTGCTCGGCAGTGAGGGCTTACACCACCGTTTTCAGCCTTCTTCCCTCAGTCTTTTCTCTGAGGTCCCTGCCGTGAGCGTTGGGTTCAGCCGTGTTACATGCTGCCCCCCTCAGCCCTGTGGGCCATAAGCAGAGCCCTAGCAGTCCGAGTTCTTCCCTCTCCCACAGCTGCGGTAGTTCCGGGATGCAGCGAGCTCGGAGCACTGAGCTAGGTCTGCGTCCTGTGCCCGTGCTCTCCGTCTCCACACTTCTCCCTTCCTCCTGCCCCACTCGCAAGATTCTCCCACCTTTAGGTGAATTCAGTAGTGGGCCTCTTCGTCTTCCCTGTCTGCTGTGTAGGGAGTCTTTTGTGGAGTTATTGTTGTTCGATTAGTTGTAAATTCCAGGGGAGCTTTATAGAGGCTCACCTCACGCCGCCATTTTGATGACGTCCCTCTATCTCCTTTTAATCTTCTCTCCTATCTTACTCATGTCCACTTTCACATTATTTTACACTGTTCTGGACCTGTTTTTGTTTTTGTTGTCTACCTTTCGTTGAAAACACAAAGCAGCTTTAATTTTTTCTGTGTTTACTCCTAACTAGTGAGCCTATGGACTATACAATGTGTCCTCAAATAATGTCATTTCATTTTGTTATAACATTGAGAATAAAAAAAAAAATTGATACCCGGTCAGGGCCACTGTGTGGAGTTTGCATGTTCTTCTCATATCTACGTGGGTTTTATCAGGTACTCCAGTTTCCATCCACATCCCTAAGATGTGCACTTGAGGTGAACTTGCGTGTCTTCATTGTCCATGTCTGAGTGGGTGTGGGTGTAATTGGCCCTGCGATGGGAGGGAGTCCTGTCTATGGTTGGGTCTCGCATTGTGCCCTGAGCTGCTGGGGTATGCTCTGGCCACCTGTAATCCCAAATGGGAAAAGCAAGTGGATTGGAAAATAATTCTCTTACTTGTTTTTTATTAATCTTTCTTAAATGTGTTTATAATTCATACATTTTTAATCTTTAATATTAGAAGTGTTTTGGGTCTTCATTTAGAAGTTTGGTGATGACCAGAAATATATGCTGTAGGAACTTAACTCGTGTTTATTATCAATTAGGCTAGGGTAAAATCAGTTTTGTTATACATCATTTTGCTTATAGTCACAGTTTTCACGAACCTGTCAATCACATTAAGTAAGGCCTTATCTATGTAGCATCCCAATTCAATTAATAAATCAATGACTTTCAATTGAAATTTGGGGCATTTGTTCAGATCTTTGGACAAATTCATGGAGGATATCAAGAGTCTCACTAGTGTCATAGAAGAATTTGCAAGACCATAATGAAGACTTTTATTACCACCCTTAAATTCCAGAAGATCACCAACATTTCACTGAAATAATGGATGCCCTGTTGAAGAATCTGCATCACTACTTCCATTCTTTATATCCCTGATCTCTCTCTTTCATAATCTTTCTAGGGGATGCTGAGAATCCAGGTTCAGAGTGACTTATACCTGTTGGTATAGGAAGAAGCGTGGCGGAAGTCCAAGACTGATGGAAATACATGGAAGCTTAAGGTACTTCTTCTATCTCTTGAAACTTTTCTAGAAAGATCCCCACCCAACACCTCAGATAAACTCTTGGGGATATAAACATTATGAATTTCAAAATGCAGTTGGTGTTCACTAAATATTTGGATTCAGATCAGGTATGTCAATAGTGATAGGAAACAAAAGAAGCCAAATAATTAAAACTATTTTTTAAAAGCTGAAAAGCAAACTTTTTAAAGGAAAACTTAAAATTATTTCATGTGGCTAAGAAAAGACTGAAAGGGATTTAATAATTAGAAAGAAAGAATGTTTTCTTCTTTGCCATTGAGAATAAGGGTAAAAGAAATGGGCTTAGAGAATGAAACGTTTTGTTTAAATATTACAACATAATTTTGATGTGTGCTTTTTCTTACAACTTTTAAACATATAAGTGACTCCCCTGCCAATATCTTAAAAAATAGATGATAGTTGTATTTGGTATTGCTTGGTATCTAAAGGTCAATAATAATACATTATGTAAACTATTCCCAATGTTCCAAAGTCTTTTCACTTTATTTTGTGATAAATATACTCTTTAATGGGTGATTTTTCTTTGTAAATTTGGTGTAATTTGTGTGTGTAACAGAAATTATTCATAGGCTCCAGGCTATTTCTTCTCTTTATTATTATTAAATTACTAACTAAATAATAGAAATCAGGGTTCTTTATTGACAGTGAATGTTCTGATTTCAGGGTTTCTTCAGGATTGTACCCAATTCTTCTCCATCCTCTTCACACTCCAATCATATAACTCCTATTCAAGCTCCTGGTTTCTCATGGTGGAGATACATGAACTTTTCCCTTGATCCCGCTGATCACAGTATTTCTAGATAAACAGTATAACATTACTCTTTTGCTAGAAGTATTATATATATATATATATATATATATATATATATATATATATATATATATATATATAAAGATAATGCTGAGAGTGGACAACTCCTAATATTTTTCCAGGATGTATATGAAAATAAGTGAAACAGAATATTCCATCTCTAGCCCTAACACTGAAGTGTTATTACAGTTAATCTTATATAGAGATGGTACTACAGTGAATTAAAGAGCTTTTGGGATTTAATACGTTTCAAGCAGATCTTTTTTTCCCAACAGAATTAATGTAAACTCAGAAAGACAGAGCATTTTTAAATGCCTCATTCATTTTTCTATATCTAACTGAAAGCAGATTGAATTTCTTACTATAACTTTCATTCCCAGAGAACCACATTAGCCTTTCTGTGGCCAGTTAGAGTCCCCTTTCTCTAAGGAAAGAGTACATTTTGGGAAAAGTACATTAGGAAATATACACTTCCTTTATTTAACATAAAATCTAGGTAATAATGATTTTAGCTGAATGGCATACGGCACCTTTTACGTTGGGCTCAGCATGGTGAAGACAAATGTTGGCAGAAGGAAAAGAAAGATGCTTGCATTTATAAAATCTTTGTTAATAGTTTTCTTTGAGTGAGACTTGAATTTAGTCCCTTGGTCTAGCGGATGCTGATTAGTTAGTAACAACTAATATTAGAGTCCAAAGATCTCTGTCTTGTCTTCTTGTCTATTACTCCCAGGACCCTGAAATGATACCATTCTATAGGGAAATGGTTTCTGTTACTGGTAACACTTTCTCACACTTCAGGTTGTTATCTTATGCTAATTAGAGTTTCCAGAGCAAATGTAAATCAGGGCCTGTGGAGATCAGGTGGGAGAAGGAGCTTTGGTGCCTGAGAAGGAACTCCTAATTACATAGTTGGGAGCAATGGTGATGTTAGTTGGTATTTCCACCCGACAGTGTGGGCCTGGCATCTCTGATGTGAGGGCACAGTGGGACTGGTGGGGGCAAGGAGAGGGAAATGAGGATGCTCTTTATGATTCCAAGATCTAAACATAGATTGTTTGGTCATTTCTAATCTGGTCTAATTTAATCTACATTAAATTTATGCTAATCCTTCCAAGAGATTGACAGTACCGTCTATCAATAGCCTTAACTTTTAAGAACTTCTATGAATTTATCCTTTTTGTGTGTGTTTTGTATGTGTGTACATAATATTTTAAAAGGGAATTTTAAAGAGAGGAAAGGGCAAAGAATCAGGAACAGTTAGCCAACAGGCATCACAGTCCATTAATTTTTGAGCTTTTTTCCTCTCTGTGCCTCAGACATCTACAAAATATATAGTTATACTTGCCTTATCAACTATTTGAAGCTGTAAGGATTAAATGGGACAACTTATGTGTAAATACTTCAAAAAGTAGAGGTACCATATAAAAAGCAAGTACAATGGATACACTTTATATCTGCTTGAGCTCTGGGGATATATGTTTTTCCTCTTTGTACCCACTAACATCAGTAGACTGGAAAACTGAATTACGTCTTTAAGTTTAAGCAACATATGTAGAGATACATACTCGACCCATTGACTTTGTGGACTGGCACCAAGATACGATCCCATTAAATCTCCCTTTGTGGTTAATGAGGACTGAGGTTAAAGAAATGTGGACTTCAGGAAAGTCATTGAGTCAACTTAGCCTTGTTTCTTCATCTTTGGGAACAGCTTGGTAACACATTTTACCCACCACAAAACGTGTGAAGGCAATCATAGTACCTTGACTCTCTGGGATGTTGCTATACTTTCTCCCACCTGTTACTCTGTTATGACTGGACATTAAAGATTTTAAGCAGCAGTTAACTTAACTTTCATTTGACGTATTCCATTCCAGTTGCGAAGGCAGGGACAGAACATGTCTTCAGCTTTTGTGCCTTCTATTCTTTAATGACTCTAGCCAGAAATACTTTGTGAGATTTTAAACAACCATGTAAAATATATTTCATAGGTTTCACAACCAACCTGCAGTGGGTACAGTGCCATGATTTCGTTGTGAAGGCAGACACAGTGACACCCAGAAGTTAAATGGTTTTATAATGAACATAAATCAGTGTTAAACTTAACTAACACTTCACCCTCAATTTTTTCCATCATGTTACTCTGCCTTTTTCAGATAATAGTGAAATGTTTAGATTTATAGAGGTTTATAGAATGGTATTGGAAGACACCACTTAAGATAGTTGCAATATCCAAAAAAGGCTTTAAAATAATATGTATTTTACAAGGGTAGAATGCAAAATGATTTACGAAGAAATTTTTAAATGGTAATATAGCTCATTGCCAATTACAGATAATAGATATGAGGCAACAATTTTACTAAAATTTGTTCTACAAGCTGTTAAAAATTGATTTGAATATCTAGTGCAGTGATAACTGCATTTTGATACTTCTTAAACACTAAATAATGGTAGTACAAAGAAGTTTAAAAAGCTGTGTTGGAATTTACAAATATAAATAACTATATATTGGGAAATAAACATCTAAATCATGCATTTTAAGATACAATAGGACTAAACTTTGAAAAGAGCATATGGACACATCAAGTACTGCAAATGTTCCAAAAATAGTATTCCCTAGATATCCAGCAACAGCCTAATCTCCCAGAGAAATGGGAGGCTATGTGCTCACGTTTTTAGGATATTCATCCTTTCATAATGGAAACTACAAATATATGCTAAAGATAGAAATGCCATCTTCCCTGAGGGGTCATAGAAAAAAGTGTAGCTACATGATCACAGGTAAATATGAAGCACCAGAAATTAAAAAAAAATAAAAAGCTGAAAAATGAGGGTGAATCTTGCTTCATCATCAGCAAAACAGCTGCTGACGTAAGCGTAATCACCAATTAAGATATTCTTCATAACTAATGTCCTTTCTATAGTGATAAGCTAAAAGTGCTTTACCATTAAAAACAATGCATGTGAAAAGCAGTGATTAGATAAGCACATCTTTTTTATATCTAAAATCTAATCCATACAGGAAATTTTAAGAGGAATTGAAAAACCATTAATTAACTGCATCCCTCATCATTTAAATTGGATTCCTTTTTCTGCACGTGTATTTATTTATTTATTTATTTGCCCACTTTACCTTGCTTTCCACACTAATCAACTTCTTTATTCCTATGCAAAGGGATAATCCAATAGGAAAAAAGAGGCATATTCAGGAGTAATGCCTCCTTTCTTTAAGAAATTTTGCCTTTTCACCATTATGGATATTTTATTTATATATCTCTATGTATATATCTAAATCTACATTTTTGGTCATGATGTACCTAATTTAGACTCCAGGAGTCCAGATGAGAGGACCATGTCGTCTTGAATAATATCGGGTATAGATTGACAAAAATTTTTAAATAGCTATATATAGGATAATTTCTTGGTGGTGGTGGTAAAATCAGTATGACATAAATTTTATCATTTTAACCATTTTAATGAGTATAATTTCGTGGCATTGAGTATATTGACAATGTTGTACTTGTAATTGTTCATAGTACTCTTTTATAACACTTTTATTTTTGTAAGGTAGGCGTTAATGTTCCCATTTTCATTTCTGATTTCAGTAATCTGAGAAGTCTTTTTTTCTTGGTGAGTCTACGTAAGGTGTGTTAATTTTGTTGATCTTTCCAAAGAACCAAATTTTAGTTTTATTGACCTTATATAGCAATAACAAAAGATAAATACAAGTAATGTTTGACTTCTGCAATTACGAGAGGTCCTCAAAGTGGCTACCATCAGCGTAATTTTAACAGTTTTTCCTTTCTTAAAATGCATATACATTTTTTTAATACCCTGTGTGTGTTTGTCTGTATATCCCACATTTTCTTGATCCATTTATCCAGCAACAGACAAATAGGTTTTTTCTATATCTTGACTACTGTCACTAATGCTGTAATGAACACGGGAGTGTAGATATCTCTTCAAAATGTTGATTTCATTTCCATTGGATACCCAGAAGTGGGATTGCTAGATCATATAGTAATTCTAATTTAAAAAAACATTTGAGGAAGCTCCATACTGTTTTCCATAGTGGCTGTACCAATTTATGTTCACACCAAAAGGGTACCAGTGTTTCATTTTCTCCATATACCAGGGATGCCAAAAAAATACATGAGTATATAAATGGACACTTTGGTCAACATTGCTCAAGCAATAGTTTGCTACTTTGAGCACCTCTTGTAATTGCAGAAGTCAAACGTGACTTGTATTCATTTTTGTTAAACGTATATATTGAGTTTTACAATTTTAATATTTTTTCCTTTCTTAAAATGTGTATACATTTTTTTTTTTTGGCACCCTATGTACTTGCCAACACTCATCTCTTGTAATTGTTATAATAGCTATCCTAACAGGTATGAGATGATATCACATTGTGGTTTTTATTTGCATTTTCCTGATGATTAGTAATATTGAGCATCTTTGTATGTGCCTGTGGGCCATTTGTATGTCTTCTTTGGGAAAAATGTCTGTTCAGGTAATTTCTCCAATTATTAATTACATACTTGGATTGTTTTGGTATTGAATTTTATGAGTTCCTTATATACTTTAGAAATTAACCCATTATCAGATACAGGGTTGCAAATATTTTCACTCATTGCACAGGTTGCCTATTTACTCTTATTGTTTCCTTTGCTGTGCAACTTTTTAGTTTGATGTAGTCTCATTTGTCTATTTTTGCTTTTGTTTCCTGTGCTTTTGGTAACCTATCCTAAAAATCAGTGCTAAAACTGATGTCAAGAAGCTTTTCTCCTGTTTTCTTCTAGGAGTTTCAAGGTTTCAGGTCTTACATTTAAGTCTTTAATCCATTTTTTATCCATCCAAGTGAATATTTGTAAGTGATATAAGATAGTTACTCAATTTCATTCTTCTGCATTAATTCTGGTTATCCAATTTCCCCAGCACCATTTATCAGAGATTATCTTTTCCCCACAATGTGTTTTTGGTGCCCTTGTGAAAGATTAGTGGACTATGTGTGTGGTTTTATTTCTAGGTTCTCTGTTCCATTGGCCTATGTGTCTTGTTTTTGTCAATACAGTACTGCTTAGTTTACTGTAGTTTTGTAATATAAATTGAAATCAGGAAGTATGATGCCTCCAGCTTTGTTCTTCTTGTTTGAAATTGTTTTGGGTATTCGTGGTCTTATGTACTTCCATATGAATTTTAGAATTGTTTTTCCCATGTCTGTGATAAATGCCATGGGAATTTTGATAGGGATAGCATTATATCTGTAGATTTCTTTAAGTAATATGGCCATTTTAACAACATAAATTCTTCCAGTCCATGAACGCAGGATATCTTTCAATTTATTTGTGTCTTCTTCACTTTTTCTCATTAATGTCTTGTTTTCAATGTACAGGTTTTTTTTTACCTCCTTGGTTAACTTTTGTTAACTTTATTCCTAAGTATTTAATTGATGCTATTGCAAAATGAATTGTTTTCTTAATTTTTCTTTCAGGTAGTTTTTTGATAACATATAGAAATACAACTGATTTTTCTATGTTGATTATGTGTTTTTTTTAATATCATGTAATTATACTGCATTTACTAATTTTAATAGTTTTTGTTTGTTTGTTTACTTTTTTTCTTTCCAGTTGGAATTCCTTTTATTTACTTGCATAATTGTTCTAGCTGAGATTTGAAGTACTAAGTGGACTAGAAGTAATAAGCGGGCATCCTTGTCTTGTTCCTGATCTTAGAGGGAAAAATTGCAGTGTTTCACCAATGAGTATGTTAGTAATGGACTTGTCTCATATGGTCTTTTTATGTTGAGGTACATTGCTTCTAAACCAAATTTGTTGAGAATTTTTGTCTTGAAAGAATGTTTTGTTTTAACAAATGCTATTTGCCATTAAGATGAGAGTCTTTATCTGTCTTTCATTTCTGAAGGGCAGCTTTGCCAGGCAAAATATTCTTAATTGGAAGGTTTTTTTCTTTAGAACTTGGAATGTATCATTCTGTTCTCTCCTGGCCTGCAAGGTTTCTGCTGAGAAATCCACGTATAGCCTTAGGGGGTTGTCTTAGGGGGAATACATGAGTATTTTTGGCTGCTTTCAAAAATTCGTCTTGATTTTTGACAGCTTTGTATACAAATCTTGATGAAGATGTCTCTTCAGGTTGAATCTATTTGGGGACTTAAAAGCTTTATGAGCCTGGTTATTCATATCACTCCTAAAATTGGAATGTTTTCAGTCATTATTTCTTTAAATAAGCTTTCTGCTTCTTTCTCTGTCTCTTGTGGAACTCCCATACTAAGTAAATTGTTTTGCTTAATACTGTGTTCCATAATTCACATAGGCTTTTTTATTCTTTCATTCTCTTTCCATTATTCTCCTGTAACTAGATAAATAATTCATCTTTTGAGTTTGGATTCTTCTTCTTGATCTAGTCTGTTGTTGATGTTCTGTATTGAATTTTTCATTTCATTCATTGAACTCTTCACCTCTAGAGTTTTGTTTGGCTCTTTTTATGATTTTCCTGTGTTGAACTTCTCATTTTGTTTATGTGTTGTTCTCCTGATTTCATTGAGTTGTTTGTGTACTTCTTTGAACTTCCTTAAAACAATTATTTTTAATTGTCAGGCATTTTAAAAATCACTGGAAAACTGTTCCTTCACGTAATGTTTTTCTTAATATTTTGTACTCCTTGTAGTCTTGTTGCTGTTTTGCATTTGAAGCTGTACTTTAACATCTTTCATTCTTTGAGTTGATTATGGAAAGAGAAAACTTTTGACTTTCTCAGCCCTGCTAGGCATATTAAGGCTTTCTCACGCCTTTTTTATGGACACAACTGTTCCACATGTTTTGTTTCCTCTTGAGGGAGGGGATTAAGATTTCTTGCCTTCTCTCAGTTCTGTACAGCCAGGCTGTGTGCTGAGAGCCTTAAATTTGCTTTCCAGGGCTATGCCCTGAAATGCTCATGTTTGCATGCTTTCTCCCAATCCTTCAGACAGGTCAGCTTTCTGCATGCATTTACTAGCTGTCTAGAGACTCATACTCGCCTCATAGGGAACTGGCCACTGTGGGGCTATGGGTGGTCTTGCATGGGTGAGGCATGTGGTGAGTTGGTGGTGCCTGTGGTACATTTGGGGGAATCTGGTGGTGAGGTATCTCAGCAGCTTATGAGCAGGCCTGCTCGTGAAGTCTCTGAAATAATTAGTAAGTGCTGTGTCCCTTTGATTTCTAAGTTCTGTCCATTGTGCTCCTAGCCTCTCCCTGGCCCTCAGCCTTGCAGATCACTTCAGTATTCTGGGTGAGGCAAGAAATAAGTGGGCCTCTGCAGCAGTGTCCTGTATAGTTGTGGTAGCTGGACACTCACTTTACTCCCGCCTTCCCCCATGAGAGAAATTGTCGGCTTATGGTGTCTCTCTTGGCCATGAACTATACTGCCTAGTGACAGAGGTGACAGGCAAAGTGAAACTGTTCCCCTTACTCTCTTCAATGTATTCAATTTCGATTTTTTTTTTTTTTTTTTGCCGCAACTGTGTGCTGGAACCTCTTTTCTGTGGGGGAGAGGGGATGATGGTAGAAATGCCTATTCCATCATTTTGTTAATATGGAATTTCTTCATATGGCTCTTCTCATTTCTTCATATGGCTTTGTGTTGTTGTTTAGTGTCCTTTTATTTCAGCTTGAACTTTTTTTAGCTTCTCTTGTAGGTACGTCTACAAGCACGGGGTCTTTCTCCTTTTATTTGGGAAGGTCTTTTTATTCTTCACATTTTAAGGATAGTTTTGCCACACACAGAATTCTTGGTTGACAGTTTGTTTCAGCACTTTAAAAATGCCTTCTTGCCACCATGGTTTTTAATGAGAAGTCAAGATGTTAATCTTACTGAGGACTCCTTTACATGTCACACTGAGGACTCCTTTACATGTCACGTCACTTCTCTTTTGCTGTTTTCTGGTTTTTCTCTTTATCTTTTGACGGTTTCATTATAGTTTGTCTTGGTGTAGATCTTTTCCATTTTATACTACTTGGAATTTGTTGAGCTTCTTAGGTATTAGATTCACATCTTCCTTCAAATCTAGATTTTATCCAGACATTATTTCTCCAAATATTCTTTCTGTCCTTTTCTCTATCTCCTTCCTTTCTAGGGCTCCCATTATGCATATGTTGATGTACTTATGGTGTATGGTAGGTCTCTCAGGCTCTGTTCATTTTTCATTCTGTCATCTTTTTTTTTTCCTTCCTCAGACTGGTTCATTTCAATTGACCTATCTTCAAGTTCATTGATTCATTCTTTTGCCTATTCTGTTCTTGAGTCCCTCTAATAAAATGTTCAATTCTATGGTATTGTTCAGCTTCTGTTCAGCTTCAGATTTTGTATGACTCATATTAATTTCTAATTCTTTATTGGTATGTATTTGGTGAGACATTGTTCACCTGCTTCCTTTGGCTCTTTGTTTATGGTTTACTTAAGCTCTTTGAGTGTTAAGTACACTTAAAGTCTTTAGTAAGTCAGTCTAATGTCTGTGCTTCCTTAAGAGCAGTTTCTGTGAATTTCTTCCTTAAGAGCAGTTTCTGTGAATGGGCTATACTTTGTTTCCTTGAATGCCTCTTTACATGCCCCTTTCCACCCTCCCCAGCCCCCACCCCTCATTTTTTTTTTGTAAACTGGACACTCTGGATGTTGTGGCAATTATGGAAATTGGATTTTACTCCCTCTCCAGAGTTACTTTCAGTTGCTTATTGTGGGTTGTAGTTTAGTGACTTTTTAAAGCTGTTTTTGTAAAAACTGTATTCTTTGTCATGTGTGGCCTATAAAGTTTTTATTTCATTTGCTTAGTGGTAACCTAGGGTTTTCCTTAAATGCCTGGAATCAAAAAGAAAAAGAAAAAAAAAATATTCTCCTGGTTTTTGTGAATTGGCTTTGTGTTGAAGCTCCCCTTCAACACTTATCCAGGGTGTTTACAACTGTTCTAGCCTTCATGTCCAGTTTGAGCTGGGTATAAAGATCAGCAAGAAGTAAAAACTTAGGGTCTTCTCAGGTCTTTTCTGAGTGTGCCTCCTGCCCTGAGTATGAGCATGTCATGTGTCTTCTAGATTCCTTAGAATATGTGGGAGCTTTCCAAGCCTTATTTCCCAAAGCATTTCAGTCCCCAGCTTTTCCCCCCAAGGCCCTCATTTGTTTTATTGTTTTTCCCAACTGTTGTTATTTGCCCCAGGCAGCATGTTTATTTACCTTTCAATGTTTTAGAGAAACACCTTCTCTGCATAGACAGTTTTCTACCCTAGAAACTTCTGTGTGAGGTGAAACAAAGAGAAGCCCTTTGCATCAATCCTATTGGGAGTCGCCAAAAATGTCAAAACAAACACTATTCCTTGGGAAGAAGGTCCATTCTGCTCTCTCTAAAACCAGGCATCCACACCAGTAATACAGGCTGACATTTCAAGAGCACAGCGGACTGGAGAGAAGAGAGGGAGAAGAGTAAGATAAAATGCCATTAAGCTATCATACTGGGTTTCAGTCACCTTTTTATTGTTGAAGCATTCACTCGGTTGCTGTAAATCTTTCACTATTTTCCAGACTTTGAAGAAAATTTATTTGGACAATTTTTATTAGCTTTTCTCGTGTTTCTATGGAGTGAGTGGGTGCCCAAAGAGCCTTGTTTTGCCATTTTCACTGACATATCTGCATAATTTTTAATGGAAGTAGATACACCAACATTTGGGTGAACATAGCATGATTTTCCTATCATACTCTGAATGTGATATTTTATTAAAATTTTGTAAAATATTTAGACTCTCTAGTTACATGACATAAACATTTGCATGCATGTCAGACATTTTAGATTAAAGGAGGAATATACAAAATTCATAGATGATAGATACTCATGAACTAAATAAGGGAATTTAGTGGCTAATGTGTACAAACTTGTACCCTTTGAGTGTGACTAGCTACTATGCTAACCCTTCTCCCACTATTAGAAAAAAATACTAGTAGACATATTATTGGTCTGACCTAGTATAGTTTCTTGCTGGAGGATGAAAAATATACCTTGTTTTCATATTTTAAACTTAATGAGCTCTGTGAACTCTGAGGAATATTAAATCTCCATGACTCCATTCAAACGTTTTGTCCCTAGATGCTCTAACTAACGTGTTTGCCCCTATCACCAGTCCTTCTTAAAATACAATGTTTAATCCCCAAATAATGTCATACCTTATTTAGAATAACTACTCCCTTCATATACCTTTTGGGAGGTTCTCATAATAGCAAGAAAGGAGACACTTGTCAAGTTCTGTGTTTACAAGATCTAATCTCCCCAAATCACTGTGCTTGCTGACAAGGGATGTTACTTTACATGCAAAAGAAAATTACAATAAACACACAACACTATTGGGTTTACTCATGCGAACATCTAATGCAAGAAACCGTATGCTGAGCAAAATGCAACGCATTATTCATTAGGGGTTATAAAATGAAACTCCTTTAGATGGAATTTTTCTCTCCAACTGAGGAGAAAAGTAATTGTTTTAATCCTAACTGGAGATTGTTAAACATATCATCAGTTTTTAAGGGAGTCTTTAATACAATGAATCTGGTTGAAAAGTGACATTGGAGGATATAACATACCACACACAAATTAGTTTTCCAATTTAAATGGTTTGCCAAAGGTAAAGATATATATTATGTATGTGATTTTGCACATGTTACATTCTGAAAGCAAATTACATTTGAGCCACTTTTTTTTTCTAGTTTTGCCTGTAGCACTTTGCAATAACACCTTATCTTTAGGCAGTTTATTTCCCTGGAGAATCACTTCCATAACGTAACAATTGCCTATAGAGAAGAAATAGCATTTTAAACTATGGAATTCTGGAAGAAAACAAACAAACAAACAAACAAAATGTTTTTATAGTGGCACATGTTTAATGTTCAGAGGAAATAATATAATTGAGGCTAGAAAACTTTTACTAATCTGAGATAGGGAAGTTCTTACCTAGGTCACAATATCTGAGAACTATAGAGATTAACTGTATGTTAATTTAGTCAATTGAAAACTGGAAGATAAAAATTTTGACCTTTAAGAGGACAAACAGAAGTCATTATAATTCATAAATAAATGTTTATTGTTTGTACAACTTGGCCTCAAACTCCAATTGTAATGTCTGTTCTGAATGAACTTTAGGTCATATAAAACTATTCAATGGATTAAGATTGACAGATCAGTGCTACCTAGGGATAGTAAATTCAGTGGGTGTGCACTGGTTCCTGTTTGAGAATATAGCTGGAACTTCCAACTAACAAGTTCAAATAATATGGTATATTATTTGGATCTTAATGAAAATTAGATAGCAAAGCCTAAATAGGAAAATCAAAAAAAAGTATATTGAACTGACCAGCTGTATTTCTAAATCCTTCTTTGTGTACTATAGAACATGAAAATTCAAGTTTGGGAGTTTGAAAGCTCAGCCAAAAGGTCTAATTTTTATTCTTTTTGGCTTTCAGCTTCTAGTACTTAAAAGTCAGACAAAATTTACATTTCCTGTCTAATTTACAGAGTTGTTGTGAAGAAAGATACTGTAACATATGCAAAGGTGCTTTATAAAGTAAATTTTATAAACTAAACAGAATATACAAATAATAATGGTTAGACTCCTATATTTGGTTTTCAAGAAAACTTCACTGAGTCCCTCACTCATATTAGGATAACTAATCTTTATCTGGATTTAGGGAATGAGGTTTTGATGGCAAGGTTCTTTCATATAACACTAGGGAAAAATGTCCATACTGGGTTAGTTTTGTGATTGTAGGTCATAGGTCTAGATTCCTGGATGTCACTTCTACAGTTGGAGAGGAATTAATTCCCAGTTCCGGGGCGCTGTTTTCATTGCCTGATGCCTTTGAGGCATGTTGATTTAGTCATGTTTGATTTATAACCTGGGAAGAACCTCCCAAGTTAGGTATCCAAGTTATAGTACTATTCATCCAGATCCCTGTCCTATACTCCTTTATCTAGTTATGATTAATGAGAACAAAATCCTGTAACCATACATGTCCTTTACACTGAAACTGAAGTAAGTTTAATTTTTCAGTACACAGCATTGTCATGCATATATCTAATCTTTGTACAACCATATGAATTCTTTAACATACATTTCACAGTTTCCTCTTACTAACATTGTGGATTTCTTTACTAATAAGTGAGTAGCTCTAACGCATGAATTCAAAATTACATTGTCACTTCAGTCTAGCACACACTGAATGTAATATGCTTGAAAAACACTTTAATGTTTCCTTTGTTCTTTCCAATGCTAATATCTAATTTGACCATCAATTTCTTTAAATTACATTTACTAGGAAATCTCACATTTAAAAACCTTATACAAGAATAAGCTAGATTATCACAAGAAAACAAGGAAATGAATTTAAGAATTCAAACTAGTATGTCTGGAACATTTATCTTCATGGTAAACATTCACTTTATGGAAATCCCACTTTGCTTCATTTAATTAAAAAGCTGAAAAACAAAGAACATTATTTACTTAAAATAAGAACAAAATATGCTTTTTATTCCGTTCTCAATTACTACATATAAATATAACAAAAATGTCATAATTATATTAACTCAGTTCATTTTAATTTTTATATCAGGTTAATTTCCCTGAACTAGTTCCTGTAACAGGGTCAGATTTGTGGTGAGAATAGGTCAGGGTGGGATAAGATGCTGATACGAACTTACACTTGTATCAATAGGGTGGAGAAAACACCCTATTTCTGTGAACCACTCTCACTGTTGGCTAGATCAATAGTTAAATCAGCATTTAAACTGACAATGTAGGGGAAATAAAAGGAATTGATTGAAACAAATATTCAAAGTGGGTCATTTCAGTGCCCTAAGGAAACTAGTTTTTTTCCTCATCATTCAATTTGTAATTCATTTGCTTACATAAACACTATCTTTTTCATGAAATTTATTATTTCATTATATTGCGTAGCCAGAAAGTATACACAAATCATTAAAGTATTATCAGAGCCTGATGTGTTGTTTCAACACAAATACATGCTTGTACATATAGAAATAAAAGTAAAAGGTAACAATTATTTTTGATTTTTAACTGCCCTACGCAAA
The DNA here is from genome assembly GCF_004115265.2 of Rhinolophus ferrumequinum. NCBI lineage: Eukaryota > Metazoa > Chordata > Mammalia > Chiroptera > Rhinolophidae > Rhinolophus > Rhinolophus ferrumequinum. Next base: position 71,446,095 of record NC_046287.1, on the reverse strand, counting down.
GTTTTTAATCCATACATAGAAATATATTTAAGTTTGAAAAAAAGTAAGTCAATTTAAATAACATTACTAAGCTTTTGTTTGATGTTTATGCCTTTCTGCTAACACGTGGCAATTTTTTTTTTTTGTCTTAACAATATAACTTTGTAGGACAACCAAAGACAAATTCATTTTAAATATTGAAAATGAAATTATTGGTTACTATAGTTGAAAAGTCAAGTAGTTGGAAAACTAGTACTTTTAATTATTTGGATGTTTAAGTTATAGTATCCTAGGCATACACTTCTCTGTCTTTCTGAACCTCAGTTTCCTCATTAGTGAAAAGAATGCTTGTTTTGGATGATCACCAAAGTTCTTTCCAGTGCTAATATTTTATGATCTTGGTGGTACTATGTGTTAAAAGTAAATATATATTTAAAAGTATTTTATTATAAAACATAAGCATCGACATATTATATATTTAAAATATATAACAAACGAAAACATAAAGTGTGCATTACAAACTAAAATACTCTGTATCTGTTACTGAGGAATTACTAAATTAAGAGTTATAAATTATGTGCTGGCATCTACAAGCAATAAGACACTGACTGTATTTTTCAAGATAACAAGTTATGACTGCAGTACCGCAAGGGTAACCATTTCCATGAAGAATGTTAGAGCAGTAACCGCAGTCAGAGAACTAAGCTCCAGTTGCTGTCCAATCTTCCGTGTCCCTAACAACATGGGTGGCAAAGAAGTTAGAGGGGCCACATGTAAATGAACTTTTTAGCATTTTCTGCGTTTAATAATAAGCTTGCCTGAAGATAAAACCTGCCTGGAGATAAAACTATCTGAAGAATGAGGGATGATGAAAAAAGAAAACTTGATCATAAAATATTTTAAACTGTAATTAAACTTGGAAAAATGATAACTTAAAGAAACTGAAGATTTGTAGTTTTTCTTTCTTCAGTTTTTTTAAAGGACAGGTCTGAACATTTCAAGCTATAGAGCACTAAAGATAACCTCTTATCCCTGCTGAAAATATTACCACGATAAAGCAAAAACAGTAATTTGACTGTTTATGATCCTGTTATACTTCCTAACTTTATCTGCAGCTAGAAAGGTTCAAAAGGTTCTATTATCTTTCCGAATAATGCTTATCATAAAAATGTACAAAATGCTTTCGTGTCATACATAAAAACTGTCAAAAATACTAAAAGCTGAATATATCCCTCTTATTTGGAATGTACTTTTCAGTGTTGCAGTGTGTTTCATGGTTGTCTGCATGTGCAAACACTCACTACCATGATTGGTGTATTCTGAAGTGCATGCATGGTCAACTTTAACTCAGGCAGCAAAATAAGCCAGACGCTACTTGGCAAGGCTAGTGACTTGTACACAGGGATATTAGACAGCAGACCAGAAGCAGCAAAATATGCCTCAGAAGTTCCCTGTTCTCCTAACCTAAAGGGGTGTGCAAACATTCCCTTTTAGTCTGCGTACCTTAATTATTGCTTAAAGCACTATCAGGGACGCAGAGGGTGCTGTGTATACAAAGAAGGAATGGGATGAGGATCCCAACACTTGTCTCTGTAAGTCTGGCTCTCTCCTAATCTCTCCCCATAACAGCAAACATTCAGAATTTAGATAAAAATGCAGTCCCTGATTTGCTGAGGAGTGCTGTTCTAAAGGCTCATTAGCAAGTTTATTACTGGAAATTCAGAGTTTTTCTACAGAACATTATTTAAAGTGATAGTTCTCTCATATTCCGAACTCAGTTTCAATCAGTATTGCACAGAGACGTATATTGATCATCTATAGTGTAGATGCATACTGTGCACAGAAGGGAGTTACAAGAAATGGGATGACTGAAAATCATGGCCATTATGTTTCTTTTCCAGAGGAGGAAAAGCCCTGGATACAATTAAGTGTAGCACTGTGATATACTTGATATGATGGCAAGTCAAATGTTAAGGAATTTAGAAACAAGTCAGCAGAGCAAAACTGACTTTCAGAACGAGTAAAATGAAGGGATGGGTAGCCTAGGCTGAAGCAGCTCATTGAAGAAAGGTCCCAAAGAATGAAAACACGTCAGGTGTTGTGTTCATAGGGCTAAACCAGTAGTCGGCACACTCTGTAAAAGGCCAGAAAGTAAATATTTTAAACTTTCTGAGCCATAGTTTCTGTTGAAACTACTCAACTAAGCTGTTTTAGTGCAAAAGTAGCCATAGATGATACATAAGCACGTGAATCTGGCTATGTGCCGATAATACTTTATTCATGGACACTGAAATTTGAATTTTATATAATTTTCACATGTCAGAAAATATTTTTTCCCCAGTGATTTAAGATTGTCAAAATCATTCTTAGTTTATGTGGAACACAAAAATGGGCAGCAGGCTAGATCTGGCCCACAAAGCAGGCTGTATCCTAACCCCTGCACTGAGGTGTACTGTAAGAAGAAATAGAAGAGACAGATGGGACCAAACTTAAAAAAAGAAAAAAAAAGTTAAGGGGATTTATTGAATTATTACACAGGAATTATTACAATGGAATTATTACATAGCTAGTAAAATCATGTTGTAGAATATTAGTTAATGCCACTGAAATATGCTCATGATGTATGGAAAGAGAAAAAATATGATATAATCTTTTCCTAGGTTCTAAATATATACAAGCCAAACTGTTGACATTGATAACTTGGGTGTTGGGATTATGAAAATTTTATTTTCTTCATTTTGATTATCTATATCGTCTAGAAGGAACATGTATTACCTTTTTCCTCCCCTTTCTTATTAGCCAAAATCAAATGGATTTTGACGAAAAAGCAACATAATCTATGTTATCTTAAAATGATTCTGCATTCCTCTAGAATAAGGGTGGCTTAAGGAAGATACTGACTACATATAGGGAGATAAAGTCAGGAGGCTAGGTGATAGTCTGAGAAAGATACTGTGTACAATAATTCAGACAGCAGCAGTGGGAACACAAAGTGATTTAGGCCAAAATGACTCCAAGGTTTCTGTCTTGTACAACTGAGAATATGGTGTCATAAGGGAAAATGGGGAAAAGGGGAGAAACAAGTGTGGAAACAGAGATGGTTTTGGACATGTAGTGGGTGAGGGGGTAAGGCCAGGATTTGGTCAGTACATTGGGACTGAGGAGTAACCCCGAAGGAAAGAGGAAGGTGGAAGAGTGTCACATTTACAAAAATCCATGGTATGACATTTCAGAGGAGCTGGTCAACTACAGTGCTGAAAAGGTTATGTGGATTGCACCATGAGAAGAGAGACCTTTGTATTTGGCTAACTGGGTGGATCACTGGAGACCCATATGATATGTAAAGCCTATTTGTTCCTTTTCTCTTCCTGTGATATATCTGAACAGGCACCAAATAGTGGTTTGTGCTTTATTTTTGCTTTTCCTTCTCTTGAAGTATTCTTTTTGTTCTCAGGATATGCACAGTACTCTTGAACAAATGAATACTGTCCGATTGGAAGCTGATTGAATTCTCTAGTGAGATATTCAGCGGGACAGAATTTTCTTGTGTATAGTTTTTAGTGTCTGTTTTCAAACAGGGGAAGGAGTCAGGGAGAACTAGTGGGTACTTAGGGGCACTCTTTTTCACAGAAATCACTTATACGGTTAAGAGGTAGCTGCTCGGATTTCATTTTAGTGTCCAAATTAAAAAAAAAAGTGCAGGAGGGAGGAAAGGCCTTGCTTCTTTACTCACAGCATGGAAAAACCACTAGTTGGGTGTTCACGCCTGTTCCATTGGCCTTGTAGTGAGTGGAACTCACTGCTTCACTGTTCTTAGGATTTTTCAGCCTTTCCTCCATATTCATAAGTGTCCTAAGGGGGTGCCAGGCAAAAGTACATTATGGCTGTTAGCCAGATCTCTTTAGCCAAAAGCGCTGGGCTCTCTTCTTTGTAATAGAAGGTTACTGAACCCAGAAAAGTCCTCATGTTGGAAGTAAATGATCTTTAAAAAAGGCCCAAAGAAATTCAGGGCTTTATTAGGAGTCGGGAGAGTTCGCTGGGAATGAAAACCTTTCTATATCTATAGTTACACAGGGTAACAATAGTCAAGTCTAAACACTGTTAAAGCCACTTCTATACACAGAGAATAATGCTCAGGTAAGAGCTTTGATAACATGATTATTAAGAGTTAGGCATGGTCAGAAACATGGATGCTAGGTCTGGAGAAAAAGAACAATGATCCTAGCATGTAGGGTAAGGTGGAGGTAAAAAAGACAAAGAACTCTGAGACCACTGGAGCTTCCACGCGTGGCTGAATGGTGGAGTTTCTGCCAGAGTAATAAACGTGTATTTTTACAATGCACGTAACCCTGTAGAGCTCCCTTTGTTGTATAAGTGTGCTCGGACTGTATTCTGGTTTGAGAGCTTGGAATGTGCAGTGCAAAATCAAAAAACCTGGATTTTGGATTTTCTATAAAAATTACTTTGGATGTATATAGCGGTTCCTAAGTATCTATTTCTTAAATATTGATTTAAAAAATTAGTACATGTTTAGAAGACTTGTATTTTGTTTTATTATCTTGGCTATTAAAATTTATGTTGCTTGCTTGTGAGAAAAGGGATTTGACTAGTTTTCAAAGGTGGAATTAAATATATTTCTATCAATGGTTCCAGTTCTGCTTTCCACCCTAAAGTAATAAAACAGAAGTAAACAAATGGAATTGTATTTTGTTTGGAGTGGAGGGCATATGCATGTATATGAATATTACCATGTTTCCCCGAAAATAAGATCTAGCTGGACCATCAGCTCTAATGCGTCTTTTGGAGCAAAAATTAATATGATATTTTAATATAAGACTGGGTCTTATATAATATGATATGATATGAAATAATATGATATGATATAATACAATACCAGGTCTTATATTAATTTTTGCTCCAAAAGATGCATTAGAGCTGATGGTACGGCTAGGTCTTATTTTCGGGGAAACATGGTATGGTTTAAAAAATACACTGTGTTTGTCGAAGTCTATAGCTGGAAATTTTTATTTGAGGAATTACACCTGTAACAGCTAAGTACTAACAGCATAAGACTGTAACATGAGATCTCACAGTAAAGTTATTTTACGTTTGTAAAACAAATACTTTGCTTTAACTGGTCTTACGGGATAAAAATTATGGTCATTATTTGAGAGATGAGGAAAACTGAGGATCAGAGAAGATTTAAAAGACTTGCCTGAGGTTACAGTTTTAAAGTGCCAAGGTCCAAATCACATCTTCTCACTCAAAGTCCAGATCACTTTCCAAACACCATAATGAAATACAACAATATGGAAAAAATAGTCCTTAAGATTCCATATGTACAACATTATTACAAGATTTAGCAGTGTATTCTTTATCTAGATAAGACAAGGGATAGAAAATGGTGCCTTCATAGCACGACAGCTCGTCTTTGAATCTTTGGTCCTTTACATCCTTCCTCAAGGTTGGAACTCAGCATGAGCCAAGGTAACCTCAGTGAAATTCTTATCAATGACATGATAAGAATATAAGCAAACACTATCATGTATAGCTACTAGCACTTCACTCTTCTTAGAAAATGGGACAAACCTAAAGTTAATCTTTAATAAACAAAATGAATTCAGTGCTAGCACTGCAAAAAAATTATTTTTCTGAACTATGGCTCAGATGGTTATTAGATCAAATTCTTAATAATATTGATGTTTCACTGGTAGTTTCAAGGGACTCAGGAGTCCAATTAAATTAATCAAAAGATTTAGGGAAAAGCTGTTCTTCACTCAACTAAATCATGTAAATATAAAGTAACAGTTACTTAATCTTCAGTGTAAAGAAAAATCTTGGTTAGAAAAAAGATTAAACATAAATGAGTTTAAAATATTCATATCAGAATTAATGATAATAGCATCAAACATTTATTGAGTAATTAATATTATATGTCTTTTACAATGTGCGCGGCAACGTGCTAAGAGATTTTACATGCATTCTCCCATGTAATCCTTACAATGGGCAAGTGTAGCATGTAGTTGTTTTCCATGGACAAATGAGAAAATCAAGGTTTAGAAAGTTAAGTAACTTGTCCAAAGTCATACAGTCAGTAACAAGCAGGTCAGAGATTTAAATCAGGAAGATTGCTTATTGAAACTTAAAAGATAATCCAGGAGAATTTAGTGATGGTATGAAACATACTGTAGGGAAAAAATCCTTAAGACTGAAAAGTGGGGAAGTTTTAAGGAAATAGGATAAACACTTAAAGTAGACTTTTATCCCCTTCAACATGCAGATTAACCAAAAAAAAAAAATAGCAGTAATGAAGTACTAAGAAAATATGATGAACGGCATAAATGTTAGTTTTGTAGTTTAAGATTAAAATAAAAATGAAAATAGAAATCACTCCATATAGCAGAAACTACAGGTTGCAGATTAAACAGAATTCTTAATTGGGAGGGAAAAATGAAAAAAAAAATAATTTAAAAATAATTCTAGACATAGTTCGTGTATCCGTGGTATTTCTTGGTACAAAAGTTATTCACAGAAACTTAAAAAGAAGATGTTGAGGGCTCCAAAAGGCAGTGGCACCCACCCAAGAAAGTACTTTGGCTCTGGAGCTAAAGCCCACGGAGAAAGGTGATTTTTAAATTAGTACATGGTGTTATGTTCAAATGTGTATTTTCTCTAAGGGATGTCTCAAGAGTTTTACCCAAAGTACAGATATTATTTAAGTACATAGAAGCAGATTTTTCCATTGTTTTTGAAGAAAAATGAGTATTTGTCCTTGCAGTTTATCTCAAAGTCAAGGATATGGTTTTGGCTGAGACCTTTCTTTTGCAAGCCTACTTCAATGTACGTCTCTCACAACTGATTAAGTTGATTTGGCTTTTGGTCTCCAGGGTTTATGATTCCTATACTGGAGCCTAACTCTCTTGGAAGATGGACATCCATAAATATCTTTTCAGGAGTACTCAGGCCAGGATGTACCTTCTGGTATATTCTGCAGGTTTTCCTCTTCCTATAATGATGGTGTCCTATCCTGTATCTCATTTTTCTCAGTCCCTACAAACTGCCTTTATCTGACACGAGCAATGTTGGTTCGTTCGTTTTTTAAATCAAGTACTATAATGCTGGTGCCACAGATAAACGCTTCTGGGAATCCAAAGTGTTCCTTAAAACTGTGGTGCTACGTTCGTAATTGACCAAGGCTTCTTCTAGAGGGTAACTTAGTGGGAAAGGGTCTCTTTTTTTCCTTACCAACATCTCCCCTTTCAGCTATCCCAGAATTATTTCTCTCTTCCTTTCTCTCTTTTATTTCCTCTCTCATTATTGCTTCTGCCCTCACCCTTGTTTTTTCTCCAGTGAACTAGTCGTATACATGTATATTTTTTCCCTGCACTGTCAGGTTTTTAGAGTTTAGCTCAAGATTTACCGAAATCTCTGGTATATACGTTCTGCAATCCTTTTGGTAACACTTACTCTTGATGTTTTTCATTTATTTATCATCATGATTATTCACAAGAAAGTTGATAAAATTTCTGAGGAGGAAATAAAAGCTTATTCTGAAGAAAAATGATGTAATGGAATAAAAACAAAACCCAAAGCAGTATCTACCATCACTAAGGCAACTTTTGTATATACCCACGTACTAGACATAAAAAGGAATAAATATTTGCAAATGCAAAAAATTTGTCTTCATAATTCTCCCCTCCTTCTACTATGTTTTGTTAGCTCAAAGGGATGCTGTAAATGTAGTGAAAGGAACATATATCACATAAACCTGGCAGTAAGAGAATGTGAGTATAAATGATCAGAGAGGGATGATTTATGAGAGCTGTAAGGATTTATGGAAGCTTGACGAACCACTATATCCATGGAAAAGACAGAAGACAGAAAAGTGGATACAAATGAAAGTTTTAAGGAGGCTGGAGAGAAATATTAGAAAGCTTTATGTCAGATAGAAAGAGACAGTTGAACTAAAAACATGATTTAAGTTGGAGAGTGGAACAGCTGTATAACTGAGTCATAACACAGCACAGCAAATGAGAGAGAGTGCGAAAGAGCTTTTGCAATAGCAGGAGCCTGCCTTCCATTTCTCTACAGCCCCATGTCCCACTCTTTCAGCAAACCTCGTTTCCCAAGCTTCTTTGCTAGGCTCTGTTTGATTCTGTTTCTTGGCAGCTCCTCAGGGTTTCCATCTCAACTATGTCAAATTTCGTATTCACAAACCACTCTTGGACATGACTCCTATCTCTGACTTCTTACAAGAGACCTCATTCACATTTCCAACTCCATGTGGCCAGCTGATGGCAAGCCCATCCCTTGTTTAGTCTGGTGGGGCCTGACAAGGGAGTGTGGCTGGCTACACAGTAAGAATGTTCAATGCCACCTTCATTTATAAATAAAATAAGCAAGCATGTACTCTGGTTCAGAAATGCTTATTATGTATATTTAGGGTGAGGCCTAAAATACACATTCTGAAAAGCTCCCTGGGTGATTTATATGTCCACTCCTGGTAAAGAACCAGAGTAGAGGGGAGGAGGTATTCTACTGAAATGACAACTACTCCTTGGGGGAAAAATATATAAACTTGAAAACTCTTCATATCACACACACACACAAAAAAATAGTGCTGTCAAATGTGACATTATTCAATGAAAGTAGTAAAAACTTAATTTTCTCTACTTTTCCGCCTCACTATATTGCTCTGTCAGAGAATCTAGATAGGGAATGACATTCTGGTAGGATAAGGTGCTTTAATATACAAGGAAAGCTATAATTTTCTCTTTACCTTCCCTCATTTCCTGACTCTAACTAAACAGGGTTTAAGAAGAATCTCACAACATCTCTTACTATATTTTATCTTTTATAAAGATAGATACCTTTTCTTTGACCTATTGTAAGTGCTGTCAATTGAAATGAATTAATTTTTAAGTGTTTGGCATCCTGGATAAAAAGAAAAAAGAATACAAATAATCTTTTATAGTTTCTATTACAGAACACATGTAAGTCAAACTAACACTTAATTCATACAGAACCATGATTCTCAATCCTTGGGTAGAGAGAAAGAGTAACACATAACTTCATCTTTCTTGAGTATACTTAATCTGTATTTGATTAGTCTGATCATTTCGTAGTTTCAAAACCAAAATTGGCTGGCTATGTGATGTCAAGAACAAAATGAAGAAACTGGAGGCTTTACTTGCCTGTCTTATTACTCTTGTAATTACCGTTGGAACTAATGTTTTTAAAAGTTCATTTACACTGCAGGAAGGATTTAAGGCAGACGATCCCACAGCTCAGATCTGATACATTTATTCCATTCCTTTAGTATATTTATATTTAATGGGAGTGGGGAAAAAGATAATTGGAAATGTGCTTCTGTTCATATAAGAAAAGAGAGAGGTGGGGCTGAAGAGTCTTATTTTTCCATTATAACCCCATAATCAGATCTCCTTGTTAATGGGATTAGTTTTGTCCCCCAGAAAAGCTATATATTGTTGCCACCATCCATGTAGAAACATTCTCTTAAAATAACTGCACAGTTATGTGGAAAGGATATAAGGAATGATGAGATTTTATTTTCTACCAACGTATCACTAGTTGTACTAACTCAGCAGAATATTTAAAATCTTTGAAAAAAAGACATATAGGACCTTTACTTCTTCATTAGAAAGAAGGATGGGTTAAACTATTAGAAGGACTCCCTAGAGAAAGAGAAAGTAGAATATTGATTTCCTTAAGAGAAGCTGAAGAAGGAATATGCTCAAGATGTAAACCTACGCCTAATTCATAAAATGACCAAGTATAATCTGGCACACCAATTGTATTGTGTTTTAGTAAAAGTTTCAAGTTTGGTTGTAACAATGTGGTCTCAGAATGAATTTTCACCATCTTCCCACCTCCAATCATGACAATATGTTGTTGAAAATCTTACAAGGTATCATGACAACTAATGCTCAGAGATTATTCTGTCATTTAATCTTCCCTTTCAGGTTGGCTTTTCTTATTAGAAAAAAGGGAAAACTTTGTAGATTTAAAAGCTGATGCAAACTTTCTTATACACTGAATAGCAGATGAGAAAAGTTTTGCAAGTTAGGAAAAAAAAAACTGCAAATCAAGTCAAAATCATAACAAGTAAATCAAGAGAAAAAAAAATTGAAGTCCACAAAGCTTCCAACCCATTTTGTTATATGTGTATGTACATATACATGTGTCTCTAAAATGAAACTGTACTCTGCTTGGGAACAACCATGACTTATAACCATGACTTATACTGTGTTTCCCCGAAAATAAGACCTAGCCGGACCATCAGCTCTAACGAGTCTTTTGGACTTACATTAATTTTTGCTCCAAAAAACACATTACATAGAACTGATGGTCCGGCTAGGTCTTACTTTTGGGGAAACACAGTATCTCCTTTGTATAGTCTATGCTGAACACATGGTGGATGCTCAAAAACTTGCTTTACTGAGTTTAAAATCACTTGGCAAACGAATTAGCTATTTTAAATCAATCCTTAAATATAGATTAACTATTGAAATTCTGTTTATTAGTTGAAAATGAAAGCAATCACATTAGTATAAATAATATTACCTGTAAGGATAGCCGTGGTACTTGGAACGAAATATCGAAAGTAGAAAACTGAAGAAAAAGACAACGAGGCCTAATCCCACTAGGCAAATTACTAAAAAGAGAGAAAATACTATTAGCCTCTAGAGACATGAAACCCAAATGTCTATATTTTAAAAATGCATTCAATTAATTACAGTATACTTACATGTAATAGTTCATGGCACATACAAGTACAACAAATCAGATAATCCAAAATATAATGGATTCATTATTTTCCACATTCTTAATGAAAATGTACTCTTTGGAGTATAAAAACAACAAAAATGACTGATCTAAGTCTTCTGGTTGTTAAAGAGTTCCTACAAATACTAAAATGCCCAGGGGACAAAACAAAACAAATTATGGGATAGACCATACATTATCGGCCCCTACATTATGAAGCATTGGTTATATTGGCAGAGACCTTTGCATTATTACAATGATAAATATAAATTCATTGTTTTCAGGGCCATGCAATATTTCCAAAGAAATATAATTTTAGATTACTGCTTCAGAAATAGCCTGTTACTTAGAAATAGTTCATCCTGGTGTACAGAAGGCAAGGGATAAAAGCTTTGAGAGTGAGATAATATGGACTCTGTAAGAGTCAAAGGGGGAGAAGACCCAACCCCTAAGTAGCAGGTAAGCAGGTAGTAGTGTCAACGTGTTATTGTTTGTTAGTTTTAACAATGGAACAGGGGCATATGTTACAGTAGGATGTGCTGTGCTCTAGGTTTTCAATATGTCTTTGTCCCAGGCAAGTTGACAATAGGAAAATTATTTTTTCCCTTTTCTCTTTTACTTAAAAGTAGATGAGTAATTATATATACGTTTATATCATGTAAAATAAAATATGCTTATATATTTAAATACACATTTATGGATATTTAAACAAGATTCATTGCTATTAATAAAATACATATGTTTCTAATATTTAAATATTTAAAAATCTGAGACAATTAAACGCAAGTATGCTTAGAATAAAAGAAATACATATTTTTAAAAACTGAAGTTTATTTAAATCTGTTCTATGAATAAGTAGGAATTAGAGTTATCTCTCAATAATAAACTCCTAAGCATTCTTAAAAACAAAATATTTGCACAATACTTGTATCTTTTTATTAGTTTCAGGAAATAAAAAATACTGAAAAATAGCTGAAATAATTATAAAAGAAAGGAGAAGGCAAAAATAGATTAAACATACTAAGGCAGAGGACCATAAGGAAAATTAAATAGTTATTATATATGCTTATAATGATAAATACATTTTAAAAAATTCTGCTAGCATATAAATGAAACCAGGTTTAATTACAGTTTTGGAAACCAGAGAGTACAAAAAGTATGGAATTCTCAAGATACGGTCTAGAAATCTGTGTCAGTTTTCATTCAGCTCTGTAGGAATATCATGGTCTCTGTTTTGAGTATAAATTGTTAAAAATCATAAGCACTTAATAGCATTCAGTTGAAACTTCTATGACATTTAATTTCAGACAATACTCATGCAGTTGAACTTCAAATGAATATTGGCAGGACAAAAAAACAGTTGCTGAACATCACAAAATGAAAAACACCTTTTTTAAAAATTGTAGAATATCCAAGTATGCCAACCCTCAGGCACTAGATACAGCATATTAACAACTTTGCGTGCAACAGTTACAAAACATAGACTTAATTACATGATGTTTTACTTTATACCTTCCCACATATGGTATTTTTATCAAACACTTCTTCCTTTCCTTTGTATCTTTAAAAAAACCAAAATTTTCAGAAGTTGAATATTCAAAACACTTTTCACTCCCTTTGCCACTTCTAGTAGCCACATTCGGTTATGCTAAATGGGAAAAGAGCCTCAAAATATGTGATCACGTAAGACAATATATTTATATCAATGCAGTGGAACAAAATAATGTAACTCAAGTACTTGTACATGGGGAAGAGAGAGGAATCGAGTGGGTGGTGAGGAGTTAGTCATCACTAAATGAACCACTGTAGCCCATCCAAGACTACATACTTGTAAGAAGAAGATGCTATAATGACACAAACATTCTAACCTGCCAATAATAATCACAGTAGTTGTATTATATCAAAAATAAAAATCACACTAGAATAAAAAAGGAATAATTAAAAAATATATTTCCCACCTCTTTCTCTCTCTCTCTCTCTCTCACACACACACACACACAAATAAATAATTAGGCAGTAGGTGGGGGGTGTTGGAATTATGCATATACAAATATCTACCAAGAGGGAAGCTGGAAGTAGTTATTTTATAAACTCATTATCATAGACACTGTGAGATTAAAAAAATTAATACGTATTTCTTACTATTACTTACCTTGATATAACAAAATACATACAAATATATAATCACATAAGAATTTGTCCTCATAAACATTATCTGTCAATCCCAAGACCATCAAATTGTTTATTTAAAAGATGTATCATAAAATGATACTCTGAACAATGCTTAACTTAAACAAAGTAATGCATTTGTTTCTTATCCTGTAGTTTCTTTATAACAGGGTGTAGATAGCATCATGGAAAATCAGAAGATAAACTAATCTATAAATTACATCCGAAACACTTCAACACTTAAGATACCTAAGTATTTAGAAATCAGTATGATGTACTTACTGACATGTCACCCTATCTAAAATCCCATAAAGAAAATAAGTCTTTTATTTTAAACTTCTTAAAAAATTATTAGTCTTTCTCAGGCATCTATGTTCACCATACATAATTTATGGGTTTTAAGAAGGGTTCAGAAATGCAAAGCATATTGACAAAAATTTTACCTATAGGTTTGTAGAGGTATACTCATAAAATCACATAGGGACTTGACATTAATTACAAAAAGATCTGTGTCAGGAAATACTGAATTTAAGTCTCTCTGTACTTTCCTAACCTATGCTCTTCAGGGAAGACTTTTCCCAGGTGTTGATCCCCTTTCCTGCCAAGTTTTGCTACTTTACAAAAAAATGTTTTTTTCTATCACCCCTTAATATTTTCATCAAAAGATAAAACATAATTAACTGGAACTTGGTGGAATTGTAAACCTTGGAATATCACTAGAAAAGGCAAATGCCCTGGAAAAGGTAGGATTAAGATATGCTCCCTTTTTAAATGTTGATAAGAGGAAGTTAGGAGGTAACTAGAAAATATTCTAATACTTCAGTGTACAAAATCTAAGTGAAAACTTCTCCATCTGAGTCAGTCCTTGAATGCATACCTGATTGTTGGCATAGGGGACATATCATTTGCCAGTAAATCTGCCTCTCCCCACAGAATTTTCCATCTCCCCTGTAGGATGGATATTTCTCCAGAGAACACAGCTTCAACAGAGGTGGGTCAGGGCATCCCTGACAAGAGTAGATAGCAGCTTTCCTTTATGCGAGATTCCACAGAAATCACCCAATCCCATTTTGGAAGAAATATGTTTTTAAGTATTTGCACACAGACATCCAAGAAATAAAAGCAAAAAAAACCATACCCTTCCTCAAACTGGAACATTTCTTTACAAGTTAACGTTTACAAAGGACCATTATTTATTTCCCATTTGATTCACATGACTCTTAAGACTAAAACAAAATTACAAAAATACCAACACAGAGACTTACTCCGTCTTTTTCCAACATCTCCTTTGGATGTTGCTGCTTCATTTAGAAGAACCATCCCCATGGTGATAGCAGCATCTATAGCAGTTGTCAAGGAAACAGTAGAAACAGATGCGAATAAAATCTATTAATTTTTCTGGATCTGAACACAATGTGTTCTGTTCCAGAACAGTTAAATTACAAACGTAAAAAGAGATAAATACAATTTATTCTCTTCATATAACATAAAATTATCATTCTTTGTATATTTAGATTTGCCTTAATTTTAAAAATTATATAACCTAATACTTTAATTTGTGGGATTCTGAAGGTCTATTTGAAATGCTCTAAAATTCTGGGACTTTCACAGCACATATGAATTATACAGACTCTCAAAACCAATAATGACATTTCACATTATAACAAAGACATGAACCAGTTATAGTTATGATGATACATTCCATTGACAATCATAGAAAATTAGAATAGATTCAGCAAGAAACTAACCAACCAACCTTGGTCAGAAGCCTAACGTATACAAGAGAAAAGCTGGTACCAGCCCTGTGATATACAACCCCTGACTCCCTATCCCATACACATACCATATCTTACCAATGAACTTATAGGGATCCATGACACACAATGTGAAAACCAGAGATTTGGATAATTACTAAATTCCTTGAGTTTCAGTCATGCAGTAATGGCCTGAAAGGATAATGAAAAAGAATGAATGTTTCCTACTACCAGTATAATTAGTCTGTGGACTTTAAGGAATCATTCTTCTTAAGGTGTTTTGGGCAATCTGTTGATACCAAGTCCCTCAAGTCCATAGTCATAGGACACTGCTAATAATAAGAGAAAAAAACAATTGAAAGCTTGGATCATTCAACCTGTTCATATACAGGGAATTTCTACTGCTTACTTCTTTGGAGCAGACTGATGCAGGTCTTTAAGGAGTTACGTTAGAATTCCCCTTTCATTTTCCTCTGGCAATACCCTTTGATATTCATGTATAGATTTTAATCTATACATTTAAATATGTATCTTTGATCTAAAAATTCATACAGAATTTTAGATTATTTTAACTATGACATATTTTGTGCAAATATTCAAAATATATTTTAAAATGACGTTACATATATAGTATAAATTAAACAAATATTTACTTTATGACTCTATTCGCTAAGTAGCTTCTGAAATTCCACTAATAAATTCCAATGGTGTAAATGGCACAATTTATATTCCTGGGGAAAATAAGGTTTACAAGATTAAATAGATCAAAGACTTAAACATAAGATCTTATGCTATAAAACTTCTAGAGGAAAACATCTTTGTGCAGGCAAGTGGCCTATGCACTGTACATGGATTTCTCTCATTGAGTCCCTTAATGATGCTATGAGGTAGACACTGTTTTATTCTTGTTTATAAATTGGGATAATGAAACTTATATAAGTTAAATAATTGAAACAAGGTGTTCAGCAGTGCTGGAGCCAGAACTCAAGCCAAGCCTATCTGACTGCAAAAGCCCACTTGCTCTTAACTTCTATTATGCAACAGAAGCTCTGTCTCCTGTTTTTTTCCTTTAAAAAAATTGCATATATTTGACATAGAATATTATATGAATTTAAGGAATAAAACATTTTGATACATCTATATATTACAATATGACTGCCATTGTGATAATTAGCACCTCTATCATGTTATATAATTATCTTTTCCTTTTTAAGGTTAGAATAATTAAGTTCTAAACTCAGCAAGTGTGATTCCAGTACAACATGGTCTATATATATATATTATACTGTGCATTAGATCTCTGGTTTATAGAGTACCTGTTAAGTTTGTATATACACCTTAAACAACATTTAGCTTATACCCCAATACCCCTATCCCCGGTAACCACCATTTTACTGTTTTTATGAGTTTGACTTTTTTAGATTCCCCATATAAGTGATAATCACAAAGTACTTGTCTTTCTATTTCTGACTTATCTCTCTGCACACAATGTGCTCAAGGTCCAGTCATGTTGTTGTAAAAAGCATTATATCCTTTTTCATGGCTGAATCATATTCCTCTGTACACGCGTGTGTGTGTGTGTGTGTATCACATTTCCTTCATCCATCAGTGGTGACGCTTAATACTGCTTCCGTATCTCAGCTATTGTGAAAAATGCTGCAATAAATGGAGTGCATATATCTTTAGTGTGTTTTTGTTTTCTGTGATTAAACACCCAGAAGTGGAATTATTGGATCATGTGGTAGTTATATTTTCCATTTTTTGAGACATCACCATACTATTTTCCATAGTAATTGTACTAATTTACATTCGCACCTATAGTAGACCTTGTAGTACATTTTCTCCGCAGCCTCGCCAACGCTGTTATATCTTAGTCTTTTTTAATGCTATCCTTTCTAACAGGTAGTAATGTTGAGCAACTTTTCACGTATCTGTTGGCCTTTGGATGTCTTCTTTGGAAAAATGTCTAGTTATTTCCATTTTTAATTGGATTTTTTTTTTTTTTGAGATGCACGAGTTCTTTATACATTGTGGATAATTTACTCTTTATCTGGTATATGGTTTAAATATGGTAAAATTAGAAATTTTATCCTAATCTGTAGGCTGTCTTTTCATTTTGTTGTTTCTTTTGCTGTGCAGAAGCTTTGAAATTTGATTAGTCCCAATTGTTGATTTTTTTTTTGCTTTTGGTGACATCCAAAAAATCACTGGCAACATCAGTAGAGGAGCTTCTTCCCCCATGTTTTCTTCTAGGAGTTTTATACTATCAGATGTGATATTTAAGTCTTTGATCCATTTTGAGTTTATTTTTGTTAGTGGTGTAAGAAAGGTGTCTAGTTTTATTCTTCTGCATGTTTATCCATTTTTATCAACACCATTTGTTGAAGAGTCTATCATTTTCACTTTGAGTAGTCTTGACTCCCTTATTGAATATTAGTTGACTGTATATACAAGGGGTTAATTTTGGGCTGTTTTGTTCCACTGGTCTATATGTTTATTTCTGTGTTGGTACCATACTAGGACCATACTGTTTTTATGGTTTGTTATATAGTTTGAAATCTGGGAATGTGATACCTGTGGATTTGTTCTTTTTCCTCAGGCTTGCTTTGGCTACTTGGGGCTCTTTGTGGTTCTGTATGGGATTTTAGAATTATTTCTTTTATTTCTATGAAAAATGCATTTGGCATGTTTTCATGGAGATTGCATTGAATCTGTAGATGGCTTTGGGGAGTACCGCATTTTAACAATATTCTTCTGATCCATGAACATGGCATGTCTTTCCATTTCTTTGTTTCCTTTGATTTCTTACAGCAATGTCTTATAGTTTTTGTTGTACAAATCTTTCACTTCCTTGGTTAAATTTATTCCTAAGTATCTTATTGTTTTTGATGCTGTTGTGAATGGGGAGGTTTTTTCTTTTTTCTCAGATGTTTTATCGGTAATATATAGAAATGTAACTGATTTCTGATTGTTGATGGTGTATCCAGCAACTTTGCTGAAATTGTTGATTAGTTCCAACAGTATTTTTGGTTGAGTTTTTGGGATTTTCCACATATAAAATCAATCATATCAACTGCAACCAATTTATTTCTTCCTTTCCAATTTGGATTTCATTCATTTCTTTGTCTTGTCTACCATGTTTCCCCGAAAATAAGACCTAGC
Organism: Rhinolophus ferrumequinum; assembly: GCF_004115265.2. Taxonomy (NCBI): domain Eukaryota; kingdom Metazoa; phylum Chordata; class Mammalia; order Chiroptera; family Rhinolophidae; genus Rhinolophus; species Rhinolophus ferrumequinum. The sequence goes on along the minus strand of NC_046287.1, from coordinate 71,428,246 downwards.
CGGACCGTCAGCTCTAATGCGTCTTTTGGAATAAAAATTAATATAAGATGCGGTATTATATTATATATTGTATTATAGTATATTAATTATATTATATTAAACACCGGGTCTTATATTAAAATAAGACTGGGTCTCATGTTAATTTTTGTTCCAAAAGACGCATTAAAGCTGATGGTCTGGCTAGGTCTTATTTTCGGGGAAACACAGTTATTGTTCCAGCTAGGACTTCCAGTATCATATTGAAGAAGAGTGGTCAGAGGGGGCATCCTTGTCTTGTTCCTGATCTTAGAGGAAAATATTTCAATTTTTCTCCATTGAGTACAATGTTAGCTATGGGTTTCTAGTATATGACCTTTATTATTCTGAAGTATGTTCTGACTATAATCAGTCTTTTGAGGGTTTCTATCAATCAAAAAAGGAGGTTGCACTTTTGTCAAATCTTCTGCAACTATTGATATGATCATGTGACTTTCTTTCATTTTACTAATGTTATGTATTGCATTTATTGGTTTGTGTATGTTGAACCATCCTTGCATCCCAGGATTAAATCTCACTTGGTCATGGTGTATAATCTTTTTTATGTGTTCTTGAATTTGGTTCGCTAATATTTTGTTGAGCATTTTTGCATCTATGTTCATCAAAAATATTTGCCTATAGTTTTCTTGTGGTGCCCTTATATGGTTTTGGTATCAGAATGATACTGGTGTTGTAGAATGAGTTTAGAAGTGTTCCATACTCCTCAGAGTTCTGGAAAAGTTTGAGAAGGACTGGTGTTAATTCTTCTTTAAACATTTGGTAGAATTCTTCAATGAAGCTATCTGGTCCTGGGTTTCCATGTTGGGATTTTTTTTTTTTTGGGGGGGTGTGTGTGATTTTTTTTTTTTTGCATCTTTTTTTTTTTTTAAATTAGTTTCAGGTGCACAAGACAAAGTAATACTTAAGACGTTTATCATTTATATCCCTCACACTGTGTGAACCCCCCTCCCTCAGGGATGATGTAGATGCCCGATCACTACATTGTACACCTGAAGCTGAAGCTGAACAATAATCAATGTCAACTACAAGTTTATGTGTGTGTGTGTGTGTGTGTGTGTGTGTGTGTGTGTATGTATATGTATATGTATATACTTACAAGAAGCGGAGTACAGCATTAGGAATAGAGACAGTGGACATGTTGGGATGTTTTGATAAGACTCAATATCTTTACCTGTTATTGGTCTGTTCAGATTATCTCTTTCTGATTCAGTCTTGGTAAGGTGTGTTTCTAGAAATATATCCATTTCTTCTACGCTATTTAATTTGTTGGCATATAATTGTTCATAGAGGTCTCTAATTATCCTATTTAGCATCACTTGAGTCTTTCATCTTTTTTATTAGTCTAGCTAAAGGTTTGTCAATTTTGTTTATCTTTTCAAAGAACTAGCTTTTAGTTTTCTTGGGCCTTTCTATTATTTTCTGGTTTCTATTTCATATCTTCTCTGATCTCTATTAATCCCTTCCTTCTTCTAACTTTGGGCTTATTTTTTTTCTTCTTCGTCTAGTTCCTTAAGGGTGTAAAGTTTTAGGTTTTTTACTTGAGATATTTCTAATTTCTTAACATATGCATTTATCAATATAAACTTTCATAACTGCTTTGCTGCATCCCACTAGTTTTGCTATATTGTATTTCCATTTTCATTTGTTTCAAAATATTTTTTATTTCCCATTTGATTTCTTTTTGATCCATTGGTTGTTCAGAAATGTGTCATTTAGTTTCCACATATTTATATTTAGATATTTTAGCTTTCCTCTTTCGTTGATTCCTAGTTTCATACCACTGTGGTCAAAATACTTCGTATGAATTCATTCTTCTTAAATTTGCTAAGACTTGTTTTATGCCCTATCATGAGTTATCCTGGAGACTGTTTTTTGTGTACTTGAGAAGAATATATATTCTGCTGCTGTAGAATGTAATAGTCTGTCAAGTCCATTTGTTCTAAAGAATGGCTCAATTACAACATTGCATTGTTGATTTTCTTTGTGGATGACCTATTACACATAGGGGTATTCAAGTCTCCTACTATTACATAGTATTGTCTATTTCTCCCCTTAGATCAGTTAGTATTCAATCAGTATGTTTCAGTGTTTCATTGTTGGGTGTGTATATATTATGACTGTTATATTTTTTTTGATGTATTGACCCCTTTGTCATTATATAGTGATCTTCTTTGTCTTGTATTACTATTTTTGGCCTGAAGTCTATTTTGTGTGATCTAAGTATGGTTAAGCAAGCTTTTGTTTGGTTTCTTATTGCTTGGAATATCCTCTTCTATGGGTGTTCATTTTGAGTCTATGTTTATCTTTAGAAGTGAAATAAGGATCTTGTAGGCAGCATACAGTTGGATTCTGTTTTCCAATCTATCCAGACACTTTGTGCCTTTTGATTGGTAAATTCAATCCATTTATATTTAGTGTGATAAACAGTATGTAAGGATTTAGTACTGCCATCTTTTCCCTCTTGGTTGTCTTGTATCTCCATTGTTTCTTTTCCCTCTGTATCTATCTACCTTTTTAAATCTGTGGTTTTCTATGGTGATTTGTTCAGTCTCCCTTTTTTTTTTTTCTGTCTCTACATTTTTGCACGTGAGTTTCATGAGGCATGCATACATCTCATAGTCTTTTTCTACTGATACCAACTTATCTATCTTCATTGTTCTATAAAGGTTCCATCATTTTACTTCTCCACTTCTATATTTTTCTGAATCCATTAACAAATAGGAGTAGCTTTAATTATTTTAATGCTCTTTACCTTTAACCTTTATACTATAATTAAATGGTTAATGCACTCTTCATATAGTTTTCTAATTATATTCATTAAATTTATCAGAGTTTTGTGTACTTTCATTGTGTGTGTGTGTGTTTTGTCACTAATTAGTGTCTTTTCATTTCAGCTTAAAGAACTCTTTTCAGCATTTCTTGCAAAGCAGGTCTTGTGGGGGTGAGCTCCTTCAGCTTTTGTCTGGGAAAGATTTTGCTTTTATTTCTACTATAGGAAAACTTGGCTGGATAATGCATTCTTGGCTGGCAACTTTTATTCCCCAATACTTTGACTATGTCATTCGACTCTCTCCTAGCTATCTGCTGAGAAATCCCCTGATAGCCTAATGGGGGTTCATTTGTAGTTCACTTTCTTTTTCCCCCCCTGGCTGTCTTTGAGATTCTTTATCACTGATTTTTGTAGTTTCACTATAATGTGCCTTACATAAGGCCTTTTTACATTGGATTATTATTTATTTTATTTTATTTATTTTTTTAAGCTTCATAGACTTGAATGTCTAGTTTGTTCCCCAGTTTGGGAAGTTCTCAGCTATTATTTCTTTAAATAAACATCTGCCCTTTTCTCCAGCAGTTCTCCTTCTGGAATACCAATTATTCACATTTGCTTATCTGATAGAACCTGATAGCTCTTTAAGGGTTCCTTCACTTTTCCAACATCATAGTTCTCTCTCCTCTTCCATATGAGCCATTTCTAAATTTCTGTTCTCCAAGTTGCTTATTCTTTCTCCCATCTTATGTGCCCTAATTTCTGTGCTTTCTAAAGCATTCTTTATCTGATGGATTCAGTTCTTCAGCTCCAGAATTTGTTTGGTTCTTTTTAAAAATTTCATTCTCTTTGGTGAATAACTTCTTCTATTCATTAATTTTATTTCTGAGTTCATTGAATTGCCTTTCTGAATTTTCTTGTAGCTTGCTGAACTTCTTCATAAGTTATTTTGAATTCTTTATCAGTTAGATTACAATATTCCATGCGTGGGGTTTGGTTGTTGGAGAATTACTTTCCTTGGTGTGACACCATATTACCATGATTTTTCAGTGTTGATGAAATGTGCATCTGCCATTGCAACTGAAGTAGAACACACCTTTCTTAATTGTTTGACTGTTACAGTTCAGTAAGCTAGCAATTAGAAATCTGTCTCGTCTTCCAGAATGTGGCACTACAGTGCACGTTTTTGATTTTTCTTGAGCTGGTTCTTGCTGTGACCCTTGAGAGCACAAGTCTTAAAAAAGCTGACCTAATAATAAGAAGCTGGTCGCAGAGTGGGAGTGTACGTGGGCTTAGTATCTTGGGCTTTGGGGGCAAGGGGATCCTCCAGTAAGGGAACCCCAGAGGTCCACGGGCAGATCTGCTAACACACTGGATCAGACTACAAGAAACATGTTCCTTCAATGCCCTTTGATGTCGTCTGTTCCCCTCTCCCTCCACTGATGCATGGGGTTCCCTCCTCAGACATCTGGGAGTTACTGAAGAGTAATGGGTCCCTCCAGCTGCGACCTGAACTGCCAGGCCATCTGTCCCTCATCACTTTTGCTTTCCACTTTCACTGCCAAAGATGTAGCTGGTATTCATCCCAAAGCCCAGCTTGTTGCAGTGTTGCTCTGGGGATGGGGGTCACATGTAGGCATGTTTCTCCCTCTCTTCCTCCAAACTTGTCTGTATCCCGCTGCGATGGCTTGCTGCGTTCTCTTTAAGGCTGGCTGGACCTTCACAAATTCTCTATCTCCTGAGAATGTCTGTTTAGTTTTGCACTCTTCAGATTACCTTCTTCTGATGGTGGCAAGCAGGAGTGAGGCAAGTTCACTGGCTCTGTTGGATCCACAGCCCCTTCTCAGGTTCTAGCCACCTACTTTCTGATGCACAGGTGTGTGAATACTCAGTGTCTCATTGTCCTCTTGTATTGTGCAGAGATACTTTTGTTTGATTATGGATGTCCAGTTAGTTGTCAATCAAAGGGTAGAGAAAAAAGGAATGACTCACACTGCCACGACACTGAGGTTACTCCGTTGTCTTTTAAATTGTTTTGTCACTAATAAAGGTTTTCATTTTAATGTGACAAACTGTTAATCTTTTCTGTTATGAATTTTGGTTATTGTTTCACTTACGAAATTAATTCCTATCCTTAAGTCTTAAAAACATTATCCTTTTTTCTAACATCTTTAAAGTAAATTAGGTGTTATCATTCTTCCACCCAGAACACTAATAGCTTTCCATCTCACCCAGAGTAAAATCTAAAGACCTCAAAATGGCCTCAAGGTCATACATGATTTGCAGCCTGACCCACTGCTTATACTTCGCTGCCCTTGATTGCTTTTATTCTTGTCCTAACTATTCTTTCAACAAGATAGGAACCCTTCTGCCTTGAAATCTTGCTATTATTCCCCTGCCTGAAATGCTCTTCGCCCAGATGTACACATAACTCAATCCCTCACTTCCTTCAGGTTTTTGCTGAAATGACATCTCAGAGAAGTCTCCAACTTCTCTACTTCCTTTTTGTTTTTCTGTTTTTGAAAGGAATTTCAGATATCTTTTAAATGTTATTTATTTATTTATGTATGTATGTATTTAATTATTGTCTTTCTCCTACCACTATAACGTTAGCCTCAAAAGAATGGAAACATTGTTTTGTTCACAATCTTACCCATTATCACTTTTGACGAAGATCACTGTCCTCAGTTTACAAGTAAGGAAACTGACACTCAGAGTGGTGTGAATAACTTGTGCAAAGCCACAAAGCTAGTGAGTCAAAGTTGGAAACCAAAAAAGCATAAAATAAATGAAACAGAATGATATCACATGGTTAGATGAAAATGATAATGAGAGTAAAACATCTCTATGCTAAGCATAAAAATAATTTTGTTAAATGAAAATATAATGTACATAAACAATATAATCTCTTTAACAACAAAGAGAAATGCAGGGAAATAAATAAATAAAAAGTAACTTTCTTGGGGTAATGAGGCTATGGGCTTCTTTCCTTTTTCTTTCCTTCCCTTCCTTCCCTTTTTTCCCTTTATTCCCTTCCTTCCCTTTCTTTCTTTCTTTTTAATTTTTATTTACACCCTACCAAGCCATAGTTTGTGAGCTTTTTCTGAAAAGAGCCAGAAAGTAAATATTTTCAGCATTGCAAGCTGTATTGTGTATATTGTCACTACTCAACTCTGCTATTGTAGTGCACAGTAATCGCAGACTATACATAAATAAATAGGTGTTCCAATAAAACTTTACTTATAAAAGTAATAGGCTGGATTTGGCCCTTTCAGGTCCCAGTTTGACAATCCCTGCTATAGAGAATCTAAAGTAGTACCAAAGATACTATAAACTATTTTATCTGAGAGGAAGTTAGCTTTATTATTACTTGAAAATAAAGAAATGAAAAACTTGGTAAACCCTTCCACATGTGATCCCAAAGTAGGAATTTTAAAGCAAGGGGATGTCTAGCTTCAGGTTGTGCATACTACCCTAAGATAAAATATTTTATTAGAAAGCAGTAGGGTTGGGAAATAAGTGTTTTCAGAATGTTACCTGCAAAAATGAGTTTTCTAGGCTTTACCAAGAAGTGAGCTGTGAACCTACTTTAAACTTGATGGCAATAATACAATACAGAAATTAAACCAACATGGCTTTAAAATCACCAACCCTCCCTCTTTCATTTAAAAATATCTTTTTTAAGGCCTTTGAATTTTGAGAATTATTTAGCTTATGTTCCAGTGTCAAACAAAACAAAAAAAACAAAACAAAAACAGTTTTGGATAATAAAAAGAGCCTACATAATGCTTATCATTTGAAAAAAAATTCACATTTATAACACAGATTTTAAGATAAAGGATTGATTTTTAGACAGAGGAAAAAGCTAGATGATGATCTGATGTGTAGGGCTTCCTTTATTGGGTTAAAGGCTGAATAACTAATGAAAGCCCCTACAAATCTGAGAGGTTCTATATCTGACTCGGGAGTAACAGATGCTTTCCTACCGTTAAACTGAGGGCTGTAGCCATTTGGCTGTGCCTGACTGAAGAATGCCAACATTAAAAGAGGGTAAGAGATGTAAATAAGTAGTGCATAATTTGTAATGTTTCTGAGACTTGTTCTGAGGTATCAATGCCTATGCTTACACACACACCAACACACACACACACACACACACACACACACACAGCGGTGTAGTTCATGTGTTACTTTGCACAGTTGTATTAACATCATAGCAATATATACTTCAACTACCATGCACACTCAATAGATTCTCTGCTGATCCTGTCAAACACCATTTTACTGCTTAGAAAGTCAAAATATTGACATGATCCCACATAAAATAGAAGCTGCTATTGTGTAAATTATATACAATACCCAGAAGCACTGGGGATCCTACTGAACTAATAACAAAGACATTTGCATTACATTATAATCCGTTCTCAATTGCACATGATGTTAAGTTTACTGTTGCTCCTAGGAAGAGAATCAGGATTGTCAATTTAAAGATAAATGAAAACAAATGTTGAAAAATGCATTAGCATATTATGGAAGACTTAAAGAGATCTACACTTAAAATTATCTTCAACTTGCATTCATCATTAATTTTCTTCTATAATATGTTTCTCCTTGGATATAAGACGTTAAAATAAAACATTTTTTTCTCTATCACAGATTAAAAACAAATGCAGACTAAAATACTCTTTCATAATAAATGGAAAATGTTTTTCTCATAGGAAAAGCAAATGTGACCTTTATAAGATTTTATATATACACACACACACACACACATATATTTTAAATTATTGCTAGTATAACCTTTGCCTTCTGTATCAGCACTTATCCTTCCAACTGATATTTATCTCATGTCATCTTCTTGAGATCCCAGAATTTAAAGGATGTGGGGAATTAAGGGACAGGTCAGAGTTTAATCTAATTGACGGTAATGCCAATCCTAGAAGTCCCGTGACCTGTACTCACTGGCACACAAAGACTGTAGGTGGTGAATTCAGATAAGGGTCAAATTTCTTAGCAAGGCATGGGAAGATTTTCATTATTCAGCCAGTTACCTCTCATCAATCTCCTCTTTAGAATTTGTGAATAGTCTCTCTTTATGTTTTTGTACCTATCATACCTTCTACTGGAATATTCTTCCTCACTTATTCTCGCTCTGGGAAACTTCTTTTGCTACGGTAGCAAAACCGGGCTGAAAAGCCAGTTCAACTTCTATAGGCATCAATGTTCCTTTCTTGCTGCTTCTAAGCACTGATTATAGCATTTGTCACACTGGATTACAATTTTTTTTCTATCCATCTACTTTTGTTGTAAATAACAAGTGTCTTATTTGTATCAGGTATTGAAACGTCACTGAATGAAAAATGAACGAAAAATAATTTTTTACTGGGAAAATATAAAGGATTACATTAATCTTAGATAGTTCACATATTCTATATTAAACTGCTATAATATTATTCTCTTTCCATATAGTTTCCTCTCATAGACTACTCACCACTGTTATTTTTTCCCCTTAAATAAGGTACTGAGAAAATAAGACACTAATAAGGAGAAAAATCTTAGTCTTAGTAAATATGAATCTATAACCTATGACATCAAACAACTCCATCTGTTCTTTGTTTTTTTCAGCAAAATTTTGTATATAGCAATTGCATCTAATCATCTGGCTTACTAAATTTAGAGGAGAAAACCAAAAGGCAGAAATGGACTCTACAGATAAACAAAAAGTAACCATCTGGAATTTACATTTTTTTTTTGCATAAGGGAAAAAATACACACATAAATTACGGGAAAAAAAAAAAAAAAACATGGCAAGTTAAAAAAATTAGTAGACTGCCAAGTAAAAGAAAATCAGGAATTACATAATGACTTCTTTTTAACTTTTACTGAATATTTTAAAAGAAATTTTCTTATTCACAGGGACCTATAAAATAAAAATAACAGAAGAAATAAAACAACAAATAATTACTGGAAACATAAAGAAAATGGGGACTTTTAGTTCTTCTATGTATTACTGTTAAAAAATCTATATAGAATACTTCATCCTGCTCATGAAATTTCTCGCATCCTAAATCTCAGCTTGATGTCAGTGAGCCATGAAATGAAACCTTGGAGAATTCCTGCTATACAATGGAATCATTGTCTCAACACAGCTTTCATTCCTTTTGCTAGGTACTCTTGATGCTGCTTTGAACAAAGTATGCTGCTAAGATGCTACATCATGGATTGAAATAGGATAGAAAACAATATTTAATATCCGTGCACACATACACACACACACACGTGTGGAACACAGAAATCTAGTAGTTACTAATGAAGATTACAAAATTTGAGAGTGTTTACTCACATATAGTTATTTCCAGTTCCAATTTATGAGACAAAGTAGAACAAAAAGATACTCATCACAGTAGCTTCTTAATTTTGAAGCCATAAAGCATATGGTCAATTAAATAAATGCAAGCAAGAAAAGGCTACAGATATGCACAATTCCATGTATGCACCCAAGCATGTGTGGACAAAGGTGGAATGAATAAAACTGTTGAGAACTGATACAGAGGAAGAACATGGTCAGCGTTGCTCAGTGAGTTTCAGAAAGACAAGTGTTTAGCTCCCCTGCAATATAAAATGCATTCTTATAATCTCTCTTCTCAAGCTTCATTTCCAAGGTCAAACCTTCAAAAAACACAAAAACAATGTTCCCTCAAAATACAGTTGTTTGCCCCAAAAGTAACATTACTTCATCCTGGCAATATTCAGAGTTTGTTTTTAATTAGATACTTGAACCTTACCTCTTTCCTATCCTATATCTTCTTCTTGACCCTTCTACCTCCAAACCATAAATTGTACAGTATTATTATTCATAACAGTCAACAACAGGATTTCTAACCTATATCTTCCTCTTCTGACTGATCATAATATTTAAGGAACCAGTACTAAGAATGTTTTTCATCTTGCTTTTTATATTATAGAACACTTTTTTCTCCCCATTAAGACCCTATGAGGGGAACCATAAAAACTTTACAAAAAAAACTCTAGCCATAGATAATTAATGCAGAACAAAAGCTATGCTTTGAAATCCAATGGTCAGTAAAAATGAAAATTATAGTGTGTTGATGATTCAGAATAAAAACAAAAACTGTACTGTAATAGGAAACAATTAGCATAGAAATTAGAAAATTAGTAACATAGTAGAGTTTGGAATTTAATGTCCTTTACAGGTCTTGGTATTTATTATCAGGAAAAAAATTTGATAGCGCATGGCTTTGGTTTGTCTTTTTCAATCCACCCATATTTTAAAGGATACTTAGTACCAGGATAATGTGTGACTCTGCCACGAATTGAGCCTGGCTGCTTCCATGAATGTAGCTCTACAAAACAAGACAAAGAAGAAAAATTACCATGTGAAAAAAAGCAGATATTTTTGGTAGTTCTTTTTGTATTTTGCAGTTTTATGTCATGAAGATAAACAATGGAAAAATCTATTAATTAACCTACTATTTATAATTCTTTTGAATAAAATAATTAGTTAACTAGAAATAACATGAAAATGTTGGTGGTTGATAGTCCTGTAAACTGTAGAAAGCAGCTTAATATCAAAGTAAACTTAATATAACTTGTTAAAAGGTTTACCACAAACATATACACACAACGTAATGATTTTTCCAAAGTTAGTGCACAATGTACTTGATAACACAAGGTACAAATTAGAGCAACTAACTTTACTGATTCTTTATCCTTTAAAATAAGTAAAAAATGATCTATCAGATGTTAAGTCACTCTTTTCCACATTATCCGTTTTAAAAATGAGATAGCTTTATAAACGCATTCATTTCATTAGAGCATTTCAATTGATTTTTTAAAATTTCAAAGTATAATTATTAAAACTGTTTTTACTTCACTGAGAAATGTGCAGTTTTCCATACCTAGTAAGAACTGTATTAGTTGATACCAGCCAATTACAGAAAATGATGCAAATCTCCAAGATAAATTTACTTCTAAAAACCTGACTCTCCCAGTTTTCAGCTGTTAAATTCTCTTACGAAAATTAGTTGCTATGAAGTTGTTTTAAAGAAAAGACCTTTTTCTAGGGATTTTGTTCATACAAAAATCGTTCTGGAGATAAAATAACACCTACAATATAAAAACCTGTCCTCAATTTGATATTACAGATGAGACACATTATATCATTTGAGAAGGACCACTTTGGTCCTCTCAAAATTTTCCGTTGTTTTTGACAGTACATATGGATGAAAGCATGCTTTAATGGAAAGATTATTTAACTAGGAGTTAGAAATTTTTCCTTCTTGGCCTTAACCGTAGACATGTCACCAAATGTCTCAGATATTCAATACCCCCTCATTATAAAATTAGAAAAAAAATTAGATGATTTAAAAAACCTCCTTGAAGTATGTAAAATCTTGTTTTGTCATTAATTCTGTCTTGATATTTTCATGTAAAGGCTTTTCTTTATACTCTACTGTACGTCGTCTTTGTAGCTCAGATTTCTCAGTAATTTCATAGCATAGTTGCCTCATCCAAAGTTATGTTTGGATGTATTCTGTAAGCAGAGCTTCAAGTAAACTGGGTAAAAAAACAGTCATTTCTGGTTGATTCACATTATGGCTTCTAAGGAATCCTCTCACCACGTATGTTTTCTTCTGACTCTATCCAGTTAAATAGCCCTATATGGAGACAGTACAGTTTTGAAAATCATCACCTAGCTGTTAGCTAATCACTTAAGGTTTTTATCATTAGTAATAAATGATAGTAGTACAGCAAAACAAATACAAATGCGATAAGCTATGTTTGATAGCATTTCAAGTCCGGTTAGAAACTAAGACCCTCAGAGCTAAGAAATGAAGGTTGTATTATTCTAATAATTATAACAACAAGGGTAGTACCTAATAAATCATACCAAGTACTAATAATAGCTACCATTTATTAAGCACTTATTTTGTGTAAGACACTTTTGTGTAAGTTTTACATGTAATATCTCATTTAATTCTGATAATCCTACACGGTAGCTATATTTTTATTACAGCCATTTTATAGATAAGGTGACTGAAGTTTAAGAGAGGTCAAGAAACTTGACCAAGTTTCACATATAATAGTATATATAAATGCTGGGATTTGAAATTAGGTCTCTTTGATTTCAGATTTTGAGGTCTTATTCAATATACTGGATGCTTCTATACATATTATCCCATTGTATCTTCTTAACAACCATATAAAATAGGTATTATCAAGTATTCTTCCAAATGAGGAAACTGGGATTTTGAAAAATTAATTAGCTTGCTTAAGATTGCATAACTAGTAGAATTTGGACTGAAACCTGGATATGATGAGCTCCAAGGTACATACACACTTTTTCCACCATACAATAACAACTTATCAAAAGACAGGAGGGAATCAGGTGAAACAATTTGTAAAAGCTTTATCTGGCAATTACATAATTAAATGTTGACCATTTAGGTAATTCAAGTCACCACTTATGACTAAAATATTTGAACATAACAATACTGGATATTATGCCCATATTTATATAATGACCACAAGGTAGTTTGCCTGTATTAAAATCACAGATTGAAAGATGCAAGAACTTCATATATTTTCTATGTGAGTGGTTTCAAAACTTTTTTAAGTAGTAGAATCATCTCTGGAAGAAGTCATCAGCAGATTTCCACATTTCAAATCCTATAGTCGTATCCTAGTCTTACTTGCCTTGATCTATCTGAAGAATCTGCTGCATGTGATTACTCTTTCCTTTTCTGTAATATTTTCTTCACTTGAAGAAAATACCACTTCTACCATACCACTCTGGCTCCCACTCTACTGGCTCCTTTTCCTCAGGCCACTTGGCTTATCTGTCTCACCATCCAAACTCTAAAATTGTGGCGTAACTCAGAGGTGCACAAACTTAAGCCTCTTCTCTATAACCAACCTTCCTAGGTGTTCTCATCCAACTATCCTTCCTATACTGATGACTCGTATATTTATATCTCCAGCGCAGTCCTTTAGACTTGTACGTACATTGGTCTGATATACCAGGGGTGCCAAAAAATGTATACACATGACTTGTACTTATCTTTTGTTATTGGTATATATTGAATATTACAATTTTAATATAGTTTTTTTCTTTCTTAAAATGTGTATACTTTTTTTTAGCAACTCCTGTACATCCACCTCCACTTGGTAATCTAATAGTCTTCATTAATAGACTCGACTTGGAAGTCTAAAACTTGAAATGGTCAAAACAAACTTTTGATTTACCTCCCTTTCTATTTTAGAAACAGCAACTTATTTTTTCCAGTTATTTAGGCCAAAACTTTAAAATCATTCTTGTCTCTTCTCCCTCCCTCTCTTCCCATATCACCAATCATTGAGAAAATACTGTTAACTCTACTTTCAAAATCCATTCCAAATTCAACCGCTTGTTACCACATCCTGGAAGCACTGGCAAAGGCGGCTGAGCACAAGGTCAGGTCCATACCTTACTGCCTGCCCCGCAATACCTACATTATTGCAACAGACTCCTTTGTTCTTCCTGCCTCTACCCTATTACAATTAATCCTGTTACAATTAATCAGATTCTATCATAACCCTTCCAGAACACGTTAATGCTTTCTCAAATGTGTGAGAAAAACATAGTATCTTTCAATCTATTAATCGCTTCCATTGACAATATCATGAACCTACATATCTCCATCTAATTTAAAAAAATATAAGTAGGTTAAAAAAATCCACACTTAGTCCTTAGAGACATCATTTCACTATAACAGATCGGTAATACTCAAGGCTTATTTCTTGTACACATGAAGCAGTATAGAGTAAAAACTTGTAGACAGTCCTGACGTGCTACTTGCTAGGCTGTGTTATCGTGAACAAATTACTTAACCTCAATTATCTCATCTTTAATAGGAATAGGAAGATGTTCCTCAAAATTATATCCTAAAAATCAAGTAAGATAGTCATTTTAAGTAATCAGCACAGTACCTATTTTTCTCTATTGTAAGTAATCAAAATAATCAACAATACATCATTTAAAAGGCTCTATTCAAAACAAACAATTTGTATCTTCTAAACATTAGATGAGCATGTTTAAATACCAATCACAAATCCATTTTATTTTCACAGGTGAATTTAGTGTTCGTTGAACTGATATTTAGAAAGACAATATTCAGGAACTCGTACTAACATTTGATTTTTCTCCATCTTCTTTACTTATCAGAATCACTTTAAGACCAGAAACACCAAAATACTTTAGGATTTAATAAACTGAATTTTATTTGATACATTTTTATTGAGCAATTATGTACCAGGCACTGATTGAGGCAATGGGAGTCCAGTGTAACAAAAACAGAAAACAAAAAAATATGTTCTCATGATTTTATCCATTCAAAGTATGAGAACACATTTTTATACCAAAGTGTAACAGCTTAGTGGAACATACTAAAAACCATACAAGCAAACCCAAGAGTAAAAGGACAAATAAGCAATGACTTTAGGAAAGTGTCTTTCATTTAAGGGGCCATCTAACGCAATGATACAATCCAAGACAGAACTCAGGTCCACAAATTGCAGCTGTTCTTAAAAATTTGTATTTAAATGATGCATGCACTTTCAAAATACTTTATAGAATAAATTCCTTAACAGCTTTAGTATGATGTTCATTTACATTCTTTCCCTCTCTGATTTTTACTAATTGTGATAATGGAGATATTAGTAACTAATGGTAATTTAATCCTAAATATATATTTAACTTGTAATATATAATCAGAATGCATTTGCAGATCAGATGACTAATCAAAAAGAAAATCTGCTTGTCCACTGATATTGGATACACATCTATTTTTTCCATAGAGACAGACTGTTTAACAAACCATTAATATAAATGTTTTTCACTTCTTCAGTCCATTGAACATTTCAGAGTATATGAACCAAGATCAAATAAAAAGAATGGTTCGTAAATATTAATCTTTTTATTTAGAAGAAAACTTAGATGATTTGAAGTGTGCACAGCATAATATAAATAATATATGTGAATAATACATTAATTTCAAGTAATATACTTGAAAATAATATTTTGTTTAATACAATGGTTCTAATACTTCTTAAATAACAGTATTAGAAAAGGAAATTGAAATTAAGCTAAATATAGTATGTATCAATAGATAAAAGAAGCCTCATTCCCTTTAATTTATTCCTAAATATTTGGAAGGTACTATCAGTCATTATGCTCTGCTTTTTCAATATTATTTTAATTGTGTTGGTAATGAGTAATCATTAAGGAGTCCTTTTATGCACTTAATGTTCTGAAAATAGTAATGGCCAATGTGGACCAATAGGTTGTTGTCTGAAAAGGCAGCCGTTGTAATGAAAAACACTAAACTGAGAGTCAGGAGTCTTGGTTTCTAATGCTGATAATGTCCATTCAATTTAAGAGATTAGTTTTCGGTCAGTTCAGTCATTTGGGTCTCAGGTTCCTAATCTGAAATTTATTTTATCAAGAAAACAGGGTAGTCTCATCGTTTATAAAATGGATTTTAATCAAAAGGCCTGAGGTAGTATCCCTGTCCTGGATCTGCCACAGTGTGACCTTGAACAAAATTACCCAGAGCCTCAAATTGTTCGACTGTATAATGGAAAAAAAAAAAAAAAGGTGAGAAATCAGATAATACATAAATAAAATAGCTAGTATCAGGAAACCTACAACCAAGAAGCAGTCAATAAATGTTATCATTATTACCTGAGATTCAAATTAATTTCCAAATTTTACTGTTTTAGTCACATGACTCACAGATGAGCCATGTCTATGAGCATAAGGTTTATGCTTATTATTAATCAGTCATAGTAAGCTATGTCTAGGTTAAATTCTAGTGAATAATTTTTTAAACTTTTATTCAAGCCTCTCATATTCCAAGCTGATATTAAAATTACCATCCTTAGAGCAAAAGCAAGATATAAAGAACCAACCTGTTTGATGAACTCTAACAAAGGCTGTTTTAGTTAAATGGGCTTTGGAGCAAAACCAAGTATTAACATAAGCAGAGTACAAAATGTTCAGTAATATATATAAGCCAGAAAATAACTCCTTTGAAGACATTAATACATAGGATTCAAATTTGTTATTTCTCCTGTTTTCATTGACAAAATATATACTCCCATCTATTTGCTTTGGCGTAAGATCCTTACTAGGGAAAAAAAAAAAGTGTGCTTAAGCCAATCCTAGAGAGATGTGATTTTGATCATTTTAAAAACTATAACTTATTTAAAAATAATCATTTATGACACGAAGAACATGGTAAACAAATTAAACTAGGATTAGACATTGTTGGGTGTTACCCAAATGACAATTTGCCTTAGTTCAAGGTCAAATCCACAAAAGTGCTTTTAATCCCTTCTTTCATTTTAAAATACATGTTTACAAAATGAACCAAGAGCTTGTCAACAGCTAGAGGAAACACTATTGTGATTATCCTTCACCATCTAAAATCTTTTGTGTCCAATCTTTTCATGCAGTTGGACACAAATCAGTATAAAATGACATGTACATCTTTTTCTGTCTGTTTTCTTTCCCTTCCTGCATACATCATGATAAATCATCTGTGTGAATCCTTTTAGCCTTTCTCATCCTTTATTTACTTCCTTGCAGTGCAAGGGCAACAGACACTTGAAATTAAAAAAAAATAAAAAATCTTTTAAGTGATAATCTCTCGATTGTCTAGCATATGATTCTTCTTAGCAACAGCAGTCTTGCAAGAGCAAAAAAAAAAAGAAAAGAAAAAGAAACATAATTTGTAATCAATATAAGAACAGAATACAAGATGAAAATCGTGTATTTTCTTTGACAGCACTTCCAAGAAAGTCAAAAGGGCTGCCTCGTTTATTTTAAATAAACTTATCTGTCTTTGAAGTGAATCTTGGCTGTTTAAGGTTTGCCAGTAGAAGAGCCACTACTTTCCTGATCAAAACCTATAAAAATGAGGGATCTACCTCTTGTCTAATAGAATCAATCACTTTTTTACCATGTAGTTCTAAGTAAATAAAACGGCATTTCAAAATATGTAAGTTAGGAGGAATACTGTAATGCTACCTTAGTCCCGAGTCTCTTTTGTGTGCTTAGGTACCCTGAACGCTAAAATGAAACCATCGGTTTCTTTCTGGGAATACTAATGTCCAAGACAGGATTCTTTTGAACTGTTGAGATACACTATATTATTTAGTGTTAAAATTAATAGAAATACTTAAAGGTATCCTGTGATCTTCCCATTGTATGATACTTTAATCCTGCTTACGACAGAACCAATCAATTGGGTCTTCATTAAAAACAAAGTGTGAAAGAAGGCAGGCAGGCTGGCTTTTGTTGAGCTAACGGCAAAAGGAAGTATCCTGGGTCATCACTGTTCCTGAATAAAACAAGTTGAAATCCCAAGGTACTTAACATAGTGACATTCTACTGAAAGATTTCTCTACTTCTTGATAGTTATACATTTCTAGCTCTTTCCTTAGAGATCTTCTTTTTACTCATCAACTTCTCTGTATTAACACTAGTTCTTGCTAGGATGCTACACCAAATTGCACATGTGATACAGATCATACCAATAGCTAGGCCATGTCCTTCTGGATTTGCCTGAAAGAAGAGATATAAATAGGTATTACCTACAACCAGGTGACAAAGACTGCTACTGTGTTTTATTTCCCCACAGGCTACACATATCTCATGCTTGAAGTTCCTAAGTACCTCATTAAATATTTGGCTTGCACTAAAAAATGATTTATAATAGATACAAAACAATTCTTCATGAAAACACTGATAAATCTGATTGCTTGCCACTCAAATTATTTTGTCTCTGTCATCTGTTAGCAATAAGCCACTGCTCTCTTGTTAACAAATTTTAGGGCATCTTGTAGCCCCGTTCCGGGTGAACTTATTGCATGACTATGCATGTATTATGTATGCATGTACTATTCATGACGATTGCATGACTATTGCATGTACTATGGAGTATGAAACCCTTACCTGCCCTGGCCATACTCCAAAATGGATTTCTTCAATTTTTCCTATCCTTCTTGAGGTTAAAAGGTTGACCACTCAAACTAAGTCAGTGATTCTCAAAACTGTGTATGAAACTTACCTGGAATATTTGTTTAAAAAACAGATTCTTAGATGTCATGTATGGAGTTTCTAATACAGTAGGTCTGTGGTACCATGTTTTCTGAAAATAAAACCTAGCCGGACCAACAACTCTAATGCATCTTTTGGAACAAAAATTAATATAAGACCCAGTCTTATTTTACTATAATATTTCTAACTAATAAGAACCTAGAGTGCAGGGATGGAACATTCCTAGGATAACAGAAAGCAATCTTAAGCCCTAGATATTAGTAAGACAGTAATTGGGGATACACTGTGTTTGCAAAAGCACCTTTTACTTTTTGAACAAAACTGATAATATGGCCAATAAGACAAGAGCTTCTCATATCTACTATACTTTCAAAGTGTTAAGAGAATAAAAGTATGACAACATCATAAGACTGTTTCCTCCAAGTCTACAGAAAAAAAAGTAAAAGGTCCTATGACTCATCTTCTAAGGTAATTTTGGTAAGTAATATTTTGTTGACAACAACACATGTCTAGACTTGTTATAGACTGTTTTACTGGGTAAGAAAAGAAAACTTGAAGTGCAGAGCATAATTACTCTCACAGAATTTTCTTTTGTAACTAAAGTAATAAAAAGTTCAAAATGTAAAGTTATTGTATTCTACAGTACTTTAACATCCAACTGAATAGCTTTTAATGTGAGAAACAATGAATATGTTAATCTCTACTACAAAGGCTTTGGTAGCTCTGTCACATCAGGTATGTATAAAAAGTATAATACAATCAAAATGTGTTATACTTTTTAACCTCAGGGGAAAAATTCAAATATCAAGGAAGATTAATATTCTCATATATTATAAATGTAAATAAAAAACGCAGGAACAACAAAAATTAATGCAGCTTAAAATTTATACCATTCTGTTAAAAAAAAAAATCAGTCATTTCATATCATCAAATGTTTCCACCTATAATTGGTCTACGAAATGCATTAGGAACAGAGTTTCTCTGTGCCTTAATCTAGCTTTGCCAGTAAAGTGAATGGTTTCCTCTGGAAAGCCATTTAATCTCTCTGTAATTCATTGCCTGGTATAGATCATTTTTTGTTACTTATGGGGCTATTAGGTGATGAAAAGATGTTATCATCAAGCAAACTTATGAAATGCATTTAAACAAAACAAAACTAAGCAAGGATCACTGTCTTTTGAAACATAGTCTGTCTCTAGCATTGCTTTCCTTTTTCTTTTTTTGATGTATCTGTAAAAATGGATGTCCACATCTCCAATTCTCAGTAAATGCTTCGGTAATTCTATATATGTAAGCATATTCACAAACTATGGGTGCCAAAAAATGTACACATTTTAAGAAATGTTATCTATGTATTATTTTCAAAGTTAAATTGAATTATGGTTGCAATGTGTAGCATGATGTTCGCTCAAAAGACGATGTTAATCAAATGAATGCTAGCGTCATTCATTGTATTACAATTTTAAAAGTTTTTTTTCCTTTCTTAAAATGTGTATACATTTTTTGGCATACTTTGTAGATGACAAGCAATTATTCTTTAATAATAAATCTTTTACATATCTGTGAAATCATCCTCAGATCATTATTTGTACTTTATATTTATTCATGTCCCTACCTCAGTGATTACAATATGAACAAAATATTGCTGAGTCTGAATCCCATTATATCACGCTGGACTATCTGCTATGAGTTTTTCTAGCCCAGTTCTTTAGACAGCTTTTGTTTACATTGCTAAAACTTCTCTTACATTGTCTTGAGAATGAGACTTTCTCTAAAGTTCGCCTAATACCAATTGCTTTAGAAGTCCAGTGTCATCTATTTTCTCCATATGTCCACGACCACTGCATTCTGATGAGCAAGTCTGGAAAATCACTGCTTCTAAATCTTTGACATCAGAGACTTCATCTTGACATCTGATGTGAAATATAGTACAATGGTACGATAAATGAAGCCTGTCTAAGAAATGAAAACAGCACTGATAAGGATTCAGATATTAGACCCATATAACACAGCTGACAGCACTATGGCTTTGCAGGCCTTGAGAATGGATTTAACCAATGATGGGTGCTACTGGTTGAACTCGCCAATCTGCGAAATGTGACATTAAGTTCTTGTTGTCATTTTCTACTTCTTTAAGCTTACTATTTCAAGGCTACAAATGAACAGCATTCATCTTTATATTTAATCAGTATACTATCCATGTGAATTCAGGTATATGAGAAATATTTTGTCTATAATAGGCTGATATACAACTAACTTCTGGTTCTAACTATGAAAAGTTTATAGTACAAAACACAGCAATCATTTTCAACAGAAGCACCACACTCTAGTGGTTGGGAGCTCTAGTTCCAAGCCGGGCTGCTAAGTTTGAATTTTAGCTGTGTGGGATTGGGCACGTTACTTAACCAAACTATGGTTCAGTTTCCTCATCTGTAAAAACAAGGTTGCTATAAAAATATAAAGCTTTCGGAAAAGTATGACAGAGGATAAGTCTTTAGGAAGTGTTAGCTATTATTGTTGTTATTTATTTCTTCCACAGATATTAATTGAATGTCTAACGTGGTAGGGGACCTTTCCAGGCACTTGAAATAAAATAGTGAACAGAGCAAATATCTCTGGCTTCCAGGGGCTTAGTCGTGTGTGTGGGGGGGGTAGAGACAAAACATGATGAATATCAACAATGGAGATATATATATGATTACGAATGTCATCAGTGTCGTAAAATGATTATGAAAGTCATCAGTTAGCCATATTAACTTGGGGACAGACAAGCAGAAGAAATAATGGCCAGCACAAAGGCCTCAAGCTAGAAATGTGTTGAGGAGAACGTAGATTTCACTCTGGATCACAGGAGAAGCCCTAATAAGAAGGTTCTGAACAGAAGAGGAACATGATCTATGCTGAGAATAAACTATAGTGTGCAAGGGCAGGAGCAGAGAGAGGTTACTACAGTAACACAGATAGAAAATGCTGGTAGTTTAAAGCACGTTCATGACAGGTGTTAAGAAGTGATCTGATCCTGGATATAGTTTGAAGGAAGAACAACAGCATTTTTTGTTTCCTGTGTGTTTTATGCAAAAGGGATATGTAGTAAATAGTTATTTTAAAGTCCAAATTCATAGTAAATATATATTGCAGTATTTATAGTATACAAATATAGAACATTTACATTCATTCAATTGGGGATACATAATCTACATATTCAGTTATATTTAGGTTTATTAAAATAAAGAGGTTACTAAAGTGGTAGCACTTTAATTATAAAAGAAATAGGTTATATTATTTGTCTGTGAAAGTACTGTTCTCTTTTTACATTTTCTCCTTTGGAAGATTCATACTCATATTCAATAACTCTTCTGTATAAAGACCCATTCTCAGCCAGGTGTATATTTTCACATCTTATAGAAAAAAACCCTGCTAATTGGATTGGATATTTCTACTGAAATATCCCACTCGAATGCCCTAACGCTCTAAAATAATTTTTTTTCCCAAATAAATTCAATATTCTCCACAACAACTAACTTATCTTTGCCAGGCTTCCATGTTTCTCTCAGTAACACAGCCATTCTTCTAATGATCTAAGTTTCAACTCTGACATCTGTGCCTACATCAATCATAAAGCCAGTGAGTACTGTCTGTTCTATATTTGCCATTTTTCTATTACCTTGACACTACCGATTCTGTCTAAACGCTTATCATATCATCCTTGGATTATGGGCTCTCTAATCTTTACTCCCCAGTCTCTCACTTCTAGCTAAATCTTCTAAAATCACCAGTTTAATCAGTCTGTTGCTCACAAACTTTTAAAAATTTTAAATTGCTTATAGGCCATTCAAACCCCTTGGCAGTATAAGTTAAACACCTTTGAATCAATCAATCTGTCAATCAATAAATCAATCCAACAAATACCTATTCAGTATTTAGGAGTAAGAGATACTATACTCCATACAATGAGAAAAACAAGTAAATATAAAACATGGTGGTTTTGCTAAAAACAAACAAACACAGTTTATGTGCATAAAAAGACATCTAATCACAAACACAAAATAAAATGAAGGTACTGTTCTTAACACTTTCGATTTAGTAGACCAGGATCTGAGTCTGTGCTTGAGTTTGCTCCTTTGTAAATGGGGATAATACTAGTATCTTTCTTAGTGAGAACTGCTATAGAATTAAACATCATAATTAACAAAATTACCTACTAAGTCACATGGTATTTAGAAAGACTAATTTTGGCTATACATTTAACTGTGTTCAATGAATTCTAGAGAAATATAAATAGTGAAAATACTATAGACTGAAATAGAAGGAAAAGACTAAAGACGGTTAACTGTAAACAGGGTATTTCAATGTAGATTATGTTGAGATAAGTAATGGATGTGGGAAGAGGATTTTAAATGGGTAAAATGTGACAAGGAAATTAATACAGGATGGGAAGCAAAATTGTTTATCTCATCTTAATGGGAAAGCATTTGAAGGCAGACGTGATTGGGATGCCCGATTAAGCACAATTTTTTTCATACTATTTCTATCAAAAAATTATGTTTCAGTAAAAACTCTCTTCATAGCTGCTAACCATCCCTATCATCATTTTGATTTTTATGGAGGTTTTTAAGGCTGTTTCATTTTTTTTTCCTGACCCCTATTAAGGAATCATCTTTCTTCCTTTGGTTAACCAAAATTAACCTTGATTTTTTTGAGGGCCAACTCATTCTACTCTTTTTAATACAAATTTCCCTGATAATTTTGCCTCAGGATAATAACTGCTGCTCTTAAACTACTGTAATAGTTACTGTTTATAACATTTAATCTGTATCTTAGGCATATGTATTTTTATAATGCTAGTGTTGTTCATGTGAGTTTTAAATCCAGAATCCTACCTGTTTCAGGACAAAGGATATATATATATATATTATTTATAGAATACAAACAGCAAGTATTTCTGCTACTTTAAAGAGAACAGGCTCCAAATACTTGTTTCAACATATTTTAAAACAATTTAAGTATAAAATACATTTAAAATGTAAAGTAAAATGATTGTAAAAAATCTGTGTATTTATAGTAATTCAGGGATTTAAAAAATTCTAGAACATCTATTGACGATTCTATGTATTTTTTTAACTTCTCATGAAGCTAACACTGAAGTAAAATTTCTCAAAATGTCATGAAAACCAGTTAAACTGAGGAAATTATACTGTATTTCCCCGAAAATAAGACCTAGCCAGACCATCAGCTCGAATGCATCATTTGGAGCAAAAATTAAGACCCAGTCTTATTTTACTATAATATAAGACCAGCAAAAATTAATACAAGACCCGGTCTTATATTAATTTTTGCTCCAAAAGACGCATTAGAGCTGATGGTCCGGCTAAGTCTTATTTTCGGGGAAACACGGTATATATGCAATTTAGACAAAAAGAGTGTTGATTTAAAACTATACAGAGAATATTATTGAAATTAGTAAAACCAGACTTTACTCTTTTCAGATTTACAACGAGCTCATTAAATGAGTTTTTTTTTTAGTAAGCAGTTTTGTGCCAATAAAATTTCTTGACAAATAAATATTATTTGGTGGTTATTGCATGTACTGTAAGCATATAATTAAAAATCATATTTCTTCAGATTTCAAAAGTGTATTTCATCATTAAAACTTAATGCATTACAAATGTATTAGTGTATTAGCGTATTACAAGGGAGTACTTGTATGCACTTGACTTTTACACATAAATTGGTTTTGCTGTATATATACTTGCACGCGTAAAACATTGGCTGACTTTTCCTTTATTGGTTTAAAAAATCTTATTAGCTTGTAAATATCATAATCAGAACTTGCCTTTATTTATTGAGCATATGTGGCACTGTAAATATACCTTCTTTAAAAACTAATCACAATTTCTCTTTTAACCGTGGCTTTTTTTTTTTTTTTTTTTAAACTGGCTGATTCATAAGAAATACCTCAGATCTGTCCTTAATTAGAAATACATGTTAGGGGGAAAAGGGCATTCAGAAATTTGCCACTGGAATATTAAGTACAGCCAAAAATCATCTTAAATTACAGATTTAAGATCTTTGTATTTTTCTGTATATAAATTATACATCAAGACAAAAGAGGTATATTTTCAAACAAATATTACTTGGGAAAAACAAGCAGAAACAAATGAGTCTTTCCATCATAGGTATTATAAAATACTTCCATGAGTTTTTCACTGAACTTCAGAAAGCACTTTTTTCCTAAACCAGAGAATACTGCTAGAGAAATCTGAAATGATATTTTACTGATTCTTAATAAAACTGAATAAATTGAAAGAAACCTTAAACTAGCAGGTAGAGAACAAGAAATTGTATATTTAATATTCATGTTAAGACAAAAGTATAACCTAGGAACTTATTTATTCAGTATTGAAATATCTGCTTTAGATTAATACCAGATGCTTAAACATGGCACACAACTTTTCATTGTTATAATTATTTCAGAACCATGTTGCTATCAACTCAAAAGTCTTTCTCTGATGAGCATTTCCAGCAGTTAGAGTTTACCAAATATAATTTAAAATGTCATCTCAGTATTGTATTGTAGAAATTTGAGGTAATTAAAACATTCTATAGCTGAAAAGAAGCTATGAGAGTGATTTTATTTTTTGTCTTTACATGGTAGAATAATTAACTTCAATAAACTTGGGCTTCAAAACTGAAATTTTTAAAACAAAATCTCTATTTGCTATATCTATTATTTACATAAATTTACTTTATAGATTATTTATCCAAATCCTTTATAAATGCATTTGAGGTAAAAGGCTACAAAAACAATTCTATTCTCATATTCCCAAAAATGGAACACTTTTAGTAATAATATCACCCAGAACGTGAATAATACTTTAAGATGTACAATGTAATTTATGCACACTACTTGCCTCAAAACGCCTTATACCACCAATGAAAATATCTGTCTCATTCTGAGCAAGCTAGGTGGAAGTTACTGAAAGCTACTCTTAATTGTGAACCACTGCTATAGCTTCAATCAGGAGGCAAATTTCTTCAGGAACATGAATAAGTGACCAGTAGTTTCTGTGAGAGTTATTTTTAACAGCGTTTCAATTGAATAGTAATGCTTTCTTACAGGCTAAATTGTATCCCCACCTCCAATTTCATATGTTGAAATCATAACCTCAGTACCTCAGCATGTGAGACTGCATTTGGAGACAGGGTCTTTAAAGAGGTAATTAAGTTAATGTGCGGTCATTAAGATGGACCCTAGTTCAGTATGACTGGGGTCCTTATACAAGGAGGAGATTAGGACATAGATATACAGAGGGGAGACCAGGTGAAGATACAGGGAGGAGAAGACAGTCATCCACAAGCCAAGGAGAGAGGCCCCCAAAGAAAGAAACCCTGCTAAAAACCTTGACCACAGACCTCCAGCCTCCTGAACTATGGGAAAATCCATTTCTGCAGCTTAAGCCATCCAATGTGTGGTATTTTATTATGGCATTTCTAGCAAACTAATGCACATTCCAGCTGACAAAAATTATTAGTTTTCTTAAACATCTCTTAATTGTTGACACTGATGGCTGAAGTTCTCATTGTCAGCCTCCTTTTTAGCAATAATAATAGGACACTTGGACTCTAGTCTTAAAAATATAATCATTTTAAATGCTTAAAAACATAAAGTATACACACATATTTTATAATAGATTTACAAGTGGACACATGCTGAAAAAGCATGGATGGAGAAACAATTGGAAAGATCCACACAAAGCTGGAAATTATTGTTACCTGAGGAAAAAATTTTATAAATTGAGAGAATAATGAAAAGGGCTATGTATTTTCTTTTACACAGTTCTGTATTACTTGAATCTTTTACAAATTTACAAAAAAATATTTTGGATTACATGGGGATCAACATGCTCTTTTAAAGAAAGGCAAAAATATTTTCCTGTTGCCATCAAGTAGCTTATAATATTTTAGAAAAATAATTTCTTGCAAATGCTGTGAGCAAATAAAATTTTAAAAATGACTGAAAAACATCCATCTGACTTGAATAACATAGAAACACCTGTTGAATTTAGTAAGTGTGACTTTCAATGGACTGATGGGTGCAGGAGCCAGAGTGAAGTACCCTGAGGCATGAACAAGAAACAATGCAACTTCATGGGCACAGACAACTCTTGGTATTTCATATAGGAAATAAGTGCATCTAATGAGGGTGAAGACTAGGACAGAGGTGTACTAGTGAGAAACTCGTAGAATACATTAAATCAAAACTTGATGATTTGCCACTATATTTTACAAACAGCTACTCGATAGTAGAGTTTATCAGGAATGAGGATTGGCAAGGAGGATACAGTTTAAAAAAAAAAAGATGAAGATTCTGAGGAAAAATTGATTATCTTGGTGTGATTGGGAGACCAGTTAAGTCCCCTAAAAGAGGGCGATAGAACAGGAAAATAGAAAAGACCTAAGAAAATAGATAAGGAATGGAGTTCAGAATAAGGAGGAATAAGAGAATCGAAGAAACTGAAATCAATGATACTAATTTTAAGTTTGAGATCTTGGTTTTGGAATTGTTATAAGTTTTGATGAGGTTTTAAGTAGTTCCCAAAACGAGCAATTTAAGAAGGATAGATAGGAAAGTTATAGAATTTAAAGAGAAAAACGATAATATGAAGCCAGAGTCAACATCATGGATATTCTGAACAAAGGGACTTAAAACAAAAAAATATTTTTATTATGTCTGAGGACAGAAAAATGAAATAACCTTTATAAGTCATTTAAGACCCTCTGCTTTTATTTTTCAAAAAAAAAGTTACTATATGATTGTCTTCAATATTGTAAAAAATAGAAATAGATGACACTTTCCAAGAGTATAAATGACAGACTATTCAATCCTAAGGGGAAAAAAACAAAACAAAACAAAAAACAAAACAAAAAACCATCATTTATAGAAACTGTGCAAATCAATTTAATATGTTTTTTTCTCTTGAAAATATTAAAAATTGATTGACTGAACAACTTTAACTTATCCTTCTTAATCAGCATTAATATATGGTGGCTACTGCAATGTTTTTCTTTAATAAATCACTACAATATGTATTCTTAGAGTTAATTTCTTGTGTGTGGTTTCCTTTCAGTTCCGAAAAATATAGT
The DNA here is from genome assembly GCF_004115265.2 of Rhinolophus ferrumequinum. Classification (NCBI taxonomy): domain Eukaryota; kingdom Metazoa; phylum Chordata; class Mammalia; order Chiroptera; family Rhinolophidae; genus Rhinolophus; species Rhinolophus ferrumequinum. The sequence continues at coordinate 71,401,178 of NC_046287.1, read as the reverse complement.
AAAAACCTAACTATATCAAACTGGGGGGAGGAGGATGAAGGTATAAATTTTAAAGTAGATTCTCATATAGAATAACTCTGTCAACTAAAATTTCTCAAGTGGAAAGCTTATTTCAGTAAACAGATAGAATATATTGGCAATTAGCATCGTCCTTATAGATATAAACAATAAAGTCACTATAGTTCACTAAATGATGTTTTTTTGAGCAAACTAAACAGACAAAACTATTCATAGCCTTAATTTGCTTAATAAAACAGAACTACAAAATACACTGGTAAATTTACGTAAAGATGATGTTAAACTCTCACAAATTCCTAAATTAAGAGTCCTTAATTAATGCTTATAGCAATTTAGAAATATGTCCATGTACCTTTTTTCCTCTGAGACCTAGTAACCTCTTTTCTAACTAAGCTTTTGGGTTAGAAAAAGTAAAACAAATTATCACAGATACTTTGAAATTATGTTTATCCTCTCAATCTTCCAAAAAATGTTTGAGAAAAAAAGCAGAATCTTCTATGCCTAATGGACTAATTCTGAAATCCTACAAGAGAAGAGAGACCCCATAAAACGTAATCTTAGAGCTTAAGGAGTTCAACTCTGAGGAGAAACTTATAAGAATTCTTCAGAAGAAATTTTTCATGACTTTTTATTGCAAAAGAGAAGGCTGGTAGGGAGGGAGTGGATAAAACAAGGTGGGAGAGAAGAAAAATGAGATAGTAGTTTTGGGAGCCATATTTGTTATTACTGCAATACTAGAAACTAGCCTGGGTTTAAGGAAGAAGTTCTTACATTTACTGTACATAAGACTCAGGAAACCCTTGAGGGATGAGTTGAGGTGGTGGATTAGTCGCTATAGGGGAGTATGGAATGGCTTCTGGAACGCAGGTTACATTCCGTTTCTTGATCTTGTGCTGGTTACATAGGTGTGTTCTCTTCATAAAAATTGACTAAGCCACACACTTATGATTTGTGCATTTTTCTAAATATAGGTAATGCTGCTATAGAAATTCCACTCAAATAAATTAGTAAATAACCGGGGAATCTTGCTACAAAAATACGCTTTGGTACATTCCCTTTTCTGGAATCTGCATTTTAACAAGTACCCTGGGGGTCTGTGCAGCCAATCCTCACAACATAACTGGAAAAACAACAGTTGAGAGGTTCAAAAGTAATTTCTTTATCATCTCAGTAATGCGTTTTCCTGCCATAGGCATTTCTGAGCCATTCAATAAATCTGCTGATTTTAAACCCTTCAGCTCCAGTTGTCCAGCAAGCAGAATGATTCCTGCCAAAAGAATAAGGGCTCACTTTAGGTCAGAACTCATTTCCATTCTTACTATTTATTTCATCTAGCTTTAAAAAGTACCAGTACTAGATAACGCAAAAATGAGGAAAAAATCACATTTTTTGCCTTCAAGAAGTTTATAATCTAGTTTATATGAGCATACTGAGGATGCCAAAAAAAAGTACACACACGACTTGTATTCATCTTTTGTTATTGGTATATATTATTACAATTTTAATACAGTTTTTTCCTTTTCTAAAATGTGTATACATTTTGTTGGGACCCCTCTGTCCATTAAAATACAAAACAAAAAAATTAAATGGTGTAAGTGGTAGCAAACAAAGCACTATAAAAGTAAGAGGAAGAATGGAGAAGCAAATCGGGTTCCTTAGGAAGATATCAAAACTAGATAAAACCTAAAGTAAAATTTCAACAGAGAAGAAAAAAGAGAAAATACTCCAGAAAGGGCAGATAGCGGAGCATTAAAGGAAGGAACAACATGGACTGTCTGTCTATAGGGCGACCAGGAAGGAAATAGTTAGAGATGAGGCTAGAAAAGTAGGTGGTTACATGTGGAGGGGCTTTGGATAAAAGGACTAACTATACCTAATTTTAATTTATAGGCATAAAGACGTCAAAGAAGACTTCTGAACAGAAAAGACATGAAGGTAAGTCACTGTAGGAAGCTGAATCCAGCAGCTACAAGTTTAATGGACTGCGGCATGAAAAAGATGAAGGTAAGTCACGGTGCTGTCCTAGTGATTGTGACGCTCGGCTATGCAGCTAGATAGATCTGGATTCCACTGCAGCTCTACTTTAGTCAAGCTAGTTACCCTCTCTGAGTCAGTTTCCTCACTTCTGACTGGAGGTAAGAATGGCTGCTTCATTAAGGGTATTGCACAGACTGAAGGCGGTAACACATAAAGCTCCTAATATTGGAAGTAGTTCTTCATCATCCAAGGCGTCGTCATCAGCTGCTTTCTCACACAGCTCGTGCTTTCCCTGTGCTCTTAGATATGATGTATTTAAATGCTTTACATGAGTTTTGCCTGAGCTAAAGTCTGATGAAAGAAAACAAAGCCGGTATAAAATACATGCGAGACGAGCAATTAAACAGGCCTAGTTCAATATGCCAAATGAGAACTGGGAAACAGATGAAATAACCAAAAAAAAAAAAAAATCACAAATTCAATTTCTCTAGTAGTACTTGTTATTGTCTCATACTTGGATTTGGGCAAAAGCTGCCATATGGCTTTCCTCCCTCTAAAAAGATAACAGAACTGCGTACTGCTGTCAAGCTAATATTACTAAAAGAAAACTTTTCCCACGGTAAGCAATCAGCAATGCAGGTAACCGATCTGCTTACCTGACCTTCCAAGATAGATTCTGTTGGCTGTAATATACCTTTCCAAACTTAATACAATCTAACATCTAGCCAGACTATCTTTCTTGCATAACACACACCATATTCATGTCTGCTTTCCCATCTTAATATATGCTCAGCTACCATTTGGATGCTGTCTATCCTCTTTTAAACCAACTGAAATATGCCTTAATCTAAATTAAATACCACTTTCTCAATGAAACTTTTCATGGCACTTAACTCCACATGGATATTTTTCTAAGCTGAAACTCTGAAGTATTTATAAGTAAGAGCTACTAAGCTTATACTTGTTATACTCACCTGGATTGTTTTCTGCTTCATTTTTATTTGACTCATGACTCCAAACAGCTTATAAAGTTCTTGAAACAGGACCTTGTGCATATTACACAGAATAATGCTAGACAGAAAGCATCCCTAAATAATTGCTGATTGATTGTTCAACTCAATTCTATCTAAAAATTCAAGGAGATTGATTTTGAGATTATCTTGGGAGGCAAGTTTATAATGTATGCCATAATTAAGAATTTTGGTGGGGAAAGGAAGACATAACATTGAATTTTGAGTTTATTCTTGTATATGGTACAAGAAAGTGATCTAGTTTCATTCTTTTACATGTATCTGTCCAGTTTTCCCAGCACCATTTATTGAAGAGACTGTCTTTACCCGACTGTATATTTTTGCTTCCTTTATCATAGATTAACTGAACATGTAAGCAATAGGCTTATTTCTGGAATATGTATTCTGTTCCATTGATCTGTGTGTCTGTTTTTATGCCAGCAACATGCTGTTTTGATTATTATAACCTTGTAGTATAGTTTGATACAAGGTAGCATGATACTTCCAACTTGTTTTCTTTCTTAAGGTTCCTTTGGTTATTCGGGGTCTTTACTGGTTCCATTTACAAACGAGGATTATTCATTCTAGTTCTGTGAGAAATGCCATTGGTATTTTGACAGGGATTGCACTGGATGTGTAGATTGCTCTGGGTAGTTATGGAAATTTTAACTGTATTAATTCTTCCTATCTATTAGCATGGTATATCCTTCCATTTATTTGTATCTTCTTCAGTATCTTTCTTCATCATCTTATAGTTTTCCAGGTACAGGTCTTTTATCTCCATGGTTAAATTTATTCCCAGACATTTTATTGTTCATAATGTAATTGTAAACAAAATTGTTTCACTGATTTCTCTTTATGATACGTCATTATTGGTTTATAAAAATGCAACCAATTTCTGAATATTAATTTCATATCCTGTGACTTTACTGATTCAATTATTAGTTCTAATAGTTTTTTTGTGGATTCCTAGGGTTCTGTCTATATAGTATCATGCCATCTGCAAATGACAGTTTCACTTCTTCCTTTCCAATTTGCATGTCTTTTAATTTTCTTGTTTGATTGCTGTAGCTAGGACTTCCAATGCTATATTGAATAAAAGTGGTGAAATGTGGACATCCTTGTTGTAAGGTTAGATTGAGATTTTTCTTGTTTCTCGAGGTAGGCCTGTATTGCTATATATTTCCCTTTTAGAACTGCTTTGGCTATATCCCATCTATTTAGGGTCACTGTGTTTTCATTTTCATCTGTCTCATTGTACCTTTTAATTTCTTCCTGGATCTCATTGTTAACCTACCGTTGTTTCCCTGAAAATAAAACCTAACCAGAAAATAAGCCCTAGCATGATTTTCCGGATGACATCCCCTGAACACAAGCCCATCTTTTGGAGCAATAATTAATATAAGACCCAGTCTTATTTTTGGGGAAACATGGTATGAGTCTTCCCAGAGCAAGTGAGTCTGTGAGCAAGTCCAGCCTGGCCCCTCCAGAAGCACTCTGTCTCAACCAGATGGAACCCCCACTAGTTGTCACAGCTTGATGATAGGAGGACTCCTCTTCCCAGCACTGGTGCCCTCAGCTGGGGAGCCGAGTGTAGGGCTAGGATTCCTTGCTCCTTCACAGCCAAAATAACCACTCCCAATTCTTAATAGCCACACAGTAGGTATGGGTCCTTCCCCTTCCATATCTCTGCCCCTCCTACCAGTCTCATCATGGCTTTTCTTTATATCCTTGGTTATAGGACCTTTGTTGAGCTCGTCTTCAGGTGGTTCTCAGTGATTTAATTGTGCTTCTATAATTTAATTGAAATTTCGATGTGGTTGTGGGAAGGGGTGAGGACTTTTACCTACTCTGCCGTCTTGACTGGAAGTCACATAATTATGATTTTATTTTCAAGTTGTGAAACATGTATCATTGTATTAATATCTTGTATTACAGGCCATATTTTAACATAAGCAACATGACTGGCTGTACTATAAAAACACTGAAAATAGTATTGATAATTTTAGAAAGCTTCTTCTGTTGACATTCCAAGTGCTTTTTAAGTATTCACATTGACTGACATCTGTTTGACTAATAAGTGCAAAATCATAACGTTTGAATTGAAGGATACTTTCTTAATTAGTTTACTTAAGAAACAGTATTAATCCCAAATTCAGTCTGTTTGTGAGATTATACATTCGGAGAAAACTTTGTTCTATTTCCTGTGGAAAGCACCTCAAGCAGAATGCTCATTACGAGAAACAACATTTTCTTTGTTCCTTTGCCTCTTAACTGACCTATTGATGAGAAAAAATACTACTAGTCTCTGAAATAAAAATAAGCATATATAGAAATATACATGAAAATATACCATAAATATATGCTTTAATAGCCATTATTTACTGAAAGTTTAAAGGAGCATTATGGAATACTATGCTAGATCAGGAGTACTGAGACATTAAAAGGTACTATTTCTGTCTCTAGATTACAATATAGTTCAATTAGGTACAAAAGATAACTGTTTCTTTAGACTCACTATTGAAATTTGGGATCGATTCAACCATGTGCAATACAAGCATCTCAAAAAACGTGGCATCTAAAATCTAAATTTACAGCATATAAGAAAAATAGTAGAAAACGGGTGCCTTGAATTTGATTTCTGTTGAGTCATAGCTCATGGAGTCAAGCTTTATGAACAAAAAAGAAAATATGGAGTTTTACCTAATTATAAATAAGACTCAGAGCATGAAGAAGGAGATGACAGCAGAAAGAGAAGTTACTTCTATAATAACTAAGAAATATGACTAACTGAATACAACCCACCTGCCATCACCACTGGTGTGAAGCAGCACTCGAGGAGATGCATAAAGACCTTGTTTTTCTCATCTATCACATACAGTCACACTCAAGGAGGTGTAAGAATGCAGTCTTCTGACAAAGTTTTATCACAGCAAGCTATCAATACTTAAGCAAGAATCATTTTAAAGGTAGTTCGGTAGCTCTATCATATTACCAGAAAATTGGTTACATAAAGACTTACTTTATTTTAATATATGACATTATTATTAGGTGATCAAATTTAACAAATATTATGTCCATCCAGATTTCTAAAAATGGGGAATCAACAAGCAAGAATCTCAGCACTTTTTCTGTCCTCGGGTCTAAATTAAACAATAAAAAGGTAGCCTCTGTGCTGCCTCCTTTGCACAGCTGTTTTCAGCTTCAAAAAAGGAAGACTTGTCACAGTCAAAAGTATTGTACCTCTCCCTGCCTAACAGTTATTTACCAAAGGACACAGGTTATTTAAGAAAATAAGAAATCCAAAAACTCTCTATTCATTTGAGTTTCTGCTGGCAATATTTTTCTAATCTTTTTTTGAAAACCATTAGTTCTTCGAGGGGGTGATTACTTCAGAAATACCACTAGCTTTTCTCTTTTAACTTGCAGAAATGTGGTTTTTACTTACACAAACTCATGACAAATACTTTCTTCCACTATTCACTTTTTGACAGTACAGCTATGAAGCAAAGAGGAGATGTTAATTTCTAAATTTGTAAACAGGGCCACTACACCTCCAAGTATCATGCACATACACAGGCAGTTTCAACTCCCCTTTCTGGAACTCCCTTACCTATGCTTTTCAGCTGTGCCTAATAATGCTGAAACCGAAGGAACCATGAGTCTGTCTGATGTAGCTACTAGAAAAGCTAAGAGAAAGTTAGCTTTGTTTTGGTTATGATTATTGTTTGTTTATTTAAGTAATATAATCCGGTACCTAGAAATAACGGTAATACTCCTCCCTGTTCAGAACACATCTGGAGAATAGCACTCATACATGAACACTGCAGTTACTAAGAGTGGCAGTGACAAACTGGAGAGCAAGACAGAGGGCAGTAACCAGGACGGTGAGGACTTACAAATCTGCCTCCTGCCAACAGCTGAAGGAACTGGAAATAGGTTGCCTAGAAAACAGTCCAGAGTGATAACCCACCTCAAATATTTGTTCAGCTTACGTGTGGAATTTAGAAGGCATTCACTCTGTGAGATTGAGGGGTGAGGAAGACAGTACCAGTACCGGGTTTCCCCGAAAATAAGATCGGGTCTTATACTATTTTTTTCCTCCAAAAGATGCATTAGGGCTTACGTTCAGGGGATGTCATCCTGAAAAATCATGCTAGGGCTTATTTTCCAGTTAGGTCTTATTTTTCGGGAAACACGGTATCAAGCATTTCAAAGGAATAGTTTCCAACTCAATATAAGAAACATCGTCTCAACAAATAAAGCTAAAATTGGCTGCCTCTTGAGAAAAACATTATCATATAAAATTGTTTAAAAAGAAGCTCAGTAATTATTATTTAATATGGATGTTGTAAGAGGTGTTTTTTTTTTTTCTGTTTTTTTCCCTTAAGTAGAGGATTCTGGCTTTGATAACTGGAGTTCCTTCCATCTGTAAGATAGATCCATGAAAAGTCTTTGAAGAATAAATGCCAAAGTTCAAAAATAAGCCCAAAAGGCCTTGAAAACAGAATATGTTTATTTTGCTCCACACATACCATACTGCTTCCTTATATGATGGTTCTTTCATTCTCATCACATCGCTATGACCTTGGTTGCAGCCTTAATAATTTAAGTTAAAAGGTTGTTGATGAATTTTATCTCTGAGAACTAAGACCATCTGTGTCAACATTGACTTAGTAGTTTGTTCAAAGGAATCTTTGCTTCAAAGATAAGATTATAAACCAAAAAAATAACTTCACGATTTGCTTCAGGAAATTCTTACAGATCAATTTATCAGAGACAACAGTATGCATACCTGGACAAATAGCTTACTTTTAAGATTCTCACCCAGCAGGAGCCAGCAAACCTAAACTGTTCTGTAAAAAAAAAATTGCCTAATCCAAATCAGCTGCCTGCCTTGAAAAGCTCACCTTTAAACTGCTTGATTCCAGATTCCATGATCCTATAAATATTCTACTTCTACTTCCGAGAAACTGCAAAGACTTTCTTACTGCAGTAAGTTCTAATGCATTTAGTTTTGCTTTATTAACAGGTTATCTGATGACACTGTGGGGAATTCAACATCTCTGCGCTCTAACATCTACACTGAACCATCATCCACTCTCCTTACCGCTAAACACCTACTATACCGCCTACAAAATTAACTTCCTAAAACATTACTTGTAATATACTGTTCTATGGCTTAACAATTTTAATAGTAAAAATATATACACTCACAAGACATTTTATGAATCATCTTCAATTTCAAAAACATTACGTTAAGTAAAAACATCCAGACACATACTATGTGATTTTTTTTCCCCCCAAGCATGGGCAAATTAACCTATGGTGATAGAAATCAGAACAGTGGCTTCCTTGAAGGAGAAGGTTGTAAATGGAAGGCCTGAAGAAATCTGAGGGGGGAAATGAATGGTTGATATCTTGATTATTACAGGGGTATATGCATTTATCAAACTTAACAAGTTGTACATTTAAGATCTGTATATTACACTGTATATTTCACTTCTATAAAAACAATTAAAAGTCGGGCTGTCCCGGTGGCTCAGGTGGTTGGAGCACCTTGCTCCTAACGCTGGGATCGCTGGTTCAAGTCCCACATGAGCCAGTGAGCTGCGCCCTCTATAGCTAAGATTGTGAACAACAGCTCTCCCTGGAGCTGGGCTGCTCTGAGCAGGCGGAGGTTGGTGTGAGCTGCTGTGAGCTGCTGTGGGCTACCGTGTGCGGCAGGTGGCCAGCTGGTTGGGTGGCAGCCAGCAAGAGCTGCTGTGAGCTGCTGATGGGTGACCGACTACCTCAGCTGGGGGGAGTGCAAGGCTCATAATACCAGCATGGGCCAGGTTGCTGCGTCCTACACAACTAGACTGGGAAACAACAGCTTGAACCGGAGAGGGGTGGCGGAGTGGGGGGTAGGGCAACGGCGGAAGAAGGGGGGGAATTAAAAGTCAATGTAAGACTAATGACTCTGAACAAGATGGTATAGATGCATTTCTCCTCCTGCTAACTACTGCCCCAAAGCCTGGATGTTAGATCTAAAACATACGTAAGACTAAGAAAGGTAGAGAAAAGGTAGGCAGCCCAAGGACCTTAGAACCCAGAGAACAATACAGCAATGATTTCCCTGGAGTTTTTCTTGCCCTTCATATATCCTGGACTGGGTGATACTAGCGAAGCAGGCAAGCCAGAAACATCAATGAGCACAGATGTTTAAGCCCCAACAAAAGCCTGTTCTTCCTGGCCAGAGGAAAAAGTGGCACCTTAGCAATACAAAAAAACCCTTTTAAACAAACATTCTCTCCGGTCACTCTTTCTTCAAATCATCCTTTGATTTCCTATGGCTCACGTGATTAAGAGCAAATTATAAAAAAGCTTCCAGGTTCTTCATGATCTAGCACCAGGTTTTCCTTGCAGCCTCACTTCTCAACACTCTCAGGCATGAATCATGTCAAATTACTTTCTGTTCTCTGAACAAAGCATATGGCCTTTGTTCTTACTGTCCTCTCTATCTTGAATAGACTTTCCACTTATCCTTTAACTGATGAAATATTAGTTTCCTAAAATCTACCCCCTCCGGAAAGAAAAGGTCTTTCATTCATCCTTATTCTGTGCTCACATACCACTTTGCTTTTATCATGACTATAGCTCTTGTCTCAGGAACTATAACTTACATCTCTAAATTGTGAAATTCATCAAAGCAAGAACTAAGTTCAGAATATGGTTAGAATGCCAGAGCAACATGGAGTGAAAGGCACACAACAGTTTTTCATTGAACTGAAATGATTTGAAATGTAAATATTTTTGGTGGTGGAGCATGAACTTCATTTTTTCTGGGTCAGTGCCATTGGTTTCCTAGACTCAGACTATTTGAATTTGAGTGGATTTGGATACTTATGATATCATCACCTAGGCTTACTGCTGTCACTGTCACGTCTTTTTTTTTTTTTTTTTTTTGATCTAAGGAATGTGCAAAGGATAAGGTATATTCAATCTCTACAACTGATAATAGTTTGTATTCAAGCGTATGCTATAAGTGGATTGCAATATTAAAATATCCTTTATGCTGACCCAAATCCTGTTTATAAAGAATGAGCTAGCAAGATATTTTATATGGGTTTTTGTTGTTTGTGTAATTCCTGCTTCTATGGCATTTGTTGTAAGGAAAACCACTTGGTCAAAAAAAAAAAATTGCAAGTTCTACTTCAATGCTAAGTGCTTTATAAACGCTGAATTAGATTTTTCCAGTGCCTTAGTTATGGCATAATAGAAAATATATACTCTTTGTGAACTGCACCAACTCTAACAAGCCACGAAGTATTTCAATGGCTTGTCACTCTTGTCCAAACTCTTAAAAGGGAGAAAAACTCATGTACTATCAGGATCTAAAATTCATTTGAAAATCCAACCATAATTAATAAGGAAGTAAGTTTCATTCTGCATTTAGGCTTTTTTTCTGGAGCAAATAGCATTTCTTTAAAAAGTGTTTTGTCTGTAATATTTTTTTTTCCAGCTTCATTGAGACATAATTGACATACAACGTTAAGTTTAATATGTACCAACTGTTGATTTGATAAAACATATTGCAAAATGATTAATACTATAGCATTAGCTAACACCTCCAGCCCATTGCTTAATTACCATTTTTTTATGGTGAGAACACTGAAGATCTACTCTTACAAACTTTCAAGTATTTAACACAGTATTGTTAAATACCCTGCTGTAAATTATATCCCCAGAACTGATACATCTTATAACTGGAGGTTGTACCCTTTGGCCAGTATCTTCCTATTTCCCCCATCTCCAAACCCTGGTAACCACCACTCTACTCTCTGTTTCTCTAAGTTTATCTTTTTAAAATTCTACATATATGTTGTATCATAAGGTATTTGTCTTCCTCTGTGTGGCTTATTTCACTAAGCATATGAATGCCCTCAAGTTTCATTCAAGTTGTCCAAAACGGCAGGATTTTCTTCTTTCTTGTGGACCAATAACATTGCAATATTTATATATACCACATTTTATTTATCCATTCATCTGTTGACAGATACATAGTTTGTTTCCATATCTAGGCTATTGTAAATAATGATGCAGTGAACATGGGGGATGCAAATATCTCTTGGTTATGTATTTTTTTCATTTCCATCAGATATATACTCAGGAGTGGGATTCCTAGATCATATGGTTCTATCTTTAATTTTTTCAGGAACATACATAGTGTTTTCCCTAGTAGCTGTACCAATTTACATCCTCACCAACCGTACACAAAGATTCCTTTTTCTCCACATCCTCACCAACAACTTCTCTCTTGTATTTTTAATGATAGCCATTCTGACAGGTGTGAGGTGGTATCTCATTGTGGTTTTGGTTTGCATTGCCCTGATGATTAGTGATGTTGAGCATCTTTTCCTGTACCTGTTGGCTATTTCTATGTCTTCTTTGGAAAAGTGTCTATTCAGGTCCTCAGCTCATTTTTTAATCAGGCTGTTTTCTTTTTGCTATTGAGTTTTATGAGTTCTTCATATATTTTGGATCTTAACCACTTATCGAATATATAATTTGAAAATATTTTTCCTATTCTGTAGGTTATCTTTAGATTTTGTTTCATTATTAGTTTCAGGTGTACAAAACAACATAGTGGTTAGACATTTACACCCCTCACAAAGTGATAACCCCAACAAGTCTCCTCATCTGACACCGTATATAGCTATTACAATACCATTAACAATATTCTCTATACTGTACCTTCTGTGACTATATATTAAGTTATAGTTGACAGTCAAGCTTTATTAGTTTCAGGTATACAGTGAAGTGGTTAGGCATTTATATAATTTATGAAGTGATTCCTCCAATAACTCTAGTACCCATATGACACTATAGTTTTTACAATATTATTGACTATATCTCCCATAATGTATTTCACATCTTAATGACAATTCTGTAACTACCCCTTTGTACTTCCTTATCCCTTCACCTTTTTCTCCCATCCTCCCAATCCCTTTCCCTTCTAGTAACCATCACTTTGTTCTCTGTGACTATGAGTCTGTTTCTGTTTGGTTTGTTCATTTATTCCTGTTCTTTAGATTCCACATATAAGTGAGATTATATAGTATTTGTCTGACGTATTTCACTTAGCATTAACACCCTCTAGTCCATCCATATTGTTGAATGTCTTTACATTTTTTTGATGGTTTCTTTTACCATGCAGAAGCTCATTAGTTTGATGTAGCCCCACTTACGTATGTATTGTTTTTGTTGCTTGTGAATTTGGTATTACAGCCAGAAAATCGTTTCAAAACCCAACATCAAGAATCTTTTTCCCATTGTTTCTTCTAAGAGTTTTACAGTTTCAGGTCTTAGGTTTCAGCCTAATCCATTTCAACTTAATTTTTGTGATGTACACCAGATAGAGGTCCAATTTATTTATTTCTCTCTGTGTGGTTATCCTATTTTTCCAACACCATTTATTAAAAAAGATACGTGTTTCCTTTTCAGTATTCTCGGCCCCCCTTGTCAAATATTAGTTAACTGTACTGGGGGTGCCAAAAAATGTATACAAATGGACACTTTGGTCAATGTTGCTCAAGCAGTAGTTTGCTGTAATCAGAAGTGTCTGGATGCTGATGGTAACGTTACACTATGAGCACCTCTTGTAATTGAAGTCAAACGTGACTGGTATTCATCTTTTGTTATCGGCATATATTGAGTATTACAATTTTAATAGTTTTCCTTTCTTAAATGTACATATATTTTTTGACACCCTCTGTGTATGTGGGGTTTTATTTCTGGGCTCTCAAATCTATTCTGTTGGTCTATGTGTTTATTTTTATGTCAGTATTATACTATTTGATCACTATAGCTTTGTAGTATACATCAAGTCCTTAATGTCATTGTAAGTTCTGCAATTTAAGTAAAATGATATATAGTAAAACCAATTTTACCATAGGCTAATTGATATAAACAAGAGTTAATTAAGTTCCTGTACATTCTCGCCAACATGATAACAAAACATTGTCTTGAGAACCTGCTGTATGTAGTATGAAATCAGGAAATGTGGTGCCTCCCAATTCATTACTCTTTCTCAGAATTGCTTGACTTTTTGGTGTCTTTTGTGGTTCCACATGAATTTTGCAATGTTTATTTCCTGAAAAATGCCATTGGAATTTTGATAGGGATTTCAATGAATCTGTAGATGGCTTTGGATAGTATGGACATTATAACAACACTAACTCTTTCCATTTGTGTCTTCTTCAGTTTCTTTCATCAGTGTCTTACAATTTTTAGGGTACATACAGATCTTTCCCCTTCTAAGTTAAATTTATTCCTAAATATTTTGTTTTAAATGAGGTTGCTTTGTTTCTTTTTCAGATATTTTGTTGTTCATGTGTAGAAACGCAAAGGAGTTCTTTTTGCTGGCTTTGTATCTTGTACCTTTACTGAATTCTTTGATTAGTTGTAAGTTGTTGTGGGGTTTTTTTTTTTTTTTTTGCTTGTTTGTTTTGATGGAGTCTAGGAATTTCTAAGATTGTATCATCTGTAAACAGACAGTTTTACTTCTTCCCTTCCGATTTGAATGCCTTTTATTTCTTTTTCTTCTGTTCTGTGACTTCCAGTATTATGTTGAACAGTAATGATGAGAGTGGGCACTCTTCTTTCTTATCTTAGAGGAAAAACTGTCAACATTTCACTATTGAGTATGATGCTGGCTGTGAGATTGGCATATATGGCCATTATTGTGTTGACATATGTTCCTTCTATACCAAATTTGTTGAGCACTTTTATCATGAAAGTTTGTTGTAATCTGTCAAATGCTTCTGCCTCTGGAAATTATTATACGGTTTTTATCTTTCATTATGTTAATATGCTGTATCATAGTTATTAATTTCCATATGCTGAATCAGCCTTGCATCCCACTTGACTATGGTATATGATTCATTTAATGTGTGGTTGAATTTATTTTGCTAGTATTTTGTCAAGAAATTTTGCACCTATGTAGGTTTGCATCTATATTGCATCGGGGATATTGGCTTGTACTGTACTAAAAAATTATCTTTTTTTTGTACTGTGCATATATGGCTTTGGTATCAGGGTAATGATGGCTGTGTGAAATAAGTTTGGGAGGTTCCTTCCTCTTCTATTTTTTGAAGAGTTAATTAACATCAATCCATCTCAAACTGTTTGGTAGAATTCACAGGTGAAACCATCTGGTCCAGGACTTTTCGTGTTGGGAGGCTTTTGATTATTGATTCACTTTCCTTACTTGTTATTAGTATCCTCAAATTCCCTACATCTTCATGATTCTGTCTTGTTAACTTTTATGTTCCTAAGAACTTATCCATTTCTTATAGGTTGCCCAGTCTCTTGCCATATTTTTGTTCACTGTAGTCTTTTATCTTTTGTTTATCTGTGGTATCAGTTCTAACATCCCCTCCTCCTAATTTTGAGTCCTCTCTATTTTTTTCTGAGTTATTTTGAGTCCTCTCTATTTTTTCTGAGTTAATCTAGCTAAAGGTGTTAATTTTATTATCATTTCAAATAAAACTCAGCTTATTTTCATCGATATTTTCTGTTTTCTATTTTATTTATTTTTGCTTTGTTCTTTATTTCCTTCCTTTTGCTAAGATTGAGTTTAGTTTGTTTCTCTTTTTCTAGTTCCTTAAAAAGTAAAAAGTTACCTCGTTTGAGATCTTTCTTTTAAATGAATGTAGGCATTTATTGCTATAAACTTCCATCTTAGTACTGCTTTTGCATCATGCCATAGGTTTTGGTATGTTGTACTTTCCTTTTCTTTCAAGATATTTCTCGATTTCCCTTCTGATTTCTTCTTGATCCATTGATTGTTCAGCAGTGTGTTGTTTAATTACCATGTATTTGTGACTTTTCCAGACTTCCTCCTGTTACTGACTTAAAGTTTTATCCCATAGTCAAGACTAGTTTTGTGACTTATCATATGATCTCTTCTAAAAAAAGGTCTGTATGTGCTTGAGAAGATTTCATATTCTGCAGCTAACGGATGGAATGTTCTACATGTCTGTTAGGTCCATATAGTCTAAAGTATGGCTTAAGTTCCACGTTCTCTTATTTATTTTCTGTCTGAATGATCTACCCACTGTTGAAAGTGGGGTATTGAAGTCCTCTATAATAATAGTATTTTTGTCTACTTCCTTTAGATCTGTTTACTAATATATTAAGCAATATATTATCAATATATTACCTAAATTTAATGAACTCTTATCATTAGATAACAACCTTATCTTTTGTTATCATTTTTGGCTTAAAGTCTGATTTGTCTGATATAAGTATAGCTACTCTGTCCTTCTTGGTTTCCACTTGCATACAGTTATCTTTTCCATCCCTTCATTTTGAGCCTATGAGTGTCCTTAAAGCTGAAGTAAATATCTTACAAGTAGCATACAGTTTGGTGTTTTATTTTATCCATCCAACCACTCTATGCCTTTTGATTGGAGAATTCAATACATTTATATTTAAAACAATTATTGATAGGTAAAGACTCACTATACCATCTTATTGTTTTCTGGTGTTTTGTTGTTTCCTTCTTCCTTTCCTTGTCTTGCTGCCTTCCTTTTTCAACTGATGATGTTCCTAGTGATACACTTTGATTCCCTTCTCTATCTTTTCTGAACCTACTGAAGGTTTTTGCCTTTTGGTTACCATGAGGCTTACATACAATTTTATATATACAACAGTCTATTTTATACTGGTAATAATTTAACTTTGATCACATACAAACTCTAATCTTTCACTTCCCCCCTTTTATGTTTTTGATGCCACCATTTACATCTTTTTATACTGTTTGTCCATTAACAAATCATTGAAGCTATAGCTATTTTTAATAGCTTTGTCCTTTCACCTTTATACTAGAATTTAAGTAGTTAACACATCACCATATGACAGGATTAGAATATTCTGAATCTGATGATATGCTTACTTTCACTGGTGTTTTGTATATTTTCAATGTTATTAATTAGTGTCTTTTCCGTTCAGCTTGAAGAACTTTTCTCAGCAGTTCTGTAAGGCAGGTCTAGTGATAATAAATTCCCTCAGTTGTTTATTAGAGAAAGTGTCTTGCTTTTATTTCAAAGACAACTTTGATGGGTATTTTTGGTTGGCAGTTTCTTTCTTCTGTACTTGAATATATTACCCCTTCTCTCTAGGCCTGCAAGATCTTTGATGATATATCTGCTGATAGCCTTCTGGGGATTAGAATAAGATTTTTCTGTTACTTTTAAAAGCCTCTCTTTTTAATTTTAGACATTTTATTATAATGTGTCTTTGAGAAGATATTTTTTTTTAATTGAAATTCCAGAGTTACCTATTAGCCTCAGAAGTTGGATGTCCAAATCTCTCCCCACATTTGGGAAGTTTTCAGTTATTATTTGTAAGCTTTCTACCCACTTTTCAACCTTTCTTCTCCTTCTGGGACTCCAATGATGCATTCATTATTTTTCTTGATGGTGTCCCACAAGTCCTTCAGTATTTCTTCATTTCTTTTCATTCTTTTTTTCTTTTCACTCCTCTGACTGAATAATTTAAATTGATCTGTTTCTAGCTCGCTGATTCTTCCTTCTGTCTGTATGGTTAAGTCTGCTGTAGAAGTTCTCTATTCAATTCTTCAGTCTGATTTTTTTCTTTCAGAACAACAAAAAATCTTCTTTGTTGGGCAATTCCTGGATCTCCATTCTCTGGGGTTAGTGACTGGATGTTTACTGTATTCCTTTGGTAGTATCATATTTCCCTGATTCTTTGTGATCTTTGTAGACTTTTGTAGGTGTATAAGTTTTTTAAGGAGCAGTCACCTCTTCCAGACTTCATGGACTGACTTCGATAAGGGAAGCTTTCATCTATCGGTGGGTGCACAATGGAATCTGCTGTCACCCTGAATCTAGTGGTTCAGGGCACCAGGTGGGGGCAAGGGACATGAAGTCTCTTCAGCTCTGGTCAATGGGCATGGCAGTAAAGGTTAAAAGGTACCTTGGTTGCCTCTTGTATCACAGGGCCCTGAAATGGCTGCCAACACTGCTCCTCAACTCCTGTGGGGGCGGGAAAGGACTCAGGCGGCTGGCGTCTTACACTTGTATAGCAAAAGAGGCCTGGGTGGGCTGTTGTTGGTATAGTTCCCAGGCTCTTGTGGAGTGGGTAGGAATTCAGGCAGTTGGCATCAGCTAATGCAGATACAGATGGGGTGAGACCTAGGGCAATTTCCAGGTGATCCGTTGGCTTAATCAGTGGCAAAATTAGCTGAGTTTTCCTCAGAGCAGGTCTGTGTAAAAAGCAATCACTCCCACTCTGTGTCTGCAAATAATAGTCTCTGCTTTTCTTCCTTGATCCTAGCTAGCTCTATACATCACCTTTGTTGGTGATGGGGTGAAACTGGGTGGGGTGAAACTCTGGGTGGGATGAAACTGAAGCAGACAGTTGCAAAGTTCCTCAAAAGGCTGGAGAAGCTGTTTGCTCACCCTGCTCTTCCTTTTTACGAGAGGGGAATTCTTTCTAGCTAGGAAGTTCCTTCTCATTGATGAACAATGCCAGCATAAGTGATGGGATGACACAGGCAAAATGGTGCTATCTACTTTCTCTTCTTGTACGATTAGTCTCAGGTTTTTGCTGTTGTTCCACTGTGTTGCTAAAACTTCCTAAGTGGACTCTATAGGTCTCGCAGAGCTGGTTTTACTTGTGGATAGCTAGCCAATCATTGATCTTCGTGGAGGGACAGAGGCTGTGTTCTCCTGTGTTGCCATTTTTTGCAAGTACCACTTTTAAAAGTTACATTAATTATCTCAGCCCATTTTACCCTTATTAATGCTAGATTTTATGCATATGCTAGATTTTGATAGCTGGACATGTAAAATCCAGGTTGTCTGGAGTTTTACTAGGATTAATGAAACAGTAAAGAGGGAGAGCGGTATGAAAGTTGCAAGTTTTTAGAACTACGGTGAATGAAAGAAATGCTAGGGAAAAAATGAGGAAAAAAAAGACTTTCTCTAAAATGAGAATACCTTTAGTAATGACTTAATAATCAGTGATGAAGTATACATTACAACTCACTGAAGAGTTACAGGTAAATGATTGCTAGTTATATTTATAGTGTATTTCAATAAAATGCATAATTTAAAATATGTTGAAGGTGATCCATGCTTTCAGCACTTAATATATTAACCAATCAGCAAACTAGACATAAATAATGGTTTCTAGTGGTCAAAACCTGAAATATAAGAATATCATGAAGACATATCACTATGAAAGATGAAAAACACTTCACTCTCACATAAAAATAAGGCACTGGTACAGGGACAATACTTTTAATATCAAAATATACTGTCAGATACTATAATTACTTAACAGGAAATATTATTTTGAGACATAATACTTTCAAAAAATTTAGGTGCCATAGAGATTACCATGATAATAATGCAGATATTTCTTCTTCATATATAAGGCTTGAAATAGATTGTAGGAATTGAAGAGTTGTAGGTCTCCTATAGAAGAATGGAAAGTGGTATGGCACTATGTGGTCAATTTTACATATTTTCAGATACTATTAAAATTTTTTAAAAGCACGTACCATCTTTGTTCCCATATAAATTTGAGTATGAGAATAAGTTGTATTCTCATATTTATTTAGGTATTCATTTGCATATCCAATTAAATTGAACTGGACAGATATGTATCTCAAAGATTAAGAGCACAAGGATGTGATGCAATCTCATAAAATGGGGAAAGGATTCCTAAAGGTTCATAGTTCACATTTGGAACCTGAAACTGTAACTTAAAGATTTAATAAGTACATAAATTACAAATCAAATATCAGACACAATATATGGTGACTATTTCATAATGTTCCCTTTATTATTAAAATATTGTTTTCATTCTGTTAGTGAAAGAAAACTGTAATGTTACCTTTTAGAGCTTTTGACAGATTCTTGAAAGATTTGATGTAGGACACAATTTTATTTCTTGGCAGAAATAAAATGTTGCTTTTCACAGTAATTGCTTCTTTGGAAGAGAATTAAAGCATCTTTGCATTATTAACACAGCTTTACTAGCACATCAATTATAAAATTCATTTTAGGAATGAGGCTTATTTTAGAATATTATGAATTTCAATGGAGGGTTTTTTTTTTTTACTGTTTTTACACTCAGGGATAAATAAAAAATTGTAAGTTATAGTAGAGGCATGCGATATTTTAAAATTGTTTTAAAACAGTTTATGGCATACATTAACTCTGTATTTCAATACACAGTTTGGGATAAATCCAAATTATATATTTTGGATAAGTCGAAAATCTTTCAACTAGATTAAACTTCAGTACATGTACTTAATAAGTCTATATAGTCTGATAAAGAGGGTTACAAAGATGAGTAATATTCCAGTTCTGTGGTTAATATCATTTCATCTTATTAGTGGACAAGATTATGCAAAAAAGATGTGACATAAAACTGAAAGGAATAAATGAGACAAATAACTACCATGGCCATCCACAATAGAACTTTACAGTCATCCAAAGTCATAAAGAAACAACTTTATCAAAAAGTAAAAAGAGAGAGGAAGATGGTTTTATAAGTGTAGAGAAAGGAGGAATGTTATTCCAAGATTGCTTGTAATAAAAGAAAACATATTATGTATTTACTGTAAACCAGAATTAACAGAAAACAAAATACAAAATACATCTGATTCATTTTTCTACCTGCATTCTATTCTAATTTATCCCTTTCTCTGTGGGAGGGTAAATTCTTCTTCTCTGTTTTCTATTTTTTCTTCTGAAATCACATTTATTCTGGATTCTCAAAGAGAATATTTAACTGTATTAGATTTAAGTTTGACATATTAAAACACATTACCATATTGTAGTTCTATAATTCCTCTGTGTATGTGCTTTCAAAGTTTTAATTACAAAGTACAAATAAACCTTACGAGGGAAAACCATTTTTTTTCAGATTTACTTACCATTTTTGAAATGCTGAAAATATAACTTGAGTTAGTATTTGCAAAGAGGTTTATTCATCTATTCTGCTATTTAATACCAATCTATCATGTGTGAAATGCTTTGCTAGGAGGTGAGGATATAAATCACATGATCCTTCTTAATTAATTGCCAGGATCACAGGTAACAACAGTTGAAAGGAAGTATAGGAGCAGTTTGGGTTGGCTCCAGAAGTTGGTAATCAAGATGAGCTGGAGGTCAGGATCAAGAGTGCATATAGTCCACTGTGAAGATGGAAGTCAAAACGAGGTGGAGAGGAGGTACGGTGGAGATAAGGCAAGGAGTTTTACCAAAGGCAACTAGACAAAAACTTTAGACATCAAAAGGAATAATATTGTATGTCCACTATAAGGAGAAAATATATATATATACATATATATATATACTATATATAGGAGAAAAAATATATATATACATATATATACTATATATATTATATAGTCACATAATCACGGAAGGTAGATTATAGCATAAGGAAGAAAGTCAGTGGTATTATAACAGCTATCTAAGATGTCAGAGGGGTCATCTGAGATTAAAAAAAAATAAACAACAGCAACAAAAAGATAAGGTAAAGCTTGCAAGAGATAACATGCAGGGTCATAGCAACAAAATGACCATGGTACAGAGGCAAAATTCTACAATAATTCCAGTTTCTGATACCATGCAATGAAACAAGCAAGGCTTTAATGACTAAGACTTGGGCAAATCCATATCATACTGTCTCTCTCCACTAGTCTATGAGCTTCAGGATGTATCTGTACTTCCAGGGCAAATATAGTACTTTTGATGGGCTCTGAACAAATATTTATCGATGGCAAAATAAAGGAATGAATAACCCAAAAGTTAGAATCCCAATTCCAAACTCAACCATAAGTTTTCTGCATATCTTTAGTATCTTTAGTATATTAATTATTGTCCTTCTGAGTTTTGTTTAAAAATTGTCTTTACAATTTTTGACCCTCTTTGTAGGTGGTATGAAGATTACAACAAAACTAGTAAATATCCTTGCAAATATTTCTATACAAAATTATATTTACTTCAAATAAGCCCATATAATTTTTAACTTATAACTAAAATATGTCCCTCAGAGAGCTAGCATATACAAAATCCCTGAAACACGAACGTGAATTATGGCTGCCTGACAAAGAAAAAGTGCTTTATTAATGATAAATTCTAGATTAAGCAGCATGCCATTTTGCAATAAAATGCTGTTGTATGTGCACATAGGACACAGCTCTTAGCTTTATTAACAACTAAACTGTAATGCAGTGAAATTTTTTGGATTATATTTGGTAAACCCATAGCAATCTTCAGGAAGCAGCTAAAAGCCAAATCTTGAAACAAAAATCCATTTATATTATGTTGGGAGTTATAACCTAAGTATAAGCTTTATTTCCTTGAATGCATTTCCTTCAAGATGATTGTTTTTTTAACAGCAGAAAATATCTTTATGTCCCATGTAACTACACAGTTGTATAGTTTCCCTTCAGCTACACAGTAATGACTGCTTTTCTGATGACTTTCATGCTGTTAAGTGGACCATTAGTACTTGACTTGTGCCATTACATAGCATCTTAATAGTGACAAACAAATAAACTTGCAAATCAGCACAGCATCGTACTGCCTGCACTATTAATTTTCTTTACATTCTCTGTATTCATTTACATTTTAAGTTCAATGCAGTGAAACTTACTCTGGTAGCATTTTTAAATTCTTCTATGCATGTCTTATTCCCCAATTAATATATGAAAATGAACAGTCACCAACATTACAAATATGTTTAATATTTCTAAATACTAATAGCTAAATGAAGACCCAGCAACATATCCCACAGTCCTATTAGGCTTGCTTGACACAGTTTAGTCCAGTTAGAAAACTGACTAAAACTGACTTGTAAAAGCAAGAATCAGAAGTTCAGAGCTGACACAGACCTATTACATATCGATTCTGTCGATGGCCACAGACCACGCACCATTCTGATCAATGTTTCCCTAAAGTGAATGGGCAGGAGGGATGAATAGCTCAGAGGACTGCAACACATACCACTTCTGGAAAACACAATGCAAAACACAAGCCCTGTTGACAGAGCATCAGTAACAAACCTTCTATAAGGGTGCAAATTGTCTATCTATATAAGAACTGGGAAAATGGGTAGTAAGGATGGATATAGGTAGGTATTCTAAAATATGTATACATTTTCTACACTTTTCCTTGCGGGACTGTTTATAAGACACAAATGATATTGGTTTAAGAAATTATTCACTATTGATAAGAAATTTTGAACATTTGTTATTTTTTTCAGAGCATGATATCTTAAACACCAGTTCAAAAGTATGTTTCTTCATGATTTCTTTTCTCTGCTTTGGAATCCACTAGAAAAGAAAAAACCTAGCACATTATCAGACGTTGCAGGAGACAGCATCTGAGTGCACTGCCCATATTCCTGGCCCTGACAATGTCATGCACTACAGCCTGACTTCCGTCACCAGCACCGCCATTTTTTTGACTGGTTGGATTTCTTTGACAGCTGATGTCCACCAGTTTGGGTAGGCAATGCCTTCCCCAAGGAAATAGCACTCAATAAGTGGTGAGAGTTGGTATATAAATACCTCTGTTCTCTTCTCCACTAGGGCAGGAAAACTGATGTTTATGTTCTACACTGGCTCCCAGAGATTTCCCAGCAGGAGTAAGCTTCAGCCGCCTTATGACTAGGTGCCAGTAGTGGGTACATGCCCCCACAGTTGTGACAACCAAAAATGCATCCAGACACTACCAAATGTCTTGGAGTTGGTGGGGTGGGTGGGGGGGAATTCATCCCTGCTTGTATGACATGAGTTTTACAGCCCAAACATCCTTTCACTACTTCATGAAAGACAGCCAATCAATCTAAAAGGGCAGTAAAGTTTAATGTGGCACTGGAACATAAACTACTTATAGCTAACTTGAACTTGTACCTAATGTTACAAGGTTCCAGAGTTAAAAACATGGAAAAAATAGCAAGGGCTGTGAAGCTTATGTTTCTAAGACATTACTTAGTGGGGTTACAGAGAAAGAGCTACGCTTTTCATGTTTTGGCCCAACAGTAGAATCTGTTATCAGCTTGTATTTCCCACTAGTAGCTTGATATTGCAACGACAGCATGAGGCAGAACACAAAACACTCTGGTAAGATAGAAGACAGATGCCATGTGAGGTAAAACAATATTTCTCGGGAATAAGTAAAATAGATGTAAGCATACTGGTGAAAACAAAATGAACTGTAAGGAATTTCATAAGCACAAAGAAACTGTGCACAAATGACCATTTCAATAATTCCAGATATTAATGGAATTTCTCTTGTACTTTGTAATTCTGTTGTCCGTTTTGCATTTTGATGAATCCCTATCAGTGTTTTAATAAGAAGGAAGGCAGAGTGGATCAGGCCCCTGGGATCTGCTACCATCTTAACCCTGAAAATCTCTATTCTATTTGGCTGTCATTTTTTTATAGCATCATATTGGGAATGTTATACTAGACCTATTCCCTTTGTTAAACTGTGTGTATGTACAAGGTTCATGTATGGCATTTGCTTAATGTAAGAAAAAGCCTACTCAATTTTCAGGGGCCTTTTAAACTTTCTGCATTTCTCATTGCTCTATAGCTTAATGCAACAACATTCTCTTTAGCCTATTAGCTATAGATAGGCAGCGTGCTTTACATACTATGCTCTCTCCTTGATGAAGTGACAGTTTTAATTGGTACCTAGTTTTTATAATTTTCTAACTTTCCATATTGAGCACTTATTAATTTTATGATCAGAAAGTAAATTTTAAAAGCAAAAGTTGAAATAGAAAAAGTCAAAGTATCATATTTCAAAGAATATTTGGAACAATCAGATCATAGAGAAATACATTCCAGGACTATACCTGGCCATACATATCTTGAAGACTCTAAGGTCTTACTAGGCCTTAGCTGTATTAATTAAAAGGAATGTGAAAATTATAGAGGTTTCATGACCTTAAATCCATATTTAGTCAATATCTGTACAGAAAATAGTACGTCTCACCTAAGATTCATAGTGTTTAACTCTCAGATTTCTTAGAGATTTTATCAAAATTATAAGATGGATTTTAGCATCGGTATTTAACCACTGTTAGGAAATACATATATGTCTATATAAATCTATATATAGATATATATAGATAGATAGATATGTAAATATAATATACACACACATATATACACATACATATAAATGTATATATGTTTGTGAAATTTAAATTTATATTTTAAAATAATTTAGTCTAATTATTATCAACATAGTCTTCAAATGACTCAATCATGTTATAAGATACACCATGCTACCTTGACTATTTTCTCTTAGAATGTTACTTTTCCTCATTTATAAAATTTTATTCTATTTCACTGAACGAGCTAAATAGCCTCATTATACTTAATTTCAAGTCCTACATGGGACTTTCTCTTTATATATATATATATATATATATGTTTATTTATATATATAAATAAACATATATATATAAATATTTATATGTATATATATATACACAGATTAAAATATTTAAAAAATTACCAAAGAAGGATAGTGCTACTTTTCAAGTTAATATCTTGAAATTTAAATATACATATACTAAAAAGAAACCATTTACTATTATTATCCTTGTACTAGACAATCATTTTAAGTACAAATTCTGAACCACTAACCGTTTCATTAATAAAGCAAAGTTAATGTTCTATTTTGTTCCAGTAATATAAAAACACATTATTATGCAAATCAATTCATTAAAACAAAACTCAGATCACAAGTATGTTGACATTATGCGTATGAAAAAGCAGGAAGTTTTGCTAAAATGTTAAAAGGTAAAACAAGACAAGAGCTATGTACTAATGAGCGAGGTCCTCCTGCCCCTTTCAGCAGTGCTGTATAGGCAGATCGAAGGCCCTGTCTATGCTGCTTGGCAATTAATGTCTCACAAAAACCGAACACTGCATCCACATCTCTGGCCAAAAGAACACTCATGCAATCGTCTTTGTAACAGGAAGTTCCTGTATTTCCAAGACTTACAATTTCTTTTCCTCAATCTTTATACTTTATTCAACTATAAGAAAAAAATATATTTTTATACAATATATGAGGCAGGGTGAAGAGTTTAGGACAAAAATTCATCTTTCAAATATCTTGGTTATAGGCTTAAATTTCATCATTTCTCTACCTTTTCATTAAGATCTTGAAAAGCTGAAAGTTTTTCCCTTTTAAAAATACAAAAAATTGTATTTTCTTAATGTGCTACCTGGGCCTTTGGAGTACTTTTTCCTAAAGGCCATGGCAATCTCTATAGGCAAAAGTGTTATTCATTTGTGTGACGAGTTGAAGGTAAGGGAATAATTTATTGCTAAATAATTACTTCAAATTAGTATTTTTTCTAATTTAATTTTGAATATTAAAGGCACTCAAATTACTCCTCTCTCTTTAATGACAGATTTAAAAAATATGTACACATGGCAAAAACCATGTTGGAATGGCTATGGCAGCTGACTATCCAGAGGCCAACTTAGTCTCCACACCCTTGCCATCTATAGGAAATATCTGAAAATTTTCACAAGAACATGAAACTAAATTGAAGTTTATGATTATTACGTAGTATCAATGACTATGACTCTGATAATTTGCAACTAGTCCCTAAAACCTGATTGGGCATTCGGAAACATGCAAAGAATAAAGTTAATTAGATCCCTATATCACAGTTTTAAAAGAAGTTCAGAGAAAGTCACAATGTAGGAAGAAATAGCTTGTTAGCTTTCTTTAATACTAAAAATATATGAAGTACTGTAAGCAATGAAGCAAAAACCTTATAAGTTTATATTATATACATTTATGATAGAGAATTTGTAACATGATTTGCCATGTGATAATTTTATTCTGATCAGAACCACAGTTTTAGAAATTACTCCAGGTGTAATGGGGATATTGCGGTTATGATTTTTAAAGAAGACTTTACCTTTTAGGGTCACCTACTAAAATATTTATGTATGAAATGAAATGAAATGATACGGCACAGTTATTTCAAAAGACTCCAACAGCAGGTAAAGAGAACCGGGTGGGAAAATAGATAAAGTAACATTGGTCGTGAGTTGGTAATTGATTAAGTTTGGTGATGGGTAATGAGGGACAGCATTACATTATTCTCTCAAAACCTGAATATTTTCCAAAAGCTTGAGGAAAAAGGGGCATATTTTCAAACAGTTATAAACCTTCACCAACCTAACACTAAGGCCTCATAGACAGCATTTTGCAAAGTTGATCTATTATAATATTTCCCACCCACCAAAAGGAAACAGAAGACAACAAACTAAGTTATATATATTCAATAGGAGTTACTAATGTGAACTCTGCAAGTGATTTAACTACACATCAATTTCACTTTCAATTTTGAGGCAAACAGTTCCTAGCATTCTAATATAATGACTACCAGAGTTCTTAATAATTATGTTTTAATCTCTTCTGAAGTAAATTAAATTTACCATTGGTGGGATACTGACTATAAACTATTTTATTTCCTCTTGTGGCATTACATATTATTGCCATAACAGTATACAAAGTTGAAAAAATAGATTATGCGTATAAATTTGAAGTGGTAAATACACTGAATTTTTTAATGAAAACTAAAGCAGTCCTCACCTTAAAAAATCAATATATTGTACATGTGTGTATGTATACGGCAGAGGTAGTAAATGAAAAGAGAAAACACATAGATTTACATATAAAACCCTTTCTTACTAAGTACTAAACAATTTCTGATTGCTATAGGAGCAGGATTAAAGTTGAGAATATTGATGCTTAGGATATGTACCTACCACTTGTCCATTGTGTGGGTTCTTATGAGCATATGGAGGTCCACGGATATGATTCCACATCTGGCCAGAAGTCATAGCAAAGACTATACACTGAAAGACAGGGTACGATGTGTTTCCATTATAGTAATAATCTGGCTCATTTTGTTACTATTACAGTGTTTTCCCGAAAATAAGACCTAATCGGAAAATAAGCTGTAGCATGATTTTTCAGGATGCTTGTAGTATAAAATAAGCCCTAATGCATCTTTTGGAGCAAAAGTTAATATAAGACCTGGTCTTATTTTCAGGGAAATACGGTAGGGCTTATTTTATATTACGAGCATCCTGAAAAATCATGCTAGGTCTTATTTTCAGGGAAACACGGTATACAACTTATGTTATTACACAAAATAGAAAGAAAAAAAAAAGAGTACAATGTGATAACCTACCAGAGATACCATGGCCCAACCAGTCTTGTTATAGATGAATTCCAAGTTGTTCCTTCTTAAATAGAGCAAACCACCAACAAGTGACACTAACAGGGCCAAAGCAATGGTGCCAGAGTAGTTGGGTGGTCTGAAGACGCGAATCTGCAAAATGCAATGAAAATCTTTAAAGTGAAAGAAACATATTATTTTTTCTCTTGACCACATTCTAAGTCCTTCCAGTCTTCATCACAAATAATTTACAAAGGTGCCTCCTTACTTTTTATACCTGGCACTACCATTTCTTTTACTCTTTAGAAGTCAAAAATATATGCCTTAAAACATAATGACTATGTAAAAAGACTCACTCGTCATTTAAGGTGAATACAGTTGAACATATGCAAAACCTACTTATATTCAACCCAGAGTTGTTCTTCATTAACAATGAAATGGGAAAATGGGATCACCTGGTAAGGAGTAAAGGTGACATGCAGGTATATTATTTGTATTATTTCAAATTGGGACTTTTTAAAAAGGCTCTTTAGAAATAGCTTCATTGAGATATAAACCACATATCACACAATTCATCCAGAGTCAATTCAATGGTTTTCAGCATATTCACCAATATGTGCAAGCATCACCACAGTCAGTACCAGATAATTTGAATCACTTCAAAAGGAAGTGCCATGCCCTTTAGCATTCACTCCCTTATTCCTTTTATCCTCCAGCTCTAAGCAACAACTAATATACTTTCTGTCTCTATAGATTTCTCTATTCTGGACTTTTATATAATATGTAGTCTTTTGTAACTGGCTTCTTTCCCTTAGCATAATGTTTTCAAGGTTCATCCTTGTTTTAGCCTGTGTCAGTACTTCATTTCCTTTTGTGGCTGAATACTCCACTGCATGAATATACTACATTTTATTTATCCATTAATCAGCTGATGGTTATTTGGGTTGTTTCCACCTTATGGCTATTATGAATAATGCTGCTAAAAACATTCTTATATAATTTTTTGTGTGGGCATGTTTCTATTTCTCTCAGGTATAAATGTAGGAGTGGAACTGCTGGATCATACGGAAACTCTATGTTTAATAGTATGAGAAACTGCAGAACTGTTTTCCCAAGTGGCTGCACAATTTTGCATTCCCAATAGCGGTGTATGAGGGTTCCAATTTCTCCTTTTACTTGTTAACGTTTATTATCTCACTGATTTTAGCAATCTTAGTGACAGTGAAGTGGTTTCTCATTGTGAGTTCCATTTATCTGCATTGCACTGATGACTAATGATGTAGAGCATCTTTTCAGATACGTAAAGGACATTTGT
Organism: Rhinolophus ferrumequinum; assembly: GCF_004115265.2. Classification (NCBI taxonomy): domain Eukaryota; kingdom Metazoa; phylum Chordata; class Mammalia; order Chiroptera; family Rhinolophidae; genus Rhinolophus; species Rhinolophus ferrumequinum. The sequence continues at coordinate 71,372,594 of NC_046287.1, read as the reverse complement.
ATACTTTCTTTGCAGAAATGTCTACTCAAATTCTTTACCCCTTTTTTAATTAAGTGGTCTTTTTATGATTGACTTGTAAGACTCATATATACAGAGGGTGCCAAAAATGTATACACATTTTAAAAAAGGAAAACAATTAAAATTGTCATACTCAATACATAACAATAACAAAAGATAAATACAAGTCACATTTGATTTCTGCAATACAAGAGGTGCTCAAAGTGGTTATCATCAGCGTCCAGACACTTCTGATTATGGCGAACTACTGCTTGAGCAATATTCACCAAAGTGTCCACTATACATTTTTTGGCACCCTCTATATATATACTAGATGTTAAGTCCCTTATAAGAAAAATGATTTGCAAATATTTTCTCCCATTCTGTGGCTTGTCTTTTACTTTCTTGATGGTGCACATTAAAGCATAAAGACTAAAGCATAAAGACTATTTTTTAAATGTAGACATAATTGGTATAAACTCATGATGTCCCAGTATGTACAGATATTAGTTCTAATAACATCTGACATTAAAAGAAACCAAGGATACAAAGAAAGATGACTAACTGAGTGCTGGGTAGGTTCAATAGGTAGATAAAAGATGAGCCTGAAATAACAGATGAGTCAGAGATGATCACATTCCCTGCTCTCAGATTTTACTACAAAACTACAATAATCAAAACAGTATGGTATTGGTAGGAAAACAGACACACAGACAAATGGAATACAATTGAGAATCCAGACATAAACCTTCACATATACTAGCAACTACTTTTTGAAAAAGGAACCAAAAACACACAAAGGAGAAAGGAAAGCCTCTTCAATAAATTTCACTGGAAAAACTAGAAAACCAAATGCTAAAGAATGAAACAAGGCTGCTGATATCATACACAAAAATTAATTCAAAATGGATTAAAGACTTAAATAATAAGACCTGAAACAAAAATACAAAGAAGGAAAGATAGGTACTAAACTTATGGACCTTGGTCTCAGAGGGGTTTTTGTGAATTTGACTCCAAAGGCAAGGGAAGTAGAAGCAAAAATTAATGAATGGGGCTACATCGAACTAAGCATTTCTGCACAACAATAGAAACCATTCAACAAAACAAAAAGGCAACCAACCAAATGAAAGATATTTGCAATGATACCTCTGATGAGGGGCTAATGTCCAAACTATAAAGAACTCAACAACAAAACCAAACAATCCAATTAAAAAATGGACAGAGGACCTGAACAGACACTTCTCCCAAGAAGACAAACAGCCAACAGATATATAAAAAGATGCTCAACTTCACTACCTATAAGGGAAATGCAAATCAAAATCACAATGTGATACCACCTCACACCTGTTAGAATGTCTATTATCAACAAGACAAGAAATAAGGGTTGGAGAGGATGTGGAGAAAAGGAACCCTTGTACACTGCTGGTGGGAATGTAAATTGGTGTAGTCTCTATGGAAAAAGTATGAAGGGTCTTCAGAAAATAGTGCTGCCATACAACCCAGCAATTCCTCTTTTGGGTATCTACCCCAAAAAAATTTAGAAAAAACTTATTTGTAAAGATCTATGCTCTGTTATGTTCATTGCAGCATTATTCGCAATAGCCAAGACATGGAAACAACCTTAAGGCTATGACTGGATAAAGATGTGTTTTATATATATATATATATATATATATATATATATATATATATATATATAGGCACTTTACTCAGCCATAAAAATGATGAAATATTGCCAACAACATGGGTGGATCTTGAGAGTATCATGCTAAGTGAAATAAGTCAGATGGAGAAAGACAAGGACAATATGATTTCACTGATATGTGTGGGATATAAAACAAAAATCAACAAACTCACAGGCAGTAATAGTGCATGACATTTACCAGAGGGGTGGGGGAAGGATGAAAAGGGTAATGGGGATCAAATATATGCTGACCAAAGAACATTAGACTTTGGGTGGTGAGCACAGAGTGTAATATACCATGCAGTATTAGGGAACTGTACCCTCAAAACTTATATGTTATTAACCAATGTTACCTGATAAATTCAATTTAAAAAGTAAGGAATAAACTGATTTCCTCTTAAAAAAAAATTTATATGACTAAGAATTTAAATTATCCTCAGTTATATCCTTAACTTAAATTTTATAGCAAAGACATAACACATAGTGTGAGAATAGTTATACCAATTTACAGTCCCAAGAACAGTATATGAGAGTGGAATTATCTCACATGGCTCATAAAAATTGGGTATTAATTCTGTTTTTATTTGTCCAAAAGATAGAAATTATACATCTTGCCTTTTCTTTAAAATGTCTTTGATTCCTAATACCGTTGAGCAATATGCAGTACACTTTTTAGCGCTGAATTTATTTTGTGCCTAACTCACATACTATTTAATGGTTCTTAAAATATCAATGAACCATTATTCTAAAAACCATTTAAATTCACCTAACTCAAAGTTTCGCTTACACCTTTTTGCTATCAGACAGTTTTCTCTAAGCAAGGAGCTAATGCTCCACTGAGAAATTAAAAAAAAAAAAAACAAATCCTGTGGCCTTAGTACAATGCTGTAACAATCTAAGCTAATTAGGCTATTATTAAAACTGTGGGGGAAAATAACATACATGAACATCCGTTCTGTCAGCAATCCACTTTGCTAGTTGTTCAGCTGCAAATCCAATTCTTTGAAGGTCAAAAGTATCAGCTCTCTTGGGTCTGCCTTTTGGAGGAAAATGCATGAATGTAGGAGCAGAGTTCATATTGAGCTGTAAAACATGAGACAGAAAATACTAAATATAGTACCATTACAGCAACCTTTCTAATCATTATTCTAACATTTCATGTTTTGTTTTGTTTTTTTTCTGCATGAATTTTGGAAAGATAGCATTTATTATGAAAATCCAAGTGGCTTTTCAGAGCTTAATTACTATTTTTATTCACCTTAATGTACTGAATAAAAAGAAAACACAAATTTAGCTGTTTGATGAACCTTCACATTTAACATACATCATTGATATTCTCAGCTGTATCTTCTATATTTTATCAGTTATTTCATTCTTTTTCTTTTTAGAATTCTATAGTAAGAGTAAAGAATGAATTAATTCAAAGTGCAAAAAAGAAATACTGTAATTTTTCAGTTTCACTTCTTAAGGAATTACAGAAAAAGGACTTGCATCTGATGAAAATACAAATGTATTATAAAATTAATTTTAAATTATAAGTGGATTGACTTCTCTATTAAAAATGTAAAGACTTTTAAAAATGATAACAGAAGTCAACATTTTTGCTCTAAACAACTTGGATTTACCAGACTGTAGGAGAAATCCACGATAGTCTTTTTCTGTTCAACTTCTCTATTAATACAACTGTCTTAAAATGGTTGTTTATTATTTTCTAAAGACAATTTCCATTTGAAAAGTACACTGAATAGAATTCTAGTCTAGAATAGATAGTATTTATTAGTAATAAAATATCTAAAAACAAATATTAGGTTAATTTACATTGAGGAGTAACCTGCAAAAATACATACAGATTAAATTCTTGCTGCCCAGGAATTAGGAAAAATGTCTCAAATGAAAAGAGAAGAGATTTTTTGCCCTGATTTGTAATACAGTTCAGCATTTCCCATCAAAATCAATATCAAATCTAATGACACATACATTAGGTCAGATGACATCAAGGTAAAGACGAGAGCAGTACCAGCGCTGAGCTTGCATGTTATGGTCAGTTACTAATGTCTGTTAAATTGAACAAAACGCACTTTCTTCCTTTGTGTTTTCTCTCCCTCCAGACTTTGTTCATGTGTGTTTCCCTGATGGATGCACAAGAGATGGCTACAGTCAACATGTAAATATAAGATTTCAAGGGGGAAAGAACAGTCAGAAACTCCATATGAAGGCTTAACATCCTAGAATATGAAGAGTTTAAAAGAAACCATATAATTCAAAGCTTTCATCTGAATTAAAATACACAACTTCCCTAAGGGTACAACAAAGCGGGGTATAACACAGACCTAGTTTCTAGTCCAGAGCTCCTTCTAACACACCATGTTCATGAACTCCTCGGCCTGCTGTCAGACACTTAGCCTCAGACATCACACAGTATCACATATAATGGAAGTCATTTTCCCAGTAAGTTCCCAACGAGCCAGGAATTGACAAATTTCTGCACTTGTTATTAATATTATATTCAGACACCACGCTACTGCCGATGGTGCTTTAAAACATCAGTTTAAAAGTGTACTTCAACAAAATGTGATTCAATGGTGAATGAGAAAGAAAACATAGCATTAAGAATCTTTCAGTGGTTCTCACAAGTAAAACAAAATATATTCTCTTCCACTTTTGTAGATTGCAATTCCCCATAAAAATCCTTAACTGTTATAACTTACACATATTTCTGCACTTACAAATGAAAACTCTTATTGCTAAGCCAGGGGCTAGGTTTTAGAAAAGACAAAGCAGTTCTATATTCGTAATTCTGCTGAATCAAAATTAGCCTGAGGAAAATTTTCAATTAAAAACAATCTTGACTTCCACTCTCAAACTTTAAAAGAAAATGTTTAAAGCATATAAAAGATATATCAACTATTATATCTAACACTATAGCTACATAGTCATATATTTTTAGCCTATAATCAGTACTCAGCACAAAGATAGTTACACTGTGCCTCACAGTTTTGTTTAACCTGAATTACCTGCCAACATTTTAAGAAGAGATTTCATATAGAAATTCGTATTTGGATCTCTTCTTGTTGAAAAACAGAACTAGCTACATGTGGCCTGCATTTCTTTAATGAAACTCGAGCAGAGCTGTATTGCTGTCACTGGGGTCAAGCTTGTCCTGTCTGCTTTGCTGCAGTTCCACCCACATTATTCTGGTTCCTCAACAATCAGACCAAAGATCAGTTACATGGTGTTTTGCTGATTTTCTTTCTCACAGTACTGAGGAGAAAAGTGAAATATGAGTGCTTCTATTAAAGATTTATTTTTTTTTAATAAAGACCAAGAAAGGCTTTGTTGCCATAAATATAGGAGAGGGCATATTTACTTGTGCGAGTGAAGAACTAATACGTTTAATATACTAAGATACAAAATTAATTCAACCTGCTTTCTTAGTTTAGTTTACAGGCCTGGCCAGGACAGACGTTAGTGTTTGAAGCCTCTGCTCTAGCGGTCAGATCGTGGACCTGATGACTAGTTCCTAATGTGACAGAGAGGAGTCACTTCCATCTGCTGATCTTTCAGGCCAATTCTGAGACTCTACAGAGACCCATAAATTACATGAAAGAATATTTGGTTCTCACAGTACTGTGATTTTCTTTATTTATAAAGTTATTTGAAATTACATATTTATGTATGAGTTTTCCTTTATTATTATATTAGCACTCAAGTCTGTAAGCTCCTCATCAGGAAAAACTATGTATGCCTTTTCTTGTCATTCATTGCTCCTACAAGAATAGGCACTCAATATTTGCTGTACAGATAAACAAAAAGAAACATCCCCAAAAGGCAAAAACAAAATTTATGGAGGAAGAAATACGTGAATAGTAATAGGAAAGACCAAGGGTAAAGGCTACTGAAGGCAAAAAAGAATTTATCTCATTCAACCAGAACTGGCAAAAATGAATAAATAATCAATCTGGAAGGAAATAAGCAAAAGATACTCACTAATGGCTCATTTACATTTAGTGAGCTGGATTTTTCACAGAACTAAATGCTTTTCCTTGACGTGGTAAAGCATTATGCTAAAGGCTGTCACATGTGAGACAAGTAAAACAGACCAAGATACCCAAACTAATCAATGCCTGGTACTACAATAAGTTTCACATTTGAAAGGCAGTGATCAAGTAGTGGTAAATATAAAAAATTAATAACTACACAGTAACAGCATGAGTAAGAGCTAGATCTCTGGAAGCCACACTACTGAGCTCAAATTTTAGCTCCATATTACACTAACTTGATAGCTTTGAACAAGTGACTTAACCTTGTCATACCTTAGTTTCCTGATCTGTGAAATAGAGATAACAACAGTATCTTTCTCACTGGATGGCTGTGAAGCTAAATGAAGGAATACACATGAAGCACTTAGAAAAATTCCTTGGAACATAAGCCCTCGATGTTGGCAGTGACGATGACACAACCACGACAAAATTGATAACAAGCATTCTGACACTGCAATTCAGTACTTTGCTCTACAGAAAAGACTGTGTAAATGACAATGTATTAATCCCTAGAGTTGCTGTAAGAGAATACCACAGACGAAGTGGCTTAAACAACAGAAACTTATTTTCTCAGTTCTGGAGGCTGAAAGTATAAGTCAAGGTTCCAGTAGGGTTTGTTTCTGATGATACTTCTCTTCCTGGTTTGAAGACAGCCACCTGCTCACTGTGTCTTCACCTGGCCTTTTCTCTGTGCACATATAGTCCTGCTGTCTCTTCCTAGACACCAGATCTATGAAGTGGTGTCCTCCTTAGACACCAGTTGAAGGAGGTAATTAGGGTTCAGTGAGATCCCAGGGGATTAGGGCCTCCATCCTTATGAGCTCATTTAACCTGAATTATCACCTTAAGGTGATATCTCCAAAAACAGTCACACTGGGATTTAGGGTTTCCACACATGAATTTTGGAGGGACACAATTCAGCCCACAACAGAGAACAAAGACTTCCAAATATTTAACACTTTATTATATATGTGTATATTGCACAATTCTCTATATCTGCCACATTGGAAAAAGTAAAGGTTAAATAAAACTTACATTGAATTTTATGTAAAATTTCATAAATCTATGGATACCACCATCTTAAATCACAATTAAGTATCAAAATGCATGTGGATAATGCCATCTTAAATCACAATTAAGTATCAAAATGCATGTAAACTGCCACTGTATCCTTAAAAACCACACTTCCTCTACAAAAGTTAAAATGTGTTTATGGTACTCACACACTAATGACCAACACTATTCAATGATAAAAATAACATTAGCTATAATTATTTTAATTATGTCACAGAATTTATTATAAGGACTATTGTATTTATCACCTTATGTATTTTTATCTGGCAAACAAAAATGTATCAACCAGAACCAACTCTTAAATATATTAGCAAAATAAAATATAACTTTTACCTGTTGAAAAACATCTGTCCCCTCATCATAGTCCACCATACTGAAGAAGAGCTTGTTACAAAAAGCAGAAGAATAGCGCCAGGAGTTAGCCAGTATTTGATATTCTTCATTGGCTTGCCTGATAAGAATAATGGAGTACAGTAGACACATATCAGTATCCAAGCATTAACAAAGCTATTAATAAAACAAGTAATTCTAGGGCAAAGGTTGGCCACTTTTTGTATGGAATTCAAGCTAAGAATTGATCTTATATTTTGAAATGGTTGTAGAAAATAAAGTAACTATTCCATGACATGAAAATTATATAAAATTCAAATTTTATTGTTCATAAATAAAGGTTTACAGAGCCACACTGATTCATCTATATATTCTTTATGGTTGCTATTGCTCTATTAAGGGCAGTTTTAATAATTGTGACTGAAATTGTATGGGCCAAAAGCCCATCCCGGCCCTTTAAATAAAAAGTTTGATCACTCTTATTCTAGAGGATAAAATCATTATGTCCTCTCTCTCTCTCTCTCTCTCTCTCTCTCTCTCTCTACACACACACACACACACACTTAAATCTTCTGATAGTTTTTAGTAAAAGACGTAGAGCAATTTTTAGTAAAAGACAGAGCAATTTTTAAGAATATTTGCAATTCAATTTAATAATCATGAGGATGCTTAAAATTGTAAACACAGTTATACTGCACCTTTATATATTCCACTTATCTGTAAATTCATTTACATTCAAACCTAAAAATAAGCAACATTTTCTGAGTAGCTAAGCTAAGAGCATAGTTACTCCTATTTTGAATTTATTTCTATTGGATATTTTGTTGATTTCCCAGATAATATTTAGGTGCAGGGATGGAGTAGAAACAAAGAAATGGTATTGCTGGAAGGATATAGACATAGTAATGGAAACAAAAAACAATAAGTGATTGCAAAACATTAATAAAAAAAGATAATGCTGCTTCTATACAGTAGTTGATTATTCACAGGACTTTTGGGGAGTCCCTCTACCAAAACTGGAAGTAAAAAATAAAAAGCTATAATCCCACAATAACAATAAGACTTAAAGTGGAGTCAGCATCAGATAAGAGATTTTAAGAATATCTGGAAAACATAAATCTAGTGGAAAGTTCTGATGGAGGACAGTACAATGTTACAGGAGACTTCAGCTGCCTCAAAAACCTAGGAAAAATACTGGGTTAGAAGCCACAGAGATGCTAAGTCTGAGATTTTATCTTGCTAACAAACTAGCCTGTTATTGTTTCATGGATGCTGGCAGAAGACATGAGACGCCTGGCTCAGAGACAAAGGATTGTATTACTTCATGTTTCTGCATCAATTCCCCGAGACCTCTGGTCTCACAGGGTGACATAAAAGGTCCTCTGAGATGCCTGCACACACAACTGACTGTGTTACCGGAGAGGAATACTGAGTTTGAGGGACTTATTGTTTTTATAGTAAATGATAACAAGTTTGTGCTATGTTTGGTGGGAGACATCTTTTTCCTAAGGCTTGTCCCTTAAGGAACATACAACCCTTTGTATTCTTGGCACACCCAGCAAGAAAAATGCAGGGGTGCTCAGGGCCCATGGCCAACTGTGTCTCCCAAAAGTATTCATACACACACACTCACACACAAAATGTCATGTAAAAAGGAACACGGAAAATAAAAGAGATGGCACTTATACATTTTAAATATGACTGTTTAAATTAAATACTGATACTAGAAGATAGAGTTAAATAAAATTCACAGAATAAAAAAGACACAGATAGATTGCATTGTGGGTAGGAGGGAATAAAGGTCCTAGAAATATAATCCAATAAATCCAACTTTCAAACAAGAGTCCCAGAGAGAGAAGAGAGACAAAATGGAGGAAATATTTCTAGAGACAACACAATTTAAGATTAAATCTTCAAATTAAAATCATTTCCTAGGTTCTGAATAAGAGGAACAAGAAAAGACCAATACCTAGACATATTGTGATATGTCAGAACATTATGGATAAAAGAAAGATACTAAAAGTTTTCAGAGGAAAAAAAAACATAACAAGGGCAAACAATGAGAATCGGATTGGACTGGTTATTTCCAACACTAGATACTGGCAGATAATAAAACAATCCCTTCAGAGTTTTGAGGGCATGTTATTTTCAATCTAGAATTCTATATCAAGCCAAACAACTAAGTTTGAAATAAATATGGCCTCAGAAAAGAAATGTGAAATTACTTTAGGATATAATTGATAGAAAGGAAATATGTATAATAAGAAAAAGAAAACTTGAGACTACTACAGAAGCTCTACACGAAAGGCAAAAGGGCAACTAGGAAGATGGTAAGGTAGGAAGGGCAGAAGGTGTATAAGAAAGCTATGATCCAGCTATGAATTACAAAATAGAGCAGGCATTTAATTGGACTTCAAGGTGAACAGAATAGATTCTAATCAATCATTGGAAAGAGTTGGAAGATATCAAGACTAGTAAGGCATATCTGGTCCCACAACAAGAAAAACGACAACAAAATGAACAAATGTCAAGGTCTAAATAAGAAGCAAATTAAAATATATCATAATTTTGATTAATTGGTGATGAGTAAGGTTATTTTGAACATTCTGAGTAGGACAGAGGTCATAAACAACAGCACTGTAGAAAAGGAACCATAATCGTAACATTCTACTTTGCCGTTGGTGCTATTTATGTAAAACTAATAATATAAATGCTGTTTGTCATCTTTCAACTTTCTAAATCAAACTATAGACAGATCACAGATGTAATTATGGTTATAGTATAGAATGCAAATGCTATCAACTATGACAATACAGAAGTACTGTGAAAAGGATTCGGTGGGTAAAAGGGAAGGAGAAGAGGTGTATGGGGAAGTACTTGTTAATCTTTATGTTATAAATCAGGGGATCAAGAGATATCACCTACCTTTAATGGACAAGAAATAGAAGGATGCTATTAAGTGTTAGAATAATAAAAGAAAAACTATAAAAACGATAAGGGTTTAGTGAGATGAGTTAAATCCTCATTTATCATAGCAAGAAATGTAAAGATTGAGTCTTTGTATGAGATGAATAACATTTGGAGATATGAAAAAAAAATCACCAGAAGAAAACACAATGGAATAACAGTGAATACCTGTGGCCAAGTCTGCAAACAGGTGAGACCAAGGGCTAAGGATGGTAGTTGTTCATTTTAGCTCCCCCCTCCCTTTTTATTAACAACAAGCACATAATATTGCTGTGATTAAAATATATATCTCAGAGAGCTAAATACGAAGAGCTATAATCTGAGGTTATTTAACATAAAGACCATAAGAGAATCTTTGATCAGAGCATAGTACAAAAACTGATCATTGTTAACAATCAGCCTAAAACTGTATTGTGCTCAGTAGGCAGAAAATTATATATGCTATATATTTAGAAATGTTCAATGAAAATTATTACAGATTTTTAAAGCTTTGGTGGTTAAATAAGATTAAGTTCACTATAGTTCACTGAAAAAGTATTTCCTCAGCACCAAATAGCAAGAAGTGAGTTAATCTCCAGGGTCTCTGCTCCTGAGGAGTTGGTGTTGTAGTGGGAAGACAAATAAATACATGAAAGTAACCTAAAGCTAAAATATACACTGAAGAAAAAAATACATGGAATAATATTACAGAAAATCAGGAGGATCTACTCAAAAGGTATGGTCATAAAAGGTTTCTCGGATGAAGTGATACTAAAGCTCAAATTCCACAGATGAGAAAAGCCATCAATGAAACATCTAGAACATTTCAGGTAGCAGAAACAGCAAGCACAGAGGCCTGAAGGAGGAAGAACTTAAAATGCTGGCAAACTGGAACTGTGGTGTAAGTGAGAACACACACTCTGTTTACTAGAGAAACACAAAGAGTACCCAGCTTGCACCCTCCCTCAGTCTATGGAAAACAGTGCCTCATTGCTCCTCTTCCAATCCTAACATAAAAACACAGCGAAAAGCAACAGGAGCCCTACAATCTGATTTGATTTTTGCCACATTGACTATAATATTATTGGTAAGCATTGATCACTGATTTTTCAAAGAAAAGATGAATAATAACTTCCCACAGTGAGTTGGCACTGACGATGAAGTAGGTCGGAATATCTTTGTAAACTAACAAACCTTACGAGACCAATGTTATCTTAAAAAGAATGGCATTACAATTAAGAAAACAGTGTAGTTTTCCACAGAAGAATATTTTACACACAAAAATAGTTTCACTTTTAAAATGAAACTTAGGGAAGTAGCAAATCAGCAAAAACTGGCATTTCGGTGATGATGATATTTTGAGAAATGAAAATGCTTCTTTCTGAAAAATACACAAGAAGAATCAAATTTTAGTATTTAACATCCGTGTATATATGGAATCTCATGGAATGACATTAAACAAGGATAATGTTGAATTTCTTTCACTCGTGATGTTATAACCTAGCACAGACCTACTAGACTCTCTAAGTATACATTCATGCACTCATTAATTCACACCACAAATATATAGAGGGTGTCAAAAAATCTATACACATTTTAAGGAAAACTGTATTAAAATTGTAATAATATATACCAATAACAAAAGATGATACAAGTCACGTTGGACTTCTGCAATCACAAGAGGTGCTCAGAGTGGTTACCATCAGCGTCCAGAAACTTCTGATTACGGCAAACTACTGCTTGAGCAACCTTGACCAAAGTGTCCACTTGTATACATTTCATTTTTTGTCACCCCCAGTATATTAGTGCCAACAATGTTTCAGATAATGCAGGCGTGAATAGTAAGTACAAGGTCCCTAATCTCAAGAGTACAGTTCAGTGAGCAAGAGAATAAACATGAAACTTCAGATAATCCTAAGTACTCTGAAGGAAAGAAGAAAATGTGATAGAGTATTGAGGAATCAAAGAGGATGAATTCATTTTGCCTTCAAACTCTGTATTCCTTATCATCCGATTGTTCAGTTTAACTTCCTAATAATAATCAAAGATAGATTCTAGCTTCCTTTAGTGAGAAACCCTAAAGTTTCCTACTGCCTGTATCATAAAGACAACGGGCAGAACAGAAGATGAGATCCTCCATACCCTGCCCACAACTTATACCCACAATCTGTCTCTATCAACATATTAAAGGGGCCTCTGTTTTGTGACATCCCATGTTCATTCTGGAAGCATTAAAACACCAAATACTTTGTTTACAAAGTCCTCCATTCTTTCAAAAGCTTGCTCAAAAACTGTCTCTCCTCCAGAAGTCATTTCAAATCTCTGCAGTACTTGTTGAGGCAGCTGTTTGAAATGAAAATTCTTAGCTACTGTGCAGCTACTTATTTTATGCATGTATCAGTACTGTTTGTGCATATTATGCTTATGCATTGATTGTCCACGGCTAGGACCCGGTACAGAATAAGCATTTAATAAAGGTTTGATGATGGTGGTGATGAATAATATACTTTCCTAAATAGTAAATATATATACCCTAAAACTAAATATCACTAAATTAGAGATTCTGAACTCTTGAAAGTATGATTAAAGCCCACTTAGAATTATGTCACAGGATAGTATCTTTTGTAAGGCCAACTTGCTTTACTCTGTTGGTAGTCTTAGGAAGAAAAAAATGAACACTTTATCACAAATAAATGCTATTTATCAAAGGAATAGTGGCCATTACTTAAAAGTTTGTAATGACTAAATCAGCATCTAACATAATGTTCTTAATGTTAACTTCATATGCAAATCTATCTTAATCAATATTTATTCAGCATTTTAATATGTGCTGCAATAATAAAGAAGTATACGTCACATCTCCACCTTTAAGAAGCTTGTTAGAGAAAGGAAGAGACACACACTGACACATAAATAAGATATATATTTAACAAGAATTTAGGTTATAGGTGCTATATGGCATATAAAGGAGGGTGAGATCACAATGGAATGGAACTGGACAAAATATGAATGTGAAAATATTCACAAAAGAACAGAAGGCCTAAAATTACAATAAGCAAGAAAGGACAGAAAGAAAATATTAAGGTAACAGAAGCAGGATAAACAAAGACTACCAACTCTAAAATGTTATTATGTGTTCAAATAATAGAATATACATTTCATGTTAGAAAATAAAGAAAAGAGAGACTGGAAGCTTTCTTCTGGTAGAAAGATAAATAGGACCTGGACGTTATTCTGTAAACAGTGAACAATTATGAGTGTTTTGAAAGAAGTGGATTATGCAAAATACTAATTAAGAAAGCTGTATCTGGCAACAGTGTGTATAATATATTGGAGAAGCAGAAAATGTTTGGAAGCTACTCAGAATGTTACTATAATGGTCTACTTGGGAAAAGAGGGGATATTTAAATAGACTATAAATGAAGATTGACCTATTTCTTACATATTCTCCTTTAGAATCTAGAACACCAAAGCATCCAGCAAACTTTTTTTACACAAGCTGCTTCTACTTAGGAATATATCTAGCTGAAATAGAGAATTCCAGGGGAGCTAAGTAAATTATATTTTTTCAACACAAGTACGATACTTAAGAGAAAATTTAATATTGACAAGGTAAATGGGGGCTTTTTTCTTTTTTCTGTTAATTCACTAGCAGTAAGATCAACGAATAGAACTGTCATTAAAAATAATTCAGCAAGCCTGAGAAACATGAATTTCAATGTTGTCATCTATTCAGATGACTCATTAGATGGAATGTTTCCCAGTAACAAACCCTGTTTTCTAAACTTAACTCCATTATCCATATACCCCTTCAGTCCAACTTCTTAATGATTAATAGGGAATAGAAGAATCCTAACTAATGACAAATAAGAAATTCACTGGATTTCTGTATATGTTTATGTCAGCTTGGACAAAGGAGCGAAGTGAGGCATCACTAAGTGCTTATTGCCACACTTCAGACTTCACTGCCATCTGAAAGTGAAAACTGAAAAAACCCAAACGCTCCAAACATTTAACTCAAGTTAGCATATTTCTAACACTGTTAACTAAAAAAAATATATGTTCTGTTTAGGCAGCTCAGGAATATTAGAGGCTTAACTATAAATTTAGGAAACATTGTCAATTATTCTAATAGATTCACATGCAGCCTGAAGAGGGCAGTCAAGTTGTACCAAAGCATCCAGGAAGGCTGCTGGGCACAGTTCTGCTAAACGTATTGTTAAATCTTAATTTTTTTATTATGGAGACAAGAAAAAAATTACTTAATCCAAATGCTATAACTTTTTATATTATAATCATTTTTACAGGTTATGTAAAACTAAAAAGGATTATTAATTCATCTGTAGTTGTATATATTTAATATATTTCCCATGATGAATGTAATTTTTATCTGTAATGCCCTTGAAGGGATTTTTTTTTTTAAGAAATGTGATTTCTCTTTTCAGTGTTATTCAAACTTCCTAAAAGTAACGGGTTCATATCAAAATCCCATGTATCTCTTTTACAGCCATATGTTTATGATGACTTACATATGTATATAAATATATAGTACACAGTTATTCCAAAGTATGTCTTAATAAACCCCAAAATTAATCCATTTCGATAGATATTGATATACAGAAATCTGGTGTGAGCAGAACCACCTATTACTTATGGTTTTGAAGAGAGAAAAAAACTGGTAAACAGCATCCTAAACAAAGATTTTAACAGAATGATTTCTCTCTAGTTGTGCTACACGTACCCAGGAACCTACTGAACACACTGAAATACACTAAATAGATCCAATACTCTGAAGAGCTGAGAAGTCAACAGTTCACTACCATGCTGTAATTGACTCTGCAAAATTCACTTGGTAGATAAATTGAAGAGGTTGTGCCCATTATGCTCTGTTTCCTATGCATCTGTATTTTCCTCTATCATACCTAGTAACTAGATGCCTTTCCTTGGAAAACAACTCTAACATAAAACATGTGATTCAAACACAAATCTTAAAAGAAAAAAATGTATATTAATATAAGGTATTAAATTGTACGTACCATGCATAGTTACAACTTGGTTCAAGTCAATAAAACTTTTGTTCTCTTAAAAAAATGGTAACACCAACATATAAATGCTTAAAGGCTGTATGTATGCTAAGAAGACTGGCACACAATGCAGTAAAAAAGCAGATTCATCCATTGTTCATTTGACAAATTTTTATCTACATGTATACTATAAATATGAGGACTATAGTATATATTTGATAAATGTTTGTGGAATTAACAGAAATAATTGATAGATAAATGAATAAATGGATAAATGAATACAGTATTTAGTAGGAGTACATGGAAGCAGAAAGAAACAGGCCCTTGCCTCAAGATATGTCATGTCATTAGGGAAACATTTATAATGTTAAATAATGAAAACAAAACAAATGATGAAGTTCAAAATAATGTAAATCTTGTTTATCATAACATGCCCAGAAATTATCATCATATTAAAAAGAAAATTCGTTGAATAAATGAATTAATGCATTCATCATAAAGCCCGACAAGCTGAAATTAGGAAAGCATTAACTTGTACCTTAAATCCTGCAGGACTACTCAACAATTGTACGCTTTAGTTTCACATGGTAGAGAGACTGAAATATGCAGCTTTTAGAGAACTTTTTTGTAATGACTCAAAAAGGCAGATAAAAGATTATAGAAACTATGTTCCAGGAGATGGAGATCAGGTGTTTTCTACTTAACTGAAAGCAACACTATCATCATAACATTTATTTTGTACTAAGAACCCTTTTATGTATTTACACCTATCTTACTTAATCTTCACAAAGCCTTGTAATACAGATACTATGTAGTTCTATCCCCACAGTTGTAACTATGCATGTTATATACAATTTTGTATCTTATAATCATATATTTTTCCAAGAGTCTGAAGGACAAAGTTAATAACTTGTCTCTGTCCCATCGCCAGTAATTACTAGAGACAGCAGAATTCAAACTCGGGTAGTAAGAGATAGGTTATAACTATACCTATGGCTATACATAAAGATATAAATACAAACTCAATTCTCAAAGCATTTTCCCTAGACCAGATGACCAAAAATCATCTGGGATATTTTTGTAAGACTTCATGTGTTTAGAGCAGTTTTAAGTTTACAAGAAAATTGAGAAGGAGAAACAGATTTCCTGTATATCCCCAGCCCCCCATAGTCTCCCCATTATCAACATCACTCACCAGAAGGGACTTTTTTCTTTTTCTTACCAAGGATGAACCTATATTGACACATCATATCACCTTAAATCCATAATTAACCTTAGGGTTCACTCTAGGTATTTGCACATTCTATGGGTTTGGACAAAAGTATAACGACATATTATCTACCATTATAATGTCTTCAGAGTAATTGCACTGCCCTAGAAAGTCATCTGTATTCTGCCTATTAATTTCTCACCACCACTTACTGGTAACTACTGATCTTTATTGTCTCCATAGTTCTGCCTCTTCTAGAATATCATATAGTATGTAGCCTTCTCAAATTTGCTTACTTCACTTAGTAGTATGCATTTAAGGTTCTTCCATGTCTTTCATGGCTTGATAGTTCATTTCTTCTTCGTACTACATAACATTCCATTGTTTGGACGTACCACATTTATTAATCCAATCACCTACTGAAGGACATCTTTGTTGCTTCCGAGTTTTTGGCAATTAGTAAAGCAGCTATAAACATCTCTGTGCAGGTTTTTGTGTGGACATAAGATTTCAACTTCTCTGTATAAACACCAAGGTGAGTGACTGCTGGATAATATGGCAAGAGTATGTGTAGTTTCGTTTAAGAAACTGTACAGCCCAACGAGGCTGTACCATTCTGCATTCCCACAAGCAATGTGTGAGAGTTCCTGTTGCTTCACGTCCTTGTCAGCATTTGGTATTGTCAGTGTTTTGGATCTGGTCTACTAATAGGTGGGTAGTGGCATCTCATTGTTATTTTAATTTACATTTCCCTGATGACTTAAGATGTGAAGCATCTTTTATATGCTGATTTACCATCTGTTTATCTTCTTAGGTGAGGTGTCTGTTAAGGTCTCTGGCCTATTTTTTTTTTTTTTACTTGGGTTATTTGTGTTATTGTTGAGTTTAAACAGTTCTTTGTAAATTTTGGATAATAGTTCTTTATCAAAGGTGCCTTTTGCAAATATTTTCTCCCAGTCTATGGCTTGTTTTCTAATTCTCTTGATATTGTCTTATGCAGAGCATACAGTTTTCTCATTTCAATGAAGTCCAGCTTATCAATTATTTCTTTCATAGATTGTGTCTTTGGTGTTTTTTTCTAAAAAGATATCATCATGCCCAAGGTCATTTAGGTTTTCTTCTATCTTCTAGGAGTTTTATAGTTTTGCATTTTACATTTAGGTTTATGATCCATTTTAATTTTTGTGAAGGATGTAAGGTCTGTGTCTAGATTCCTTTTTTTCTGCATGTGGATGTCTAGTTGTTCCAGCATCATTTATTGAAGACACTACCTTTGCTCCATTGTGTTGCCTTTGCTCCTTTGTCAAATATATGGAAGTCTATTTCTGGGCTCTCTGTTCTGTTCTATTGATCTAGTCATCTGTTCTTTCACCAATGCCACACTGTTTTGATTACTGTAGCTTTATAGTAAGTCTTGGAGTTAAGTAGGGCCAATTCCCCAACTTTGTTCGTCTTCAATACTGTGTTCGCTATTCTGGATCTTTTGTCTCTCTGTATCAACTTCAGAATCAGTTTGTCAGTATTCACAAAAACGACTTGCTGGAATTTTGATTGGGAGTACACTGAATCTAGTGATCAAGGAGATCAAGTTGGGAAGAACTGACATCTTGACAATATTGAGTCTTCCTATCTATGAGCATGGAATATCATATCTCTCCATTTCAGTTCTTTAATTTCATTCATCAGTTCTGTAATTTTTTTTCTCATACAGATTTTTCATACATTTTGCTAGTTATACTTCAATATTTCATTCTTGGAAGTGACAATATAAATGGTAGTGTGATTTTACATTGAATTTCATGTGTTTGTTGTTATATAGAAAAGCAACTGACTTGTATACTATAACCTTGTATCATGTAACCTTGCTATAATTGCTCATTAGTGCACGGAGATTTGTTGTTGATTTTTTCGGATTTTCAAATAGACGATCATGAAATCTGCAAAGAGAGTTTCATGTCTTTCTTCTCAATTTGTATACATTTGATTTCCTTTTTAAAAGGTTTTTATTTGATTTTCACTTATTCCTTCTTTGGTGCTCTTTCTTTCTTTATGTAGATCCAAAATTTCTGACCTACATATTTTCCTTCTCTGTAAAGGACTTCTTTTAACATTTCTTGCAAGGCAGCTGTGTTGACAAATGCCCTCAATTTTTGTTTGTCTGAGAAAGTCTATTTCTCCTTTACTTGTGAAGGAAAACTTTACAAGGTGCAGAATTTCTTTTTCTCTCAACACTTTAAATATATCACTCTACTCTCTTCTTGCTTGCATGATTTTTGAGAACTCAGATTTCATTCTTATCTTGTTCCTCTACATGTGGTGTATTTTATTTATTTATTTATTTTCTTTTTCCTCTGCTTCTTTTTGTTTTTTAGTTTCTGTAGCTAAGGTATAGTGTTTTGTTTTGTTTATTTGTTTGGAGATTTATTCTTCTTGGTGTCTTCTGAGGTGGTTTGGTGCCTGAAATTAGTTTGGAGAAATCTGTCATTATTGTTTCAAATATTTATTCTGTTCCTTTTTTCTGCTGCTGCTATTCCCATCACACATGAATTAAGCCTTTTGTAGTTGTCCCACAACCCTTGGATATTTTTGTTTTCAGTCTTTGTTCTCTTTGCTTTTTAATTTTCAAGAAGTCTATTAATACATCCTCTAGTTCAGAGATTATTTCCTCAGCCATGTCCAGTCTACTGGTAAGTTCATCAAAGACATTCTTCATTTATGTTACAGTGTTTTTTCACTCTAGCATTTCATTTTGGCTCTTAGAATTTCCATCGCTCTGCTTACATTGCCCATCTGTTCTTGACTGCTGTCTACTTTATCCATCAGAGCCCTTAGCATGTTAATCATAGTTATTTGAAATTCCTGTTCTGATAATTCCAACATCCCTGAATATGATTCTAATGCTTGCTTTGTCTCTTCAAACTGAGTTTTTTGCCTTTTGATATGTCTTGTAATTTTTTCTTGATAACCAGACATGATATACGGGGGAAAAAGGGACTGCCATAAATAGGCCGTTAGTAATGTAGCAGTGAGATGTTGGCAAAGGAGAAATGGTCTACAGTCCTGTTATTAGGTCTTGTTTTCTGGAGAGCCTGTGCTTCTGGACTGTGAATTTCACAATTGTTTCTCAGTTTTGTTTTGTTTGTTTGTTTCCTCCTCCTTGTGGAACAAGATGGCTGGAGTATGCTGGAGTTGGGTATTTCCTTTCCGCCACATGGAACACTCGAGGCAGGTGGAGTTGGATATTTTCCTTTGCCAGTCAGTTAGGCCTTGATAATAATACCCCAGCCTGTTCGGGATCGGTTAACTAGTTTCCCCGGAGGGTAAACCTTATTAAAAACAGTGCTCTTGTGTATTTCAAAATGGTTCCTTTCCCCTCCATGTGCTGGAAGCCCAAGGGATTTTTATCTGATATTTACTATGGGAATCTGGTCAAGCTCCTGGAGGTGAATCTTACAATATTGTAGGAGCTCTTCATGACTGGGTCCCCTTAAGTTTTTAACTCTAAGAATTGTCCACACTGAGCTTCCAGGAATTTATCAATTACAGTTCAGGTTTTCCTACCCCAGCACTGGTTCCCACACAGGTTTCTGCTCATGTGTCTTCTCCTCTGGTAAATTGTGACTCCCTGTATTCACCTTCTTTTCCAAATTGGACCTCTTATAAATCCAGGAAGAGTTGATTTTTCAGCCTGTTTAACATTTTACTTGTTGCAAGGATGAAGTGGCAACTTCTACACAAGTTCAATACACACAGGATTGGAAACTGAAAGTGGATTACTTTTAAAATACAAATCCCTGAACACATACAAGTTAAATCAGTCCCTTCTAAGCATGGGTTCTGGGACTATATATTATAACCAACTTTCCAAGTATATTTTACACATGCAGAAGTATGAAAATAGCTGAAATAAATGAATACTGGAAAAAAAATGGAAAGTCTTCTCAGATTAAGTAATTTCATCTAATTCTATAGTACTCCACCCCCCCAAAGTTAAACATATTAGTCTAAGTTCAGAAAGAAAAAAGAAAAAAACTGTACAAAATTAAAATAATTTGTGTAAAATACAACAAATATAAAAATAATCAGACTTCCAAATAATGTAATACCACTCTTATTATTACATTTTGGCTAGGTAGAAAGTATTTATATAGCATTTGAAATCTGAAAATCTGGACTTGTATACTGGCAGTGAACTTCATATTGTATAAAATTGGGAAAGTCACATATACTTTCTGTTTATCTTTCCCTTTGTTGCATGACAATACTAGTAATTGCTCTCTCACTGAGGTTAAAAACCTGAGGTATATATCAAAGTATTTATACTTTGGTTTGGAAAGGGTTATGCAAATATCAATGTGTTTAGCATCTAGCATGAAATCCATTGACTGTTTGCATTTTCAAATCTCATTTCTAGCTATTTCCCCTCTTACTCTGTAACAGGCCCCAAATCATTTTTACTTCCCTCGATAAACTAGGCTTACTCTTGAAATTTGATTTATGTGCTCTTTCTTCCTCCTCTTCAACACTGCTGTCTATAGACACAGATCACACACACCACACAACACATATGACACAGTTGGCTCACACACATTACAGAGACATGTCCAGGGTATTGAAGCAGATATAAATGCCTCATGAATTCCTAATCGTCCTGCAGATTTTATTACCTCAATTATCACTTTCCCAAATAAGTCTTTTTTTGGACATCCAGGGTCCTCTCATAGATCTCTGCTTTTCTTTCATGGTGTGTATGAGTTAAGTAATTGTAAGTTAACTGAGTAATGTAACTACTGTCCAGACTTCAACTAGACTCGGAAATCAATTAGAGTTGCCACCAGGTCAGTTTATTCTCATTATCTCCCTAGTATCCAGCACAATATCTATACATAGTGACTGTTCAATAAATAGTGGTTCAAAAAATAAATGTTAGGATCAAAATAATATTGTATCATCACAGTAGTACCCAATTCCATGGCAAAAGGCCACAGAATTATAAAATAAAGATTCTGTTTGCCACTAGTTCCAGATAAGATTTTTAAGGGAAAAACAAAACAATAAACCCTATTCTACAGACCTGAAAAAAATGAGAATTTAAATAAAAAACTGAAATGAATAATAAGTATATAACTTGTTGCCAAGAATATTAAGAAACACTTCAGAATTATTAATAGGTTCTATGTTGGGGGTCCCCAGTACCAACCCTAAGTTCGGTGATTCATTGAAATAACTCACAGGAATTAGCATACAGTCATACTCGTATTCATTACAGTGAAAGGTTAAGATTTATTATAGTGAAAGGACGCAAAGCAAAATCAGCACAGGAAAAAGGTACCTGGAAAAGTCTGAAGGAACTAGATGCAAGCTTCCACCGGTGATTCCCAGTGGAGTCACACAAGACTCACTTAATTCCTTCAGCAATGAGTTGTGACAACACTTGTAGAGTGACATCTACCACCAAAAATCAAAGATTTGATGTCCAAGATTTGTCCCGGGGGCTGGTCACGTTGACACTCTGTCTAGCACATGCCAAAATTCTAGATTCTCAGAAGAAAAGTTTTAAGTGTTCAACATAAACCCCATTGCCTAGAGTTTAGGAACAGTAAACCACTCTTATCAGTTACACAATTGTGAGAACATTCCGAAAATCCAAGTTCCCACATACCTGCAGCCCCAACTGGAGCGCAGGCCTTTCTGAGGACAGTGGTCTCAGGTCGGCCATGTTAACTAGCTTCATTACAGCCACCATCATCTGATAAATGAAATGAGCAATTCATGTTCTTTACTGATGTTCTTTACTGACAAAGACAATGATGTACCACAAAGAAGGAATACATCGGAACCTCTTTACTTGACAACGTGTTTAATTTTTTGAATTCATTCCTATGAGCCCAAGCCTCCTATTCAAGTGAAACTATTTAGGAACTAGACTCTGGAACTATGATAAACACTACAACTTAATATGTTAAATGACTATATTATAAAATCATGGAAATCAAGGACAAATGCTTTAAAATAACATGAATGTTATAATTTATGACATGTATTTTATGTATAATACTTTTCGCTTTCAAGATAAAATGTAGAAACTTTCATCTTTAGTTTGAATGCTTGATAGTAATTATCAAGACTATACGTTTAAAAGCAATGATATTGTTTCAGTGGTAATCGTTATAAAGCAGTTTTAGAGAAATAAACTGCTACTTTATAGCCTATTTACTTCTGAACTGTGTAATAAGAAATCTTTCAGTGTATTTTTCTTCCATATGTAGTATTCTCATTCATTTCATTCAATAAAATCCTAGTAACTACAGAGATTGCAAAGCGCTGGATTGCATGTGATCTAGCATAGACTCATCATCATCATCATATTAACATAATAGTTTTTTTTCAAAGAACTTTCTACCTTATGGTCAGACTCCAAATTTCTTTTGTAAGATTAAAACTCTACCTGAAAAATTACTGGATTCCTATAGGATAAGGACAACCAACTAATAGTTTCTAAAAACTATGCAGATCTACCCAAAGAACAAACAAAATTATTCATGGCTATAGCATAACTAGGATAAAAAGAATACTATAGAAGGCAAAGGTATATAAAAGTGGAATAATTAACATCTGAAACCTCAGAAACCTATGCAAGAACAAGAAGTGAGGTGAAAACTGCAAAAGAAAAGAGGAGAAGAGAAATCCTGGCAGAGGTAGAACACAAGGGGGAAAAAAATCACTCCTAGGGAAAAAAAAAAGATCTCAGCTGAACTGGAAAATATTGAGAATAACAGTAGATAAGAACAGTGGCTGCTAGCCAGTATATATAAATGAAGGGGCTTGGAAGTACATGGGAACAAACATGGCAGTCTTAAGAATGCATCACTTTGTGGAGCGTGGGAGAGAACTTAAGAAGAGGCAGACAGGCAGGCCTTGGAAGCCTGGTGATTCACTGGAAGGGGAGAAGGTCATCATGGAAAGTGCAGGACCTATGGGAACATAAAATTGTCTCTGAATCAAAAGACCCTACAGGAAGGGAGGGAGGGAGGAAGTCTTTGTGCTCAACCTATTCCACTTTATAAACAGAAAAGGGTACTTAAAAACCTACTAGGCTACTTAAAAGTCTAACCCATCACCTCCACATATAAACTACTGTTTCTGGTCAGTAACAAAAAAAGAAATTTAAAGAAGACCAAATAACCAGCAGTATCCATTACAAAGAAGAAAATCAAAAGTAAGAATCAAAATTCTCCAACTGATAAAAAATGTCCCTAAAAACCAACCATGAAGGGAAAAAAAAAAAAACACACACACACAATAGTCCAACTTGAATTAAGTATCATTAAACAAGCATATGAAGACAAAAAAAAAAAAATCTCAAGTAGGAAATTAAAAAAACTCAAAATAGAAGTGAATGAAAAACAGGAAGATATATGTGAGAGTTGACCACACTCGGGAAACCAATAAAAAGGAAAAAACAAAACAAGCGAAACACAGAATCCCTGCAGAAATGTACACTGCACTACAAAGTACTCAAAGAACAGAGCTGCCTGAAAAATGTAATAAAGGAATGTAAACAAGAGAATAAAAACAAAATAAAGGTTAAAAAGGAAAAAGGCATGATAGATATAAAAGATGGACAAGAAAGATTAAACGCATGGAGAACTGGAGTTCCTGAAATAGAAAAATAAAACAATGAAACAGAACTGATGTTTTAAATTACATACCAATGAAACTTTCTGGAAATAAAAGAAGACCTATATCTATATGTCAAAAGGGCTCACTGTGTACCTGGAGATGGTGACCCCACATAATCAACTCTGAGACACAGTGTAGTAGTACTAGACTTCAATGAAAAAAAAAATTAAAATATACATTGGCTCTCTAGGCAAAAAGACAAATCACATGCAAAGTAAGAAAACTAGGTTTGCATCAATTTCTCAACAGCACCAAATAAAATTTGTTGGAACTACGTGAGCCTACACAAACTACTTAATGTCTCCAGCAGTGGAAGACTGCTATCTCTTCAGCCTCCATCACCAAAATGGAGGCCCAATACCTTATTGGGCTCTTTACATATTGAAGTAAGTGTATCCGCTACAGGAACATTCTGTCATTTATACAGATTAACTCACAAATCAGAGTCCTCTGAATAGGGACCAATCCAACATGTTGCATCGGATATGTCCAGGAATCCGTGCCATATTACCTTCCTTTGGGGACACACAAACCTAATGAACCCTTCAAATTATTTGTGACTGATAATATTGCTGATTGGAACCTATGGGAGGGGAGCATGAATTGTCCTCCATTTATCAGTACTCACTTGATTTTGGGACACGCCACCTGCCTGACATAGCTGCCAAGTATAAATAAATGCCTATAGCCCTATTTTGGAGTTGGTCAGTTTGGACCCAATGACTAATAAGGTGAGAGGGATCTAATAGGCCTTGCTTGTTAACTGGAAATGATATATTCAGGAGTGCAGCTGACCTGGCCAATCAGCCTATCAGTCTTACATCATAAAAGAGGCAGTACCATTTTTTTTTTTTTTTTGGTGGGAGGAGAGGGGAGCACCTTATCCCCTATCAGTACCCAAAGCAAAGCCAACGCCTCAGTGTAGTCCTTAAGTCATAGAGATTACCCTAAATATCTACTCCTAGGCCCCTGATGGTGTGTGATGGGCTGCTGTGGCTGTTCAGCCTCAGAGACAGCTATGTAACATCAAAGCAGATGTACTGTTCTGCTCAGGGGGCAGAGCTCAAGGCAGTCCTCAGAGTTCTGAACAAGATTCTGCCTGGTAAACATTCTACTACAGTTTTACTGACTTTTGCCAATGGCCTAAACAGAGTCTGCCACATGGAAGACTATAGACTGGCAGGTTAAAGACACACCTCTTTGAGGACGCTGCTCTTTTGTGAAACAAATTATGCCTGCCAAATGGTCATTAATAGGTGACTAATGTGGATGTCAATAGTGAAGATCCATCATCTGATGAGACCGACTGGATTCAAGTTGCTGATGGAGCCTGCGCTACCCAGACACCACCACTGCTACCTGACTTCATTATTGGAACAGACATGGCAAGTGATCCACTGTCATGAACTGAGTACAATTTCATGCAGAAGCTACAATGCGTACAGGACTTGGGACTCTTACTAAACTTGGCCTGTTTACTTTGTAGAGCAAGAGGCCACATTGGTCAGGGGACTGTCCCTATCCATTTTTAGCAAACTGACTATACTACGCCTGTGACCTCTTCTCAGGACTACTACTGGCACCTTACCACCGTCAACACCTTTTTAGATTATGACGTCACTGTTAATGGGTAAAGTATAAAGTAGGCTTAGAATATCTTATTGAGCCAGAAAGCAAAGACTAATGGAGGCATGTCATGACAGAGGAGTTGATTTCCACTGGTCAAGTTTAGGACAACTTGAAAAATGAAGAAAAATAATCACAGTAATGGATTAGTGAATAAAACAAGAATCTTTAAGTTGAGATACCATATCTATAAAGGAGAGCTTTCCCTACCTCATTTTTACCTTTTGAGTATCTGAACTAATTAATGTAGAAGGAATGATAGAATTTTTAAAAATCGGCACTTTACAATCACCAATGCAAAATCAAATTCAGGTAAATATCAATAGATGCTCTAATCACTGGGTAAAAAGGTACTGAGAAACAGGATAGTCATGATCTCAAAGTATCCCCCTCCTGAACCATTCACCTCCCCCAATTACTTAATATAAGGGAAAAAAGACATGCTTAAACATAGAAAATGTGATGATCATCACACTAATCAGGTGCTCGATTTCATCATTTATAGTCGAACAACCTAACATATGTGCCCTCCTGAGATGATGCAATAAATACACAAATAATTGCCAGAGTACTCCTGCAATAAATAATTTAATTAATTAATCAATCAATCGATCATGAGGAAACAATCAAATATTCAGATCATGGGGCATCAAGGCAATTGGCCTGGATTCTGTTTTTGAAAAGGAAGCCAACGTTAAAAGTGAGGGGATTACAAGAAACGCAAGAGGCATAATAATCAAATACAATATATGTCCTTTAACAAGATCCCAAGTAGGGTGGAAAGGCTATAAAAGACATTTCGGAGAAAAATGTAAAATTTAAACATGCACAGTACAATAAGATTATATCACTGAATTAATGTCAATACACTTAAAAGTGATAATGGTATTTTGATTGCGTAAGAATTTCCCTTTCTTAAAAGATGCATACTGAAGTATTTAGCAGTGATATTTCATGTTTACGTACATTTGCTTATATATAACTCATTTTTGACATATACTTAAAAGAGCAAAATCAACTGTGGCAAAAATGTTAATAATGAAACTTGGTAAAGGGTAGACTGTATACTTGTACTACTGTTTCAGTTGTCTATAGTTGGAAATTAAAAAGATGGAGGACTAAAGCTGGAATCTACATATAAATAATATAAAAAATAAAAAGAGCTCAGAGACTGCTACAATGTAACACAGATAATGAAAAGTCATTGAAAACAATGAAAGAGTTAGGGTTATCCAATCTGAGGAAGACACCTAGAAAGAAATTTAATACAGTGAAGTTACATCATATGCCTTCAACTTAAAAATAATTAAACTAGATGAAACTCAGTAATAAGTCTAGAACATCCTTTATATTAAAATGGTCATGGATTCAGTCAAGCCTGAAACAGTTCTCCTGTTATTAGCTAACTAGGCAAAAACTGTGTGCGTTTCAGAAGAGTTTGACAAAGACGTGAAATACTTTGTTCATGTAGCCAGGCATATTGGGGTGACAATAGTTAAGGCCATAGAGAATTATTATCTAAGGCATAGAAGATATTATAAGGGCTATAGTCCCAAAACCGTTTACAAAGCACTTATAAGATCATTAAGTGATGTACAATGGCAATTTTACCTATACATGATTTTCACTTTATGTACTCACTTCAGAATCTAATCTCATAAGAGATAGGACTTCACTTTAATGAAACAAAAGGCTGATGAGCTCTTTTCCACATGTTTTTGGCCAGCTATCTCCAACTCGCCAGTCCCTGTTGTGAGATGCTACTGTGAATAAAAGCTTTTCATGATTTAATGAGTTTAAGAAATGCTGACTTATGGATCCTAGCCCTAAAAGATTAATAATCTTAATTGGAAAGGCAAAAGCAAAATGCAAATTACAGTTCACAGGGTAAAGGCAATGATGAATGTGTACACTTAAGGGAAGCATTAAACTCTATTAGCTCTGGAGTCACAAATCCCAACCCTGACAGCTATTAGCTGTGTGACTTTGGATAAATTATATAATTTCTCAGCTTTGATGTTCTCATCTATAAAATGGATTTTTACAGACTTACCCTTTATAGTAATGGGAATGACATAAGCTTTTATATAGAGTATATCATGTGTGTGTGTGTGTGTGTGTATATATATATATATATACACACACATACATATACACACACACACACACACACACACACACACACATAAATACAGTATACACGGATGACAAAGGACTCCCAAATTTACACATAGTAAATAATAATTTTATTTAGGAGGAAGGATGTTAGCCAGTTAACAACTAATATATCAATGTAATAATTTATTCACCCTCCTTTTCAAAATATCTTTGTAATTACTATTTTTTTCATTTATTTTAAGTCTAACAATATATTAATCTCCAAGATATTACCATACCTGAATCCTACTTGATTCTACATGTACATTTTTTTTTATTTTACTTCACCAGGATTTTTTTCCCTTATATCTATTGATCCATAGTAATAACCTCACAAGAGGATATTTTGCTTTTAGAATTTTTAGTGACTTCTGTAAGAGATGAGTAACTTTGTGGTAGCATACATCTAAAAGATATAGAAATTATGAGTAATGTTCCCTTTAGTACAATTTGATAAAGGAAGTTGGAGTTAACACTTAGGGGAGGTGAGAATTATATTGAGTTGTCTTAATTAAGAACTTTATTTGGCCCAGGAGTTTGATGCTAACACTGAAGAAGGTGAGAATTGAATTCTGAAATTTGTGAATAAACTGTGTGAAGGAAGAGCAGAATGATTTGATAAGAGGGCTTCCAAGGAAGCCAATAGTTCATTCACCAGCCTAAAAGCAACTAGAGAATCTAAGTAAGTTAACTGTAGGAGAAAACATCCCTTTTTCTTAAAGAAAAGCATAAGGCAGAAAGTCTCAGAGAGTACTAAGATTTTACAAGTATAGCTATGAAGTTTTCAATGACTATAAATGATTATAAAAATTACAGGAGTATTATAAAAATGGTCCAAAATTAGATTGACACAGAAGAACCGGAATTTAATTCATGTTAAAAAAAAAAAAAAAGATGGCTGCTTACTATAGGGTGCCTTTCTCAATGAATCCACTACTCCCTTTGAGGCTGAACTGAGAATACAAGAATAGAATTTGAATAAACTTTTCTTCACACACCTTCTTTACCTTTTCATCTTAGTTGTCTCCTTGAGATCTCAGTTACCCACTCTGTGATATCCTGAGTCACAGTTAGGACTCTCTTGACTCTGTAACAGTAGACCTCAGAACACTGCTCGACCACAATTATTTACAGATACTCATTTGAAATTTATATAAAATAAAATTATCATTCTCATCTAACAAACTCCAAGGCATTCCATGGAGCTCTTAATTTTCTTCCTCGCCAATTCCATTGTCATCCTAAGTAATTTCAACAAATATGATTATAATCTAGACACTACCACAGCATGGTAGTTCCTCAAGCTTCTTCTCTACAACATCAACAATCATCTATACTGTACTTCAGTAAATTATTTAAATAACCCCTTTATGACAACTTCCTAATTTTCAACCCTATCCTAGTTTTACACAAAACCTGTCCTTCATCCTCATGAAAATGTAGCTTAATTACATATCACACGTAGTATAGCAGCTGCTCCTGGCTTCCTTTGACCACCAATCCGACTTTGAACCCATAGTTACACATTTCAAATATACTTTCACTAACACTCTCGAATCATTTGCCTAATCCACTGCACACCATACACCAAACATGTTAATTTCTCAGGAGGGTGTGCTTGCTCCTAAATTGATGAATATTGGGGAAGAAAATCATTTAATTCTACAGGTTCTTCCCTAAGAAGTTGGGTATTCTAGTTTCAAAAGGGTCTTCAAAGCTATATGGTTATCCAATTAGTTAAGCATCCCAATTCCCATTGCTTCACAATGAAAATAAATAAAAAACTATGAATCATAAACCTGCTTCTTACCTTCCCTTTCTCTATATTGCTGGCATGCTAGAATTACCTAGATCACATTTTTGTAAATGTCACTGCTGTGGCCCCATCCCAAAACAATTAAATCAGAATGCCTGGGTACAAGAAACATGTAGTATCTGCCTTACATTTTTAATTCGCCTCTAACGCTTCACCTCTTCTTTCTCACCTCTCTAACAACCTTTCTCCTACCCTGATCCATAAATTATCTTAACTTTTTCTAATAACTTCAATCTTTTTCTCTTATGAATCTAAAAACTATCCTAAAATTTAAAAGTTTATTACATAATAGGCTACAATAAACAAACAGATAAAGGTCATTTTGAGCTAGGTGTCATTAAGAAACTTCAGAGTCCATATTTAACAATTCATTTAACAACAATGCATTAAGTAAAATATTACCTGAAGGATTTATCATTTGACAGTATGTTGTGGCTAACATTATCAGAATACATACAATTATATGTAACTGAAATACAATTATATGTTAACTGTGAAATAAATACTTCAATAATAAAGTATTTCTAGATTATAGCTGCCAAAAATATAATGAATATATTTTTTTGAATAGTAGTGAATATAGGAAATCAATATATTCAGTTTTTAATACTAAACAAATGATTTCCCTAAAATATATATGGTATTGTAGCATGCCAAAGACAGTTTGTATTTTTAGTGGAAACTGAACTCTTACACCAAAATGCCAATTAAGGTGGTATTTTTGTCTGCAGAAGGCTTCAGAGCCTCCATTAATTAAGGTATATATACACTATCTGTAAGTGCTAGCCCAATTCTGGCAACAACATTAACACTCACTTGGGTACTGGTCCTCAAATTTGATAGAAGAGCAACTCAGAATCATCTGACATGTATTTTTCAAAATATTTTTGTTCACCATCTTCTCTACCCATTTTTAGTCATGCCCCAATATACACACATTATTAGGTTGTGATAGATCCTTCTTGAAAATTTCAGAACAATGAAATTAAATACATTTTCTGCAAGCTAGTATGAGCAAAACTGTTTTGTTTTTCTTTTTTATTGACCCATGTATGTTACTAATAACTTCAGTTTCCACTAAAGTTCAAAATGACTTAGAAATTTAAATAAAGTCTACAAATGAATAGACTTGTACAATGCAAAGAGTTTGGATGTGGAGTCACCACACAAAAAGCGTTTGCTTTTATGTCTCCAAAACTGTTTCTGATTAGTTCATTCATTTATTCTTTTCTTTAGATTCCACATATAAGTGAGATCATATGGTATTTGTCTTTCTCTGTCTGACTTATTTCACTTAACATAATGTTCTCTAGGTCCATCCATGTTGTTGAAAATGGTAAGATTTCTTTCTTCTTTATGGCTGTGTAATACTCCATTGTATAAATGTACCACAGTTTCTTAATCCAGTCGTCTACCAATGGGCATTTCAGTTGTTTCCATGTCTTGGCTATTGTGTAAAACTGAGGGTTGCTAGATGGGGGGGGGGGAGTAAGGAGGAATGTGAGGGGATTAGAAAACAGTCGGTAACCACCAGATGGCCACGGGGTTTTGAAAATTAATTAGGGGAACGTAATCAATAATGTTGTAAAGATTTTGTAGGGTATCCGATGGACACTTGTCTCATTAGGGAGACCACCTCAGGGATGCTGTAGATGCCTGATCACTGCACTGTACACCTGAAGCTGAAGCTGAACAATAATGAATGTTAACTACAAGTTTATATATATGTGTGTATGTATATACATACATATGTGTGTGTATATATATGTGTATGTGTATGTATATGTATATACTTACAAGAAGCGGAGTACAGCATTAGGAATAGAGACAGTGGAAATGTAATGGCTGTGTGTGATGTCAGAGGGATAGTGGATGGGGGGAGGGGGTTCACACAGAATGAGGGATATAAATGATAAACGTCTAAATATTACTTTGTCTTGGGCACCTGAAACTAATAATAATAATAATAAAAGTGTTTGCTTTTGAAAAGAAAACATAGTGAAGTGGTCAAACAAGAAGAAATATAGATAACCTGAGCTGACCTTAGCAATTGAGGAAATGGAATATAAAATCTAAAGTTTCCTGAAAAAGAAATATCCAGGCCCAAAGGGTTTTACTGGAGAATTCTATTAAACATTTAAAGAAGTAGTAACATAACCTTGAAAATTGTATATTTTTACACAATCTATTCCAGAAAATAAACAAAGAGGGAACATTTCCCAACTCACTTTACGAGGCCAATTTTACCCTGATGCCCAAACTAGACAAAATAGTATTTAAAAAATGACATAAAAAAATTATACAAATTAACATGAACTCAGATGCAAAATTTTTCAACAAAATATCAGCAAATAGAATCTGGTAATACATAAGAAGAACATACCACAATTAAGTGAGATTTATTCCAAAATATAAGACTTGCTCAATATTTGAAAATCAGTGTAATCCACCATATCAACAGGCTAAAGAAGCAAAATCATATCAATTGATACCAATAAAAACATGAAAAAAATCTAACACCCATTCAGGATAAAAACTCTCAGCAAACTAGGAATAAAGAAGAATTTCCTCCTAATCATCAGAGAAATGCAAATTAAAACCACAATGAGGTATCACCTCACACCTGTCAGAATGGTCATCACTTTCATTTGTTTGTCTTGTTCTTTAGTTGTTTTCAGTTTTATATACCACATATCAGTGACATCACATGATTCTCGACTTTTTTGTTTGACTTACTTCGCATTGCATAATAATCTCAAGATACATCCATGTTGTCACAAATGGCTCTATTTCATTTTTTTTCTTATGGCAGAATAGTATTCTCATAGACACAGACAATAGGTTAGTGGTTACCAGAGAGTACGGAGGAAAGGGGGTGGTAGATGAGGGTAAAAGGGATCAAATATATGATGATGGAAAGAGAACTTACTCTGGGTGGTAAATCCACAATGTGATATATAGATGATGTGTTACAGAATTGTACACCTAAAACCTACGTAACTTTACTAACAATTATCACCCCAATAAACTTTAATTTAAAATAAAATATGGTCATCATCAATAAATCAATAAACAAGTGTTGGCGAGGATGTGGAGAAAATGGAACCCTCGTGCACTGTTGGTGGGATCGTAAACTAGTACAGCCACTATGAAAAATAGTATGGAGTTTCCTCAGAAAATTAAAAATAGAACTACCTTATGACCCAGCAATTCCAATTCTGGGTATTTATCCAAAGAAATCCAAAACATTAATTTGAAAAGATATACGCATCCCTATGTTCACTGCAGCATTATTTACACTAGCCAAGGTCTGGAAGTGATTAAATGCCCATCAATAGACAACTGAACAAAGATGTGGTACATATATACAATGAAATATTAATTCCATAAAAAATATTATATCTGACAAAGGACTAGTATCTAAAAATATATAAAAATTCTCTCAAAACTCAGGAAAAGAGAAAATCCAATTAGAAATGAGCAAAAGACATGAACGGATATTTTCACCAAAGAGGATATACAGATGACAAATAATCACATAAAACAATCAATGTTCAACAAGACAAATAAGCACATAAAAAGATGTTCAACACCATCAGCCATTAGGGAAATGCAAAATATAACCACAATGAGATGGTACCCCATACTTATCAAAAGGCTAACATAAATTAGTGGCAACATCAAATGCTGAAGAGGGTATGAAAAAACTAGATCACTTATAAACTGCTGGTGGGAATGCAGTATGATACAACCACTCTGGAAAACATTTTGGTAGTTTCTTACAAAGCTAAACATGCAACCACCATACAACACAGGTATTACACTCGCTGCCATTTATCCCAGAGAAATTAAAAGTTCACATAAAAACTTGTATAAGAATATTCTTAATGGCTGTATTTGTAATAGCCCAAAACTAGAAATAACCCAGATGTCCTTTAACAAATGGATGGTTAAACAACCACACACAGTCCACCCATTCCATGGAATATTACACAGCAATCAAAAGTACTGACTATTGATAAATGCAACAAATGCAACAACTAGAATGGATTTAGGGGAATTACGAAAAGAAAGACAAACCCAAAAAGTCACACACTCTATGGTACCATTTACATAAAATTTACATTTTGAAATGACAAAATTACAGAAATGAAGAGCAAACTCTGGAGGTGGGAGTGGAATGGACGTGTGAGCGTGGCTATAAAGGGTCACAGGAGGGGTTCTTATGGTGATGAAACTGTTCTGGATCTTGACTCTATCAATACCAACAACAGCTGATGATACTGTACTATAGCTTTGCAAGGTGTCACCCCTGTAGGACAATAGGTAAAAGGCATATGAACTGTCTGTATTATTGCTTACAATAAGACATGGACCTACAAATATCTCAAAAGGTTCAATTAAAAAACAGTATTTGTTGCATTATGTGTTATATTTGTACTTGTACAGAATTTTCTTTAGTATATTCCTACTGAAAAATATTTCATTCATCTCAAATTGTTTACTTCTGTTTAACAGGAAGCAGGTTCTAATCATTGAAGGTATTGAAAAGTAAATGGGCTTCTCTAGTAAATGTGCTCCCTCTATCAAACTTGTTAAAATACAGTATGTGTAAGGGGGGGCTTCTTCATTGGCCACAAGATATAATTAGATGATCTACAAGGCAATATTGGCACCAAATTCTATCTTATATTTACTTTTATATGAGATACAAAGATAAATCTTTTCTTGTGATTATATGTGGAAATGGTCAATAAATATTTTACATAATAAAAGATTAGCCTATTTAAGTCATTTTCTAGAGTACAATAATTTCAGCTTACTTTTAAATACACACAGTTATATTTGACTACTACATTGAACTGTTTAATTCTATTAAATATATTTATCTTAAATAAAATAAATATATAAGCATGGACTAATAGATTTTTAAAACATTTAAATGCACAAATTACCTGCACACAGAACACTGCCGCTGAGGCTGAAGAGCTGTGAACATAACAATCATAGAATAGTTTCGAGGTGGTGCCTTGATAAATTTTCGGAATTTATCTCCATTCATTCGGAAGATTGAACGCCTGGAACTCCATTCCATCAGCTGTTCTACTTTTTCAGCTAAAAGATTCTGCAATTAAACATAGGAAATTAAATTTACACACGATTAAAATCCTTCAGTTTGTATTTCATATAAACAGGATTATGTAAGATTATATTTTAGCCAACATTAATTTCTGTTAAAAGTCTTTGTTTTGGTTAATATATTCATTGTTAATTGACCATATAGGCATAAAATATTTCATTTTATTTTTCCTAATGGTCTTAAATAAAGCAGATATCAAAGGTAAAATAGACTTCTACAGAAATAGGGAATAGACACACTTTTCCCTAATTCACCCACTAAAAACTTTGATCACTATTTAAAAAAAAAAAAAGCTTAAGAAAGAAGGCTTGGAACAGTGAAAACAAAAAGGAAAACGAGCTATGGACCTCAGAACCTGAAGAATGACATGAGGGTGAGTTCCCTGGGTTTTCTTTTTGCCTCATCTATCCCACACTGGTTGCTGGAGAAGTCCACAATCCAAGAATGCCAAAGGATATAAAAAAAAAAAAAAAAAAGGAAAAAGAAAAAAGCCCCAAGAAACAGATGCTCTCTCTACCAAAAGGACAAGAAAGCAGCAACCTAGTAAGACAAAAAAAACTGCTCTTCTCTAGCCAAATGCCACAACAAAAAAAAAAAAAAAAAAAAAAAAAAAAACAACACTGCAGCCCCACCACCACCCTCACTAGCAAAGGCGGAATGGGGAGCCTAACTAGACCTTAAATTTCCCTCTAGGCTTCAACATATAACAACATGGAGGAATCTCATAAATACAAAGCTGAGTAAAAGAAACTTACACAGGGTACTGTATGGTTCCATTTATATTGTCAAAAACAGGAAAACATCATCTGTGTTTAAAATCAGGATAGGAGTAGGTAGAGGGGACAGTGGGGAGGCACAGTGACTGGGGACAATCCAAATGGAGCTGGGGTGCTAGAAACATTCTGTTCTGGGGAAAGGAGGTGACTGTGGGAGGAAGTAACTCTCTGCATAGAATACTCTTAGTCTTTAGAGCATTCATTTTACCTGAAAAAGTCTGAGAAGTGAAAAGTCCATGGTGGTGTATTCCTGTAAGAAAACAGATCCCCTGTCCTTGGGAAACCGGGCAAGTACGAGTGGTTAGGGGAGAAAGACTTGAAGTGTGCCTTTTAACCAAGTTTTACACTACAGCATAAGGAGAAATGTAATCTATTTCCCTTCCTCTCAAGTAAAAAGTGACAGTGGCTCCCTGTGAACCTCTCATAGAGACTGGACATGTATTCAAGAAGGGGAGAATGCAGAATGATGCAGCCACTACGGAAAACAGTACGGAGGTTCCCCCAAAATTAAAAATGTGATTCAGCAATCCCACTTCTGGGTATATATCCAAAAGAATTAAAATCAGAATCTCGAAGAGATATCTACACTCCTATGTTCACTGAAGCATTATTCACAATAGGCTAGATTTGGAAACAACCCAAATGTCCACTGACAGATGAACAGATAAAGCAAATGTGGGGTGTGTGTGTGTGTGTGTAAATATTAGTAGATAAACACACACACACACAAAATGGACTATTATTCAGTCTTCAAAGAGAAAGAAATCCTGCCATTTGTGACAATATAGATGAACACAGAGAACATTATGCTAAGTGAAATAAGCCAGTCACAAAAGCACAAATACTACATGATTCCACTTATACGATGTATTTAAAATCAAAGAAACAGAAAACAGAACAGTGGTTGCCAGGAGCTGGGGGAAGCGGAATGGGGAATCGTTGCTCAGTGGGTGTAAAGCTTCAGTTACACACGATGTATAAGTTCTAGAGATTTCCTATAGAATATAGTATTTATAGTTAACAATACAGTATTGTGCATTTTAAAATATGTTAGGAGAACTGATCCCATGTTAAATGTTCCTACTACAAAACACACAAACAAGAACACAAGACAATTTTTTAAACTGACGAATGTGTTTTTAGTACTTTGTGGTGATGGTATCACAGGTGTGTGTATATGTCAGTCATCAAGATACATACATTAAATAGGTTTGATTTTTTTCATATGTTAATTATAACCAAATAAAGCTAAAAAAGAGAGAAAGAAACAGAGAAGGGAAGGTAGGCATCTTACACTCAGTTAAGGTAAAAGACTTGTTGAAGTACTCTGTACCTACCTAAGGAAGAAAAAAGGTATACTGAAAAAAATGGAAGAGATTTTGTCTCTTCTAAACTATCCTATTTTTGCTTATAGGGTGAATCAGGAGAGAATGACAATAGGAATAGTAATGTTTTTAAAGCACATATTTGATTATATCTTGTAAATTATTTGTTTAAAAGTTTTAACTTACTATATGAAAAATGTCAATTCTTTAAGACATGAAAAAAAATCCACGTTCTGTAATTACAATGAATAAAACAAATGGTGTCATTTAAGAAGTGAAGTCCCCCTCCTATCCTCTTTAGTATCCCAATTTCTTGATTATTCACACAAATTTCTTTCCTACTTTGATTGTTCAAACCAGACTAGAACATCAGCAAAATCCACCAAAAATTTTCCCTATGAGCTTTAAGTACCAAACAACTTTTAATATTTTCTTCCAAAACATAAGCATAGGGGGTGATGGAAGCATTCTGTCTCATGACTGCGGTGACAGAGCCACAAGTATGCTTTTGCCAAAATGCATAGACATATGCAACACAAAAATGAATTTTATTTTATGCATTTTTTAAAAAACAATGAAGATGGGGAAAGGAGGTCCCAAAATGAAATACAAACTTTAACAAATGAACCTGACTGCATTACAAATTAATAACATACACATAATTTTGGAAAACAATATTTGATTAGATACTGTTACAACTAAAGCGAAAATAAGTGCACATAAATGCCATACGGTAGTTATTTTATTTCTCAGAGGACTAGCACTTCTGTTATTTAATAAGTACACTAGAGTTGAACAAATAAGCAAACATATTACAAATAATGACAGCTATATTTCAGGGAAGAACTTACAAATAAGGAAAGGCAGAAGGCTAGAATAAATCCTGTGAACTTGGGTAGTAGTTGGAGGCTTCCATATTAACTCATGGCTTTTAAAACAGAGATATGTGCATCTGTATTTTACAAACAGATACAGAAATAAATAAGGACCTGTCCTCTGAGAGGGCTCAGGAGCAAGGACATCCCAATAGTAAAGAGCACCCTAACACTAAGATTGTAGTTTCTAAATACCATCCTCCATTAAAAGAACCACAGTTGCCTGGAGAAACAGTTGATTAAAACGCCAAGGCAGAGAAAAACAACACAAGGCTAGAATACCTTATAGTACCAGAAGGTAAAGAAGTTCTCAAAAATGAGAAATGGCATGTCAAAGGGCACAGGAACCAATGGGGGAAAACTCCTAAAAACCAAGGCTGGAAAAATAGAAGCAACAGAAATGACAATAGTATTGAATTATGAACCACATAATAAAAAATAAAAGCCTATCTGTCTACACTGACACAATTAAATAACTGAATGAATAAACAAATAGGAGGAAAGGGACAGCTTTTCCTTACAGAAGAATTCCCAATAATTAATGTAGCAACAGTAAGGGAAATAGAAAAGCACCATTTGAACACCACAGTAAGACCCACCAGTGGGTTCTAAGCTTAGTGGGTGAAATTTTAAAGAGAAACAGAATATTTGTATAGTCTCAAAGTATCTTCCCAAAGATGTTTATTAATTATCAAGAGAAAAATAGTACCATGATAGTGGAGAAACCCAGCAACAAGAAATACAAGTAATCGGTGGTAACAATACGGGTAATAAGACATATCAATATCATCAACTCCCTGATGATGCACTGAGAAGAGCACATCCCTTCTGTGGTATTCCTGGCAAAAATGCATGACCTCAATCTAATCATGAGAAAACATCACACTAACCCAAATTTAGGAACATTTTACAAAATAACTGACCAGTATTCTTCAAAGCTGTCAAGCTCATGAAATACAAGGAAAGACTAAGGAACTGTCACAGACTGAAGAAGACTAAGCTAACATGACAACTAAAATGCAATGTGGAACCCTGGAATGGATCCTGAAACAGGAAAAGTGACGTTAATGGAACCAGTGAAATTTGAATAATGTCTAAAGGTTAGTTAATGAATTAACAAGTGTTAATTTCTCATTTTTCATAATTGTACACACTGCTAACCTTGGGAGAAATTGCGTGAAAGGCTTACAGGAACTCTACAATTTTTGCAACTGTTCTGTGTTTAAAATTATTTCAAAATGAAAAGAAATATAAGCATATGTTCTAAAAATATATCAGTTCCTTAATTTTTTAAATGTACACAAGTTTTACATTTAAATCAAGTCAATGCTGGGATGAAAATTTCTGTGCTACAAGTTCAGAGAGAAGATTACAACTTAGTGTTGCTTTATACTAGCACATTTTTAAAATGAATAATTATTTTTGATTTTTGAAAGTATCACAATCAGGATCATAAAAGTGAGAAAAAAAGAAAACACTCAGGCAAATCTCTTAGATCAAGTGATTTTGATGGACTTGCTGGGAAATCCTCAGAATGATACTGTAAACATGCCCTGAAGAAATTGAAGTACAGTTCCAAAGTGTATGTGTTACATGAGAAGTAAGCATTCCCTAATTCAAAAATATTTACTGACTATCTCCTATGTGCCAGGCGCAGAATTAGGATCTAAGAATATAAGAGCAAATATGATACAGTCCCTGCCCTCACTGAGTTTACTGAGTGATGTTTCTCAAATTTTAATATGTACTGAGCCCTTTTAAAGAACATTCTTGCAGCCCCTTCTTTGCATCAGTTGATTCTTTGCATCAGTTTTGACATTTTTTGTGGTTTTAAATTTGTTTTATTTTAGTTATGTGAGATAGAATGATAAGGAGTTTATATCTACTATATTTCTAAGTCTCTAGTACTCTCACACATTAAAAAAGCTAACTATGGGAGGTGATGGACATTATCAATCAGTTTGATTGTGGTAATCATTTCAGTGTATACACATTTCAAAATGTCGTATGTACGTTTTATATAACATATCATTTTATTTGTTAAAAATAAAGTTAAATTTATTTAATAAACAAAAATGTAATTTAAAATGTTAAGGGCTAAGGACTTTCGTTTTAGAAAGATCCCTCAAGGTGAAGGTTGAGAATGGGCTGAAGGAGGGAAGAAGGTAGACAAAGAAGTCAGTT
Source organism: Rhinolophus ferrumequinum (assembly GCF_004115265.2). Taxonomy (NCBI): domain Eukaryota; kingdom Metazoa; phylum Chordata; class Mammalia; order Chiroptera; family Rhinolophidae; genus Rhinolophus; species Rhinolophus ferrumequinum. The sequence goes on along the minus strand of NC_046287.1, from coordinate 71,332,707 downwards.
GAGAGGCAGGAGAAGTCAGCTTAAAATGATGAGAGCAAGGAGCAGAGTGGAGGCTGTACAGAGTAGACTAAGTGAGGAGATACGAGAGATATGTGGGCAGCCTGATCAACAGGACTCGGTGATCATAAAGAGGAGTGAGATCACGGAGGGAGGAGTCAAGGGCGACATTCAAGTTTTGCTTTGAGCATGTGGGTGAATAATTTTCTCACTCACGAAGACAGGAAAACACAAGTGGAAGAGCAACTGTGTAAGACATTGAGATCAGTTGATGTGAGGTGCCTGCCTCCTACTTAGGGGCTGGGACTGTGGTCTGTTCACTCCTATATCCTGCATGCCTAAAACAGACCCTAATGCATAGCGTGCATCAATAAGCATTTGCAAAATGAATTGAAAAAGTATAGCATACTAATTTTTTGGAAAGTTCTCTTTGAAGAGTACATTGACTTTAAAGCTCCAGCTTCTCTGAAAGTTACAAAAAGTTGCGAGAGCAGCAAACAGAGAAGAAAAGATAAAAACATCACAAAGTCTGAATAAGACTAAGAGGACAAGAGCCCCCTTGTTTAAAAACCTTCAGTGGTTACCTACTGACGGGATAAAATCAACCCAGCACACAGAACCAAGACATTGTCTGGCCCTCCCTGTTTTACTAGTTTCCTTTTCTGCTGTTACCTCCTACACCACCTCATATATGTGACACCAGGACTGGGAACATCTAAGAATCAGTGTTTTGCTTAATAAACGTCTTGCATAGTTCTAATATGAACACTAAATTGAGAAGCCACTGCTATACTCAATCTCAGAAACAGGGCACTTCTACAACACCAGGCCTAGTACAGAAATACCTACCCGACCCCTCTTCCACTGTCATCCCTTAGTGAATTTATCCTTGTCCTAATGAAGCCAACCCAAATATAGCCAGATGCAAGGACTCTTTCCTAAAGCCACCTAGGGACCGTCTGTTCCTCATTTGTAGAAACTTCTACTAGACTATCTCTATCTATCACCCTTCCCATGATCTATCTGTATGGCCCCTACTGTGTTCTAAGTTCCTCAAGGGCAAGAAACAGGTCTTATCACCTTTTAGCCCTAGATTCTTGAAAAGTCCAAAGGATGTAACAGATACCGAAGCCGTGTGTAACTGAAGTGGGAGTTACAGATTAGAAATTTTTAACTAAAAATTAAGGGAATATGTCTACATTATATCTACAACAATATAAAGATAGGGGAGAACCAAAAATATTTCTAATTGAGCTTTGGTAGTTTCAACATATTTAAATTTATTTTAGAATCACTAAAATAGATTGTTATTCTATAAACACACTTCAGAGGAAAATTTCCAGGAGTTTATATTTCATATACAAATGTGTATCACTATTTATAAACTTCTAAAATAGAAATTAGTCAAGAAAGAACAACTTTATTGTTTCTCTTTTTTTTTGGCATACTCATTTACAAACCTATTCCTATACTAAACTAGGTTGTCTACTTTTAGTCCACGTCCACCCATAAGGAGCAGTGATCAGTTTTTGTATCTCTTGCCTCAAGTACCTTTTTCCCTATTTTAAAGCCAACAATGCAATAGTCAAAGGGACCTGAAATTACTATACGATAACGTGTCTTTGACTCATCCTTTCTGAACTCTCTCATCTGTGCACTCTAAGAAAACATTAGAAGGTATACAAGTAACTATATTAACTACATAAATGACCTTTATATATAGACACTGACAAAAATAGAAACTATCAACACCAAATTAAAACTTTCATCTTCCCACTTCACTAATGTCAAACCCATCATCACTGATGAAGAGCCAATGGCAATTAGCAATATTCATTACAGAAAACCTAAGTTTATTTTTAAAATGTAGCATTATCATCCTTATCATAATATGAGGCTCACAATCAAGTGACAGGAATAAATAATGAGTACTTCCAATGTGTCAGGTACCAAAGTAGGCACACAACATATCAGGTGCCATATCAACAACCCTATTCCACAGAGAAAAGAAAAAACAAATCAGGCTCAAAAAACCTAAATTACTTATTCAAGGTCAAATTAAAAAGTGGTTAAGTGGGGATTGAAATTCAGCTTTTCCGTTGTTAATTCCTATGCCATTTTCTCCATGTAATAGGGAAGGCGTGTGTGAGTGTGTGTGTGTGCACGCGTGTGTGTGCGCGCATGTGTGTGTGTGTTGTAAATGTTTATGTGTGACATATGGGGGGAGAGAGGTTTATACACATTGCATTCTTAAAAATAAAACTTGGAGGTCCATTTAAAAACAAGTAGATTTTTCTACACAGTGAGACAGTTTACCAAAGAGCTCCTCTAATCTGGTAACCTCACTAGGCCAACGAAGATATTCTTTGTAAGCATCCATATGTACAATAAAAAGTAGTCATGATAAACAAGTTAACATGTAGCTTCCAATTGCTTAAAGGTTTTAAGATAATATAGAAAAATGTATTTTAAAAGTACCAATACACTTGAAAAACATAATAGCAAAAATACTATTAAAAATGAATTTAGAACACAATTAAAGAGAGCCAAGTGGCAGTTCTCTATTTAGAAAATAATGTATAGAAGAGATCAATCTGATTAGCTGTCACCTTTGTACAGAAAAATAAATGGTCTAGGAAGGGAGGTTTTAGGGCATCCTGGCTGATTCAAACTTTCAAGAGCATCTATTATAAAGAAGGCTGAGCTAATTCTCCAAGGAAAATGTTACAAGGTGATATAGTAGAAATATTCAGTAAGGAATATAAATCTGATCAATGGAAATTCAATGATCTACTAAGAAAGAATCATAGTTTGAGCTGCAGTCCCCCAATAGGGTTTATTTATGTCACTGTTGCACTTCTGTGACAGGACTATATAGCTTTATTTAAGAATAGATAGGGTAGGGTGCATCTGTCCCTTCAAAGTATTTCCCTTTTAGAAAGCCATTTGTACTTCTCTCTGTTGAGATTTTTTTCTTCCTGCTACCATTTCACTTCTCCAGAAGTACTTTCAAGACTTCACCAACTCCTCTGGATGTCCCTTTTGGTCTCTTGAAGAGTAATGCTCTTGAATCTTAACTTCCTATTCCCACTAGAGAATGACACTTAGCTTTAAAAAAATAATAATAATAACAATTAATTCCTAAGGGAACTTTATGTATTTAAGGGAGCAAAGAAACATCCATAAAATGGAATATAACACAACTTTTAAAAAATTGAGACAGCACCATATGTCAAAATTAAAATTGGAAAAGGGTTTGATGGTTCGAGTTCAAATGATGACTCTGTATTCACATGCAATGTGACTTGACCAAATTATTTCCCTGAATCTCAGTTTCTTCATCTCTAAAAGTGAAGTAATACCTCACAAAGATGTTGGTAAAATTAAATGACTTAATGTATGGGAAACATCTAGCACAGTATCCTGCAAAGGACAAGCACTCAAATTTTGTTCCCTTTTTCTCAGGTTCACTTCTATCAGCAACACTGATCAGGCTGCTAAAGGAACATCCACAATGGGATTCTTTAAAAATCTCGTTAGTATCTTAAATCTCAGAGTTACCAAATGTTTTCTGAGTACTTATGACATGACAAGTACTGCACTAAACTTATAAACAAGCTTGTGGATTACTAATTACCTGACAAGCGTGTTAAACTCATGGAAAATGAAAGAGGAGTACAACAGACCCTACTCTCAAAGCCTTTTAGCAAATAAGCTCTACCATTAAAAAAATAATAACATATATATGTTAATGTTATATGTTAATAACAACATGTATGTGTGTATGTGTGTATATAACATATATGTTAATAAAAATAGTAACATATATATGTTAATGTTGTATGTTAATAATAACATATATATGTGTATGTGTATATATGTGTGTGTGTGTATATATCTTATATATATATAACTTATGTCGATGTGTTATGGTTGTGGGGTTGTGGCTATGCTGTTAAGTAAATGGCTTAGTGCCAACGCAGGAAAGGATGGCATGTAAGATCTGATTTCTGTGAACTGGTTGGTAACGGCTAACTTAAATTCAGTACAGAGGGAAATTCTGCAACCTAGACTGGAACTATGTAAAGAGTGTGTGAGCAGTTGGAGTTTGTCTGCTCCTGGCACTGGGCGGGGAAACAGGGACATAGGTGCCATAAATCTACCATATCAGAAAAGGAAAGAGAAATCTAAAACTAAGAGTCTTCAAGGAGGAAACCCTGTCCTTACCAGCTATGCCGTAAGAAGCACAGGCTAGCAGGTCCCACAGGTTAATGAAGCTAAGATAATCATATTAACTTTATGTGCCCAGCCCTTTGTCTTCAATTTTTATCTTAATATGTTTATGAAAACTGAATTTTAAGGCAATTCACTATAATAATTCAAACTTGCCTAACCTATTTGCAAGTTCCACTATATGACTCATTTTTGTCAATTCATTTTTAACAAACCGATTCATAACAAAAATACAAAGAAATGACACATTTCAGTAAACAATATGTAATAAAATTGGTCATTTGAAAGTAAAGCTTATATAGGAAGAAAAAAGCTCACTACTCTAATATTTTTATACTCATATTATTGTTTCTAGCATTTTATCCCTAGGTACATTTTATGATGACCAGATGCACCAAAACATGGATATATATGTGGTCTCATGTCTTTAAAAAAGGGGACATCGACTAGAGGAATAGCCATTCACGTGCCTGTGTACCAGTCACCATGTAGTATTTATTTAGGTACCTATCATCAAAATAGCCACAATATAACTTGCTCACAGTAATTCACAGGATCCAGACTTGGTATGAGAATAACAAGTACATGTTGAAGGTTATCTTCTGGTGACACACAGAAACTTCATGACCCCTTCCTGTTTTTCCCTATATTTTATAGGAATCTCTGATAGGAAAAGAATGCTTTACTTTTCAAGACTTTAATATCTAAGAGGTTCACTCAAAGCCATCTGATAAATCAAACAGAAGCAGCCTGATACATATTGTTTTGCATTTGGAAGAAAAGTTATCTTCAATTCCCGAAATTATTTGATCCTAAAAATGCTTATTCATTTATCTTATCATACAGCTCTTCTCATATTTAAATAAAATACAAAGGGTAATTTAAGGCTTCCAGAAACCAAAATATCAAAGATCAAGCACTGTAACACCCCATGTACATTACAAACTAATAAAGATCACCGACAGCCTCAACGGCACTCAGAAGACCACTATTTATTTGTTCCAGGACCAATAGGCCATATTGATGAAAAATTATAAAATGCATATAGCACACATGCCATAAAGAGGGCAAAGCTTTAACCAACTAGTCAGTTTAATAACTCAGCACATCATGGTATCTCTGCAAGCTATGCAACCTACACTCCACTGGAAAACCTCAACTATCATTACTTCAAAGGGGAAAAGGCAGAGAGTCAAAATACATTAAATAAATCATGCTGAAAGTTCTTTGATGTATTAAATATCAAGCACTATAAACTTAAAGAAAGGAATACCGGAAAAACCACAGACCACTTCCCCCTCAGAGAGGAGCCTAAGGATAACCTGGCCTGTGTAAGCACGTAAAAGGAGATCTGGCTACCTATGACAGGTACGCAGTACTCACAAGTTGATATAGGGAATAGTCACATCCGTTTTTAAGCCCAACATGTCAAAGACAGTAATTCAATTCACATCTGAATGAGAAATGTAGAAAAAAACTTATTTGAGAAAACACTTAATTTAAATGTTTACAGTTTTCTTTAGAAAGGAAGAAACCTTCAATTGATGGAGCTACAATATCCAATTAAATGAACTTTTTCCGTAGAAGTAGTAAAACATTTCCAGTAACACTCATGAATTAGGGGCTTTCTCAACCTGAACTGGCCTCAGAAAATTTCCCTGAAGAAAGATCTACATGTTTGCTATTGTGTATCCCTCAAAGCCTCTTGAACTTGGCTAGCTCTTGATAGGCCCTGAAGGGCACACAAGCTCTTGTAGGCGCTTGTACGCTTGCTCTCCCTTTCTCCCTCCTGTTCCCCACTCCCTCCCCACATACACACCTACTGAAGCAATGGACAATTTCTAAAATTTATAAGCTATAATCCAGGAATTGATCATTTATTAGCACTATTCAAATGTAATTTTAAAAAAAGAGTTTCTAACTTTAGTTTGTCAGATTCTTTTCTCTATTTATTCACTGACTCAAAAGTGGAAAGAATATTATAGAAGAAGAAATTGTTTCCTAAAGTTGTATGTTTAGGCCATATGTAATTGACATAACCATAAGAATTTAAGCATTACTGTGGTCAAATTTAAAAGTAATAATTCAAGAATTTAACATCAATTTCAATTGTTTAGGATTGCATAGTTCACAAAACTAAAAGAGCAGTGCATTTACATAAACATATCAACATAAATCATACATTAAAAAATATCAGAATTTTTGCTCTATAAGAAACAACTATTCCATGGCAGTAACAAAATTTAAAAAACCCTAATGTTAAATGCTGTTATACCTTAATTTTATGAGATAAAAACATTATACAGTATTTTGAAAATTGTGTAGTTGACTCTAGTAGTAATAACAAAACTAGATTAATGAATATATGGAATTATATAAATTCAGGTATACCAGGAAATAAATCTCACCCCCAAAATTTAAGGCCATACACAAAAACAATGATACAAAATATATTAAACTGATTATACTGGTTAATTTAGTAATCATACATTTTAAAATATACTCTAAAAAATAATTCAAAAAGAAAATAAATCTCAGCATAGTTATGTGACTGACAGCAATAAAAATAGGCAGGAAATAAAGAGCATATTAGAACAATGAAATTTCAGGGACCAGAATGACACACACACATTCTGTAAATATGAAAAAATTCTATCACAACATTAAGTGAAAAGACAGAATGGAAGGTAGCATGTTTATACTAACTACAACTACACAAAAATATCTCTAAAGATAAGTCATAAAGTCATGTAAATAGTCAAAAAATGGTCTTTTTTTAGAATTACAAGTTATTCTGTTTTATTTTTTACTATAAAGTGAAGGCAGTTTTTCTTGTTTTTTGGGTTTTTTTTAATTCATGTGGGTTGTCTTCATGACTGTTTTGACTGTAAAATTGCTTCCGTACAATACTCTCCTGTCAAGAGGTAGTATCAATAGAATTTGAAGGATCAAAATATGAAGTTATTTTAATAAGGGGCCTTCATAAAACAGGCTAAATGAGCACCCCATTTTTATTCCACCACTGAATTATGTAGTTTCTATCCCCATATTTCTTGAACTCCTTCATATATTTCTGTTGGATATTTATTCTTGTATAAGTATCCCATTTTAAAACAGGTACCAGATACAAAGAAGCACAGCAGCTGTAAAAGTAGAGAAGAAAATCTACTTGCAGCTGTACACTGCCATTTGGCCTTTCTCCCTTGAGAGCACGGACCCAGACACGATGGCCATTACCAGTGTTAATGAGTAGAGCAGATACCCTATTATAATAATACATTATGTCACAAAATAATCTGCACTGCTTTAGAAGTTGGGTTTGTATATAACTCTTCACTGTTAATAGCAACAAACTATGTGTTACAACTGAAGAAAACTTTTACTACAAGAATGTGGAAAAACAAAAACATTAACAATTTATACACTGCAAAACTGAGATGATTCTTAGCAAGTTGAGTATTCTTGAGTCATACAAACCAGTAAAATCTGTGATAATTAAATTACTAAAACTAAGAAAAGTTAAATAGAATCCAACAGAAAATAAGCCAAGAACGAAGCTTAAAATGTACTTAAAAAGGTTTCCAATGCCTTTCATCAACCTAAATAAGATTTGGTCTTTCATATTACTTCCAAATGGCAGGAGCAAGTGAAGTTTTTGGGGGAGAACAAAAGATTTGCTTTGGTTATTTTGTATAAAAGGTATACTATAAAAATTATCACAGCTACCTACTAACTGAAATCTGTGTTAGTGGCAGAGACTCAAATATTTTGGGCACCAAAATCTCCAAAGAAACTTCTTACATGGTATTTATGTAGAAAACATTGAGTGATATTAGAGAAAATACCCTACCTTCGTACCCACCCCCAGGATTGAACGAGATGCCCCTACTATTGTTCCATTTATCCCTATAATATGAAGACCATCATATAGAAATGTATTGTCTATGAAAAGTACCAAAATAATGTAAGGTAGCAAAGCAAGAAAAATAATAATAATAATAATAATAATAATAATAATAATAATAATAATAAAATTCAGTACAAGTTAGAGCCTCTTGGGATGGGAGGTGGTGGGGAACTAGATGAATTCTAACCAAGAGATAAATCAAAATAAAGAACTCAGGAAATAAAGAAGCTATGGTTAAAAGAAAAACAAAAGTAAATGTCACTATAGTGTTTAATTTATTAAATGCAAATACATTTCAATGTAAAACAAAGAATAAACAACTCCAGTAATTATTGTTATAGACAGTCTCACCAGCCTGGTTTGCCTAGAGGGTCCCAAATTGTATTTGCTGTCCTTGCATATTCAATAATAGCACTCTGTTTCTCTCTCAAAAATATCCCAGTCTGGGTAAGTTATATGGTCACTCATGATATGTAACCCTTACATTATGTTCCATAGTTAGACAAAGTAATTTATTAAACATTGAGAGACAAGGAAGGGAATTTGGGAGGAAATATAAGAATGCAAAATTTCCACGTCATCTATAGTATAGAGTCCATCAATACAGACTTTGATGAAAACATGCCATGATTTAAAACAATAGCTAATGCTATACAAGTTGAGAGAAGGAAGGCTACTAATGTCTGCGACTTACTTAAAAAGCATTTGGATGGATGGATGATAGATAAGATGGCTACCTGATAAAGCAAGCACAGTAAAATGTTAATTGTAGAATCTACGTGGTAGGTATTTGAGTATTCACTGTAAAATTTTTCAACTTTTTTGTATGTTTGAAAATATTCATAACAAAATGCTGGAGGAATATGAAATTCACCTAAAAATAATGACAGTTGTTTCTGGATGGTAAAATTTTGTAGTGAATTTGTTTTGATGTCATATTTGAACATTTCTATTTTGCTTCTTGTTATAAATATATCATTCTACAAACAGGTTATTTTATAACTATAATGCTAGTTTTAAAACAAGTTGTCTATCAGCAACCACTCATTGTTTCTACCAGTCAATTATTAAAAATAAAGGCCAGAACGTAAAGCCCACCACTGCGACTTATTCATCACTGTGTCCCCCGTACCCCAGTGCTTGCCTCATAAATAAGTATTTGTATAGCTAATTAGGTAATAGACCTTTTTATTGGAAATGCAGAAACAGAATGAACACCATTCTCTCATGGCTGACATAGTACTTGGTCCAGACACCCTTCTACTTATGGGGGAATTACTCTTTTAAAAACATTTGCTATTATAAATAGAGACAGCATCCCAGGGTGAAAGTTGACCATTAAAACTTGGAAGCAGTATGTATACAAGGTCCCACGTTAAGTTGCTAGTATTCATTCGGTAAAAATATTATAAAAATATTTTGCTTCAACATATAAATGCAATATGTTATACTATAAAATGTTAAGAGACACAACATAGATATACATTGGTACAATATTTCAAGGTCACCCTAATAATACATACACAATTTTAATGTGTGTGCCCTTTAGTACAGCAATACCATTTCAAGGAATTTATCCTGAAGAAATAATCAGACAAGGCACACGTGTTTATGTAAAAGGAAATTCACTGCAGCACTGTTTATAATTGCAAATATTTGGAAATTATATGTGTGCCTATAAAAAGAAAATTGGCTAGATCATAATATGGTATGAAATAGAACACTATTATAGTCGTTAACAAGATGAGACGTAGTCACCTAAAAGGATATTCACAATTTACCTTTAAATAATCCAAAAGCTTACTTATCAGAATGCTGTGTAAAGTACTAATTCATATTTCAAAATACATATGTGTGCCTATTCAATGAACTTATTTTATATACATGCTAACTATATGCTAACTATTTTATATACATGCTTGCTATAACATAGCAAATTGATAATGGTTTGTTTCTAGAGGAGATTATATGGCTATGTTCATTTCTACTCTATACACGTCTACGTTGTTTGAAATTTTTACCTATATTACTTTATAAGTAACAAAACAGTTATTGCCCATTGGAAGGAGACAGTGAAAGAGATATCAAAAACAAAGTGGCTAGAAGATGAGACATTGTGATTTCTCTAGGAAGAAATGTTTAATACAGCTAAGGATTGTATGCCTCTTTGCTGTTCCAATTCTAATTTTCCCATCTATTGATTGAGTCCACTCTTTTGAAAGTTACACTTCAATCTAATCTTTACTTTTGGTCAGGTTGGTATTTGAGAAAATGAGGATGTTTCATTATATTCTAACTTGCACAGTTACTACTATATTCATCTTTATTGACAAACACCTTAGTTCATTTCAGTAAAAATGACCAGGGATGTGTATCAAAAGTTCTTCAATAACCAGGGTTTTGTGTTTGTCTTTACTAAGAAACTGAAGAAAGCAATCCTCGATTTTCAAATCTAATTTAGTGAACCATTGGAAAAGATACAAGAAACCAATATACTCCAACAAATAAAACCATTTTCCTGGGTCTAGCAAAAGAAAGTTTTGAGCTTTTCTGGTGATGAACATGCCAGAAATGGGCAAATACTGCACTATTAAATTATTGCAGAGTAACACGGTCCTAACCACATTAATAGTTTCCATTCTGCTACCATAAACATCAACCACTATTCAAAGACTTACTTTTACAATCCAAATAAAAAATCAAAAGGAAACAAACTCTACTGTCTAATGTCTTCTTCCAATATTATATTGAAATGTTTATGTCAAAATTTTTAGAAACCTATGCAGTTAACACATACAGGTATAATTAATTGCCATTGTTGTAGAACATCCCATCATATTAATTTTTTCTATTTCTCTTAACAATGGTCACACAAGTTTTCTTTTCTTTTTTTCCTTTTTTTTTAAATTCTTATATAGTGAAATCATGAGCATTATCCATGGTTGAGAGACTTTCTTGACAAGCGTTCTCAAACTAGGTCTTTATAGATTCCATGATTAGAATTCAGGGAAACCATGCACTTGGAAACGGGGGAAAAAAATCATATCTTCATTTTCACAAATCTCTAACTAAAATTGAACTTTACAATTATAAATGAAGACAACAAAACACAGCAGAAGTAACAGAATCTGCGACTTTGTAACCAATAGGAATTATGGATCTTTTCCTGTGCCATTCCTTTGGTTGCTGGTAGCTCTAGATAATTGTTTCCATACATCACTACTTTGAAATCACAACAATTATCAGATCTGTTATCAGATTTTTGTTATAAAATGACTTCATAAAGAAACATGTTACTGTATCATATTTTTTTTATATTTTGATGCTTGTATTTCAATATGGCTTTTATCTTTTGTATTTGTATGTATTTTATTTATTTAAAAATCATTCTGGGGTGACCCCTTTACATGAGTTCCAGGAATTTAATCACTCCAAGACCTTGATTCATCATTTAGTCCTCTACTACCCCACCCTATGTCTTCATCGTATTTTACTGGCTCCTTCCGATGTTCTTCCTATAGGTAACTTCTAATCTCTCCCATTTAAAAATAAACAAGCAAACAAATTAAATCACTCCTACTTTGAACTCATGTTTACTTCTAGTTAATTGTGTTATCCTTCTTACCATTCTTTAAAAGGCAATCTGTCCATTTTTCTTTTTTTACCTTGAATTCATTCCCTGACCCACAACATTCAATCCTCCACACTTACCACTCAAACTGTTCTTAGCAAACTCAAAATGAACTAGCAAATCTGATGGATATTTTCTGGCTTTCCCTTAAATGAACGAACATAAGATTTGGCACTCCTGAAAATGTTTCTCCTCATGTCTGAGACACCACTCTATCTTAGTTCTCCTCATACCTCCCTCATTACTTCTCAGCCTTCTTCACTGGTTTCCTTCAGAACTGTTTACTCTGGCCATCTGTTCTTATTCTATATGAATTCCCTGGGTGATCTCATCTACATTCATGGTTTTAAGGATCAGCTTACACATTTATAACACCTATTACGGATTCCAGGTCTATACCTCTTTCCTGAACCTTAAATGAATTTTCCAAGGACCTCAAAAGCCATGTGTCTCAAGTTGAACTCATGTGTACCCTAACACAGTTCCTACATGCATATTCCTAATGCTAGTGAATTCATCAGTCACCTAAGCCAGAAACACCGAGTCCATTCTATTCCATTCCTTATAGCCTAGTCGGCATTCCACCTTCTAAAATGTTTGACTCTATCCCCTTCTCTCCATTCCTTTTACCAGAAAACAGCAGCCTTTCATTATCTCTTCCAAACTAGTACTTTCATAGCCTTGATTGGCCTTTACTCCAAGAGTCATATATTTAAAACACCAACCCCAAATCCTTTCTATATTACTGTGTGTTACCTTTCTAAACGCAGATATGTAGTGTCTCACTCATCTATACATTATACTTTAATGGTCTCCACATCTCCTATAATGTAAATTTCAAATTCTTTTAATAGCATTTTAGATCCTTCAAGCCTTGGCTTCCATTTATACCTGTCCAGCCTCACCTCACGTTAATTCCAACAGAACCCTGAACATGCAAAAAGGCCTCACTATTTGAAACTCCCTGAACTCATTGTATTTTTAGATTGCTGTACCTTTGCGAATCCTATTCTCAACACCTGGGATTCTCCACCAACCTCCCTTCACCACCACCACCACCCCGCACTCTCTTCCTCTCACACACATATATACACCTTCCATATCGATCTGCAGCCTTTATCAACATGTCCGACCCCTCCTCATTATTCAAGACTGAATTCAGTCAATTACCTGACTCTGAAACCTTTCCAGTTCTTACCATACATGGGCTTATTCTTCTCAGGTCATAAAGTGAATCTACCTCGACCTATGTTGTTTTGTTAGTTTTTATATATGTCTCCCTCGCTAAACAGTCTCTGAATAGGTTGTACTTTCTTCACCTTGAGATCCCCCCTAAACCTATAGACAGTTGTAAGAGTACTAGTACACATTTAATAAAGGATAAATAAATTAATCAAAACAGATAAAATTATAGAAAATTCTTACATGTAAGTTGAATCGTTTTCCACTTTTACAATACAATACAAAGAGAAAGAAAACAAAATACTCCTATCCTCCTTGATCACTTTGCCTTTAAGTCAATGCTTTGCTGAGATGAACAATTTTACAACTACTCACTGACACATCATATATTTGTCTTCCATCTTGTTACTCAAATTAACTACAATAACATTTATGAGCTTCACAATTTAGAATATGTTAAAGAAATATCAAATAAGTTTAACATCAATTAAACATGTAAATATTTGTAATTCCCACAAAAATATTAAACAGCTATGCTACTGTGTTTGATCACACTTCCCTGTAAGTAGCTGTTTTTAACATTTTTCTTGCAAAATACTGCCCCATTAGCAGTAGAGAGTAATCAGGTTACACCATCTGTCCTGAGATTTGATTCAGCACATCTGCTTACTAAAATGATATTCCCCTTCCTTCTTCCCTTACCTGATGTTCTCTTCCTAAAAATGTATCATCATTTAAGAGAAATCTGTCCTCAAATCAGAAATTTTGTTTGTTTGTTTGTTTTGGTTTAGAATATATAAATGGTTCATGCTTCTTATAATGTATCTTTTTAAGAGTTGTACAAGACAACCAAAAAAATTTCATTTACCTTTTTTTTTTTTTGAAAATCCATTACTATTTCTGTTCACTAAAGAATGTAATTGGCATTAGAGTGGATGTAATTTAATTAAACCTCCCACACAATATGGCATGTACAACATCCCGACAGTTGATCACAGAAGGTGAAAACTTCTGGTAAAAATTAGCTTGCTATCTCACCAGGTGGCCAATTTCATTTCAAAACAGTGATAATATTTTACAATTCTTCCTTATATTTACACATGTAATACCCATCCACTGGACCTACCTTTGCCCTCTGGAGCTACAGAGAATAAATCTTAACCATAGAAGATATACTTAAAAAATTCAAAGGGAACAACAATGAGCCTTTCTCTTTCTAAGCTAACCTTACTAAATTAGTACTTCCAACATATGGCTTTCACTCTTTACCATCACTGGCAATCTTCTCTGCACTCGCTCTAGCTTCTCTGCACTCGCTCTAACTAACAAAAATCTATAGTTAGTTTTACTTGTTCTTCATTTTATTACAAAGTGACTATGAATTTACAACACAACTTAGAAAAGAATCCAAAATAGTACTGAATCCTGTAAGTATTGTGATTAAATACTAAATGTTTGGTGCACTACAGTTAGGAGAAAAATCAGAGCAACAAGTTTATATTTACAAAGTGCCTAAAACAGTTGTCTACCACATAGTAGTACTATATAAGTAACAAAATTAACTGATCCACTGTTCATCATCTTTATTATGACGAAGAACTATATATGAAATATATGTGTATAATAATGACATGTATGAATACTTAACCTATTCAACACTGGAATTTTTTTTTTTACATTTTTAATTCCCTAAATATCAAATAGCTAAAAAAGATAAATAAATAAATAAAAAATAAAAGCCTGCCAAAAATTATAGAGCACTATTCCCAATCTGCAGTTACAACCCAAGTTAGGATCACAAAATCATTAGAATCAAGAGAAGCTATAAAGAAATTCCAAGGCATCTTCAGAAAAAAAAATCGCTCTTAATTTCCCAAGATAGGATGGAACATAGGGCAAGTGGAAGAGAAAAGGAAACCACATCAGCAGTGACTCCTCCTCTTACCAGAAAACTTCCCTGCTGTTAACTTACTCAATTGACATTACCAAATGCTTCCTGGCTGGGAAGTCAAAACACATATTTTAGGGATATGAGGAAGCACAGCTTAGGATACAGTATCTTAATGCAGCATCAGTGCCAGGTTTTGTTTCATTTATATTGTTTGCAACTGGTGTTTAGAATAATCTTTTGGAGGAGGGGTGATTTTTTAAATTTTTATTTTCTTATGGTACAAACACTTAATATGAGATCTACATTGTTGACAAAATTTTAAGCGTACATTATTGTTGAATATAGGGACAGTGTTGTGCGGCAGATCTCTAGAGCCCATTCATCGTCCTTAACTGGAACTTCATGACCATTGATTAGTAACTCCCAATTTCCTTCTTCCCCCAGTGCTCAGAAATTACCGTTTCACTCTTTGACTCTATGAATTTGACTATTTTAGATATCTCATATAAATGGAATTATGCAGTATTTGTCATTCAGCATCTGGCATTTCATTTAGCATAATACCCTCAAGGTTTACCCCTGTTGTCAATATTCCTTCTTGTTTAAGGCTGAATGTATATACCATGTATTCTTTATCCATTCATCAGTTGATGGACATTTAGGTTTTTTCTATATCTTGGCTATTGGGAATAGTGCTGCAGTGAACGTGGGGGTGCAGATAGATCTTTAAGTGTCTTATTTCAATTACTTGGAATAAATACCCAGAAGTGGGATTGCTGTATCATATGGTAGTTATACTTTTAATTTTTTGAGGAACCTCCATACTGTTTTCCATAGTGGCTGCACCATTTTGCATTCCCATCAACAATATGCATTTCTATACACTAACAACAAACCATGTGAAAAGGAAATAAAAATTTTAAAAATCTCCCATTTACCATAGCACCAAAAATAATAAAATACTTATGGAAAACAACTAAGGAGGTGAAAGACTTGTGTATCACGAAAAATACAAAACATAAAAGAAAGAAATTAAAGAAGATACAAGCAAATGGAAAGAATCTTGTATTCATGGATTGGAAGACTTACTGATGTTAAAATGTCCGTACGACCAAAAGTGATCTACAAACTCTATGCAGTACCTCTCAAAATCTCAATGGTATTTTTTTTTACAGAAATAGAAGAAAAAAACAATTCTACCATTCATATGGTATCAGAGAAGACCACAAATGGTCAAATAAATCCGGAGAAAGTAGAATAATATTGTCTGTCAAATATTATTACATTTAAATTTAAGAACAAGTAAAAACATCAACTAGAACCTGTCTACCGTGTATGCCTTAAGCCCAAGAAATACTATGTAAAAAGAGCAACTGAAAGAAGGTACAAATTATGGTTGTTTTATTAAAAATGTTATATGCCATTCATTAATAAACAATTAAAATAAATTTAATAGGCACTACTAATTTTAGTGGAGCAATACAACTGTCATATAAGTGCTCGTACATACATATTGGTCACAAAAGAACTGACCTCCCCCCCATCCCATGTGGGAGAAAATTCACCTCGGAGCTATAGATACACATGAACAATGAGAAAGGCGGGCACATCAATGCAGACTCTTTCATCAATTCTGGTATTCAGTGGAAAGATTTCACAGCTATATCAACCACATCCTACCCAGTTTGGTTTCAGAATATACCACACTACCTCCAAGTTGAATTTTGATAACTACCAGTATGTTAATAATAGCTGGAAGCCACAAGTATAAAATGAGTAAAACTTAAACCGAGGAAGAAAAAATTTTAAAAAAGGTCAGATTCATGACTAACTAGTTTATGGTATTATTAAGTCACTTAGGCTCCCATGTATTAATTTCATCATCTGTCAGATGCATAAAGTTATCTCTAAGATGCTTTCTAGAGTCAGGATTTCCAGAATGGCTATGAGAGGAGCTTGACAGATCCTCTTCCTCAGCAAAACAGAATGAAACTGGTCAAAATTATAAAAAGAATTGTTTAATAAACTCTCTGGAAACTGACCTAAAGGCATACAAAAACACTGAGAAGCATTTATTCAAGATAATCTAATGAATCTCGGTAACAACAGCAGGAAGGTGGCATTTAAGCCAGAAATGCTATGTGTAGCATAAGTTCTATTATGCGCACATGTGTCTAAGAGGAGAAGGCAACCTTCCCTTGCCCAGCTTCTGTTCACAGGGCATAAGGTGGATGTTCCGCACTAGAAGGGTCAAGCTGAGAAGACCAGAGGCTACCATCCCCTTCTAAACCCTACTCAGGGAGAAAGAGGCCACCATCTTCCCCATCTCCAGCTCTAAGACAGGTTAACAAAGGCTCCATCAGGAAGAGGAGCAACACATGAAAACTAGCCGCTCCACAGCACTGTCTGAGGTATTATGGAAAACAATAGAGATTTCATTGGCAAGCAATTAAGAGGAAAAAATAGATACTAGAAGCAGCAAGAAAAACAGTACACTAGTCATAAATTTAACAGAGGGATTCGGGGAAGGAGACAGCCGAGAAAGAGCCCTACAAAGATTACATTCACCCCTAGTGGTCTGGAACACTGCACATGCTCAGAAAAAACTTGAAAAAGTACTTGCCAGCTGCTAATCCCTTGCTAAATACAGGGCAGACATGAACATTCCCTGAACTTTGAAAGCATCCCAAAAACCACACACAGATCCTCTGGCACGGGTGGAAGACTTACTGGGTCTGGGCTCTTAATCTTAATCACAACCTCTAATTAATCACGGGCAATTCCTGGGAAGCCAGGCTTAAAAATAAAAACAAGGAGGAAAAAACATGAAAGTGTTCAAAGGTGGAACACTGCAGGGGAAATAGACTCCACAGAAGTAATCCAGGCAAGCCACTAAACAAATGAAAAAAAATAATAAAATAAAAAAGAACACCAATGAGCTAGGGGAAAGAGGGCAGTAGTCAGAATCCAGAGTTGCTAAAATATCTAAAATCCAGTTTTCAACAAAAAAACATGCATAGAAACCACAAAAACACATGCAGAAAAACAGAAAAGTGTGATCTCGCACAGGGCAAAAAAAGCCGGTGAGAAAAAAACTGCCTCTGAATGTGCCCAGATTGTACTTAACACTTGGACTTAACACTTCAAAGTACCTATTATAAATATGTTCAAAGAATTAAAAAAAAAAAAGTTGAAGAATTATACAAAAGGGTGACAATAACTCATCAAATAAACAATACAGAGAAACTATAAAACATAACCAAATGAAAATTAGAGCGTTCAAAACATGCTTTCTACCTCAAAAAAAAATCTAAGCAGTAGCAAACTGTCCTGACATGATTATCATCAAATAAAATATTTTGATTATTAACTCTAGCATCCACTGTGTAAGACGGCAGATTTGCTTTTTAAAAATATCTAAACCAAAATATACCAATTATGTTGTCTTTAATAAATAACACGATTCAGACTGTTTTCATTAGATATGCTTGTAATGGTGCTGGTAACAGTCGTAGTTTATTCCGTTGCCATGGGGTAACATGGGGTAACATGGGGAAAGCATCCCCTTTCCTTCCCGAATGTCTTCCCATTCTGATGATCAATTAATTATAGGGTCACCCAGCTATGTGTATCCTTACAAGTTGTTTATAGCATTTTTACCTTTAATCTTTCATTATTTAATTACCAATTTAAAAATGTTAATATGAATTTTTAGAAACATAAGAGTTGTAGATATTCAAAGTGGTCAAAGCATACTTTCTCATGGCATGAAGGTATCCTCAACCCATTTGGGTGTACAAGTAGTAAAGAAAGGTGTTGGCACTACATCAAAAACAAGAATTTATAAACACTGGTTTAAGTCTCATTCTCAAGGAAAACAACAAATTTAATTTAGCTCTATTTTCACACCCTGATAGGAAAAGCAATGCATTCATAAATTTCTGATTCACTTTTATAACCCTTTCTCAGATTAAAAGTTCATTTAAATCTAGGGTAAAGTTCATTTAAATCTAGACTATTTGCAAAAGTCTAAAACATCATTTCCATCAAAAATATGAATTATATATTTGCAAAACAAGTATACTTCTTTTTTGAAGTATACTTTGAAAAGGAATTTTGAAAAGGAAAAGTATATTTTGTCCTCCTAATTAATGTAACAATGTATGTGCACACATACATATTTAAGTTCTTAATATTTTAATTAGTTGCCATGAAAAGATTCCATTTCACTTGAAAAATAACAAGTATAAATAGTCATTGCAAAACAAAATCAAATTATTTCCACTCAGTAGTCTTTTAATACCACATTAGACACTTTACAAGGGAGCTTTAGTCCTTTTTAAAACAAAGTGTTAAGAATCAAACACCACAAAATGAACTTTACCAAAGTTCTATGATTTCCTAATACACACAGTATTAGGAAATAATTAGGAAATAAATACACAATATATATTTATATACAAAAATATGTATGTATACAAAAATCATTCAATTGATTACGTCCCATAAAATGTGCGTTTAAAATGAAAATGTAGTATATTAAAAAAATCACTAATTGCTTTTGATAAGTTAAGCTTACAATATAAAATTTTTCTAAACAATAAATTCAAGAAAAATTTCCATCAAAACTAAATGTTCTGTAGAGAAAAAAAATCCCGTAAGTTAAACTACTTTTTCTCCTTCAAAAAAAATCCTTAAAATATAGTAACACTAGGATAGTTAGTTCCACAGCAGGACACATTCCTTACAAGTGGACATATGAATTTAGACTTGCTTATTAGGTTCTAATTGGCTGATCCCACTAAATGTTTTCCAAGTGATTTACACCCAGCTGAAAACCCATTTGGACACAAAGCATAACATCTAGCTAAAATAATGTTTGATTGACCTATTTCTCTAAGGTGGTTGCAAAAAACAGAATATTTGTGCCTCCTCAAAATTCACATGTTGAAATCCTAACTCCTGATGTGATTATCCCTAACTTCCAATGTATTAGGTCATGAGGGTGGAGTCTTCATGAATTGGATTAATGCCTTGTAAAAAGGACCCATGAAGTTCTCTTGCCCTTTTTAAGCCAAATGAGGATAAAATGAGAAGTCAGCCTATCTGCAAAGGGGTAGAGGTCTTCACCAGAATTGGATCATGCTGGCAGCCTGACTGGACGGGTAACTGAGAAATAAATGTCTGTTGTTTATAAACCACCCAGTCAGTCTATGCTGCTTTGTTACAGCAGCCTAAACTGACTGAGACAATGGTATAAGCCCTCCCAAATCCTCAAGAGGAATGAAGACAAAGTTAGTTACAAAATGACCTCTGGCTCTTACAGAAACAACTGAGCAAAAACCCTAAAACAAGTTTTGTGTGGCAGAGTTACCAGAAGAATAATCCTCATGTAAATTACTCTCATGCGGTTAAGAGGGAGCTGAATGCTTTACTAAACCAAATCTATTTTCCCAGCCCACCTTAACCTACCTGATAAAAGTAGAAAAGAACTTTCAGTTTTAAGAAAGGACCTGGGCAAGAGAGACAATCTGATAAACTCTAAGTACCCTAAGGAAGAAAAGAGAGGAGGATGACAAGTAAACAGAGGAAAAGAAGTTGAGTACTAGAGAAGAATGATACCTCCTGACAATTTTCTAACCTATGCAATTTTCCCATACTCATTAAATGAATTTACACTTATAATCATAGTTGTATCCCCTTTTGGTAACCACAATGAGGAATACAGCAGGTTAAATCTCTATGGATCTTGATGGTGAGGGTGCAGAATGCCAGGGAGGGAGGGAGGCAAAGAGGGAGAGAGAGGGAGCGAGCTATCAAGTGAGTGCAAAAATAACTAGCAAGTGACAATAAAGTGCATTAACAATCAGAATGCCAGTTACTCTCCCTTAATAGGGAAATGCTGAATTTCCTTTCCACCTAAGCCTGATAACGGATTAAAAAAGACTGTAAAAACTACAGGAACAAAATATCACCCAAAAATGGCAATAGAAATAGCTAAAATTACCTAAGGAAAGAATTGGCTTAGCCAGCTTCTTCATTATGATTGACTTAGCCTGCTTCTTCTTCATTCTGTACCTGTACTTAGGTGGTTTTTTGTTTTGTTTTGTTTTGTTTTCCCCCTTATGTTTGGAATTGCCAGGGAAGTTTGTACGATGGCATTGGGGGCAAATCTCCAATGTCTGCATGTCCCGAGGCAGCTTTTCTTCCAGAATACCTTTTCAATAACGTTTAAAAAAAAATCTAGAGAAAAGAAACTAGAGACAGGGTTTCCCTTTGGGTTAAAGAGCAGATTTGTTTCCTATCTATAATAATGAATATGTATCTCCGGCAGGGCAAAGGTTGAATGGGTTTTCTAGTACTCCCTTCAAAAGACCAAGGTTCCCTAAACTCAGGGTTCCTCAGCACAGCATCCAGGAGGGCCCACCTCAGCACCACCCCATGGGATGAGGGATGAGAGGGGAAAAGGAGCCCATGTGAATCTGAACGTCACTGATACTGCCTGCTGTGTCTGGAGTAATAAACTACCCAAATCCACTTGGGCTCCCCGTCTCCTTAGCAGCAGAATCTATGGAAGTGTGGTAAGCCAACCTGGCAGCTGCCACCACACTGCTGTTTGAACTATTTAAGTGCTTGACATATGTAAGCCTTGCATTGCTGAAACTGTAATAACTTTAGATGCTGACTCTACTGGAAGGCAGTATAGCTGTGATTCTCTTGTTTCTCAAACAGAATAATCCTAGGCACCCTTGGGGTGACTTGTCAGTGTGCCAAGAAAAACAATATCGCATCCTGAAGCAACAGTTACATGCAACAAGAGAATACAAAAAATAGACAATCACATAAAAAAAAAAGAAATAAACTAATAATGGAATAGAAAGCAAAGTTTGCAGAATATTTTAATATAAAAGCTCACAGATATTTTGAATAATCAGGTGGCTTCACGCTGGACCGCCAGATCCCCCGTGGTATGCATTCCCTCTGCTACCTTCCGTATGAGAAGCACAGATAGAAGAGTAGTTAATTAAGAGCAACGCCTTGCAAGTCAGTTCTGCATCTGAACAACAGCACAACTGCTAACTGCATGATTTGGGGCAAATAACTTCAACTCTCTGAACCTCATCTATAAAATTAAATTGTAGTAGGTTGTTGTGCTTACATGAGATAAATATATATATATATATAAATATATATATATATATTTATATATATATATATAAATATATAAATAAATAAAACAGTTACAGCATAGCCTATAGCAGGTATTTCATAAATGGTAGCTATTGCCAGTGGTTTATTATAAACTATGTTGAAACATACCAATACAATGTAAATATTACTGTTTGTTTTCATTAATTCTAAACATTGACGTATTTTTAAAATAATTTCGAAATTTCTTCTTCCAAGCACAGAACTACTAGTAGTTGCTGCTCTATGAAAAGATTGCGTTTTCTTTAGAGTAACAAAGCAAGGGGGAAAAGCGTAAGTCTACATCTGAATTTATGTAGTTTTATATGATACACACACACACACACACACACTCGTATATATACACACAAACCTCTTGTACAACACTAAATGGATCACAAGTCGTACACAAGAGTGTAACGTGGTGTTTAAATACAAAGAGAAAGAAATTTCTATCAGGATTCCTATAAAATCATTCTAATCAATCAACAAAAACATAAAACATATTCAACACTAACCATACATCCATTTTAAACCTCTTCTAACTAACTCAGGAGATCATATGTCCCAGCTAGGCCAGGGACAGTCCCAGCTTACTCCTATTATCGCACCAAAATTATTAATTGCAACTGGTTTTCACTCTCAAGTGTCCTTGTTTGGACTATAAATTCCATGTTCACCCTACTTCTAAACAACTGGCTCCTTCTGGCCGTGCCCTGCTCCAGATGTCAGGATAATTATACAGATATTCTGAGACAGATTAAATAAACTTTATGTGCATGTATTACAATGATAGTTTCATTATCATTATGCTACAATTTGTTATCTCAAGTTCATATGGTAAAATTTCCTCTGATTCTCACCTCAATTAGTCTAAATTTAGTCTAAATTTAAGGAGTATATATTTTGAATGGAAATGAATTGCCCATAATTTTCCAGCAGGTACCAAAATACAAACCTATAAAAATGAAGGTAGAACAGTGAAACAAATGAGTAACTAAAAGAATTAAGCTGCGTATGTATCTCACAGTATTGCTGTGCCAAATACAGAAGCATCTAGTACAAAAACACTTCAACAACTTAATTTTAAGAGTGCAAATAAACTTCTGTTTCATGTATTCTTAATCATATATAATAGTAATAAAAGAAATTAAGGGATTGAATTATAATGATTTCCCGAATTTTGCTCATTCAATGCATGATTAATTATACAATAATAATCTTCAAAAGTGATTCACCAAGAAACTGTCAAGTCTAAAGCAGGTCAGGTCTACCTGGAAATATTTAGTAAATAGTTACATTTTCCTAAAATTACTAAAGAAAGTAGTCAACCACAGGGATTTACCAGAAAACCATGAGGTTAAAGCCTGGAATAGAATATAAGAAAAAAATGAAGGAAAAGGTAATCTCCATTTACCAAAACCTGAAGTGTGAAAATACATGATAAAGTTTTACTCCAATTCACCAATTTGTATTTATTTATATACTTTAAATTCTGTATTACCTTCCTAATGAAAGCTGAAAGAAATGGTAAATGGCTTTCATATTTATCAACATGCCTTTAATTAAAAACGATACAAGCCTAACGTGTTCTAGCCTGGGTGAAAAGGAACTGTGTAAGTATACATAACACGGAAGGATGTAGATAGGTCTGGTTTCAGGAATGAATAGATCCAAGAATTTGACTGGTGTTGTCAGTATTCTCTCTAGCCATAGAAGCTCCAGGGGAGCAACCGTTTTTATATGTTTTGTTTATTTCTGTATTGGGGGCACTTAGAACAAAGACTGACATAGAGTTAGTACTCAAATATTTACTGAATTGGTGAAAATCTCTTCTCTTTATTTGCTTAGTTTCTACACATCAGAGTTTTTCATGCCAGAAGTGAAAGGCAACCTAAAATCACATCCTTCTAATTTCATGTGCCAATTAGCAAGTAACCTCATTGTTAGTTCCACTTAGAAAAATCCCAGTGAATGACTCTATGTCACCTGCCCAATCCTGTGTCAAATATGACAAGTGGGATGAATAGTAAGACTATCCTAGCCTGGTAATATACTTACCTATGTGGTCACAGAGGAGGGGCTGTTAAGAAGAAAATAAAAGAGGAAAAGGAGAGGAGACCTACAGAGAATAATAGGTACCACACCTTATTTAATGTGTCCCTCCTAACCAGCAACCCAAACACAACCTAGCCTTTCAGCAATTTCATAGCAGCTTTCAGTCCTGTATGTGCCACAGGAGATGCTCCTTATCTAAGTACTTAATATGTGCACACACAAAAATGCAAAGACACATAGAGAGGCAAAATTTATTTCCGAGATGTGATCAAACAATACGGTGAATGTTTAAATAGAAAAACTCATTATAGTAAAAGACACATTGCCATTAATCCCGCTCAAAACATTCCCCCTCACTTTGAACACACTCATCCCATCATTCTTGCCACTTTCTGAAGCAGTTCTGGAAGTCCTCTTTTGTGTCTTTAGTTGCGCTGTCGTGGCTGCATCGATGTCCTGAATCATTTTGACTTTGGCAAAGAGCCAGAAGCTGTACGGTGCCAGATACGGTAAATAAAGTGGGTGAGGACACACCACAATGGTTTTACTTGACAGAAATTGCCATATACCAGAAGTGATGTGTGACACGGGGCACTGTCATGATGAAGGATGACTTACAGCACACTTTAAAACACACCTTCTCTCAACAGTAGCTCACACCAGACTGACCGCACTGAACAAGTTGAAACTTGTCACACAGTTACTAAGGTTTGATGTGCTGCTTCCTGTATTGAAGATCCCTGCCTTTCAGCTGGATGGCACTCGGCAGCAGCATTCACCATATTTTGTGATCATAATGGAAAAAGATCTGTGTCACATACCGCTTCTGGTACAGCAATTTCTGTCAAATAAAAACATTACGATGTATCCTCAACCACCTTATTCACCAGATCTGGCACAATGGGACTTCTGGCTCTTCCCCAAAGTCAAATGATTCAGGACATGGAGGCAGCCACAATAGTGCAACTTAAGTCACTCACAAAAGAGGACTTCCAGAACTGCTTCAGAAAGTGGCAAGAATGATGGGATAAGTGTGTTCGAAGTGAGGAGGAGTACTTTGAGGGGGATTAATGGCAATATGTCTTTTACTGTAATGAGTTTTTTGTTTTTCTTTTAATTTAAACATTCACCATATTTTTTTATCACACTTTTTCATATGTTATACTACTCATGTCCAACCACTTATAAAACTAGTCCCTGTACAGACATTCATTCTTATTTTAACTTAGCATCTATCCCAAAAAAACCACGTCACACTATTTTTTCGGTAGTCTCACATTTGACTGCAATCTTATAAAAGGATAAAGGTTTTATCAGATTGATTTTTAAAAACTGATGCAGAACCACTCAAATTATATGTAAAACGACTGACAGATGAACTGTCAGAATTATAACAATTAACATATAAAAAGAGAAAAACAAAACAATATAAGTACTTCAAAAAAGAATAATATGGTATCAAATAATTGAAAGATGCCCCTGAGAAAACTGGTAAACCTGAACATATTGTGAATATGACCTCCAAAATTATGCTCCAGAAGTCAAGCATTAACTGAAGATGTCCATCATGCTATCACATAATTTTATTGAGAAAAATCACACCAAAAATATCAGCACTTATTCATTATTTATCCTAACAGATCAGGACTACTTGCAATTAAAAGTTAAATTTTAAGCATATAATCAAATGAATGAATTTTCATAATTTTGATTTAATTTTATATAGATAACTTCAAAGCTTTTTTTTTAATGCCTATGAAATACTGTTCCTTTTAACTAGATTCATAAACTGGCCTCTTTCCATGTACTATTTAACTTCAGTTAAAGGGGAACCTTGTATACTTAAGAAGCATTTGCTACTATCCTAAGTATTAAACACCTAATCGGGGCAAGATACTGGACGAAGTTCTATGGGAGATTTGAAGATGAACAATGTAAAGGACATTATGCTAATATTGGCAGAATTTTTAAAAATGTGCTATAAAAACACCAGGAGAGTGATCAATGGTGGCCAATTAAAGAAACAATTAAGTTAGAGACAATTTTTTTAATTGAAAAATTATTAACTTTAGTGCTCTTCTGAAAATAAAACTTCCCCTACTGCCCCAAAGTATTTTTCAATTCATCATTAAAATGAACAAGGTGTGCAAGTTGAAAGCCATCTTTGATCTACCTCAACTCTAATTTTTTTAACTAACAAAAGTACTGTGACCCAGAAAGATGGAATGGCTTAACCAAGAGGACAGTTAAGAGTTGAAAGAGCTGTAACTAGAATCTTTGTCATGGATTCCCAACTGGCTGCCCCACTGTCTTAGTCAAGAGCAAATTCAATAAAACCCCTCCGTGGGAGCCATTACTAAGTGAAGGCCAAAGGAGAACACAGTACGAACTAAAACAAAATATGACGTATGTGACAACTTTTAGGAATATGTGTCTTCTGTGAGGCAAGGCAAAGAAGTACATGTACCTACTCTGAGGTATACCTTATGGAAACAGGAGTGAACTCAGAAGCAAAAGACCCATGTTTGAGGCACAGCTCTTTCCCTTACCAGCTGTGTGGTACCTTAGCACAAAAATCCTTGAAGTTAGGTTCTCCTTTCTTAAAATGGTAACAAGACCACTTGTTCAAAATAATTCTATGAAAAATAAACGAGATGATGCTATGGTTTTAAAGCTGTATTCCTCACAACACCAACCCCTGAGATCTGCTCCTGAGTTCTAGAAGCATGTTAAATGTGATGGTGCAAATATACGGGCAATAAAACTGTGGCATCCCACGGAGAGAGGGGCATACTATTAAAGAACAGCTATTGAGTCCCATGCTTTAGCCTAGACATTGCCAAAAGCACACTGTGCTAAATATGCGAACAGCACCATCATCCGACAGTGTAGTCCAGAGAGGAAACTGAGAACGCATACTGAGTTAGTTCAGAGGCTGAGACAGTGATGTGTTAACAAATGATGGACACAAATGTTAGAAGTCTGTTTTCCTTGTACAATATATTCATAAAGGTAAATACAAGGAAAATGTGCTGCTCGAAACCAGGTGTGTTTAAATATACAGAAAGAGATGAGATTTGTTTTAGTATTTAGTTTTCAGCATCTCTATTATTAAAAGTAAACTAGGCTGTGGGACTGTAGCACCAAATAGAGCCCCAAATTGAGTGACTTATATCCACACAGCACTCCAGGGCAGAAATCAGGGCAGCAGGGAGACTCCCCACACAGGCATGGACTCCAGGAGAACGGATGCTCTGCCATCTGCAACATGCGGCTTTCCAGGTCACTCTTTACATAGCCAAACAGTCATACAAAAAGAGCTTTTATCAGTCAGGCTTCAGTCAGGAAAACAGAAAGTGTTCCACGTGCTCCAAATATAGAGGTACTGAATGCAGGAACTTAGAAGCAGCTTA
Source organism: Rhinolophus ferrumequinum (assembly GCF_004115265.2). Taxonomy (NCBI): domain Eukaryota; kingdom Metazoa; phylum Chordata; class Mammalia; order Chiroptera; family Rhinolophidae; genus Rhinolophus; species Rhinolophus ferrumequinum. Next base: position 71,305,207 of record NC_046287.1, on the reverse strand, counting down.
GAGCACCACTGGAGAGCTCACAAGAAACTAAGGTAAGGAAAGCCGCTACGGACAATCTCAGCGCACAATACCAAAGCAGGTGATTGTCAAGAGTTTACCTGGAGCTCTTAGATTTCTCGAAGGCTTCCACCAAGTAGCTTGGTCTACAACAGCTAAGAGGATAGCTGTGATAGGCTAAACAATGCCCCACCCCACAAGATGTTCATATCCTAATTCCCAGAAACTTGGAGTATGTTACTTTACGTGCTAAAAGGAACTATGTAGATGTGATTAAGGAAAGGATCTTGAAATGGGGAGATTATCCTACATTAGCTGAGCAGGCCCAATATAACTATTTAGGTTTTATGAGAGGAAAGCAAGAGACTCAGTCAATAGTAGGGGTGAGGATGCAAGCAAGAGGTTGGAGTGATGCAAGAATCAGGAAGAATTCAGGCAGCCTCTGGAAGCTGAACAAGACAAGGAAATGGATTTTACCCTTAGAGCTTCCAGAAGGAACCAGCTTTGCAGACACCTTGACATTAGCCCAGTGAAGCTGATTTTGGACTTCTGATCTCCAGAACTATCAGATCATAAATGTGTTGTTTTAAGCCAGTAAGTCCATGATAATTTGTTACGGGAACAATAGGAAATTCATACAGTGGTTTCTTGAATCTACCTGGACTATTTCTGAAGAACAGTGGCCTTTCTCCTCCTTTTCTGCCTTCTAAATCTCAGTGGCACAGTAACAGACCCTCACAGGAAAGCTCGTGATGTAGTCAGTGCAGGTGAGTCCTCTGAGCAGGATGGTAGAGGACAATCAGCACAACCCGAGGCCAGATCTTCATGGGCCAGGCAGGAGATGACACAGAGCACTCCAGTCACATTCCACTGGCCAGAACTTTGTCACATGACCCTAAAAAAGGCGGAGGAAACTGGAGAACATAGTCTAGTTTGTGTCGGTGAAGGAGGGAAAAAAAAAACTGATGTGGTAAACAACTCGGGCAAACCATCACAGAATTTAGAAAAAAATATAATAAAATCTGATAAAAATATGAAAGCCACAGAAGGAAAGCAACAGAAGTAGCTCTCTAAAAGCTGCTGACATATGTTCAGAGAATCATTGTGTATGCACAAACAAAAGCGGCTTTTAAAAAGATGTATATATCTTTCAAAACATAGGATAATGCCATACAAATTGTCAATTTTATTAAGGCATTATCTTTAAATCTTACACGAGTCAGACTTAGTAATGAAAATGTAGATATTGGATTCCACAATTTACTTTTTTATAATACCAGTCTGTTGGCAACTGAATGAAGGTAAGGTGCTACTATAAATATTTCAAATAAGACAAGAAATCAATTTTTAGTTTTGCTAATAATGTTAACTCAAAAACAATATGGCTGTCTCAACTTACGTCTATCTTCCTAATACTCTCTATAATTAATAAGCACAATTTGGAATGGCAGGGTCCATTACTATGAGGCCTATAGAGACACACGGAGTAGCAACCATAAAAATTAAAAATTAAAAAAAAACACTACACTTAATATTCAAAATGAGTATTTTTTTCTTATTTTGAAACTGCAAGTAAATATTAGATAGAAGAATAGTGGTTTATCCTGTAATGGGTGGGGGGAAGATTTCTATAAAATACTTAATTTCTTTCTAATGTTTAATGTTAATTATTAGTTTCCCTATGAAAAATATCTATTGCTCTTCCAAACTTCTTTATCAGTTTAATTGGTATCCTGAGGCTACTCATTGGTAAGATGAGTGAACTGATTAAAATAATTCTTATCATTTCTAACTACATATTTTTATGAATAATGATTTCTCAGTACTACGCAATTTTAGAACAATGAGCTTTAAAATCACTCTGAGGATGCTTTCACTCCATCCTCACAGGTTTCAGCTTATTCTTATTCTTCCTCACCTTACAGTCAGCCATCCTCCCTTCCCAGCTGTCTTTGGACCACAAGCTCCAGCAGCAAACACTGAAACAATAGCCTTACTTAACCCGCTCCCACCATTGTATAACATCAAATCCCTATAACAAATTCAGATACGTGCAAACATACATCCTTGTATGTTCATCTTCTTATGAATCTGCTTCTGATTGAACCCTGACTGATACATGTGACTGATACAATTTTATAGGCATTGTTAAATGTCTTATATTGAATAATGTTGTCCTGTAAACTATCATACCTGTTTATGTTGATTTTATAGGCTGCCATAGAGGGTGCCAAAAAAATGTATACACATTTTAAGAAAGTAAAACTGTATTAAAAGTGTAATACTCAATATATACCGATAACAAAAGATGAATACAAGTCACGTTTGACTTCTGCAATTACAAGAGGTGCTAAACGTGGTTACCACCAGTGTCCACACACTTCTGATTATGGTGAACTACTGCTTGAGCAATACTGACCAAAGTGTCCACTTGTATACATTTTTTTGGCACCCCTGATATAAAAAAAAAAATATATCTCAAAGTGTAGGCTCATCCACTTTAGTAGGGAGAATTCCAAAATAATCCCCAATGACCCCATACCCTGATATATTTTCCTCCCCATGAGTATGGATGATACCTGTGAATGTGGTGGAATAGCACTCCCATAATTGTTACCTTATATGGCAAAGATCTGCAGATGTACGGCCCCAACCAGTTAACTTTGAGTTGCTGAAAAGGGAGATTACACTGGGTGGGCCTAACCTAATCAGGTGAGATTTTTCGAAGCAAGTTCAGTGTTAGAGAGGCATTCCTACTGGTCTGGAAGAAAGCAAGCAGCCATGTTTTAAACTGCCTAGGGTGGGGACCACATGGTGAGGATCTGAGGATGGTTCAAAGAGCTGAAAGAACATACCTAACAAGAAAATAAGGAACTCAGTCCTATGACTGCCAGAAATTAAATTCTGCCAACAACCTGAATGAGCTGGAAAGAAGACCTAGAGATCCAGATGAGAATACAGCATAGCCACACTTTAATTTCAGCCTCTTCAGATCCTGAACAATAAAAGAAAAACAAAACCCTAGCTATGCAAGGCATCCGACCTATAGAAACTATGAGATTAAAAAAATGAGTGTTATTTTAAGTCACTAAATTTGCAGTAATGTCTTATGCAAGGATAGAAAACTAATATACTAACAAACCACCTTTGCATTTATATCCAATTTCTTAATGGTCATCATGGATTATTCATCTTAAGAGAACCATGTAAAATGATAGATCAATTGCTAAGCAGTTCTATTATTACCTACACCACACTTTCTAAGAGATAAAGATTTTAGAACAGGACATTTTATATGCAATCTACAAATAATATCTCAGAAGAAATTCATGAGACAACACTGATGGGTAAATCACTGCAGTGTTTAACCTCAGGCAGTAATTCTGCATTGAAACTCCAGTTTGTAAGAAAATGCTGGAAAGAGTTTTTATCTCCAAAATCTCTGAAGCCAGAGACTCCTGCCTCATGGTTATTGCTGTTGTTTTTCCATTTCTTTCTTAGGTATTAAAGCTTATTGAAAAATTGACTCTTACCTCTATTTACTAATAGTTTTGATAATTTGTATCCAGAAATCATACAGTATTGATATTTTTAATCACAGAACTATAAATTGAAACTGACATATCTCATAAAATGATCCATAGCTGAGACAGTCTATAAGAAATTTAGCTAAAGTTGATACTGCTTAAACAAAAGGCTGCAATTTGTAAGGTATCAAATGTTGCCAAATTTCTACATGATCATTTAAACAGAAGCAATATTCCATACATCTACGAAATACTGAAAACACGAGTTTATCTGATTCATAAAAATGTCATAACATTAGAAAACTGATTTGAGACTTTGAAAATAAGATAGGAGAGAAATGAAGGTTGCCATTATTCGCCTGCAATTTCTCATTTTAGGACTGCAATACTGTCACATCAAATCAAAGAAAAACGTTTATGTAAAATTTTCAAAATCACAACTAATTCCTCACATTTTACACATCTGTAATCAGTGTTCCCTTAATCTCTTTGTCAGAACCCTAGAGCTACTAAAATGGAAACCATTCATTCCCCTTAACTTTCACTCAGGAACAAGGGTAGAGTTAGCACCCTCTTAGTTTTGTATCCTCACGTAAAAACTCCTGTTCCTTTAGGAGCCATACCTTAAAAGTATAACATCATCTACCTTGTTTAGACACTGTCATCTAGTGAACTTTTGGTCACTACCTTTCACCCTCCCATTATTCTGAGTAATGGATAAAGTCCACATAAACAATCTTACACCCTCTTCTTTCATCTCCTATCCTCATAATTTCCAATAATGAACCTCCACTTCACTTCAGCCACCTACCACCAAGGTCTCATCTGTACTGACAATAGACAAAAATTCCTGTAAGTGCTGTAGAGAAATAAACATGGAGATACAGCTATGTGAGCAAAAATGAGGAGTCCCTCCTCTAAAATGGTAGGCAGGGGCATAACTTGCCTAAACTGACACTGGAGGGACGCATGTAAGAATGGTAAGATATAAACAGGAAAGTTAGACAAAGGCTCACTCAGGAAAAGCTCTAAATAGCATGCAGATTACTTTGGATTGCATCTTATAGGCATTTCAACAATATTTAAACAGTACCCCTGTCGGTCATTGGTCAGAAAAGCCTTGGGGGTATCTTTAGCTGGGGTGGGGACATGAGCGGTAAAAAAAATTCACACTTAAAGATTTGAGACTAAAACGTGCCTGACTTTCTGGCTTTGGCAAATAGATGTATGAAAATGCTTTAATTAGTGTTAGGGAATGTAGAAGGTATAGTTTTGGGGGAAAAAAAGATGGAACAGAAACTCACTTTCATCCTTTCTTAATCCATGCAGATTATAGCTAATCATTTTCCTGCAGAAAGGATAAATTATTATAACAGCTGCTTTTGATGATGGCAAAGTCAGTCCACTGGAAATAATTACAGAATTTGAGCTCTTTTTATATTATCAGAAGAGTTCATTGTAGATTAAAACAATTCTAAATAATGGTGATTAGTTGATAAGTGTTAACAATGTGAGAAATAGAGAAACCATCAAAATAAAGGAAACCCATGATGTACTAGAAAAGCAAATGATACACTGCCAAGAAGCTAGTTTCCCACAAAGTCATATCACAAGTGAGGATTCAAAAATTAGTTTTTAATGATTGTCTGCAATGTAATTAAGGAAAGTGACTACAAAAATCTCTAGTCAATTTTCTTGGCCTATTCACTATTTCTCTTGACTATATTCTTAGAGAATTTAACAAAACTACATTTTAATAAAAATATTTTCATCAAGAAACATATATACACATATGTGTACACACACACACAGAAATCCATACCACTAATTCTTCCATGACACAAAATTTCCTGGGAAGTTCTCAAACAATGCAAGAGTTTGGAATTTTTAGTGTTTCACTATAAAATAAGTAATAGACAATTTATTCCAGTAACTATGTAATTTATAATTATAAAGTCAGTTTATTTAGCAAAAACAATTAATTCAAAATTTTTTATCACATTTTATGATCTCATCATGTCTAATGCTTTCATTTAAGTGAGGAACACATAACAGCTACCAATTATTGATTTGTTACATTCTAAACGTTGCACTAAGCGCTTTATATATATACAGTCTTATTTAACCCTAATGACAATCCTGAGATGTAGGTATTATATCTGTATTTTAAAACAAAGAAACTAAAATTCAGGGAACTTAAGTGGTTTGCCTGATGTCATACAATTAGATAGGCGCTGAGTTGTAACTGGACCATCTGACTCAAAAACCTATTGTGGTAACTATTTCTGTCATAAACCAACTAATGTCCACTCTTGATTCCAGGCTTAACTTTAGACTTCAATTTGGCTTCCCAAATTGAAGGAATACATCATTCATGCCAAGTCCACTCTGGTATTTATGTCAGTAATATGTATAGTGAGCTAAGTTCCAACTGTTATACTTTCTCGTTCACTGTTTTTCATCCAGTATTAGAAGAGATCACAAAAAATATTTCAATAGAACCATGTTATCGTAATTTATAATTATACCAAATTAACAAACGTTTTTGCATGTTATAGTAGTCTTATAACTGGAGATGCTAAAATGCTCTGATGATGTACACTTTTTAGACTTTTCAGTTTTTTTGTTTTTCTTTTAACTGAAAGTTACTGAGGTCACAGTGGTCTATGTAGGAGATAAAACAATATTCATACAGTCCCTCATCGTTTTTTTTATATTACCGTCTGCTTTGGTAATCAACAAAAAAAAAAAAAAAACTACTTTTTTAATTTCCTCCCTTTCTCAAGAAAAACTATGAAATCTAAAACTCCTGGAATGTGGTATATACATATCAAATGCTAAAAAACATATCTTTAATTTATATTTGAAAAGGCAGTTTTAACAATGGTTCTTCTTTAATCCTCTTACCAGAACTCCACAAGAATTTTGTATGGCCTACTTTTAAAAAGCTAAAGGGAAGAAGTTGATACTGAGTTCAGAGTGGTTTCAGGCAAGCGTAGAGAAAAAGCATCAGAATCTGTGTGAGGCTCTCTTTTTCACTCTCTCTACCCAACCATCAAGAAAATTGTGGTAATATGTGAAACCTAAATTAGATTTTGAGCCACATGTATGTGAAACTTCACCAGGAAAAACAGTCTCGTATTATATAAAGAGAATTCTCTTACTACGATGATGTACAGTTAGACACCTTACATTTCCAAAATATTTTTTTTCTGATTCTGCTAGACCGACTATCCAAGGTAAAGACAGATAACCGATATTCACAAATTAATCCACAACTACTTTAAATATAGTCAGTTACTTCAACTCTCGCCCTTATCAGTTATTAGAGAACTAAGATTGAAATCAGGTGATCTGACCTTCACAAGTAAATCTTCATAACTTAATGTGAGGTTACTTTCACAATTATACATTGAGTTCAACATAATTACATATATGTATATATTTATATATTGCTATAAAAATATACAATTAAAAATACAGAATAACTTAAGACACATTCTCAATACGGTGTTGCCTCTAGAAACGGATAGCAAAGGGAGCAGAGTAATGAAAATAAGGAACAAACAGTTCCTGTAGGTTTACTACATCCTAATGGGTCTCTTCACATTCAACACACCCCTTTTAGTGACTCAAGCGCCAGAAGGTCCGCCTCCAACTTAGGGTTAAAAGCGCCCCGGGATCTGAAAGGTGTGAGATGCTGAGACGCAAAGGGATGCCTCGCTGTTTTTTGAGAAAACACTGGTCTAGCCCCACAACTGAAACAGTGGGGCCCAAAGGCTTCCAGCTCAGTTGGCTCCCGCCCCAAAGCCAACAACGCTCTTGCCGGATGGCCCAGCTGCCTAGCAACGCGGCAGGACTGCTTAGCAACAGGGCTCGCCCAGGCACGCCCTGGGCCGCCCCAGCCCCCCTGAGCCCACGGGGAAAGGCCAAAGGGATTCATTCTACCTCTTTTTTCTTCTGTCCTCCCCCGAGCTGGATGCAGAGTAGCAGCAGGAGCAGAAGAAAGGGAAAGCTCCCGGTGGGCAGGTACCGCAGCCGCCGCCCCCCCTGTCTCCGGCGTGAAGGAGCGCCCCTGGCACCCATCGCCGCAGGGCAGTGTCTCCTCCACGCTCGGTAACCGTGCGCGCCCAGCTCCTACCGGCGCCCTACACCTGCCAGGCCAGCTGCCAGGAGCCCCCTGCCTGTGCCCTCCTGGGTGCCTGCGGCTTCGCCAGGTACCGGTGCGGCGGCCGAGGACGCCGAGGAGGAAACTGACAGCATCCGGTTCACCGGGAGAGGGGACCTGGAAAAGCCCGGGATGGGGCAGGAAGTGGGCGTGGCGACGGAGCAGCCTCCGCGCCCTGCGCCCTCCGCCGGAGTTTTCCCGAGACCCGCACTGCGGTGGGGTACCATGCTCTCGCTCACTGCGCGAAATCGAAGGTTGTCCACCTACTGAAGCCAATGCTAGGTCCCAGGAGTATGGGAGGGGCCAGTTAGTCCAACACTTTCCCTGGAGCCACATACAGACCTAATTGCCTTTTTGGGAGATGGAGAAGAGCTTTGAGGAATTAATGAGGACTTGGCCACTCTAACCAACTGCAGTCTCGGGTGGTTCACAAACTGAGCCCTTTGGAGCTCTCTAACATAATCCAGAATGCCTGGATGCCTAAAAGCTGCCCACAACTTCACAGCTGTTTCCTGCCACAACTGAGGAGCCAGCGTACGCACCACTTTGTTAATTCGTTTGCTCATTCATTCAGCATTCATGGACCACCAAAGGGCAGAGCAATGTACTAGATGCTTTGAACACAAAAATGAATAGGACTTAATTCAATTCCTGCTCTCTACACATTTTAAGAACAATAGCAGGCCGTTTAGTGAATATTTGATACCCTCCAAGTACTGTTCTAGTATTTCATATGTACCTTTTTAATCCTCTATCTTAAGATTTCTTCACTTGGATCATGAACGCCTTTGATAGTCTAATAAAGCCTATTGACCCAGTCTTAAAATAACACAAAAAACAAGTAAGTAGGATTACAAATGAATCAATTATAATACCATTATCAAAATTAAAACAATTCACCTCCCTCCACCTTATGTTCAACAAACACTTGTATTTTGGGAATACTGGAAAACAATGTAGATGTGAAGACCACGGTATAAACATTCAGACCTCACAATGTGATGATTGACCAAGAGGCACAGAATTGTGAGGCCCTTGACCAACTAAGTGGTGTGAGTAGATAAATTCTGTAATCATATGCAGTCTAGCAGTATATTGTACAGAAATTTTAATAAATTGGTAATTTTTAAGTAGTGGTGATGACAATATTTTTAAATATCTGCTACCATTGTACTGTGACATGAAAATATCTATCATTTGTACAGGAAACAAAGCAATGCATACTGCTAGTACTACTGTTTTGTTGCCTGCCTTCGTAATTGAAGAAAACAAATTTTCATGCAAGGTTAATAGACATACGATTTTTTTTTCAATTAAAGGTTCACAGATGCTATGAAATTTTGTGAACTCCAGGTTAACAACTCCTGCTCCACAAAAACCCTGTCAGATAAGTCCTATTAGAGCAATTTTCAGATAATAAAGACCAGAAAATGTAATTCAAAAATATGTAACCAGAAAAGAGTGGAGCAGGAATTTCAACTTTGGCAGTCTAACTCCATAACCATTCTTATATACTGTGCAATGCCAGCTTTTAAAAAGGAATTTACAAATAAATTTCTCTCTCAGGCTTTTGATTACCAATTCTTATGGGAGCATTTTTGCCTGTAGTACTTATCACTCCCAAAGAATAGCTCCTTGCATTTTCCTTGAGACTTGTGAAAGTGGCCTCAAGTTCTATTTGGAGACGAGTAAATTTATAGTCTAAACATCAGCGTAACATCTTCACTGAGATATACTCACTATCATCAAAATCTATTACCTGTCCCTTTCCCAAACTGATCTTAATTTCTTTATTGTAATTAATGGTACCACTGCCCTCCTAATTGCCAATTTTCAGAGCCTCAGAGCTACCTTCCGTTTCCTCCATTCTCTCCAACTATGATGCTGTCTATATTCAGTTTCCAGGTTACTCTGCCTCCAGTGTCTTAGGAATATGTCTTCTTTTTCCCTTTTTGTAACTCTAGCATTCATTAGAAAGACATTAGACATCATTATTAGTCCATCCTCTTTCCCTTGCTTATAATTTTATCATTCTCCTCTACCAGCCTAATCCAAGATGTCTTAATCCTGCTTCTTGCATTCCATTTTTGGTAAAGCAGCCAGAGTGATCCATTTCATACATAAATCAGTGCAAAGCATTTTCTCTGTCTATAGCATAAAAGCAGTCTTTTCCATGCCTTCAGGACTTTACATCACTTTGCACCTGGCTACCTTTTCAACTTCCTTTCCTACTTTTCTGAGCTTTCTAACTCTGCTCCAGCTAGGGTAGCTTTCTTGTTTTCCTTAAATATGACAAGCATACTCTGCCTTTGGCCTTCACAGTGTTGTTTTAATTGGTGAAACTCTTTTCACATAGTAAACTTTCACATATCATACTTGATCATTTTATTCAGGTCAAAGCCCAGATCTCCTAATATGTCATCTCTTCATCTCTCAGACCACCCTTTCTAAAAAATAAAACCCTTTACCCACACACCACTTAACTTTTTTTTATAGTACCTATCACTACCTGAAAATTATGCTCTTGTTTTCATTTATTTCTAGTCTCTCCCATTAAGATGTAAACTCCATGAGACGGGTTTTATATCCACACTGTCCAGAATAATCCCTGTTTTACATTTTTTGATACTATCTATCCCTCACTGACATTACGCTTTTGTGTTCGTTTAACTATCTTTTCCCATTAGAATGTAATATAAACTACAGAAAGGCAGAGGCTTCATTATCTCTGTGTTTGAATCCACACTACACAGAATAGTACATTTGTTGAATGATTGGGTGAATCCATCCATTCTCTATTCCCTCAAGTACAGCACTAATCATATCGCTGGTTTTAGTCCACAGACTTTCAGTAGCTCTTCACTAGGTTCAAAATGAGGTCCAAACTATCGATAATAGCTCATAGCCAAATTAAACCCTTTATCCTTGCTCTAACACAGCACACCCTTCAAACTGGAATGTGTGCCAAGGACTACATAGTCAATTGGTTTTAAGAGAAATCATTTTCAAATTTCAACTCCCACGTGTACTTTCCTAAAATTGATTGACTTGGAAAACGTGCATGAGGTGAAGGCTATTAGTTTTTCTATTTGCCCAAAGCTTTCTTAGGACAATTACCTTTTCTCTCTTTGCAAAAGAAAGATATCTCTTCCACCCATCCAGATCGCTGTGCTAAGGCGTGCTGCCCCACGGCGTATAAAAACAAAAGAAAGGAAAGGAAGAGGAAGCCTAGGCAGCAAACAAAAGGATAGTTCTAAGTATTTGCATAGGTGTTGAAAAAGTGAATCTAATGACTTAACAAAAATCTTTTTGTTAATCAGAGGTTTCATTTTTTTCACTTTCAACAGTATTGAAAGAACATAATCTAGTTGTCAGCTTCAGATAATTTAAACATCATTTTGGGGATAAAATGCTATGCAATTGTTGTTACATTACTCAAAAGAAATTCAAAGAATTCAGTGATATTGTGATAATAGACACCTTCTATTCCTGTCTATTTATTGTGAACACAGTTTCTTAGCACTTAAAATAAACAAAAATTAAAAATAAGAATAAAGTTAGACTAAATATTATCTCATTTGAGTAATAATATTTATCCATAGATAAGTTAACTAAATTTTTAAAAACTTAAATTATTTCCATAAGTAATATCTTCCTAGTACCATTTTTCTTTTTATGTTTATTAATATTTTCTCAAATTCATAATATAGGTTGTTATTTTTATCAATTAGATACTACTAATAACCAGTGATAACTCAGTGCAAAAGATAAATTTTAATATAGCCAGCCTTATAGTCACAGAAATTTTTTTAAATCAAATTTCAATTTATACAACTCTTTTTTTGCAGAGAAAAATGACTTTCAAGCACAAAAATCCAATAAAAGACTTATGAGCATATTAGTATATAAATACTATATTAGGATAAAATGCTACCTGATTATACAGCTGTTAGGAGGGTAAAGAGATTCAACCACCTAGAAAAACAGTTTGGCAGTATTTACTACAGCTGAGTACATCTACCTATGACCTAGCAGTACCAAATAGACATATACTGTATTTAACAAATGACATGTATAAATTTGCATAGCAGTGTTATTCCTAAAAGTCCAAAGCTGGGAAGACACCAAACATCCATCAACAGTAACAAATAATTTGTGATACAATCATATAAATAAAAATGAACTAATGACATCTATACATAATATGAATGAATTTTACAACATGAGAATCCAGATACAAATCTAATGCATTAGGGTTTATGTGATAATAAATGAAGATCAACCAAATGAGAACAGGCAAAGCGTATTTATTCAGAGCTTGCTACAGTAAGGGAGTAGCCACCATCACCTGAATTTTGGCAAAGACTCAAAAGCAGGCAGAGGAGCAGAAAAGATTAATAGCAGAAAAAGACAGCATGTGTGCCCTAATTGAAGGTTATTGGTGTGAGAATGCTTCAGACAGACTAACTAGAAAAAGGGCATCTTATGTGATTGGTTAGCTTATGTGATTCGGCTTCCTCTAGTTGGTCCTAAGTTGAAAACAGGGACAAAACTGAGGGAAGCTATCAGTTGTTAATCAAGTCCTGGCCACTTGGAGTCAATTGTTACAGAGGTTACTTTTGGAATCCAGCTGAGGATGGGCGCTGGTTGCCAGGAAAACCAACCACGTGATGAGAGGGTTGGAACTTTCAGTCCCACCCCCTGACCTCCAGGCAAAAAGAGGGGCTAGAAGTTGAATCAATTGTCAATAGCCAATGATTTAATCAATCATGTCTATATAATGAAGTCTCCATAAAAATCTAAAAGGATGGGTTTCAGAGAGTTTCTTGTTTGGAGAACACATGGAGATTCCAGGAAAGTGGCATACTTGGAGAGGGCATGGAAGCTCTGCGCCCCTTTCCCCAAATGTTGCCTGATGCAACTCTCCCATTTGGCTTTCTCGTAAGTTATATCGTTTTGTAATAAATCAGTGATCTAGTAAGTGAAATCCTTCTCTGAGTTCTATGAACCACTGTAGCAAATCAATAGAACCCAAGGAGAGAGTCGTCGGAACTTCCAATCTATATAGCCAGTTGGTCAGAAACACAGGTGTGGGGACTTATAAGAACTTTAATATCTTAACTCATGGCCCAACATTTAGATATTTGCAGCTTTAGCTCTGAAGCTGCTTATAAGGTATACGTACGCCCTTTTGGACTCCAAAACCGCCTGTAGAGCAAGCAGCCCCCCTGTGTTGATTGTACTGTTTGATAGATCATACCCCTGTGTGGTTGATAAGCAACACCCCCTGTACAGGAACTGCTCCACCAAAAGCCATCATTCTGTGAGTGTGAACTGAAACTGGGACATTGATAAACGCTTAGTCATATGTTACTCATTGTTCTTACCACTGAAAGTTCATTTGCCCCTATCAATCAGAAAATGAACGATGGTGTTAACACGGGCTTGTGAATGGAGTTTGAAGGGGGGTCAGGAGGGAGACAGTCTCGTAGGACTGAGCCCTTAATCTGTGGAGTCTGACACAGGTAGTGTCAGAATTGAGTAGAGTTGTAGGACAGCCAACTGGTGTCTTAAGAATTGCTTGGTGCTGTGGAAAAAACCCCTCACACATTGGAATTGGATGCAGAACCTTTTTAGTAATTGTCATGTGGGGTGTCTGGTCCCATTCCCCACACTAGAACACAGAATATGGAGAGGCCAAAAAGGAACACCAACGGAGCCATAGATAGGGGAGTCATACCACTATAGTCTTGCTGGTGGCAGGGTTGGAGACACAGGAAGCAGGAGCCACACGATCCGCAATCTGCCATCCTCTTTTCTGCCAACAAACCAACCAACCAACCACGGCAGCTATATCAGTGGCTAATGGCTAACTGGTTACAGCTGATGGTATCTACTACCTGAGCCAGCACCTTTCCAGGTCAGGTGGAGAGCCTGGAAACTGCTCTCTGGGATTCTGTCCCCACAATGATGAATGTCTTTCTTTCCTATTTCTTACTTAAAAATTATCCAGGCACCCAAAGATTATTTACTTGTTAGCTTAATTATATATCTAAGGCAGTTTTATCAATATAACTCTATGATTATGAAAATGTTCTACATCTATACTATCCAACATGGTAGCCACTGGCCATACGTGACTACTGGGAACTTGAAATGTGCTTAATGCAACTGAGGAACTAGATATTTAATTTATTTAATTTTAATTAAATTAAATTTATAGCTACTGTGGCCATTACAGGAGTTGCTACAATCCTGAATAGTCTAAGGTCTTAGAGTTAGTTAAGAAACTGAAACACAATTTTAGTTACCAGACTAAGTCCTTGTGATTGGCAGCATTGTAAGAATTTCATGAAATTAAACTTTAAAAAAGACATCCATTATTATCATTCTATTTACAGTTACTTTTTTTTAAGTCATTAAAACAGTAATAGTTAACTTATGAAACCAGTTTTGGAAATTTAAACCATGTGAAATTTAAACCATGTGGCTTTGTATAAATCTAAATATTGTGCTGGTATTTTTATTTGGTAAACAATTTTACAGACTCTTTAAATAATTCCCTAAGTTATTCTTGTTTATTAGAACTAAGGTCTTCTTTTTTTAATCTCATAATTATAGTAATGAAGACTATTAAGTCAATGCACTTTTCATTCTCCACAATTTTTAAAACAAATGTAACACAATACTATGTTTTTTTGCTTAATGTTTAATTCTTTTATTTTTTTTATTGTTTTATTTTTCCTTTCTGCCTGTGGGGACAGAGCCCCAGAGAGCAGTTTCCAGGCTCTCAGCATCACGTGGAAAGGTGCTGGCTCTGGTAGTGTGGATGGCCATCTGCTGTGACTGGTTGGTCATCAGCTGTAACCAATTAGCCTTTAGCCTAATTGGTTAGTATAATTGCCATGACTGCATTGGTTGTTTGGTTGGTTGGCAGGCAGAAAACCGGACAACGGACAACAGATTGTGGGTTGGGTGGATCCTATTTCCTGTGTGTCTCACCCGGCCACCAGCGAGACTGGGGTGCAGGAAGACCCCTTGTTTGGGGTACCGGTGGATGTTTGCTTTTGTATCTCCAACCCAGCCACCAGCGAGTATATAATGGTATGACTCCCCTATCTATGGCTCCGTGGGTGTTGTTACTTTTTGGCCTCACCATATACTGTGAGGATATGCAGGGAGCAGGACCAGAGTCCCTGAATGACACTGCATTTAAATTAAAAAAAAAAAAGTTTCAATTACAGTTGACATTTAATATTATATTAGTTTCAGATGTACAGTACAGTGGTTAGACATTTACAAAACTTATAAAGTGATCCGCCGGATAAGTCTAGTACCCACCTGGGACCATACATATTTATTACAGAATTATTGACTATATTCCCTACTGTATTTCATATCTCCATGACTATTTTATAAATGCCAATCTGTGCTTCTTAATCCCTTCATGTTTTTCACCCAGCCCCCTAACGCTCCTCCTATCTGGCAACCATTAGTTTGTTCTCTGTATCTATGAGTTTGTTTCTGTTTTGATTATTCATTTATTTTGTTTTTTTAGATTCCCCATATAAGTGAAATCATGTGGTATTTGTCTTTCTCTGTCTGACTTATTTCACTTGGTGTAATATTTTCTAGATCCATCCATGTTGTGGCAAATGGTTAAATTTCATTATTTTTTATGGCCAAATACTTTTCTGTTTTACATATGTACTATACCCTCTTTATCCAATCATCTATCAATGGACATTTATGTTTCTTCCACTTCTTGGCTATTGTAAATAATGCCACAATTAACACAGTGTTTGTCTACACTAGATATTCCCAGAGTGCATGCATACCAAGAAAAATGATTTTTCTAATATATTGCTCTGTAAAATTTCCCAAGCACCAGAAAAAGAGAGGGAGAGGAACAGAAATAGATACAAAGTCAAATTATTAAATTATCATTGTAAAGGGCTTATTATCTCCTGTCTACAAGGAGAGGAGACAAAGCTTAGATATAAGAAAACCCATTTCAACATATATGCACACTAAAGAGAGAGTCTTTGACAATTTTGTCAAGCCATAAAATTGAAAAGCCAGGGTATATTGAACCCTGAAGTATGGAAATGAAATGGAAGGTGAGTCTTCTACATGAAATGATCTTCTGTTGTGGACAAGATAATCTCTCCATGAGGGTTCTTCTCATTTTGTTCCAAAGGAGCTATCATATAAACGTCTCACTACTGTGAAAAATTTCCCCCAATAATCACTGCAATTACAAATTGTCTCTGGGAAATGTCACCAGTCAGAGGGTAAATCTACATTATATATAGAAAACATAAAGGGAAACAGGAGTTTGGCCCGAAGGAGATACAGTTTTAGATTGAGAAGTTCACGCGAGAACTCTAGCAGTCAGTAGGTTGCCACTTGAGCGACCTTGTGTCTCTGGAACTTGCCCTGATCAGAGGCCACCCAAAACCTCCCGACTCTGGCAGATGAAACTAAATAAGTCATTTCTCACAAGACTGAGGGAAAACTCCTTACAAAGTTTTGAAATGGTGACCGAAAGCACTTTTACCCAAAGAACAACTTTCTGAGGACGCCTTCTGAATTCCTTCTTCCTTAGCACTGGCTCAGGGATAGGCTTCCCAGGTCTGTGTCTATTCCCTCCTTATAAACTGTCCTCATGTGGACTAGAAAAGCAGATCACAGAAGTGAATACTACTAGGCCAGAAAAAGATTCACCAAGAAACAATGTAAATCTGATCATACCGTGTTTCCCCTAAAATAAGACCTAGCCAGACGATCTGCTCTAATGCATCTTTTGGAGCAAAAATTAATATAAGACCAATTTTATGTAAGACCCGGTTATATTATATTATATTATATTATACTATACTATATTATATTATATTATTATATAAGACCCAGTCTTATTTTACTATAATTTTTGCTCCAAAAGACACAGTAGAGCTGATGGTCCAACTAGGTCTTATTTTTGGGGAAATAGGGTACAACCAATAAGTCCCAAGAGAACTCACTCTTAAGTAAATAAACAAAACAAAATAAACTCAGTGTTGAAAAGTCACAATGAAATATTAACTGGAGCTCAGTTCAGAGTAAAATTAACCTCCCATCCATGGCCAGGGTGACGCCTGAAACACCTGAACAGACAGAGACTTCAAGGGGTTTCCGGTGAGCACATTATTATTGAGTCGTGTCCTGATCCAATAGTGAGGGTCTCCATTTGTGTTAGCATCCTCCAGCCAAAAAAATGGCTGAAGTGGAACCAACTTGGGTTTATAGGTTCCTTGGTTCCTTGCAAATGAAGATATCTCACCATGAAGACCTATGGGGGAATCTCAAAGGAGGTTAAAGGAGACATGTTTTAGGATTTGGGCTTGTTTTTAATCTTTTTAGGAGGATTCAAGGAAGTGGCTTTGCTCTGGATTGAGAGCCATCAGAAGCAGGGGAAATTCCCTGGTAGGGTATTTTAATAAATTTTGTCTACAAGGTCAGAGGAACAAAGTACGTAGAGCTAAAGATAAAATCAATCAAAAAAGGACCAGTTCCTTTATTAGCTGCAAGAGGAGGATGTTTGGTAATTGTCATGGTTTGTAGGGTGCTCTTGTTCTTATCTTTCCTCCGACAAGATTATGGAAGGGAATAATTTTTGTCTTGATCGGTCACCTTCACAGAGTGGGCATGTCTGATGTCCAGGGTTTATGAAGTTTTTTATATTCAACAAAATAATACTAAGACCTGTTGTTACAGCCAGATCTGCTCCAAGCTGACAGAAGCCAGCAGCTGATTTGTTTTTTCCCATCTTGGGTAAAATCATCTTACTTTCCTAATCAAAATAATAATAATAATAATAATCATAATCATAATCATAAGATTCTTGTGAGAATTAAAATAAACCATACATGGAAGGGAATTATTACAAAGCTCAGAATATATAAATTCTTAAACAATTTTGCTAGTGTCATGATTATCATTTACCATTACATTGAAAATATGTTTGTTTCCTTCACACTGAATTGTAAACACTTTGAGGGCAGGGCCTTTGCTTTATTTATCTTTGTACCCCCTGCACCAATTTCTACACACAACACCTGCACTACATAAAGTTGAGTGTTTTGGAGCATGGGCTCAGGAGTTGGACTCCTTGCTCTACTTCTTAACCAGCTCTGTGAACTTAGGCAGATTACATCACCTCTCTGTGCCTCAGTTTCTTTATTTGTAAAATGAGAATAATAGCACTATGAAGATGAAAGAAGAGAATACATGCAAAGTATTTAGAATAGGGCCTAACACATTGTAAATGCTATATATTAACTCCCATATGGTCATAGGTGCTGTATAAATATTTAACTGAATCCAGCATCGAACTCTTCTAGTCTACCAGATACTATGATAAATACAGGAGTAGTGGCAGGAGAAGAAAAATATGCATAGTCTTTATCTAAGAAACAGACATAGATATCAGACTGTTTCCCTTGGAGTGCCATGTCAAAGTGTCTCTTTAGCTGCTGCGTAGAGAATAGACTACCCAGGGAAAGGGTATAAGCTGAGACTTCTGCCCCACATTTCTACCGCTGTATATGATGCAATGTATTATAGGAGCCTAAAACCTTTTGTCCCCATAACTATTATACAGGGTCTCGTATGAATTATACGAAGGAAAGGGTAAAGGGAGAACCTCTAGAACACCACAAAACACAGTTTTGAAACCAGTGGTTGGAAATATTAGGCATTGATATTAAACCCTACCTCTTTTTCTCACTTCCCTGAACATACTCATTTGTTAGATAGTACATCTAAGTAATTTTAGTATTTTTTGAATAATTGGAATTTTTTTGAGAAATATGAAAGATTTTTATTTCAAAAAGAACCAGAAACCTGAATTCTAGAATTGATGCTTCCATGGGCTGGCTGTATGACCCTAGGGAATACCTCTCCCCTTTCTGGCCTAACGACACCCTGCTGATACTCTCTTCATCTCCATCTCTTTCTCATCCCAGAAATTCTATGTCCTAAGTATCTACAGGTCTCCATCTGTCCTTTCCAATTATCTCTCTTCCAGACTATGGCACATCTCCTATTCTAACAACAACCACACCCAATCCTTTTCTCCCACAACATAGTCAGAAGGACTTTTCTAAGATAAGAAATGAGCCAGGCCTCTCTTCTTGCCTTTCACTGCCCTTGGGATAAAGTTTACAGTCCATATCGCAGGCTCAAGGTCCTACTTGGTCTGGTCTCACCCTGATTTTTCCCATAATGCTCTCTGGAAAACTTTCTTTCACGGCTTCACCCCCACCCTTTCATTTCGAAGCTCCCTACCTGGGACATATTACCCAAGGATTTTTTACACTCAGTTAATTTCTGATTCTTCATTAGATTCCCAGCTTAAACACCGCTTCCTCCGGGAAGGCGTCCATGACCACCTTTGTGCCTCTCCAAGACACAGCTAGGTGCTTCTCCTGTTTTTCACTTGCATGTTTCTCTGACTCAATGGTCAGAACGCTTATCTCACCACGTTCAAATGGCTCAATTGTCCCTCCCCATCCCAACCTTCATGTCTCTTCCCCATGTATCCCAGCACCTAATCCAAGATCTGGTTCTACAAAGTTCAAACAATTGGATATTTAAACCAAGTTTTCTGTAAAGAGTGTTTCTTAGAAATATTCCAGAACGAGAGTGATTTTGTACCTAAAATCTTGAAGTACTATGTCAATATATGTGATCAATAGGAATTAGATTATTTTTATAAATACTGGTAAACCTCGACCTAATGCCACTTCCCATGGAATTAAATTAAAACGTTGTTTTTTATTCATATAATTTGGTAGCATGTATAAAAACCCATTGCATATGATCTTTTCATTATTGTTTGATTTCTGGCCTAGAACGTCCATCAAGTCAATGTCAAGTAATATTTGAAACACAATATTAAGGAGTCGTATAGTAAAAGATTTCTGAAATGGAATTATAGTGCTAAAGTGCATACACTTCTGCAATTACATTGTTAGAACATATGTTTGTGTTTGGGAGGTTTTCAGAATAACCCCCAGCATGTGATTTGATTATGTTTAACATCTGGTTATCTCAAACAGCATTTCGCTTATTTGTTCAACATGTTCCCTATACCTGGAGAAGCTGGGAGAACATATGTTAGGGTCAAGAAATATCATTTCAAAGAATTGTTCATTGGTTAACTGACAAGAGGGCATTATTTTCTTAAATTCTTGTATGTTAGATGCTCTAACTCAAAGTCCCAAGTCTGGCTGCTCTTTAGCAAAATGCAGCCAGTTTCTAGACTCACTAAGAACATTCAATTTATCTTAATGAAATTACATAGAAGGAAGGTAGGATATGAACAGATGATTGAAGCTATTTAATTCAAGAAATCTGTAGCAATTTCTTAGAAAGGGAAAATAATCCAAGAGGGTCACAGGAGTGTGTGGAGAGTATCTCTGAGATTCTGGAAATAATTGAAGAAGTCTTCCACAGAGCCAGGAGAACACTGGAAAGGAAACTAGGCGGCCAGGTGAGAAGACGAGATAATTTCACTATGCTTATTATGCCAAACAAATTGTCTGAGTTTGGACAGATGTGAGTTGGCTGCAGAATACTTAACAAAATAAATGTTATTTTGATTTGCGGTTCTTATGGCTTAAAAATGCTGTAATTTGTTAGGATACAGAGAACAATTTAACTATTTTTAATTCCTTTCAATTATCTTTTCTTTTGAATTATATGTATAAAAGGTTTAACATTAAGGAGTAAACAATATACGGAATCTTGAAGTATACAACTTTCTTCTTAATTTACTTCCTAAACTCACCAAATAAGATATCTATGCTTATATTTATTATACATGCCAATATTTTATTTTACTAAATAAATGTTCATTGTAACTTTATCATTTGAAGCAAAGAAATAAAATACTTTCATGCAAAGAAATGATGGGTGTTGTTCTTTTTTTTTAAACACCACAAATGTTGAGCTAAGTATGATTGTTTTTTTTTAATATTAACAAAACTACTTAACTGACATTATAATCAGTCATTAAGTTTTATTGGTAGAATATTATGACACATTCAGTTGGTTTCCTGCAAGAGTTCATCATATATTCCAGGAACTAAATTAGTTATTAAGAAATATGTCAAAGGCTATTTCTCTGGGATAAAAGTGGGACTTACCAAGAAGCTCCAAATTAAATACCCCAATTTATTAGTTAATGGGGTTTAATCTACAATGATTTTATTACTAAAAATCATTCTACTCATTAACACTATATATAAATGAATATAAGGCAGAAAGAAGGAAATGTATAAGGAATGTTTAAAAAATAAGTGAATAAGCATTTTAAGTTAGGGATTTATTTTGTCCAATGATGCTGAAGTTGTTGCTCAGTAAGTGCATAGAATGCCTTTCCAATCGAGAATAAAGCAAGCTTCAGGAGCATTCAAGCTTCACATAGAAAGGGGTTAATAATATGTGAAGTCACAATTTTAAATCAAGAACTATTTTTTCTTTATCACTGAGTGAAAGAGACTAATAGTACAAATTACAGTAAACTTTTAGTGACCTGGCATGATTAAAAATGGAAAATTCTTCAGGTATTCAAATTAATTTAAATTTGTTCATACACTTTGTGAATTCACACAATTAAAAATTCTAATATGATAAATAAATACTTAATATTTAAATCATACCAAATATAATTTAGTAGTTACAATACAGAAGCCTCTTCAACATCAAATGGTGATTTATCAGCATTATCAGTATTTTATCTTTACTTCTAATACTTGCTGTGTTCTCTGATTCCTTAATTCCTTCCCTCCCATCCCTCAGTCTTCAAACTGGCAAACTCTAGGCCTGGGCTTTACTATTTTCTGCATGGATTCCTATAATAACATTTCTACTAGTTTCCCTCTCTATGGAGTCTAACCCACTACTAAGACAAATTCCCTTGAGCAGAATTACATTTATGTCACCCTCCTGCTTGAAAACCTTCACTGGCTCAATAAAGCCAATATGATTAAATTTAAACTCCCCTGGACCTGGGTTCCAGCCTCTGTCTTGCCTACCTGACTCTTGTTACTTTCCTAAGTACTTTATTACTACTTGCTTTCCCATTAAAGCCAAACTGATCCCATTTCTCTACCTCTGAACAGTTTGTGTGTTGCACCAGTTTCTTTGCTCTTTCTGGCTCCCTGCCTTAGAAGCTTTTTCCATTCTACAGTGCTTAAATCCCCCTTTATCATTTATGGCCCAGTGCAAGTTCCTGTTTCTCCAAGAAGTCTTCACAGAATCCTCCAGTCCACTATGAGCTGTCTTTCTGAATTCTTTGCTTTGTCCTATCATTAGACAATTAATAAAATGTTGTAGCACTTCTCAGACTTTTTGAACTCAGATCCCTTTACCCTCTTTAAAATTTACTGAGGACCCAAAGAGCTTTCGTTTATGTGGGCTATATCTATCAATATGTGTCATTTTATAAAGTTAAACTGGGAAAAAAATCTTAAACTATTTAAAAATAATAGTATATCCATTTTTTGTTAACATAAATACCATTTTTATTTTAAAAAATATTAGTGAAAAGAGTGACTTTTTGTACATTTTTGCCAATCTTATTAATGTCTGCTTAATAGAAGAAAACTGTATTCTCGTACTGTTTCTACATCGAATCTCTTGTGATATCATATAATTTCTGGAAAACTCCACTGAATATTTGTGAAAGAATGATACCAGCATTCATGAGATAAACCATGAGTTTGGGGATCTAAAAATGAGTTAATTGGGTTTATTTATATCTTTACCCACTTGCACAAAATAAAAGAAACAGGGAAGTCAAATATGGTCACAATTATTCAGGCACAGATCACTCCTCTTTGTGGCTTTAAATCTCAAGCTCCCTCCCAATACTAATACTGACTATCACTTCCACAAAGTGTAATCTTAATTTAAGGAAAAAAGTATACTTTAATATTTGCATAAGCAAAAGTTACTGAATTTACATAAGTGTAAGACATTATTTTTGTAAAATGTCCATAATATATTTCAAATTCAAAGATAAATAATCTTAGGAATTACTTAAGTCACAGCTAATTCTTTTCCATTAGACATGGTAACTGGTAATTAAGTCTATTAATTGTCCCACCTGTTCACTATTATGGCTGGATGGTTGTAGACTTATTGAAACATATTATTGACAGTAAATAGGCTTACTATTATTAAAAGTGCTAATTAACTTCTATTTATTATTTCTACTTTTAAGAATACAAAATTATTTGCTATGATCAAAGCACTAACACAAACAAAAATTGATTTTATTAAAGTATTAGTATTTTGGACTAGTGTACTCTTCTATTAAAAAATATATGGTGATAGAAGGAGACCTGACTCTGGGTGGCGAACACACAATGTGATATCTAGACGATATATTACAGAATTGCACACCTGAAACCTATGTAACTTTATCAACAATTGTCACCCCAATAAACTTCAATTCAAAAAACAAAATTAAGTCAATTATTTGGGAAATTAGCAATGTATTTATTATTTAATCAGCAATTATTTACCATGTTAGTATAGAGAACATGATACATTGATGGGTGATCTTAGGTGTTAAAATAAGTAAAATAAATAATCTTAGCCCTCAAAGAGCTTACATATTATTTTTTTGAAATACAAAACAAGCACTCATGAAAGTTACAAAAGGAGTAAGTAAAAATACAAGAGATACAGGCTCTGCTTTGGCAATTATTTTATTGTAAACATTGGCTGACTATTTTTCTCTTCCAACAAGATTATAAAGACAGGAATTTTGACTTATACATTTCTAATCTCGTAGGTTTATCACATAGTAAAAGTTTATTTTTTTTTTTAATAAATGATGGCATTGTGGGAAATTTCCTGTGAGTAGAGGCAATAATAGGTTGCAAACTGGAATTGAATAAGTAGAAAGAAATATAAATGTGTAAGCAAAATTATGGAGGGGTAAACCCCTGAATCTTCTCCTTCATTTATATATCCCTATATTTTCAGGTACATGCAATAATAATAATAATATTGTTTGTTATATAATTCAGAGGTTTCATACAATTCAGAGGAAGGGACGTTTCATGGTATCCTGTAGGACTTTTGATTTCATAGAAATATAGATTGATATCATTTAAATAACAATTAGCTAAGAGTAGCCAAAAATCTTTTAGAACTATATCAGACACTGGACCAAGTGGTTTGCATGAATTATGTCATTTACGAATTTAGCAATGGAGACTTTCAGAGGTTTAATATCTTACTCAAGGTCATAATGTTGTTAAGTGGAAGTAAAATCCAATTTTACTATAGCATTAATCTCAGTCTTCATGGTGTCAAAGATATTTAAACATGTCTATCTACTTACAAAATCAGGAATCCTTATTGACAAAACCCAAACATTATTGTCTTTTGTCTCTAAGCATTTGAATAATGCCTTCCAGAAAGGGAGTGTTTATTGAATTTGAATTTATCTAAAACATGAGTAACAAAGATATCGTGTGATAGAGAATAATTAAGAGATGAAAGGATAGCAGAATAAGAGGTAAATTGGAAGGATAAAAATTCAGAATCCACTGTCTAAATCCAATTAGGTATACTGGGGTCAGGGTGTTGGGAGTGGGCTGCAAAAGTATCAGTCAAGCGGCAGTTTTATCCACCAGCGTTCATAGACTCTCCTAATTCTTTTATCCTTAGCTAGCCCAGTTTCTCCTTCTAGGTATATTGAGAGTTATAGTAGCTATAACCACAAGCCAATAGTATTATTCCATATTGAGTAGGCTAGTCAAAGAACTAAGGACTTTTTATACATAAAAATATTTTAAAATAGAATAAGTATTCAATTGCCTTTGATGGTAGATATAGACCTTTCCAAAACTATACGACCACTGAGTCTATTATAGCTTCGAGGTGCTATAAATCATGAGTAATAAACTAATTGAAAGCCTATATAGCTACAAACAGGAAATAAGTATGAAAAATGATAATTACATAAAATATACTTACGGGATTAATATCAAAGACAGTAATGCCTTTACAATATTTAATATATTTAATTAGGGTTGTATCTGCAAAGAAAGTTTTAAAGCTATCCTAAAATTAGCCAAATAAGAAACTAAAATGCAATAATTATTCTCACAATCATGACTCCTCATCATGCTTCAATAATTTAATTAAAAGATGGGTGATAAATCTTATGTCAGCAGATGTGTATATGAGAGTGAGCAGGCAGCCAAATCAATGAGCCAAAATACAGGACGGCACAGCACTGTTGTAATAATGTCTTTGTTGTATAAGCAAATGCTGTTTTGTCTTATTTGCATAAAGAGATTTCATTTATTGACTCAATTTTAGGATAGTCTTGTAGTGTTATGGGCATAATTCAATAAACATTTTCAAATAGAGAAGAGAGAACACTATAATTTAGATTTATTTCATTTTTATTTTTTAAAATGGAATTATTGCTTCATACAGAGGGTGGCAAAAAATGTATACATATTTTAAGAAAGGAAAACTGTATTAAAATTGTAATACTCAATATATATCAATAACAAAAGATGAAGACAAGTCATGTTTGACTTCTGCAATTACAAGAGGTGCTCAAAGTGGTTACCATTCAGCGTCCAGACACTTCTGATTATGCTGAACTACTGCTTGAGAAACGTTGACCAAACTGTCCACTTGTATACATTTTTCTGGCACCCCTGTATTTAGATGTAAATTTGAGCATAAACTTAAGTTATAAAAAGAGGAATGATTAGTATTCCTAACATACTCTTTTAAATAAGTACTAAAAGTACCCTTGAATAAACCATTAGTAACATAAAGCTGCTTTAGCTCTATATTTTTCTCTCAAAATTCAAATGTACTAGCATGACCAGTAACCATTCCTACCATAAAAAAGTGACTTGGTTATAATCCTAATCTAATTCAATTAGGTAAAAAGAAAATTATTCTACATAATGTGTGTATATATATATATATATATTCACAATATTCTACATATTATATATTATTATATCTACATATTTGTAAATACATACTTTGTAATAGAGAATGGCTGTTTTTATGTTTCGTCTGATTGTCTATTACTCATCATTTTTATTGTTCAACAAACATTCAGTGAATCCTGAGTGACCTTTTATATTTCATAGAATTAAATGTCTAAATATAACCTGTCTGAGTCAGAAGTATTTTGGCCCTCTGGTTAATGGTAGTGTGAAAGTGAGAGAGAACTCTACAGTTGATCTTAGCCAAAAGGCTGAGAAGCGATGAGAGAGAACTCTTCAAGTAATGAATGGCAGAACAGAGTTTATGGAGGAGCCGAACATTTTCAGCTCCAATTTATAAACCTACCTACTTTAATTAAGAAAAGTAATTTTCATGGTAATGGCAACCCAAAACATTTTTGGGGGAAATAATCACCTGCCATAGCACCAAGAAACTATATATGTATCAAAAGAAATACAAAGAGCCCAAGTGCAATGTATTGTAAATGAATAATGCCATGAATAAACAAAGTGAGAAGCAACAAAGGAAGCTAGTAAACAAAATGAAATTGTCCGTAATTAAGGTCAGGTGAGACTATTAGAAACATTTTAATAACTTGTGCTCAAAAGTTGAAATGAATTCTATTACTGGCTGGCAATGCATTCCTCTGTAATTGTTTTAATGGCCATTATATGCTGAATATATCAAGGACAGAATATGGGAAATATGTATTGAGTCTAAGATCGGTGAAGCATTTCTGATAAGCTAGATGAGGATGAGTCAAATTTAGTTAACTCAACCATGAAAGTCATTAACAGTAAGTAACTTTCAAAAAATCTATACTAACCTGACATCTTTATATATTCCTCCAATGTCACTTAAAGCTTTTTAGGATAATTTAACAGAACAGAAAATTCTGGGAAAATACTAAGGATATAGTAAATTTTTTGAATGATAAATTTCTTATACAATATACTATATATATTTTTGTATCTGAAAATGCTTGATTAATAAAACTTAATTGTCATTTTGCTCTAGGCTGATGTTTGGACAGCTTCCAAATTGGGTTTCAAATTCTACAACTAATAATGAACCAAGAAAAATGAAACATTTGGACATTTGATAGAGTCAGGATGATGCTGAATGACCACTCATACTAGAAATAAGAGAGTAGAATTTGAGTGAAGTACACATCCAGATTATCAGTCAATCTTACTTAAATTAGTCCATCATCCAGAGGTCTTATTACTGTATGGAGCAAGTTAGAAAAAAAAAATGTAAATATGTTTAACTTTGGCAGTATTTATACCTCACTGAGGATTGGCAGCTGACAGAGATGGATTTAAAAAAAATAAATAAAAAAAAAAAAAAGGAAAGAAAGGTCTTTCAAAAACAGTAAAGTAGGAATTGAAAAGCTTATCCTAAAATTCATGTTGAAATGCAAGGGACCCTAAATAGCCAATACAATCTTGAAAAGAAGAACAAAGTCAAGGGACTCTAAAACTTCCCATAAAGCTACAATAATCAAGACACTGTTGTCTTGGCTGTTAGATTATCTATAAGGGGCGGATGGCGGGCGGGGTGGGGGGGGACAAAAAAACCTGGATTCCAGAAATAAATCCAACATCTGTTGTTCACTGATTTACCAACCAAAATTAAATACTAATGTTATCATTTATTGAGTATTCATTATATGCTAGGCATTGGGCTAGAATATTTACCTATTTTCTTCTTGTCTTCACCACAGCCATGAAGGATAGCTTTTATTACACCCATGTTATTTATTGAGAAAGAATTTGAGGTTAGGAGAGTTTAAGTCAATCCACTAGTAAGTGTCTGAGTCATAATTCTAAACACAGGTACACCTGATTCCAAAGGAATCACGGATATCACTATGTGTGATGAATATGTCTGTATAAATTAAATAAAATAAAGTGGATATTGGAAAATATTACTAGTAACACCAAATAAAGATAAATGAAAAATTGTTCAATAAACAAATATAGTAGGAGATTGCACACCAAAAATCAGAACAAAAGACAGCGATTGTGTACCTCGATGTGCGAGGCTAAGAGCCCTGAACCGTGGAAGAGAATCGGAGTTTTGCCTTCAGTGTGATTATAAAGTGAGCTTGCACATCAGATTTCACAACCTTCTACTTCTGTCTTTTATAGTTCATATATTTAAAAATATGACAGCATTCAAAGGAATATATTTTATTTTGCATGCTTTATAATGATGAACAGTTTTTAGATGCCTGTTATATTACTTTTCTTGCTCAATTCATTCTTGGCACACTATTATGAAAAAAAGTTTCTAAAATATAAAAATAAATAACTACTACCAATGTAAATGTTACTGAAAGAAAACATCTATTTTGTCAGTTTATACCTAATGACTGTTTCATCATTCACAATATGCAAGAGCAAAACATACCGTATTTATTGTGTATTTCTCCCTTCAGTTTCATCAGTTTTTCATATATACTGGGTTTATGTCCACAGTTCCTGGCTCACCGCTCCCAAATCCCTTGGAATTTCCTAAGTGATGAGAGCTTAAAGGTGTCTCATGTTATGTTGATCAGGTGATATTTGGAAAGCACCTAAGGGTGGGGGCTGATTGCCAGGGCAGCCAACCATGTGACTAGTGGGTTGGAACTTTCAATCCCACCCCTCAACCTCCAGGGAGGAGAGAAGGGCAAGAGATGATCAACGATTAAATCGGTCACGCCAATGTAATGAAGGAGAGTGTTCAGAGTGCTTTTGGTTTGGTGAACATGTGAAGGTGCTGGGAGAGTGGTGTACCTTTTATAATAAACTGGTAATCTAGTAAGTGAAATGTTTCCCTGAGTTCTGTGAGCTGCTCTAGCAAATTAATTGAACCCAAGTAGGGGGGTCTTGGGAACCTCTGATTTATAGAGTCAGTTGGTCAGAAGCATAGGTAATAGATAAGCTAGACTTGCAATGTGTGTCTGAACTGGGTGGGCGGGGGCAGTCATGTAAGATGGAGCCCTTAACCTATGGGATCTGACACTATCTTCAGGTAGACAGTGTCAGAATTGAGTTAACTTGTAGGTCACACAGCTCGTGTCTGAGACCTGCTTGGTCATGTGGGGGGAAACTTCCCTTCACCGGTTGGAATTGGTGCAAAGGAACAAAAGAGTGGCATGGCACAAATTTCAAATTCTTGTTTGGTGAAATGGAAAATATAACAGTACCAACTCCGTTGGGAGGAATTATTTCAAGTAATGCATTTAAAGCTCTTAAAGCTCTTAGCACAGTGAGTGGCATAGTTAAGGTAAATAAACTGGCTTTTGTTGTCCTTACTAGTATCTATTTTTTCCTTATTTCACTTAGAAAGGAAGTCGTGGACTCCTAAACTACCAGTAACATTTTGCCTTTGAACCTCGGCATTTATCTATAATCTCACTTAATACCATTTTGTCAACTCTCTGAGGAAGAGACCTCCATCTCTAGTTTTAACTAATCTGACCGTCTGCTTTTAGAATTCTATGCCCTTCTTCCCTCACTGAGATCTTGTCAATCTCCCATCCCTCTTGTTCTCCAGAGGGTCCTTCATTTTAGTTAATAATATATCCTCAAGTCTGTCTCATTAAGAAATAATTTTTTTTAAATACCCACAGTCTGTCCAGAACAAGTTTAAACTAAACTTTCATTATTCTGGTTCATGTATTACCTCTTCTATTAAGATTTGTTCACCTCTACTCCTTTCCGTCTGGCCTTACCTCTTGGTGAGGCAATTCCTCCTTTCGTTTCCCTTCCATGTTTCTCACATAAGTACAATTCTTTCTCTCTCTTCCTTTCTTCCTCAGTAGACTGTTAAAACCAAAAATGCAAAAACTTTCATTCGTTGAATATTCAGCACCCATCAAATTCTCAGTACTTAGTGCTCATGAAATAATTCTTGAATTAGAATATGGGAGGTTATAAAAATTGTTCTGATCTTTTTTCTTGTCTTGTCTTTGCCTATATAGATTCTTTTGAGTTTAAAAGAACTTTACTTAACTTTATAAAGAAATTGATAAAACTCAGAAAGGGCACAGATACCTATTTTTTTTAAGTATAAAAAGTAGCTGGAATCTAAATGATACAAAAAAAAAAAAGGACATTTTCCCATGATTTTCCCCAGGTTACCATCTGTCTGATTTTCAACAAATATTCCGCTTTAAGCTGTACAGATCTAAACTGAGAGAAGTTTGATAAAGCTTGAATTATAAAGGGATCAGATATATTTATATATGGATGAGATCAGAGAAAACAGCAACCAATAAACACCTCCTCCTCCCAGTTAAAAAGGACCCATCAGAAATATAAGTACAACGTTCCCAATTTGCCTGATTACAGGCTTCATCATTTAAAAGTATAGTTTTTCTGTCCCCACTTCAGACTTTCTAAATCAAATTCTCCGTGGGAGAGGCCTGAGTATTTCCATTTTAAGTTGATGAATCTTAGGACAGACAAGTTTGGGAAATACTGTGGTAAAGGAAGCAACAGAATAGGAAGATAGAACGAGTGTGACAAAGGAATGTAATAGGAAATGGAGATTTTTATCAACAGGAATAATAATGTTGCTAAGATTATGTACCAACAACTAACATTCAAATTGAGTGAAATAAATAGACATAGTACAGTAAGTACAAATCTAAAAATACGTCTGAAACCAACTAGACTTGGCATGATGCCATAATAACAGATAAAAATCCTGACCATCAGAACAGCATTCTCTCTCTTTCCTTCCTTCCTTCCTTCCTTCCTTCCTTCCTTCCTTCCTAGAATTGATAGTACAGTTTAACTTACTGATATTGATGTCTTATTGGAAGAAGAATTCCTAAAGTATTTTATCACAAAAAGTGGCTCTGGGAAAGGACCTGAATCATATAACAAAACAGTCATGAAATCAAGCCAGTTCTCATAATGATAACAGACACGATTTATTCCAACTAATGGGTATTCTGTAGGCTTGGTGGAGGGAGGGCAATCTGTCATATTTTTATAATGTAGGAGGTGTATTTCCAGATTCTTGCCATTCAGCAATAAGATTTCTATTATTTGTTTAATGGATGTTGAAATGGTATTGTTTAGCAAGTTTCTAACTCTCTTGAAATGGAAAACACATGAATCACAAAAAAGAAAGAAGACATGTTTTCCCATTTTTCAAAAATATAACTCAAAATGTTGCAGTTAATAGAAGAAATTGGTTTGGCAGCTGGGGCTCTAGTCCTAAGAAAGACCAGTAACAATACGGCAGTAATAGTGATGTATTTCCTTTTGAGCAATTGAATAAACCAATGTTAATAATAATGATGATATCTAACACTAATTATAGCTTATCCTTGTTGAGTGCTTCTGTCTGCTTTGTGCCAGGCATTGTGCTAAGTAGTTTACATGGATTAATTTATTTAATTTTCACAAAACCTCAATGAGGTAGGAATTCTAATGATCTTTATTTTACAACTGAGGAAACAAGCTTACAAAATAGAAAGCTAGTAAGTGGCAGAGTCAGCGTTTGAATCCAGGCAGTCTGGCTCTGAGGCTTACACTGTTAACCATTACTTTGTAGTATTAAAGGCTTGTCTTTGCTGGAAGCATTGTGTGCCTGACTGGACTCTGGTCTGAAGAGAAATAAACTGTGTTCTTTTCTATAGATTTTTCTTTTCTTTTTCAATCCATATCTCTTGGGTCCTATAGCCCATGCACATAAGGATCTTCGTTATAAAGTGAAAGTTCAGTATATATGCACCAAAAGAGATTGTTACAGAATCAGTCAATGAGTACTACATGATAATTACACGTTAAAAGCAAAATAATATGAGTTCCAAAAATGATGTGCTAGTAAACTGGTATATTACTTCTTATTGTTACTGTAACAAATTACCACAATTGTGGTGGCTTAAAACAATGCAAAATTTATTATTTTACAGTTCTAGACATCAGAAGTCTTACTTTGATAAAATCAAGTTGTCAGTGGGGCTGGTTCCTTCTGGAATCTCTAGGGGAACGTTTCCTTTTTCAGCTTTTAGAGGCTGCCTGAATTCTTTGGCTGGTGGCCCCTTTCTCCATTTTCAAAGCCAGCAGCACAGCATATTCAAACCTCTCTCTCTCAGACCTCTGATTCCATCATCACATCTCCTCTCAGGAGGACCTAAGAAGGTCCTCCTGCCTCCTTCTTATTAGGTCTCTTGTGATTATATTGGGCCCATTTGAATCATTCAGAATAATCTCCCTGTTTTAAGATTCTTAACTTTATCACATCTGCAGTACCTTTGCCATGTAAGGTAACACATTCACCTCAGATGCTGGAATTTAGGCTATGGACATCTTTCAGGCATCGTTATTTAGCCTACCACTACTGGATGAATACATTCAAATATAGCGTGTGTATATTTTTTTATCTTACAAAATTTTATTGCGTAACAAGAGTAATTTATATTGATGGAGAAATTGAGACCCAGAAAGAATAAGGAAGAGTTGAAGAAAAATAACTTAGGCTCTTCAAGGAATATATCCTACCTTGCAGAAGTTTTATAAGGATTAAAGATTATATTTAACAAGCACCTAGCACCGTACATAGAACAGTAGGGGTTCAATAAATGGTGGCCACTATTACCAGTTTTGTATGTTGTACAATAGGATTACAATGTTCACCAATAGGATTTGGTGAAGAGGGGAAAGCATTACCACCAGACAATCAACTCCCTTATTTTTGTATTTTTGCATATTTTACTTATATGCAGGGATAGAACCTCATAGGGATATCAAGTAACATACTAAATTTACATAATTTGTGTCTGAAGCAATCGGGGAAGTCACTACATCAAATCTCCTACTCAGTGAGTTATCGGTAATATTCTTGGGACCATCTGGTTTCTGTTTGAATACTTCCAGTAACAGGTCTCCTACCCCCACCTCAAGTCTTCAGATTTGGGGCCGCTCTAAACATGAGAATATTTAATTTTTAAGGTGCAAACAAATTAGGAAGCTCATTATCTTTCTCTCACTGGCCTTCATACTACTTTCTGGAACTGTATAGAG
This sequence comes from Rhinolophus ferrumequinum, assembly GCF_004115265.2. NCBI lineage: Eukaryota > Metazoa > Chordata > Mammalia > Chiroptera > Rhinolophidae > Rhinolophus > Rhinolophus ferrumequinum. The sequence continues at coordinate 71,272,439 of NC_046287.1, read as the reverse complement.
AAGCATCCATTGTATACAAGCTTTTCAAATAATAACATGGAAATATGATTAATACCGAGAAGCTAATGTTAACATTTATATTATTGACATGAGGGGTGGTCAGTCAGGGAAGACTCAAAGTCTCGACATGTCTTAGGTTTGTGCTAACCCCTATTTCTCTTCATACCATCACTCCACCCAAATAGCATTGAAATACCTCTCATCGGTCCTCCTAGAGCCCCTCGCATGTATCTATGGTAAGATAAGCCCTAAGATGGTGGCAAATACACTTCCATGTGGTAAGTACTCAACACATATTTTTCAAATAAATGAGTGAATAAGATGTAGCCAGGTAGATTAGAAATAAAGGCATTTATTATCAGTAAGCAGGAACCACATGCAAGAACCTGTAAATATGAGACTGCATGGTGATTTGGAGTAACTCTCCGTAGTTAAATGGAATTAGCTACACTAAAGAATATTAAAGTTGTTAATATATAAAGTAAATGTAAATCATTTAGAACAGCTAAAGCATGTAAACTACTTAGAATAGCCTAGCATGTTGAGCCCGTTCTCTATCTAATATCTCTGGGTTGACGGGTAGAAGCTAAAAAATGCCCAATGCTCCCAGATGGTGTTTAGTCCTGGTTTCTCCAGTTGCTGCCTTGTGCATCAGCTGAAGAGAGAAGAGCACAGAAAGGTTAGGGCATCCCTTCCCAGGATAATCAGCCATACTTGGCATAGAGCGTGTAATCAGAGAGTGAATTCAGTGGTTACAGGATAGGTCTGTAATTCTCTCTCTCCACTAGGAATCCAGTCTTATCTTTGGTAGGCCTTTGGATTTCCCAGAGACTCATTCTTATTTGTAATACAAATCTAGCTAATGAAATTATGAAAAAAATATCTCCTGTATCAGGTGGCTTTGTAAATTTGTTTTGCTAAACACTACATTGTTTTTGATGAATATAATCTTTATTGCAGAAGAGAGTGCTTTGTTTATCACACATAAAGCAAATCAGCACCCCTCTCAAAGGATGTACTATTCCATAGGAGGAAGAAACCAGCGTACCTATTCTTACTTGTGCTTTCCTGGACCTATTAGTCCTCAGGTCCACTCCGTACTCTTTCCCCTGCAGCACTGGCCTCTGCAGGATGCATTTCCCAGGCTTCAGTATCAGCAGACCTGAAGCTGGGTAGAGCTAATGGAAGTCACTGCTGGAAACTGCAGGGAGGAAATGGGGAGGAAGGTTATGAAGAAGCAAGAGAAAACTAGGTTGTTTTGCTTCCTTTTCCTGGGGTAGCAATCTGGTGGGAGCTGTGCCTTCTATGAGGTTCCAGCTCCCAATGGACAGTCCTGCCATGATTCAGCTCCATCCGGATGTGACTATGGCTCTTGCCCTGTGGTAACAGTGCCTCTTCTCTGTCTCTCCTGCCTTGAGGTGGGGTGGTTTCATGTTGGTCCTAAAATCTGGGACTAGTCACCATCACCTGACTCTCTAGCCCTTCCATAATCCATGTGAAAAAGAAGTCTTTGCAATAGATTCTTTCTGTTATAAACACTCTGTCTTTCTGAGTAAAGCTTCTAATAAAAGTTCCTAGTAAAACAATACAAAAAAATTACAAATCTTTTATTTTGACTATGTCAGCACCAACAAGACCACAAAACTTTATAATATGTGATTATCCAGTCATATCGGAATTAATCTTTATTACCTTAAATGTCTGGTTTGTTGGGGAATACACTAGATTTAGATATACTCTATTTTGAATTACAAGGAGTCTTTAGAAACAGTGATTGAGATCATAGGAGGGGGAAGAAGTCTCAAAGTCAACATACTCATATTCCTAGCTGAGAGGAAGAGGCTACCATGGTGACAGAAATATTTTAAAGATAAATGCATGCATTCAAGATTGATATTGAAGACAAATTTTAGGTGACACAGGAATAAGGAAACTTCAATCAGGATAGGACAGAGTCAAAGAAACACAGATATTGTCTACTTCAATCTTCCTTCTCTTCCCAAAGACACATCATTTTACAGATAATGAAACTGATGCTGAGGAGAGTTTATTTCCTAGAGGTCACACTGCTTAGATAAGAGCTAGGAGTAGAGTTCAGATCACCTGAATTCCAGGTGAGTGTGTTTCAACAACTCCATACAGCTACTCTTCTGTTTAATAAGGAAAACATCTTTGTCAGATCTATTGACTGATATCTATTGACTAGTCTAGTAATGAGAACAATAAACAAAGACCAGATTATAAATTAGGTGAACTTCGCTTTGAAATTTTAAGACAATAGTGTCAAAAATATGTGATTCTTGGAAACATCTAACATGGGAAATAGAATTTAGAGAAAAAAAAGGATAAATTGGATAGGTTTTGTATGCAAATAGGGAGATAGAATTTACTTAGGGAAGTGGGTGTGTTAGCTTTTGAAGAAAGTTGTGCTGATAATGGAATAACAACTAGGCGGCACGACACCTAATTTAAGTGCTGAGCTAAAAGAAGCTGAGGAAGTAAAAAGAAAACTGATATTTCATTGTTTTAATATTTTCATCTAAATGAAATCTAATTCATCTAATGTTTATCATCTCACTAAACAGATACATCAGAAAAAGTAGATCATTAAGTAAAATACGGTGATAAATTAATTATTCTTTGTTCAACTCACCCAAGAGCTGTTTGAGCCAAACTTTAGCCAATATCAGTGCCTATAATTACCAAAATGGATGCTAGAGCAGCAATTACTGACATTGAAAATCATCAGGTTTTCAAACTTTATTATGGCCACTCACTAACTTATTAAAAGGAGTAAATAGCAAGGCAAAACATTTGGTTCTAAAGATACTCAAAAGCTTTGGAAAACAACAGCTTGATTAAGTTTACAGTTGATATTTTTAGTTTTTTTTAAAAAATTAAGTAGTAGAAGTTAGATCAGGTCATTGAAGAAGAAAGATCTGAAACAAACCAAGAGGATTAAAATAGAAAAAGATAAAAGTAAACAAACAATAAAATCAGGAAAATATTCCTCAAATATAATAAGCAATAAAGAAAAGGGTGATTTATTGCTATGCCAGAGAAGAAAGAAAAATGAATAATAATATACGATTGTATACACTGTGAAGATTTTCAATATATACATTCTTGCCCCTTTAGATAATATTTATATGTTAGGTGATTGGCTGAATAATGTTCCTATATTAAAAAGATGCAAGATTTAAGCTATTAAGAAAATACATAGAATATCTGAATAGCATACTTAAGGAACTGCTGATATATTTGCATTGCTTTTAGCTTCAATTTTTGAGAAAAAGAATATAGAAGAAATTCCTGAAAATTAGTAAAACAAAAAGAATATGTTTATTTTAGAAGAATGTAGAAGCAGAAGAGGGGATTATTTTTTGAAATTACAGAATGATCAATATAAAAAATGTTAAAACCAAGTATAAGCTGCCCTGGATTTTTATAGTACAGATATGCACAAATTTCAGTTACCACATTGTAGTTAAATAATACCAGTCCCCCAACAACATGATTTATGGTTCAAGCACCACTGTGTACGGTGTTTCCCCGAAAAATAAGACTAAACCGGAAAATAAGCCCTAGCATGATTTTTCAGGATGAACATACGTATCTTTTGGAGCAAAAATTAATATAAAACCCAGTCTTATTTTCAGGTAAACAGCGTATAAACCTGAATAAATGCATAAAGTACAAACTTAGCTGCTAGCTCTTCAGTCCACAAATTACTACATAAATAATAGATGTGCATCATAATCAATGACCAATCACATCACTTCTTTCAAAGTCTGTGAGTAATTGATCACTATGCATCTGTTGTTCAATTCCTGCACAGACAGCAAAGTATGTAGTTATGTTGCCTCCTTATCTCCCAGTGATAAACACACGTGACATTTTACAAAAATAGTAATTGAAAGAGGGAATTGGCCATTAAAGATAAAAGTGGAGTGAAGAAACAAACAGTGATAATACTGAAAGTGAAATTCGAATTAAACATTAGTGAAGTTATAGGAGAAATAGGTGGTAAAGGGAAAGTTGACATTGCTACTACTCCAAATAGTCTAGATATAAAACCAGAGGAACTTTGTGAAAATGAACTTATAGACACAAAGGAGGAATGCGGTTGTGACAAACAAAATAAAAGTGTCCTAGAGAAAGTGATGCTGGCAAAAAAACTTCACTTTCAAGGAATTCTGGGAGATATTTTCTGACACTGAAAGTGCAAAAAATAAAGTAGCCGATCCAAACTTAGAGTGGAATATTTCAATTTAACATAGCATAGAAAAGATGGTTGCTCCTTATCATAAACAATACTATGAAAAGAAAGGAAGCACTGTTCAAATTACTCTTGATAAGTTTTTTTGCAAACAAATAAAATGCTTTACTTTTCTTTTTCCTAATGTTTTAAGTTATAATGTACAAAAAACACATTCATTTTACTAGTTTTCATTTCCCTATAATTTATAACCAACAGTAAGAATTTTTAATATTTTTCAAAATGTTAAAGGCCATTGAAAAATCATAATTTTTCTCTTTAAGATTGCTTTGCATAGTCTCAGCTTGCACGGTCACTTTTACAACTCTGCACTACAATGCAAAGAAGAGATTGCCGACATTAAATGATAGGTTTTTATGAACCAAGAATAATACAATATATTGCCAAATTATGAAGAGCAAGGTGCTCATGATTAATTTTACCTTTTATCTATGTCCTGTGAGAAAGGTATAGATACATTAGATTTAATTTTACTGAACACTTAGATGCATCTCACATAAATAACTTATTGAATATTTACTGCATGTCTTCTATTGTGCTAGAAAATGTGGAGAAAACAAAAGAAGCATTTGCTTCAGTAGCTTTATAAAATAATCATAAATCTAAATGAGCATACATGAGGCAACTAGAAAACAATTAAGTATTGAATTATATTCATTACTGATAAGGAGAGATTAATTTGATGATAGGTTTCTGGGGGAATTGGGCTAAGGGCAGAGAGGGGATTTGAGTTAAGATATGAAGTATGAGACGGCTTTGGAAAAGTGGAGAGGATTATGCTAGAAATGAGATGCATTACATCAGCACAAAATCATAAGAGGCCTTTGTCTCTATTCATGTGTCTGATATTCCTAGGACATGGAGTAGCAAAGGCGTTGGCCAGAATATGCAAATAAATATTTGGGAGTCCACAGACAAAAGAGAGCATAGATTCTCGGGAGCCAAATGCATAACCTTCTGTAGGTCAGTGGTAGTTCAGAACAAGGGAACAATCATATAGAACATTAGAAAATAGAGGGTGAATTTACCACTTAGCAAGGACCACATAAAGCAGATATTGAATCAGCAGGCTTGAAAAACAGTCACTGGAATTCGAAGGATAGCATGAACTCTAAGAACACTATTTTTGAATCAGACTTAAATTTACTCTCCAGGAGGAAATATATATCTCTCCATACGGAAATACATATGTATATATTAAGAAAAGCATCAATTTTTAATTTCCAGTTGTATTTAGCCCGGGACTTGAAGACGGCAGCATTGCATTTGTTCATTTAATCAAATAGGGTGAAGATAAAGGGAAACAACAGCTGTTGATAGAGCATGAGCAAAAGTAGCAGAAAAATGACTGTACCATGAAAAAAATGGATGGAATAACATGTAGTCTTCAAATGACAGCTTGTAGGAGATGATACACAATCCTCTAATTAATGAGAGTAGTGTCAAAGTTAGTTCATCTATAATATTAGAACAAAAAGTAGGTCTGCACAGAGCTGCGTTATTTAATCACCATTAAATAACTACATAATTTAATGTACATAACATTACATTATGACTACATAAACTACATAAACATATGCAGACATAATAGTAAAAATTAAAAAGGAGAATAAAAAGCAGCATGCTATAAAAGAAAGTTAAAGGAATAGAGACGTTTCCTACAATACTTTATGCAGTAGAAAATCTTTAAAGAATATGAATAAAACAAAACAAAAGCTGATGATGAAGAACAGAAAAGACTGCCAAGAATAAGAAAACATACAGAAAAATGGAGTTTCTGAAGTACTGATTCAAAAAAATAGAACACAAAAACAATCAGATATAATATGGAATAATTTTCCAGAAATGAGAAAAAAAGCAAAAAAAAAACAAAAACAAAAAACAAACTTGATTCTAAAGGGCATCATTCATACCAATAAAAATTATTGATGGCCACGGGTTTTGAAAATTAATCTGGGGAACGTATTTTAGTGGTTACCAGAGGGTAAGGTGGTTGGGGGGTGGGAGATGAGGGTAAGAGGGATCAAATATATGGTGATAGAAGGAGAACTGACTCTGGGTGGTGAACACACAATGTAATTTATAGATGATGTAATACAGAATTGCACACCTGAAATCTATGTAATTTTACTAACAATTGTCACCCCAATAAATTAAAAAAAAATCAACATGTATGTCTTAAACTTACACAATGTTATATGTCAATTATACCTCAATAAAGCTGGAAAAAAAAAAGTAGCACATAGAGGATTTTGAGGGTAGTGAAACTATTCGTAAGTATATGTAGTTATAACTATAAACTATAACTATATGTGTGTGTGTGTGTGTGTGTGTGTGTGTGTGTATATATATATATATATATATATATATATATATATATATAGGAAAGCATATCTATCTAAAAAAAAATTATTGTCATTGATATTAAGTGATCCATTTAAGCAATTGAACATTTATGATGAAAACTTTCTCAGGCTTCTAGGAATTAAAAACAAGTCGCCTCCAAGCACTGGAAATCTGACAGGTCTCAGGCTTTTTCACAGTAACATTCACTGCAAGAAGGGAATGAAGCAAAGACCACTAAGGAAAGAACGTTTGACCTTAAAGTAGACGTGTAAGAGGCATATTCCCTCGAATACGAAAGATCTCAGGTAATAGGTCATGGACCAGTCCCCTCCTTAAAAAAAATAGAAAACTACTTGATGGTAAAACTCCCAGCCAACCAAGAGAATTCAGAAATGTAAAGTATGTCACAAAGGACTGGTGGAGAACACTAACCCCATTTAAATCAAAAGTAAATTTAAACACTTTGAAAATGTTGGGTTGCATAACCAAATATAAATATTAAAAATCTCACTAAAGTAGACTTAATGTAATATACATAATAAGATGGTAGGCCAGAAAAGAAGGAGAGCATATAGCAGTGCCAATCATCTCATCTGTGAGAGCAGAAAAATCAATCAACATGTAGTTAAAAATCACAATGGTTTCCTTTATTCTTAATCTCACACGTATGTTTTTTTAAGGAACTAATAACTCATGATGTTTAAGAACATTTATCTGAAATTTAGACATATGTTGTTCTACTACATTTTCTTTTGTGAAATACAAAACACAATAACATTTAATGGGATTTAACTTAAAAAGAGCATATCCAGTATTAACACATCCTTCTAATATCATACTTGACTTTTCTTCTTTTCCTCCTGCTCTATATATGAATGGAGAAATATTTTGTATGTTTTACAAATGTTTAAGGTGGTATTTAATCTGTGAGTGTTTGTAGTTTTATAGGATCCCCCTCACCTGAAATTTTTATGTGGTTTCAATTTCTGGGTTTTGTACAGGTATTATTTTATTAAAAGTCATTACCTAAAGTAATGTGTACTTAGCGTACAAATTTTGGAACACAAAAGGAAGTTGAAAAAGGAGAAAAAAAAATCACTTATCCTACTGCAATTAAAATTGTGTTTCCTGGATTTTTCTAATTTTTTGTCCTATTCCTAAATCTTTCTTGCATATAAATTTGTAATTATTTTGTCTACATCATGCTTTGCTCTACTAAAGTATTTTCTATGCCATTATAAACTCTTTATAAACAGTCTTCTCATGGCTGTGTAATATTTCATTGAGTGTATATATGTCATAATTTAGATTAAGTATACCTCATGTAGTTGAAGTGGCAATCATACAAACAGCTTTGAATGTCTGCAGTGGTTCAAACATATGATGAAAGGAAGAGTGGTTGGCATGCTGATACTCAACTTCTTTCTTAAATATAATATTAACTTTGAACTATGAAATCACCAGTAGAAGCTATAATTTGTTTTCTTTACACGTCTTAAAGAATGATGTCTTGAAGTATGAGGTTGAGTGTATAAGATTTCTGAATTTAAAATGAAACTTCTAATTCACAAAACTTCATATACCCATTTCATTAATCAAACAATAATTTAACTTTCTATTTTCCATGTCAGTGTAAAGAAAATGAGGAACCAGATACTCAATTTTTAACTCTTATGGTATAAAGAACCATGAAGGATTTAACAGTACATCAATGATGTATACATACATATATACTACTTAGCATAAACTGTATTCTGCAGAAACAAATGATCCCCAAAACATCAACAAAGATATATTTCTTGCTCACCATAGATATCCATTGAAGGTTGGCTTCAAAGAAGGTCTATGACATCTTTACTCTAGGATCCAGACTGATAAGGAAGCCTTTAGTCATAACACTGCCCAGGAAAAAGAGATCACATAAGCTACAAGGTTGCTTTTAAACAAGTTCTCCTTATATTTCATTGTGCTTAAATTTTATACCAGGGACCAAGAGGCAGGGATGTATAAAGATAATCTACCCAGAGGGAATGGGACTGGAGTGAGAGAAAGTAGATTATTTGGCTAGAAAACTAGTTTAGTCATGTTGTAGACTGACTCATACATTGAAGTCCTAACTGCTAATACCTAAGAATGTGACTGTATATGGCTACAAGGCCTTTAAAGAGGTAATTAAGGTTAAATGAAGTTATATGGGTGATCTTAATTATATTTGATGGGGCTCTTTAAGAGAAGATGAGATTAGAACACACCTAGAGATACCAGGGCCATGTGTGCGCAGAGGGACAACCACATAAAGAGGGAGTAAGAGGGTTGTCATCTGAAAGCCAAGGAGAGAGTCCTGAGAAGAAACCAACCCTACCACCCGACCTTGACCTTGGATTACTGGCCTTTGAGAAAATAAATTTTTGTGTTTTAGCCACTCAGTCTGATATGAAAGCACTAGTTGAGTTAACGCAAGTATAGCATCTCTTCATGAAAGTCTCGGTGTATATTTTACTGATTTGTGTTGCATTATGGAACTGAATTGGGAAATAGTCAAGAAAGAGAAAAATAAGAAAAAAAAAGCAGGAAAGCAAGGAGATAATTTCGCAATTATCGTCTTATTTATGATCTAGAATTCTTTGACAGTTTATACAAAGACACCATATGCTTATACATAAATATATTTCTCACTATATTTATTTCTTTTAAGTTGTCCAATGTGAAAAGTCGGGTCCATTTTCCAAGTTAGTTAATTGATTGCAAGTCATTGTTTGCAGAATTAAACTAGCTCACCAATAAAAGTTTGATGTTAGGTTGTAGGCTTAAAGTTTCTTGAGGCTCCATTCCAGAAAACTTCACAAAAAGGAAGGAGAGGGTAGATATAACCACAGAAAAACTAGATGGAAGCATATTTACCCTTTGGTCAATGGAATTGAAAATTTCAATTTTTGAACACAATATAGAATAAATGTTTTTGTAAATAACATTTAAAAAATATAAATGAGTTCCCTCTTAAACCTTAATATCTGAGGATTTATTAGCTTTGGTGATATAGCTACTGCTCCTTAGAGGGAAAAATCACTTTAATAAATAAAAAGACCATAGTGTGTTAAAGTACCTCTAAACCTCTGAACTATACAAGAAGAATAAAGCATAATAGAACACAAAGGAATACAGTACATTAAGAACTAAAACACACATTTTGGGTGATTAAATGTATTTCCAAGGAATTATGGTAGATTTTAAAAAATATCTACTCTACTCACTGTTTGCATTGAATTAGATATTAATAACTATTTTTTTTCTTTAAACGGATATTTTCTTACATAAGAGCATAAAAACCTATTTGAAAAAATCACACAATCACTTAGTCATTTCTTGGGTACAGACTGCACTTTGGTGTGTTAAAAAAAATTCATTTTATTCAGAATGGAATTTCTAAGTAGGAGCAAACAAGTATTATAGGAATAATTTTAAAGATATCTTTGAAAGCTTGATGTACGGAAAGCTAAAAAAATATCTCATTATGTTGTTGAAATTCCAGAAGTTCTATTCTATTTAGGTCTAAATGTTCATCAAACTGCGTTATCCTTGTTAGAACAATCTAATTAGAAAGGAATATATCCTGGAATCACTTAAATCTATCAGGGGAAGAGAATTAATGCAGTTATATCACCTAGACTTTCAGAGTGCATACAGCCTATTAATGCTAATTACATTTATAAAATGCAAACTACTTACTTCCCTTTGCTCTGTGTATTTATGTTAATGTGCACAATTTAAACTAAGGCAAAAGCACTTAAGCCGATAATCTTCATATAAAACTAAAATGATTAGTTTATTTAGAAAAATAGTTATTGTAATGGCATGTATCTCAAAGTACTCTAAATCTCCAATTTTCCAGTTTATTTATTTATAGTTTTTCTTTTAACTCTAAAAATAAAATTTTCTGTACAGGGTTAAACAGTTTTTGATCTCTAAGTTTATCTTGGGGAATATAATAATCGCTTTTGGGATCTGGCTAAGAGTATGAGAGATCAACAGAAAACTGACAAACGGGAAGAGTAGTATTAGTACTAATTAACTGAATCCAAAGATGATACTATGTAACAATTCTTTCAAATGCTGCCTCAACTGTGTAAAACCTGTACAAAGCGCATAGGGAAACGGTGCAGAGCGCTAGCTCCATCTCTGGGGACAGACTGATGTGGATTCTGGTCTTAGCTCTGCCCTTTACCAGTTCTCTAGACTCATCTATAAAATGAATCTAGTAATCATATAGACCTCTTAGGGATGTTGGGTGGACTAAATAGGGTAATTTAAGCCTTCAGGGCTTAGTGCAGTGCCTGACCATGTAATAATTGCTCAGTAAAATTAGCTCTTATAATCATGTAGCAGCAAATCATGTGTAAAGGGGGCATCTCTAAAAGCAGTAATTGGATTGTAGCAGTTGACAATTATCAAAACATTTAAGTAGATAATAGCAAAATACAGTAAATGAATCTCAATATCAACACACGTCACAGAACACATGGTTTAAAGATAGATGAAGAACTCCTTCATTAACATCCTTCATTAGCAGAGTGATTTAAACACTCCGCTAATGACGGTTGAGACAGGCTGGCTGGAATGCTCAGGGCTGGCATGGCAGGAGAATGGGATAAGGAGTGTGCATGAGTGTGGAGGAAGAATGTGAGAAGTGAGATTATGAAACAAATCCCAAGATCGAAACTGTCAACATTTCCTAGTTACTTCACTTATTTTTAAAACCCATTCTCTTATTTCTTTGAACGTTAAGTTTTAAGCTTTTCTACTATGACAAAACAAATACACATATTTACTTGTTAAAAAGTATCACCCCAACCGCCCAGATATAAAAATATTCAGTATCTTCTCTGAATATTGAAGTTAAATCACAGGATGCATGCAGCTTTACCTGTACCTGTTCCATTTATTATAGCTAGTGACATTCAATTACTGTCAGTGAAATTAGGTAACTTTGCTCAGTAAAAATGGATTCTTTTACTTTCTCTATGAACCCATTACTCCAAACCAATGCTTTGCATGACAGTGCCAAAAAGACTTCAACTTGTGGACCAAATTCAGATGAAGCCAGCTTTTTTCTATAATGTTTTTACATGAAAGTGACATTTCTCTACTAGCGAGGATAGAGTATAGGCTGGGATATTTCTTTTTAGATAAATTGAGCAGAAATTATTTCAATAACAGTGTTGTAAACAGTTGAAGTTATACCCTCATAATCATCATCAGACATTTTGATCAAATAGTTGGTTACAATTACATATAAGTACCACATCCTCCAAATGTAATATTCTTAAAAACTCACCATGTTGAAAATGGCTGCTAGCACCGAGGTGAGACCTTATATATGGGGAAATACAAAGAATGAGGGACACAGATTCAACCTGTGATTCTACCTTGATGAAGAAAGTATAAACTGTGAAGATCCTGGGTTTGGCCTTGACCCAAATAGTCATGTATTGAATCCCACTTGTGCCTTCTGCTAGTTAGATAACATTAGGCAGAGTCCCTAACCTCGCTGAAACTCTATTTCCTTAAGTGCAAAATGCCAAAACCAGTTCAACTCTTCACGTAGAGATGTTAAGATGATTTTATGGGGTGTTACCTGTGTGATGCCTCTACACAAAAGTCACTTATCAGCGTCAGGATTTGTTTCCTCCACGTGAGGGATTCCTTAGTGACTTGTTTTTTTTAAGGTATTGTAGTTTATTAGTTTATTATCCCTTTCATCAAGATGACTCCCCCAACTTATCTTCACAGAATCCCCCTTTTGAATGATTAGTTTAAAATTGTTTCTCTCCTTTTGAATCTCTAAGGTGAGGTATTAAACATTTTACTGATGTTCACGTCTAGTCCCCCATTCTCCTAAAAGGAAAAGAAAAGAAAGGAACAAAACAAAACAAAAATACCATTCCAGACAAATAGACTTTCCCTGACTGTGCTTATTTCTGATCAAGAATATTAAAAAAGATATTTAAATGCTAACTTACTCAAGGATAAGAATTTTGTAACTATATATTAGGTTATGTTAGCATTTTGAAAAAGAAATATCAAAATACATATATAATGTAAATACACTGAAACATAGAATTCCTAAGGGAATTGTGATAGAAAGTCATTGCAGAAATTCGATTCAATAAAACATGAACTATTAATATAAAATGGGAAACGCTATTTTGTCTAGATTCGAATAGGCCAGTTCTACTCTTATCTTTTCACTTAGCTGATACTTCTGAGACAGTCTCTTCTGTTTCTGTCTCTCTTACTCTGAAAGAATGATAGGGAATTGAGTAAAAATCCAGGCAAAAATTAGGTGCCCATAGCTTTAAGGATGTTACTTAGATAATTCAGCCAAAACTGTTCTGGAGCAGCTGAGGGAGGAAAGGCCTTTTGTACTCAATTTCAACTCAAGGGGCATATTTATCTTTTTGAAATGATCTATTGGGCTGCTTAGGAGAAAGTGTGATTTGCTGTGAGTGTGTGTGTGTGTGTGCGTGTGTGTGTGTATAATGTATATGCTATATATATTTTATGGATAATTGATAATTTTCTAAATAAAATATCTAAAGAAGCATTTTTTTCCCTGCATTTTCATTTATCTTTTGTTCTGGCCTAAGACCTTAAAATTAGAAATATACTTGAACTCTCTGAAGAAATATCTTGTCGGGAAAATATAATTTGGCTGTCATTTCCTTTAGTCATTACCCATTGGTACATCACAATATATAAGATTAAGTAAAGATAAGTAAATATTAACTTCTAACTGGCTCCTTAGCTTTTAACTTTCTTGGCTATGTCTATAAAGGTCTTCTCCTCTCTAATGACGTACTCAGGCTCACAAAACAAATATTTTTACTCTTAAATGGTAATATTTTTGTTTAACTTATGTTCAAACAATTTGACTAACTGCGTATACATTTTTAAATAGATATTTGGCCCTTTGTTAATGCATTTCTTATGTTTGGGGAAATCCCTAACTTAGTTTTGTTTTTTTAGTATAATACAGAGCCTTCCTTTGTCTATGGAACCTGAAAATGGTAGATGCTCACTTTCTGTCTGGAGAGGAATACATGATCTACATTCCTCTTCTGAGGTGCAGTCGCCTCAGATTTTGAATCTAAAGTTTTGGTGCAAAAATGCAGAGCTAGCAGAGAATCCATTCTAGGGCACATGGTAGCAGACGTGGCAGCAATATCAAGTATCCCGGAATAGACATTCCATAGTTTCATCACTTCTAGCATTCTAGCAATGGTGTCCAGAACCAGGGGAAAAATGATATAAACTCAGGATTCATCGGTGACATCTTCATTATCTTCCTGGTTTTGTGTGACATATTCTGGCTGCCGTTCTGATAAATACCTAATTCCACCTGGACCTGCTCATTTTCTAAGTCGTTTTTATTTATTTGTTTTTCTCTCCTCTTCTCTCCTTTTTTCCTTCCTTCCTTCCTTCCTTCCTTCCTTCCTTCCTTCCTTCCTTCCTTCCTTCCTTCCTTCCTTCCTTCCTTCCTTCCTTCCTTTCGCTGGAAGATAATTCTGCATGGATTTCTCATGTTCTTGCATGATTTGGGACTTCTGAACATAGGGCATGTTTGAGCAGCAAACATGACTTAGAAGCTAGAAACTGTGTCTCTCTAAGTGTAGAGATCCCTGTAGATATTCCAGGATAGCAAAATTTCCTTCTACTCTGGGGGTGGCACTTTTGCTTACATTTCAGGCTAGTGAGTAATCTCTCTCTCTCTCTCTCTCTCTCTCTCTCTCTCTCTCTCTCTCTCTCTCTCTCTCTCTCTCTCTCTCTCTCATTCCCTCTTCCCCCCCCACCCCTCTTTCAGATGAGCAGCTCTACCAGCAACTTATAAAACATTAGAGTCTCTTTAAATTTGAGCTTCCTCTCTTGTGGTGACACCAACCATATGCACAAGTAAAAATCTGGCCTTCGTCGTCACTTGACGGGAGTTGGGTCATGGGAAACTGGCTCAAATCAGAACTCAGGGTCAAGAAAGAGTAAGCCTACTTCAACCTCTCTCTCCAACTGGTTAAAACGAAAAACAGGGAAAAATAAAAAAAACAACTCTCTGTGAACTCTGAAGAGCATATAAGAGCAGGCATATCAAAGAGGAAAGTCAAAACTGGAAGAAGCAATTGTATGAAGATGGTTTGGTTTTGTTTTGTTTTCCTCTTTCCTTACCTGGCTTTGACCTGATGGTAGTTCAAGTTGCAAAAATGTATAGTTGGCACCAACAGCAAAAATTCCATGACAAAACACTGTTTGTTTATTTGTTTGTTTATCCTGGCCAAAGGACCAGGAAAAGGGCCACTGCAAGTGAAGAGGGTGGATGTAATGCCCATTTTTTTTTCTTTCATTTATTTCATGGGCTGCCTAACGGTAGCCCCTGTAACAGAACTGCATAATGGCAATGAAGGCAGCTAAAACTCTGAGAGAAACCCCATTTTTCCAGCCAGAGAAACCAGGAAGAAAGGTGCCCATGTTCTAAAGAGTGTGTGTGTATGTGCATGTGTGTGTGTGCATGGGGGGCTTTCTGTTAATTTTTTTCTTTATTTTTTCTGTTGCTGCTTTGTTCTTAGGGTGGCCATAGTCACATTGCACTGTATGTTGGCAGTAGGGACAGCTAAAATCCTGAGTGAAACCTCATTTTTCTTGCCAGAGGTGCTGGGAAAGAAGCTCCTGAGATCCAGGAATGTGAGCATAATCTTGGAGGTGCAGAGAGATATGCCCTAATTCTGGGTATAAACCAGGATGAGTCTCAGATTGTACATACATGGAACAAATCCAAAGCAACATAGCAAAGGCATTGAAACATGAACTATAATAAAAGTTCAGACTGCCACCTCAGTGACACATAGATAGGAGAGCCCAAAACTGTATAGGAAATGTTTTGATAATGGAACAGAGATTGTAACATTGCACAAAAGGCAAGACAGAACTTGTGGGCTGAACCTACACTGACTTGATTCCCTTCTAAAATACAAACACTAGAATTCTGCAGAAGGTTATATTAGGACCCAGAGTCTTACAACAAAGTATTCAAAATGTTCAAGATACAATCTAAAATCACTCAACGTAGGAAGAACCAGGACAACGTGATCAATTCTTGAGGGAAATGACAATAAACATATTTTAACCCTGAGATGACCCAGATGCTAACTTATCAGACAAAGACTTTAGAGTAGAATAACAAGTTCCAATGAGACAAAGGTAAAGACATGGAAAGAAAGAAGTTTTCAGCAAATAAAACTGATGAAAATAATCAAATGGACAAACAAAAGAGAAAAATACTGAACAATACAAGAATGACTTAACTTAGTGTCACTGGAATCACAGAGGAAAGATTGGTGAGGTAAAATTGTCGTGAAAAATAATGGCTAAAAATTCCCAAATCTGACAAAAAAACATAAATTTATAGGTAGAAGAAACTCAGTGTATGCCAAACAGCATAAACTCAAAGAAACCTAAGATCAGACACATCAGAGCCAAATTGCTAAAAACCAACGATGAAGAACAAAATTTGAAAGCATCAATAGAAAAAGGACACATTTCTTATAGGGAAACAATGATTTGAATGAATCTAAATTTGGTAATCATGGAAGCCAGAAGGCAGTAACAACAAGCTATGCTTGATGATTTTAATACTCCTTTTTGTAGTAATCAATAAAACAAGCAGACAGAAACCAGTAAGGATATAGAAGACCCGGGCAACTCTATCAACCAACATCATCTATTTGACATTTATAGGATTCTCCACCCAATAAAGTCACTAAACTTCAACAAAATTAAGTAATTTTTATGTGTAAGTCACTGTCAATAGAATAAAAGTTAAGGCACGTTCCATAAGAAGATATTTGCTAATTGTATATTTAGCAAAGTACTTATATCCAGAATATAAAGAACTTTCAAATCTCAATAATAAGAAACCAAGTAACCGTATGAAAAAATAAGGGCAAAAGATTTGACTAAATATTCCCTCAGAGAAAATATACAATTGGCAAACAAACACATGCAAAGATGCTTTATATCAGTAGTCATTGGGAAATACAAATTAAAACCATAATGAGATGTAATTCCATGCCTATTAGAATGGCAAAACCAAGCAAACAGCAGCAGCAATAACAAACCCTCTGACAAGACTAAGTTTTGTCAAGGACGAGGGGCAACTGGAACTTCAGTGTATTGCTGGTGGAATGCAAAATGGCATTATTTGGAAAACAATTTCTGTTTAGCAGTTCCTTATACAATTAAATATGTATTTATCATATGGCCCAACAATCCTTCTTTTAGAAATTTATCCAAGGAAAATTAAAGCTTATGTTCATACAAGAACCTATATTTGGATATTTACAGCAGGTTTTTTTGCTTTTCATAGTTGCCAAAAGTGGGAAAAACTCCAAATATTCTCAGTTAGGAATGGATAAATAGTGGCCCATCCATGCAATGGAATATTATTCAGCATTAAAAAAGAACAAACTATTCGTGAATCCCAACAGCATATTCTAAGTGAATGTATCAGATGCAAAAGGTTATATACTTTATGATTCCTAGATAAAGAAAACTACAGAGATGGAGAACATTTCAGTGGCTTTCAAAGGCTAGGGATGGGGAAGAGGTTGACTTTAAAGGAATAGCAGGAGGTAATTTGGGGGATGTAGAGCTCTTCCGTGTCTTCACTGTGATGGTGTAATACACTGCTTGCCATGCATGGTCAAAACTCATAGGACTCAGTACCAAAATAATGATTTTTATTTTACTCAATATACGTATATTAAAAAACAAAGATCTAAAAATTAAAAACTAAAAACGTTGACTGTTGAGAGTTTAAGCTACTCTATGGTATTGCTGCCTTGGCATCCATTCTCTTTGGCCCAGAAGCCTGGAGGGCCTTAAACTGACACTAGCGCCATTGTACACAGGCCCTAAATAAGAGCCTGAAGAGTCACAAGTTAATGTAGATTCCTGATGTGACTTCTGCAGGCCTTGTGATCAACAGTCTTCCCTGCCTCCCAGGGCCCCTTAGATAAAACTCCCATGGAGCTCTTCAAACTCCCTGTTCTTTTTGGTTTGAATTGAACAATCCAATCTTAGCTTAGAAACTTCAAATCACTCCACCCATGTACCCTAATAAAGACCATGCTCAGGTCTTGCCTTCTCTGTTTCCATCCTCCCTTGACAAGAGAGGTGTTGACTACTTTGAACGAACTTTTGTCCATAATGGAAGGAATGGCCAAACAGAGACAAAATTCAGAGCTTTGAAAGTCACTTGCAAAAATGATTTATTTATAGCAATAGAATAAATTGATGGAAGTTTGATATAGAACCTTTAGCTCAATCTCGTGGATGACAAAGTTTTAGAAATTTACTTTATGTTCATTTTTGTGGCCAATTATCATTGGTCTGAAAATCTTGCACCATTTCTTAGGCTTTAAATCCCGGAAATCATTTGAGGCAGACATTTGGGAAGTTTACCATAGAAAAACAAATCGAATTTTAGGCATAAATTAGAGAGACTTTTATTTTCCTTTCTCCATATGATATTTGAAACAGGCTAATTTCAGTTTGAAAAATTCCTCCCAGAAATTCCCACTAGAAATATATCAAAGAAATCTTCTCAAAGCTAAGAATTATTTTATATATTTCACATGGATTATTAAATCATTATTTTTTTTGCTATGATTAAAACTTGATTGAATAAGGTAGTCTATTTTAATTAATTTTTCCTTGTGCACATATCCAGAACACACACTGAAACTTGTGAATTATGTTACTCAATTATGATACTAAATCAATGGCAGTGAAAAGAAATTTCAGTTATAAATTTATAACAGTATGATTCATGAAGTCTTTATCTGAATGTCTACTTCCTCCCTAAAAATTTGAGTAAATTTAATATATTTGCTCTTAGAAGTGAAATGAAGAAAATCTTTCAATGGTAATAAACAGAAAATGTCTTCTTCCAGGAACAGTAATACATTCTTTAGGATTCTGTTTTTTCAGTTTGGAAATAGCCAGAAAATGCAAATATCAGTTTTTTCCAGTTTGGGGGCTATTAGAAATAAAATTACCAAGAACATTTTGTACAAGCCTTTTTGTGGATCTATGTTTTGATTTCTCTTGGGTAAAAAACTAGAAGTGGAATAACTGTGCCATTTGCTAAATTTTCATTTAGCTGTATGAATGAATGAAAGTTTTTTATTCCATATCTTTGGTAATCCTTGTTGTTGTCAGACTTTTACATTTTAACCATTCTAATGGGTGTAAAATGTTATCACATTGTAGTTTAAATTTGTATTATTCCAATTATTAATGATAATAAGCATTTTTTTGTATACTTGTTGGTTACCTATCTATCTATCTATCTATCTATCTATCTATAGATATATATATATATTTTTTTTTGGTAAAGTGTCTTACAATCTTTTGATGATTACTAATTGGTTGTTTGTCTTTCATTATTAGAGTTTAAAAGTTTTTTGAAATATATTTTAAATATAAGTCCTTTGTCAGATATGTATATTGTGAATATTCTTTTAATTATAATTGTAATTTATCAAAATCTTCCAGATTATGACTTAGTTTTCCTTTTTAAAATAATATTTCAAAGAGTAAATCTTTTTTAATGGCATTAGTTGTTTTATTGATTGAAGTATTGTATATGCTCAATTTATAAAGTGATTCCTCATATCCAAGTGAAAAGACTTCTATTTTTATTAATAAGTTGACTATATGAACATAAGGAATTTAGATGAAGTAGTCAAATATCTATAAAATATTTATTTTATTAATTTTGATAATGCATGCATATTTCAAATAGTATGTTATATAAAATAAGATCCTAATATAAAAATATACATTTCCAGTTTCCCATATCATAAAACAATGTTATTGACACTTTTTCGAACCATTTAGTGGCTAAAATAATACAAGGAACTTTATAAGAACTTATATATATATAGTGTCTATTCCCTCTTTTCAGAAGGTTAATTTAGGGGGTAAAACTTCACTTTATATTTGGGCATATACAGTAAGAACTAAGGATTTTAAGGAATTTAAACTTCCTTATTTGCTCTTGGATTTTGGCTAGGATAACTTTGCAATTTCCATATAGAAGTTAGTCAACAAACTGAACAATAGTTCTTATATCTATTTTAATAGATCACTCCAAAGTTTAGTGGCTTAAGAAAATAATTTACTTTTTCCACATCGTTTCTTTTGGTTAAGATTCTAGAGAGGGTTTGGCTGGCAGTTTTTTCTTAATCAGGATCTCTTAGGTAATCACAGGAATACATTGGCTGGGGCTCCAGATGTCTGGTCTTAACTGAGGCTGAAGTTCCCACTTTCAAGATGGTTCTCTCACATGGTTGGCAATTTGACATTGGCCATGGATTCTGGCCTCAGTTCTTCTCACAGTGTTGCTTGAGTGTCTTCACAGCAAGGAGGCAGCCGTCACCCGGAGTGAGAAATCTGAGAGAGAATGAACCAGGTAGAAGCAATCACAGAAGTCACACAGGTCACTTCTGCTGCATGCTATTGGTTGAGACAGTTACAAAAGGGAAGGAACACAGACCACTCACTGCTGGATGGGATTATGCCAATGTCAGACTGTAATGAGAGCATGTGGGATGGGACATATATTGGTCCCATCATCTCTGTTAAATACAATCTGTTAGAATTCTGAATTTCATATTCAGCCAACTGTGAGAATCTACCATGTTCTGGGCCTCTGTTTTTCATGTTTTGTTTGGGTGAACGTGGTCTGTAAAATAACCTTGTGAACTAGGTATTATTTCTCCCATTTAATGTGGAGAAAATTGAGGTTAAGAGAAGTTAATCGTTCTCAGCTTTTCACATATACAATATGGAGAATAGAGCATGAGGATTTAGGTTAAAAGTGAGCTCAAATTCTGGTTCCACTACTTATTCACTGTGTGATTGAAAGCAGAAAATAATTAGCTGCAAAAAGCCCATAACTTTTAGCAAAATATGCATATTTTGTAAGAATAAAATCAATCATTTATATTGTGCTACTCAGTTGTCAAATGTCATTCACTTCATTCCATCTGTAGGTCATCTCACAGAGAGGGAAACTCTGAGGTTGTGTGATATGCCCACCTCTAGGAAGAGGCACAGTCTGAAGAATAACCCAGGTCTTTGGACACCTAAGGAAATATATACTCTTATGTTCTTACTGTTATTTTCCATCTTGCTGTTAATTCAATCTTTTTTCTCTAAGCAAATTTGAATTTATAGACTATTTAACAATTTGCCACTTAAAATTAATGAAAAAATACAGAAGACAGGCAAATTAAAAAACATATTTGTTGGCCATTATTTCAAAGTTTGAAGACAAATTTGCCTTTTGAGATGAAACATTAAAATAATCTCTAAATTGCAGAGTCCTAAAAAGTTCTGTGTTTGCTTTAAACCATAGCATTAATCATTAGTACCATTGTAATTGTATTAATAATAGGAACAAGGAAGAGTAAATCATTGCAAAGTTCAAAGGGCAAAACTTTTCTACCAGTTGACTTGTACCAATTATTTTATCAGATTAAAAAAAAAAAAAAGGATGAAAGCTTAAGACCACTTGGTCTAGACAGTACATGCTTCTGTTCACTACATTTCTAAGCAGCTTTTATTTTTCCAAATGCATCTGGCATGTTTCTTAATATTTTTATGGCTAATGTCATCCTGGAAGAAATTTATGATTTTAATCTGTGCCTATTACAAGTGTTTAGAGCTCAACTATTTAGATTGGGTTTGAAGAATGCAGCAATGATAACGATTTCTAACTTTCCTTTGCACTATTTTAGAATTCTGAAAGGAATTAAGAACAGTGCAGATAAAATACATTAGGACAATCATCTTAAAATCAAAAGCTCTATTTAGATATTAAAAGGTATATGTATCGCTAAAAGCAAAACTGTCTTTGAGATAACAGAAGGATGCAAAGTTTGTCTCTCCATCCTTCGAGCCATACCCTTTGGGTAGTCCCTGAAACTAGACACCTTATGTCTTCACGGAAACCAGTATCTTTATCTCTAGTTTCATAGTTTCTCCTGTAGCCATATCCTTAAGAACTCAGGAGAGAACAACTTCCTGCATGCTAATCTATTTAACTCACCTCCACGGATGCATAAAATGAATACACTCTCTTCAGAGAACAGGGTAATTCCGACCAGAATAAATAATACCAAAATGGCAGTATGAGAAGTAAACAGAGTAATAGCTTTGCAAACATCTAGATCTTTATTTAAAATTTTCTACCCATTCCTAACAAGTGGTTCAATTTTTCTGAATATCAGTTTTCTCATTTGTGAAATGGGGTTGTCCTATGGACTGGAGACACTGCATGTGAAGTGGCAGCACCATGTCTGGGACTGTCCCGGGGACTTAATCATTCCAAGTTATTATTTCTTCTCATGAGCTGAGGAATTTGAAGTAGGCCAGTGGATGAGATATTTTCGGTGCTCCTACAAAAGATATGAAGGCCACTGTACTCATACAGTTCGTGAGACCATCTTGATTAAGTGTGGGTGCTTTACATCAGTGATGCACTCAGCAGACTGAACACTTTCTATGCACCAGGCATGATCTTCTTTATAATAACAATCCTTGACTTTAGTATAGCGTTTCACCACCCTCAAATTGCATTAAAAAATATTATATGTGATCTTCTCCTGACAATCCCAGAAGTGAGGCAGAGCAGATGATAAAATTGACTATGGCAGTCAGGGTCCTGACAGGAAACACAGTCAGTTTGGGTAATGTGAGGAGAGTTGAATAAACACACTGTTTACAATTCTGTGGTTAATATGTGAGGAAACTACAAAGGATAGTACTGTACTCCAGAGCTGGTAACAGCAGAAACCATTGGTCTCCTCTGGCCTAAAGGGTCAAAGAGTGGTGGGAGGAGGTTGGTTACCTGAATCCAGAGAGAGAGAAGGATACCTGACTGGGCTGTGACCCGTCTTAGGAATGCAGGCAGTCAATAAGGATTGAAGAGGAATGAAACCAAGGGAACAAATATTTGAACATCCCTTGTCTCCCTTTGATCTATTGCCGTTGCTCCCATAAGCCAAATTCAACTGGAAGCCAGGGGTCAAGGAAGCCCACGAATACAATCCATGACAGTTATCCCACTAACTTACAGAACAGGGTGGTAAAGGACCAGTGGATATGAGATGGAAGCTGGAAATTATCTAGAACACCGCATTTTAACAAGGTCAGATGCTTTTGGCTAGGGTTACACAAATTTGGGAGTGAGAAGCAGACCTCAGGTGCTTTAGATTATAGACTAGTTCCTTTTTATTTAAACATGCCCTGTTATTTCTCTATATATTAATAAGCATCTCCTCCTATGTTTGTGGCTTTTATACTCATATAGTGTTTATTAGTTTCTGCCATGCACAAGCCTGTCACTATAAAAGTCTGTACTCTCAACACATTCAACTAGTCTGTTAGATCATTAGTAGTGAAAAGCTTTCTTTTTCATCATTATACCATCTTTTCACTAGTAATAATGCAACAGATACTACTTGAATCCATTCTTTCATTCATTCAATTGTTCCTTCATTTAACAACTGTACAGTGCTTGCCTGCTATCTACCAAGCACAGGGATTAGTGAAAGCAGACATGGTCCCTGCTCTCGTGGCATTGTAATATAGACTTTGATCAAATATTCACACCCTACTGCATGCATAATTGCAAGCTGAGAATAATGTTCTAAAGAAAAGGAACACTTACATGATTTTGACCTTGGATTTTAGGGACAGCTTCCCTGAGGAAATCATGCTTAACCTGAGACTTGAAAGGGGAGCAAGTGTGAATAAACTGAAAAGGGGGATATACTGAAGCAGTAATGGAAGCTTTTATGTCTTACCCAGTGTGGTCTGTATAGAATGGCTTTGCAGATGGATAATTTAGAGAGCAGACAAAGGAACCTAATGGTACCAACCGTATCAATGGGTATTTCATCCATTTTCATGAACTGAAAGCAGATCACTAAGGGAAATCTCTATCCAGTATTATTAACCCAAATAGCTGCTCTTTTCCTGAAATGTCATTTGTTTTTGTCTTGTGGGCACTCGAATTTACCAGTTTTCCCTTTTTTTGAAATGGCTCCAATAAAAACAAACACTGACGCCAAATTATTATATAAGTATGGATGTTGAACACTTTCATATATATGTGTGCATATATATGTGATTTTTTTCAATTATCTCTCTACCTAAATTTATACCACCTATGTTATTTATGCCAGAACATTGTATTTTACTTACAGTTTTAAGTTACATGAAATATTTCTGTAAGAAAGTAATTAAATGACTTGAGGAAGTATTTTAAAAGGTAAGGCAAGTATTTGATAAATTAGGAACGAGCAAATAGCAGAAAAAAAGATTAGGTTATTAGAAGGGCTGACTTAAAATATTGAGTATGCTATTAAACTTCGAGTTCCCATTCGTCTTTCTATTTTATAAACCCCAATGAAAAAAATATGTCACTGACTGCAAACTTGTTGCCTTCTAATAAAAATAATAAAGTTCTGTCAGAAGATATCTGATTATTTGTTCCCAATGGCTTATGTTTTTATATTCTTATTAAAATACCCATAAAAATGTAGTACAGGACGAACGTGTACAATATTGAAAAGTAAGACTGATAAATACCCTGAAGACACAATACAAGGAATTAATGCCTTTAAGTGACAAACACTCACTCCTTGATCAAACTTTTGTCAGGCTTCTCTGGGCCTTCTTTTGAACTAGGCCTTCATCTGGGCCTTCTGTATCCATGGCTAGCTGAGCCTGGTTTTAACCAACAATCCCCTGACCCTTGATATGTGATCCAGTTCCTCAATCCCCCATCCTTGATATCTAAGTGTTTGGTCTACCTTTAGAAAAAAAAAAAAAAAAGACGAAGACAAAAACTGCTAAACCTGTTTAGCAAGAATACTAATACTCTTGATATCTCCTCTAAGTAATTTTTCATCCACTGACCCCTTGACTCTGCTTCTAGGTTATAAATCCTCAGCTGCCTTTGCTGTATTCAGAGTTGAACTCAGTTGTCAATGAAGTCTCTCTTATCTACTACAGTAGTTTAAATAAAATCTGTCTGGCCACTTTTATCAAATCTCTGGTGTAAAATTTTCCTTATCAGGAAGCAATTAATGGAAGCAATCACACACACACACACACACACACACTATTCAGGCTACAGTATATGACACATTGCATCTTTGCTTCATGAAATAGACCACCATAAAAGAAAAAAAATCATGAAACTTGATCAAGAAGAGTGATGCAAACTTCATTCATGTGATTTTGTTCAATTATCTCTCTACCTAAATTGATACCACCTATACTATTTATTTATACTATTAATAGTCCTCCATTCAGGAGGACCATTGCAACATTGGGCTCAAATCTGAAGACAACAAGAAAAAATGGAAATTTATGGCCAAAGAGCAGTGGGTGTGTGGGGGATCAGGGGATGGAAAATTACAAAGAGGAAACACCAAAGGTAAGGGGGTATTCTTGCTGAACTCACCTAACACAATTTTTGCTGTAGGCAAACCAGGGTGATCAGACACTACCTGAGAGATGGTAGAGGATGAGGGACCTGATTAGATATTGAGCATCTTTGATATGGAGGGTGGAGGTATCTGGCTAAAGTGACTTAGCAGGGTTCCTGCTAAAACTGGAAAACGCGGAGGTGAACACAAAAGCCCAAAAGGCAGGGCATAGTTGAGAAGAGAGTTAAAAGGAGCATCATTAGAGTTTGGTCAAAGAGAGGATCTTTGTGAATACCTCCCAAATATCAGTTCTCTGACTCAGAAATTTAGAATTAATTGCATGTAGAGAGAAAGACAAGTGTTTTCCTACATCTTTACAATGATATTCAGCAAAGCAGGTAGATAACATTTTTCCTGTTTCTCATCTCTCCATTTGTTAGTTTTCTTCACCTTCAGAGAAATGCAAAAGTCCCAGCAAACTACTGGAAAGGAAGTAGGAGTGGAGTTCTGGTAGAGAACATTCTGGGAAGTTTAAACCCAGGAGAAAGACAAGCTGGGGGACTTATTTTTTCTTGAGCTATGTCAGTTGAGGTCCAGAGAACAGGGCAATGGAGGAAAGATGCAGATTAACTAGGAGAAAGCTTATTAGAAACAACAAATTAAATATGACACTATTAACATCAACAATGTTCTGACTACAGATCTGAGAACAGACAGCAGGAAGAAGGAATGAGGAAAATGAAATGACCCCATGTCTGCATAGATCTCTTTGGCTCAGGGATGAGTAAGAATAAAAACTACGTAGGTTATTAAAATCACTGCAGAATAAGCAGAAAAAAAAATTTCCTGGTGGGGAAAAATAAAACTCAAAATGACCTATTCCACAATCTATTAAAAAATTCCAGGAAAATTGTACAAAAGTACATGAATAATCTTAGAATAATCTACAGAATAAATAAAGCTATGGCCTCTTTGGAAAAAAGGCAATAGGTCACATGGAGAAAAAAAAAAGAAACCACATTAAAGGTGATCAAAATGGAAGTGTAGATAACAGAATAGGAGAAAAGAGGAGGTAAATGAAAAAATAAAATATTGAAATAATTTAAAACAATATTAAAATGGAAATTCACAGTGATAGTAAAGAATGAAAATGCTTCTGAAGAAAAATTGAATGGTAATGTGGAGAGCAACTTTAATACTGCATCCTAAATGGTTAGGTTAGCAAGACACCTAACATTAAAATAATGAGATAAGATGACAGAGAAGTTAGTGTTCATGGATATAACAGACATTCCTAAATTTAGTTCAAAACAAAGTATAAAGAGAATTCTCAAGAACGTCTGTACTGGGCTGCTAGGACCAGTAGGGTTGATTTCTTGTAAGGCCTCTTCCTTGCTCATAGACAGCTGCCTTTTCCTGTGTCCTCACCTCACATGGCCTCTTCCCTGTGCACATGGGGAAAAACTCTCTGGACTCTCCTTCTCTTATGAGGACATTAGTCCTACTGTATTAAGGCCTCATCCTTCTGACCTCATTTAGCCTCATGTTACATAAAGGCCTTCTCTCCTAATATAGTCATATTGGGGGTTAGGGACCGAATGATATAAATTTTGGAGGGACACAATTCAGTCCATAAAGACATCCATTCAGGAAAACAAAGAAACAAAAACATATTTTAGAAAAACTTCAAAACAACTAGCATCATAGTTCAAGGATGCAACCTTAAAATTCAGAAGACAGTAGAGTAAGATCTAAGGGGTGTTGATGGCAAAATGTTATAACTCACTTATATAATTGTTACTTCCTCAGTTGTTAGAAAAACAAAGACAAAAATTAAGTACCAAAGTACATGAATGAGAAAGATATGACATTAATGAAGATTAAAGACATAAATTTAAATTGCTGTTATATACTTCATTATGAAACTAAGAAAAAATATTAAATATATTCTAGGAAAAATCTAAAGTGTAATAAAATATTTCTAAATTGAAATGCTCAAAACCTAAAAAGTTGGTGACTAAGGGGCAATGAAAAGAAGTAATAAAAATGTACTAAACTTCTTGTTTAAAATATATTTGATGCAAAAATTCTTCGTCACTTTTGACACTCCTGACACTGACTTGCTTCAGAAATATAGGCTAATGATAACTTTTAAAAAATATAAAGGTAATTATGTCACTTGTTCAATTATTTTCATTTTTCTTATTTAGGGAATATTATATCTGACTCCCTGCAAGAAATCAAATGTACATCAAATAAAATGTCACAAATTACCAATAAAAGAAATGGTAATGTGTATAATGAAAAAACATAAAAACAGAGATAGCCTCATAATATTTGTATAAGATAATGTATAATCCAAAAAGAAAGTCATAAAGGATGCAGAGCTGCATTATTTAACATGATAGCTCCTGGACACTCGTGGATACTTAAATTAAAAAAAAGTAAAAGAAATTAAAATTAAAAGTGTAGTTCCTCAGTCACACTAGCAATATTTCAAGTGATAAATAGCCATGCATGGCTGGTGGCTACTACATCATGTAGCATAGATATACCGCATTTTCATCATGACAGAAAATTCTACTTCAGAGTGCTATTCTAACTGTACCTGAATATTGAGAAAGGTAAAATGCACATATCAGAATCACCTTTGGAACCATTTCCTACTTCACAGATGAACCCACTCAGTCTTTCAAGTGTTCTACTATTTGAAGAAAACATGTAGTAGGGTAGATGTGAACAAAAAGTGCAGATAGAGGAGTGTTTATTATAGTATTATTTACGATATTGAAATATTTGAGATGATGTAATATTAATTAAATAAATAATGTATCCGACACTATTAAGCAACTTTGAAATTTGATTTAGACTTTGTTTTGTTGAAGTGAAAAGATATTTATGATGCATTGTAAAAAAAAGAATAGTGCAAAAATGACTATGTCACACAATGATTATATATATATATATATATATATATATATATATATATATATATATATATATATATATATACACACACATATACTCAAATAGAAAAGTTTGGAAAGGTTTACTCATAACATTTATCTCTGAGTAATGTAATTTTAAAGTCTGTGTGTGTGTGTGTGCGTGTATGTGTGTGTTTACTACTATTCTTTTTTTTGTTTTTCAAGGATCAGGTTTTACTTGAGTAACAAGTTTAAAAAGTGTTATTAAAAGGTGACTTAAAGAACTGCTACTTTATATGTATTTGATACATGCTTTATTTGGGAACTGAGTATTTGAGGGCTGATCCTTTCCATCCCCCCACTTCAGAGATGATCTTTTTAAAACACACAGTTAATACATTCTTATGGAGAGAGCTTCCATAACACCACAGTTCTATCAGTCACAGATCTCCATTATACATATATAGAAAGGAACTCGGACTGTTTTGAGCAGAAAAGAAACTTACTAAAAGGATAGCTCATTGGGTAGCTCATAGAACCTGTAGAGGCCTGGGGAAATGGGCTTAGAGCCTTGGGAGCCAGAAGATGTGCCTGGAACAGCCCATTGTGAGGACACTGCTGAGTTCCGGGGGACAGCTTCCTTGGCTGATCCTGTGGTCAGAGAACCAGGCGCCGTGACTAGCACCATCATCACTCCTGTCTCACAACTGAAGCTGCCACAGAGAACGCACCACAAACTCCTTTCCTGGATATAACTAGCGCTTGATTCAAAATACAACTGATGTTATTGGGTTATGAGCCTGTGTTCCAGCTGCAGTGCGAGGCAAGAGGAGCAATATGTGGCATTCTCAGCTTTTATAATGTGAGGTGTTTCCAGATCTTGGGCAACCACAAGGGGGTGATGATGTCTCACAGGAGTAATCAGAGTAAATCATGAAAGGATGCAGTAGCATCGCCATTGTCTGCTTCCTTCCAACTCTCTCATGCACCTGTAGCAATTATTATACGAATTACTGGCAACGGTATTTTGGATAAATTGAACCATGACATTACTGAGGGTTTGCTACATGTGTAAAAAAACCCCAAAAAACAAAAACACACACACAAAAACCATCACTTTTAAAGATGGTGTAACTGTAATGTTGCATTTACGGTCTACAAACAACCATATCAAGTGGTTATTATTAGTATCTCCATAAATTTAGCCACAGAGAACTTATAAAAATTGACCAGGGTCACAAAGCTAATGAGCCATATGATAAAGATTGTAATCCATAATATTTGGTTCCAGGGCTCACACTCCAAAATCTGAGGCTACACTGTCCCCCATATCTTCAAATAATTCTTTTGTGGATGTGGTCATAGTGGTGGTGGGCAATGTATACGTATTTACCCTTAACAAGATTTTTTAGAATACCTTTCCATGCCAATAATAAAGAAGTTGGAAAAAAATATCATTTTGCCATCCATGTAGTTGCTCTGTCTTTCCTTGTTTAGGGTGAACTTGGGAATATTTTTATTTGTTTAGGTTTATCTTGGACATGAGAAAGATATGCATGCAAAATGTGAGACTTTCTTTTTTTGTTTCCAAGAAAGAGAACATATGTTAACGATGGAACGTTTCCTTTGCTGACTTTTTCCCCTTCTTTCCAAACCTTTTAAAAAGTGTTTTGAGTTTTAGTTTAAATACTGCATTTCTCAAGGTCACAAAATAAATTTGCATAAATAGTAAATTGAATATCAGAAGATGCATTAATGAAGGCCAAGGGTAACTAATTACTAAATTTTTGAAATTAAATGCATGCAGAAATTACCCTTTCCCCCCCAGAATTACAGTTTACCAGTTATAGATGATCTCTACTTAAATTCGACAACTTTCCTAAATTTTAAGAGAAGGCAAAACATATTAGTACTTATTTGTTTTCAAATAAGTGTTCTATAGTACACTGATGAGCTACGTAACTAGAGTCAGTGACTAGGATATAATGTAAGTATAGATAGGCTGATAATTTTACTATGTAGACATGGGTGACCAGGTGCATCCTTTTTGCTTTCTTTGAAGGACAACACATAGCTCATACATGCTGTTGCTTAAAAAATTGCCAGTTGGGATAATGGTTTTGCAGAATATCCTTCCATGTCATTTCACATGAGAGTAGTATGATAATGATTATTATAGTTATTTCCAATTTTAATAATGCCCCCAAACTATGAAAGCAATAGACTCTTTTCCCCCAATCATTAAAAAGCATGTTGAATAAGTCTGCCTACTTATTAAATGCTAATTTCAATCTCAATGACATCACCTATTTACTTTTATGACACCACTAAAAATAACAAGTAGCTCCTTTCCTGTCAGTATCTTTCAAGAAAAAGTGATTTTCCATCAGACTTTTGACTTGCCAACTTGTGCAAATTGACTTGATGTAACTGCTGTGAAGCGTGTAACAAATCACTGTCTTTTCCCATCCAGTTGCAGTTTCATTAGCTACGACTACCACATTTTCAACACATGCATAAATGCATGGATTTGCTACATAGCCAAGAAGTAGACAAATAGGATTTAAATATATTTATAGAGCATTCTACTGGAAACAATCACTTGATACTTCATAAAATTACACAGAGGACAAGTTCTGAGGAACAGGGCAACTGTTACCAATGCATTACAAATAGGTTATGTATAGATTATATTTAGCTAAAGGAATTTAGTTTGTCTTGCCAGATTTTCTGTCAGGTATTGATGCTCCAACTGGCTGACAGCTATTTGTTTCAATCCTGTCCTCTACCAGAAACACAACTTTCTCTGGTTAGTTATTCACATTCTTTTTTTAGGGTTCCTTTACTTTGTAAAACCAATCAAATATTGCTGTAACTCAGATGGAACCTTTATTGTGTGTATTATGTAACTGCAAATCATTTTGAGAACAAGGTATTGAACTTGCTCCCTCAATTCTTACAGCTAAGTAGGCAGAGTTGTTGTAGCTTACATCCTAAACTTTGTCAGCATATGATTTAATCAATGATTTAAATAAGCATGTCAATTGGCTTGTGTGTATTTTTCATACTAAATATAAACTCATTCCCAAATTTATACAGAGTATATCAGTTTAAAATTTTAGGATATTTTCTTAGCAGCTATTACTAGCTCCCTCCTCCAAGATGAATCCTGGAGGAATTAAAGATGAAAAGGACCAAGAAAACTGTGGGAAACTCTTAGGACAATGGGGAGGGGGCAGGGTGTTTTGAGATAAGTGGGTAAGGTGATGACTTTGACCTGGGCAAGACAGCTTCAAAGTGATACAGCTGAAGTAGTAAAGGAGACAATTGTTGGAGTGACGTTCTTGCTTATCCCCTTCATTGCATTGGGATAGGCACCTGTGTATGATGATCCCAGAAAAATAAGTGCATACTAACTGATCTCTAGCATTTTCTTTCCCATATCTTTTCCTCCAAAGTCCCAGGTCTGGCAAATCATAATCTAAGGAGTGTCTAACACGGCTTCTCTTTGGGAAGTGAAGAGTAAAATCCTAACCTATAGATATGTTTTATAGACTGAGAAGTTGGTGACTGGTTTTTCTGATACTTGGGATCCTTAATTATAGGGCTGACAGGTCAAAAAGATAAGATATTTGAGGAGGATAACTATTTGAAAGGGGAAAAAGGCACACTGGACGGCAGATTTCCATTAAAAGCAGACATATTAGAAAGATGGACCAAGAGTACAAAACTAGTTTAATGAAACGTTCTAATAGTTATTAGGAAGAGATTAGCAACACGTCTATGAGCAAGAAAACATGGTAAAAGACCAAGCACAAAAATTAGGCATAATTTCTTTTGAAAGAAGGAACAAAATATATGGACTAAATATTGGAAAACATTAAAAATTAAAGAATGAATTAATGCATTAGAAGTTTAGATTGAGGAAATCTTCTAGAACGGGAGTTGGGAAATTTTTTCTATACATGGCCAGACAGATTTTAGGTTTTGTAGGCCACACATGGTCTTTGTCATCTATCTATCTATCTATCTATCTATCTATCTATCTATCTATCTATCTATCTATCTACATATATATGTATTATAAAACAATGAATTAAAAATGTAAAAACCATTCTGGCTATACAAAAATATCATTCAGGCCAATTTGACCCCTAGTTTGCTGACCTCTCAAGTAGAAGGAAGAAGAAGAGCAAATTGAGTAGAAAATATAAATGACCATTCTAAAATACATATGGAAATGTAATGGAGTAGTAATAGCCAGGAAACTACAGAATAATAAGAGCAGAGAGGGAGACATCCCAAATCAGCTATCAGGACTTATTATAAAGTTAAAGTAATTAAGAAACAAGTGTTTTGGGGGTAAAATAAATGAATGAATGAATGAATGAATGAATAAATAAATCCCACAGTTTTCTATGTAATAGAATAGAGAGCTTAGAAATAGAGTCATTCATTTATAGAACTTTGATATAGACAGAGGTAGGGCAAAGAGGAACTCTTTAATATATAAAACTAGACAAAAAATAGTCCATATGGATGAAGAAAAAATTGGATTCCTATCTCACAGAAAAGACTAGGATAAACAAACCAAAGGAAGGAGAAGAAGAAAAGGAAATGGAGGAATAGAAGTGGAGAAACTCAACACTATCTTTTAAACTCTTAGAAGAAAATTTTTTGTATACCGTTTAGATCCATGGTAGTGAAATATTTCCCAAGTAAGATTTAAAAGGCACAGTCTTAAAAAAAATAAAAAGCATTGTCTTAAACAAGAAAAGATAGATATATTGTTTATATTAAAATTAAGAACATTTATTCACTAAAGGACATCTTTATGAAAGTGAAAAGACAGTTACAAGTCATAGAAGATATTCATGATACAGAAAATCAGCAAAGGATTAACATCAAGGATATGTGAAGAACTCCATAAACTATTAAGAAAAGTACAAATAGAAAAGTGGACTTCCCTGAAGAGAAAAACATATGGCCAGCAGTCACATGTGATCAATAAAATACAAATAAAAACAACAATAAAATACTATCTTATACCTCTTTTACAGTGAAAATATAAAACTTGCGTGATACAAAGTTTTGGAGCATGGGTTTACATTTACCTATTCTATGACCCGGTAAGTTTTGCAACCAAGAGAAACTTTTGCACATATACAACAATAGAGATGTACAGAAATATTCACAGCAGCGCTGTTCACAATACCAAAAACCTAGAAACAATTCAAAAGCTCAGTATAAAAAACTGAATAAACAAATAGCATTGTTTACAGCACCAAAGTTACAGATGAATCTTTACTGTAGAATACTAAGCAAAAGAAAATGTTCCAGATGCTAACTCACAGCCTGATACACTTTCTATAAAGTTAAAGCAAGCAAACAAACAAACAGAAAACTAATGGTTAACAACATACTTTTCAGGAATATATCTAGATGCATTAACACTATGTAAAAAAGAAAGCAATGGAATGGGGAGCATGAAATTCAGGATGACGTTTACCTCCACTGGGGAGAAGCAGGGGAATGGAATGGGGTTGAAATCATATGGCAAAATGTAGGTTAAACGTCAGGCCCTCACCTGTGTTTGGGATGATGTGCTCACAGATATTTATTTCATCATTACAAATAACCAGTAAAATAAAATCAGGGCATATATGGGCAATGATGAGTGTGTTATGTACCAATGATGAAGGCGAATCTATAACCCAGCTACTGCTCCTGAGGTCCAATTTTAAAAAGTTGTTAGAATGCCTATCACTTTTCTCTATTTTTCAAATAAAAGGAACAAATTTTCTATATTATTCAGACAATAAGTAAGTTGGAACTGCAAACTAATCTCTGGTGTGGAAGAACCATCAGTTTACATTTACTAGGACAAATGGCCAGTTACTTCTAAGTAATATTTTACAAATGTTTTCGACTTTAGCTGACAGAATATTAATACATAGACTCTACTTCTGAAAGGCTGTTCTGAGTCCACCAGTTCCATAAGCCTAAGGACATTAAAAGAGTTCAGGCTTGTGAGGGAGTCTTGAAAAGTCATCAAACAAGGCCTATTCTTGCCTTTCCTGACATAAATTTTACTTGAGTCTTTTCACCAAATAGACCAGCTTCATTTTTATTAAATACCTGTTGAGGTATCTAACCATTTTTTATAATCTCCCCAAATGTTCTACATGTGGTAATTTCTCAGCTATCTACATCCCTAGCCCTATCACTCAGTTTTATGTTTTGCAGATTTGAGAAAAGCCTTGGAAATATCCATGACATGACAAAAATTTCATCAGTACTATATTTATCGTGCTTAACTTGAAGCCATCAACAAACTCCTAGCTGAATTAATGTTAGTTCGTATCCAGTAATGGTGTTGACTTTCTAGTCCTGAAAGTCTTTCAGTTCTAAAGTGATAATAGAAATTATTTCAGATATTTATTTTGTTGCTATTCAGGACTGTCCCTATTCTTGCTCAATTGGGAATTGAAGAATACTTTTCTTAATAACTAATTAATGCAGACATTTGTATGTATGTCAGAATAAAAGATGAAAAAATAGCAGGTTCGTATAAGTGTTCATATTAAATCATTAAACATACATAAGATTTCTTTCTAAAATAAATTTACTTAGCTCAATATAAAGAAAAATTCTATGGAAGCATACTCTGGGTATTTGGAGATTATAGCAAAGTCATGAAGGTGAAAAATGAATGGATGGCTGAAGTGTGGTTGACATTGCTTCTGGTGAGAGAACAGGCATCGATGCTTTGGCCATTAATTGTTTGCTTTCTTTATTTTCTTCTGAGCAAATTGTATTATAAGGTCCTTAGATTCTATGAACCAAATATCAATGGTTATTTAATAGATAAAAAGTGTTTAAGGATCAAGAGAAAAGCATTTAATGACTTTTAGGTTACTAAGAAAATCTGGTCCCTGCTTCATAATGATATTAATAATTTATTTAGTGTATATCGTATGTTAGACCCAATTCTAAGAACTTTACGCGTCTTAAATCATTTATTTAACTGTCACTCTGATAAGTGACTTGTATCTAAAATATAATAATAACTGTTACAGCTTGATAATAAAAAGACAACTCTGAAAATTGGGTAAAGGATCTGCATAGACATTTCTCAAAAGAATTTATATAAATGCTCAATGGCTATTTTCACTTTATAGATGAAACAGGAACACGAGGGCTAAAGAGATTGCCCAGGGTGACAGACTCAGGATTTGAACCTATACAAACTGGTTATAAACTCTACATGACGACTATCTCGTGTCATTATATTTCTTGTGATATTGAATGCATTTTCAGAATTCAGGACAATATTCCTCCAGAAGAATCGAAGTATTGCTGCCTTAACAAGCTGCATTATTTTGAATAGAAACCAACATTATGCTTAAACCATGATACATTTTTTTAACAGACATGGCTAAAGGTTGGTTTATAGTTATTCAGTTCTTAAAACTTAGTCAGTTTTACTGGCATGTGGTGGCACTGATATCTGTTTCCCTGCCTGACAATTTACCTTTGCACCTGTACGAAGCTGTTAAGGCTCTGGCTTCAGAAATACAATCCAACAGTGAGCAGAAGGGATGCTGGTCTCTTAACAATAATTCTGAGTCACCAACTTCCTGCATCAGAGAAGCCAAAGGAAAGAGAATTTACTTTTTTCTACCAAGTGTGGAACAAGTCCAAAACCAATTTCTCAACTGCAAAGAGTTAGTATATGGGTGTCAGTAAAAAGAATATCTTTGGGCAATGACTTTTCTCTCTCTCTCTTTCTTTTTTTTTTTCCTCTTCCTTCCCTTTCTTTTCCACTCTTCCTCTCTCTGGTTTACAGACATTTAGGAGACTATTGTTTTGATCCATCAACACGTAATATTGCAACTGAGTAATTATGGAATACATGGAATATGAATTTTCACAAGGAGAGTGATTTACTGCAAATTACTTAGCGTGAATTTTAAATAACTCTATCCATAGTGGTAAGAATAAAAAATATATGCTGTTATTTTCGCTAAAGTTAGAGAGGTCATTCATCTCTATGATTCACATAATAAATTAAGCTCAGCGGAGTTTTTTTCCTAGTGGTTTAAAATAGTGTCAGGATGAGCATTAAGAAGGTAATTGTCTTGGTCAAAATTATAATAAAAATATAATATTTACTATTGACACCAAAATTAAACTGGGTAAACTTAGTTGATTGTGCCATTCACGTTAGTCTCCTTTTGTATGCTCTTAATTAGAAAGCATCTGGCAAATGAACACCTGAGTGGCAGAAAAGTAGTAGGATGGAATAATAGCTCTTCATAGTGTGTAATGAGCTGCACTGAAACAACCTTTTTTCAGATCATGAAACCTTTTGATTATTCCCAAATAATTAGTGCGGCGAAGCACCATTAAGTTAAGTTATCTTTTTCATTCACCTGCATTAAAGTGAGCATAAAGGGAAAACTCATGTCGCTTGGCTTACGATCAGGTGTCAGAGATGGTTATCAGTTTATAGCTTCT
Organism: Rhinolophus ferrumequinum; assembly: GCF_004115265.2. Classification (NCBI taxonomy): domain Eukaryota; kingdom Metazoa; phylum Chordata; class Mammalia; order Chiroptera; family Rhinolophidae; genus Rhinolophus; species Rhinolophus ferrumequinum. The sequence continues at coordinate 71,235,816 of NC_046287.1, read as the reverse complement.
CTAAAACCATTATGATTATGCTGTTATAGTGAAGTGCTTTATACTCATCTCTGAGTACCTCAGGGTTTTCTATGACGTCACATCTTCTCAAAATTGTAGATACAAAGATCTGTTATTCCTTTCCCATCAAGTTGTACTTGCCTATTTGATTGTTAGTGCACCTGTGCATTTCTTTAGTAACCTCCCTTGATTATAATTTTATAGATGATGGAACTGTTGTATTTGTGAAAAAGATTTCTGAAGTTCCTATAAGACATTATTTAGTAAGAATCTATCAAATTGTACTTAAAAGCCTCAAAGAGTTAATCAAGCCATACCTATGTACAGTTAACATGGCAGCATGGCCAGTTGGTCAATATGGTGTACTGGTGACTAAGGTTATTGATCCTTCGAAATAAGGACTGGAGTCTATTTAACTAGAGCGTGTCTCAGCACTACCTTCAACTACATTTAAGTATTTGATGAAATGCAATACCTAAACTGTATATTTTGGATGAATTATTGGAAATATGTTTATTTTTACCTGGTGATTTTAATTTAATATGTGAAACATTTTGAGAAATCCAAAAATATGGGTTTAGAAAAGAGCACCAATAGTCTGCAAAATATAAATGTTCTTAATGCATTTATCATGTATTGAACTAAATGCTCTTTTCCTCCATTGTACTGTCCACAAAATGGGCCGAGAAATATAGAATATTAAACATATATCCCCATTTTACAGATGAGGAAATTGATGATTGGCATATACAAAAGCAAGTTGTATCAGATTGTATAGATATTTCAGTCTTCTTTCTGGTACTCTTAAGTTAAATTCTAAATGTAAGGGACAGACACTTTGGGTGTTTCTGTTTACATTAGTTTATTGCACTCATTGCTTTGCATTCTTTCATGCACATACTCCCCTAGACTGGAAACTTTTTGAGAGTAGGAATTGTATTGCTATTTCTTTTTCATGTGTTCACCCCAACGAATTTGGTAGCACATGTGTTCAATGAGCATTTGCTAAATTTATGAATAAACATTCTAAAATATGATTGCTATCTCATCATAAAAGCAAAGACTAAAAATCAGAAGATAAATGACTTCAGTTATAAGATATACAAAACAAACTGTCTTTCTAGACATTTAGTATATCAAGTTATACAACAGCTAAAATAATGCAACAGCTCAGTCTTCCCTATTAGCTGCTTTTCTCTCTGGTAGAATGCAAACACGGTGACTCTTGACAGCCTTTGAAAGTATTTCTTATATTTTTATGCTATATCTTTTATCATGGGATAGGAAACTTCTTCTCCTTTCTGACAGTTACCTTCAATCTCTTTGTTTAGTGGTACATGACAAAATGGACTCTACACAGAGGAGTCAAAGGAATTGTTTGGGAAAAGGGAAATGTTTACTCATTTTGTTTTCTGATGCCCTGATGAAATTTAACTGTGAGATACTTTTAATGTTCAGTTTTTAATTTTAATTCATAGGTATTGGGAAAAAAAACATCATTTGGCTCTTTTATCTCATCCTTATTGACTTTACTCTCATTACACCCATTCCTTTTCTGTTATTTCACATTATTTCTTATTGTCTTTTGGCGGCAACTTTATTAATTTTTATTTTTTGACATAAACCTTCTGATTCCTAATTGTTTTCCTTCCCTATCTATTAATAGTTTTTCTTGACAGCCCGGTTGGATAAATGAGAGTTTTGTAAAATAAATGTTTCACACACAGCAGTAGTTGGAGAAATATTGCTTGAAGTAAATACTTACAAAGACCTAAAACTTTTAGGCAGATGAAAATGATTTTGTTTGGAAAACTGTATAACGTACATTGGAAAATGTCTATGCAGAAAGTACTTTTTCTTGACATTCTTAACCTGTCCAGATAGGAATACCACCCATTTTTATAACACAGGAGAAAAGTTCTGTACAAATTGCTAATAGGCTACACAGGAATTGACCAAACCACAGGAACCCCCAACACATTTCATTTTAAATTTCACAGTCGATGCTCAGTGACTGTGTTGACTAGTTGACTTATTGTGCTTATTTGTTACTCATTCTCAGTTTCCTTTTATTCAACATGAAATAGTACATTGCTTTCTTCATTTTTAAATTGAGTATAAAATTCTCAAAACTGGCTATCTAATGGAATAGATAGCTGGAAAGTTTTTGTTTTCGAGTGTTATAAAATGTCACACTTTCCCAGGCTTACAGAGTTTTAATAATTGGTTTTGTAATGTTGCTAAGAACTTTCCCACAGTTCATTAATCTAGGCAGGTTTCTACACCTTCTTTCCTTTCCTCAACTTAATTAAGATAGGTCCATACTGAGAATGGAAGAGAAAGACCCCAGTCTTGTTTACCAGCACAGTAACTTAACCATAAGCCACCATTAATCAGGAACATTAACTGTAAAATAATACAGCTGGAAACCTCACAGGATATCTCACCAACGGAGCATGCCATCTCTTTTAAGATCTGGAACACACTTCTTAGATGGGGGTGGCTTAGCGTTTTCACATGTGAACATACAGTGCAATTTCCTCTCCAGTACAAATTTCCTCTAACTCATTCTTTAAATTATTCCCTGGCATAGCCATTTTAAGTTCTAATTAAGTAAAAATCCTGCAGTGACTTGCCATCACATGACTTCTTAGCTGGACACATATGATTTTGCAGGTAAGGACCCAAGCCTCATCTCTTGACATTTGACCTCATTTAGTCTATGTAGCATCAGGCTGAGCTTACTCACTGTAACTTTGCACAGTCTGTTCTCTTTGCCTAGATTTCCTCCTCTCCTTTTCTGTGTGGTGAATTTTTGCTTATTTCCAGCTCAAATATTGACGTCACTGTGAAGTCTTTCCTTTTTTTTTTCAATGCAGAATTAGTCACTCCTGTTTTTCTATCACCATATATATACCCCTTATAACATCACATTGTCACAATTGGTCATTTGCCTGTTTCCACCTACAAATGGTAGAATTTAGAGCTTAAACTTAGTCTAGCCTCAAGTATAGCCTGCATATTATGAAGGCTCCTCAATATTTAATGGATATTGTTATTTTTTTACCTCTTGTTATTTTTTATTTATTTATTTATTTATTTGGTATAATTTCATGAACTACTACTTTCATATCTGGGACACTTTCCTTAAGTCATTTGATTAAGTAAAATAATGTATAATTTGGGATGACTTTTTGTCTTAATAACTTGAAGTTGACATGTGAGCATAGAATTTGAAAAAAAAGAGAGAAAGGATGATAAACAATAATTATGACTGTGATTGTGGATTATATTTTACATTCCATAGGGAAGAGTCATAAGAGGTCTCAATTCCCTAGAGAAGCCATACAATTTTTTTTTTTTTTTTCCCTAGTGGTCAGGAATCTTGAAAGTCACAAAAGTCTTCTCACGGATCAAATAAAATATTTTTTGATGAATTTTAATATTGTTTCTTGGTTCAGTCCTCAAGGTTTATTGACAGTGGCTGAGTCTCATCAATCAATTAACAGGTCACAAATACTATTTATTGAATTCTTACTACATGGTCATCATTGTAATTACAAAATTGGAAAACATATGATGTATAAGATATCATGATTGTTCTTTTGCAATTTCCATTTCTTAAGATGAAAAAATCATTTGTTAATTAATCCAAAAACATTTACTGAGAATTTGATTTGTTCTAGAGACTGAGAATGGGACTAGGGTTACAGGAAGAAGACTTGATCTCTGTAAAAAAAACATAAAATAGAGTTTATCCTCTCCGAAAATGTACCCTTCCTATTATAAACAGTTGCGCTAAAGTGTCATGAGTTTTGTTTGAAGCCTGGATGCTGACCATATTCTATAGCTACAGTAGAGTCACAGATGTTAGAGTAACATTGATTGTTGCATGTGTCAGTGATCTTTTGCCACAATAATACTATATAACAAACACCTGCAAAATTCAGTAGATTAAATTAACAACCATTTACTATTTCTCTCAAATTTATGGGTAACTTGGTTTTGCTAAGCTGGGTTCAGTGAGGCTTATTCGTGTTTCCTTGGTTAACTGTGGGTTTCAAATGCAGGAGGTAGGAGAGAATGGGCTGATTCTGGTTAAACAGATGATGAACTGATGGACATGACCACAGAATCAATAATCACTGGCTATCTAATGCAACGGATAGCCAATATGAATATCCTTGTAACAAATGAGCCTTATAGGGCAAAGATGGAGGCTATAGAAATATAAAGAACCAACCCATACTACAAACCTACACCCAGAGTTCATGTCTACACTACAGCAATAATGTCTCTCTGCTCCAGCTGCTGCCTTTAAGTGGTGGTTTTGGAAGGATGACTTCCCATTATCACGCTTAGTTGAAGGACCATCATGCCTAGAAGGCCTGAGTTATTGGCATTTTTCAGACTACATCCTGTTGTAGATTTGAATCCTCTCAAAAAGACATGTTGAAGTCCTAACCCTCAATATTTCAGAAAAGTCCTTTTTTGGAAATAGGGTCATTACAGATGCAATTTGTTAAAACAGTCATGCTACAGTAGGGTAGACCCTTCATTCAGTATGACTGGTGTCCTTATCAAAAGAAGAAAGAGAGACAGAGGAAGAGAATGCCACATGAATACACAGGAAAACACAGGGAGAAGATGCCCATGAGATGACACAGGCAGAGATTAAAGTGAGGCATCTATAAGCTGGAGAACAGCAAAGATTGACAATTATGGCCATAAATTAAGAGGGAAGCATGGAACAGAATTTTCCTCAGAACCCTCAAAGAAAACCAACTCTGCTGACATCTTGAATGCAGATTTCTAGACTCCAGAACTGTGAGGGAATACATTTCTGTTGTTTTAAGACATTCAGCTTGTGGTAGTTTGTTAGGGTAGTCCTAGGAAACTAGTATAGATTTTAGTCCCAGTAAGTGGAGTGTTACTCTAACAAATACCTAAAATCGTGGAAGTGGCTATGAAATTAGATAATGAGTAGAGGCTGGAAGAATTTTGAGGTGCGTGATAGAAAATGTATAGATTACCTTGAAGGGAAATTGGCTGTGGAGAAAGTTTCTATTGTCTTAGAGAATACATACAACATGTATTCCACGAACAGAATGTTATTAGAAATATGGAGGCTAAAGATGCTTCTGGTGGGGTCACAGATAAAAATGAGGAACATGTTATTGAAAAATGAAGGAAAGATAATGCTTGTTAAGAAGTGGCAGAGAACTTGGCAGAATTGTGTTCTGCTGTTCAGTGGTGGAAAGTAGAATTTGTAAGTAATGAACGTGAATATTTCGCTACAGTGATTTACAAGCAATATGTGGAAAGTTCAGCTTGGTCTGTCTTTGCTGCTTATAATAAAACATGAGAGAAAAGAGATACACTGAAAAATAAACTCTTAAGTAAAAAGGAATCAGAACTGGATGTTTCGGGAAAATTTCTGCCTATCTAGGTTGAGTGTTCTGGTAACAGAGCCAAGGGTGTGGCTGGACAACCTTTTGCTAAAGAAATCAGGAGTGTGACTCCTGGGACCAATAAATGATCTCAGGAGAAGCCAGGGATAGACATGCTGGTATCCAGGAAGGATCTGGGGAAAGCCCTTTTAGCTAATGGTATGGATCCATTTAGAAGACCAACAGCCACAGAAGACTAACAAGGTTTTTGAGAATTGTATAACAGCACAAACACTTGCTACCCTGAACTGACAGGGACAGAGATGAAATGAAGGAAGAATGGCTCTGAGGGCAGAGCCACAGAGGTAGAGGTCACTGCCTCCACAGTTCTAGAGACCAGGAGTGGCACAGAGAGCTAAAGGGGTAGAACTACCCCCAGTGGCCCTAGAGAACAGAACGTCAAGCCACAAGAAATCATTCTCAGACCTTGAAACCCAACGGACTTTGCTCTGTTTAGTTGCAAACTTGCTTTAGACCAATGTCTCCTTTTTGCCTACCAATTTCTCTATTTTGGAATGAGAATGTTTACTCTATACCTATCTTACCATTATATTTTGGAAGCAGGACCTATGTCTGGTTTCATAGGTCCACAGATAGAGAGGCATTTTGCCTCACAATCTAACAGTCTGAATCTGATGCCTACTTGATTTAAATTATATCTGGTACTTTTTTAGTCGGCTATATTCAGATTAGATTTTGGACTTGAGTCGTTGATGGAATGGGTTAAGACTTTTGAGGATGTCGGGATGAAGTGAATGCATTTTGATTATGAGAAGGACATGAATTTCGGGGAGCCGTGAGGCAGACACTTATGGGTTGAATTGTGTCTTCCAAAAGATATGTTGAAGTACTAAACTTCATTACTTTGGAATGTGACCTTATTTGGATATAGGAACATTGCTGATACAATTAGTTAATATGAGGTCATACTGCGGTCATGTGGACACTTAATTCAATATGACTGGTGTCTGTATAAGGAGAGAGAGACACAGAGAAGAGAATGCCATGTGAAGACATAAAGGAACACAGGGAGAAGATGACCATGAGATGACAGAGGCAAAGATTGGAGTGATGCATTTACAAATCAAGGAATGACAACGATTGTCAATAACTTCCAGAAACTAGGAGAAAAGCATGGAGCAGATTCTCCCTCATAGCTCTCAGAAGAAACCATTCCTGCTGACACATTAATTTCAGATTCCTGGCCTCAAGAACCATTAGGAAATACATTTGTGTTTTTTAAGCCATGCAGTTTGTGGAAGTGGCTTTGGAATTGGGGAAGAGGAGAGCTGTTTTGGTCATGGTACCAGTGTCTGAAGCTCCCAGAACCAGAACCGCCATTTGCTCTCTCTCTCTCTCTCTTCTATGATCAGCTCTCTAGGTATGGCATAGCTTTTAAAAATTCTCAAAAGTCACATTTTATTTAGACCACTCTCCTAGTACTATTGGAGCTACTGTACACCTGTGTTTCTAAAAGAAACATCCCAACAATTCTGGGGTGATTGGTCTATCCTATTTTCACTGTAACATGCATGGTTGCTATTCTGTCTTTAAAATCACACATTTAATCTCTGAGGACCCTGGTAAGGCCACTTGCTAACTATCTAGCCAAAGAATTCTACCTTTGAGACTTTAAGCAAGTCTCGCTTCCTCTTGCATTCCCTTGATCACCATAGGCTCTGTAGATTGCTTCTCTTCTCTCTTTTGGCCATAATTACAAGTACCCGCCAGAGAGCTTGCTGGCCTATCTTGTCCTCTAGTTATCACAGGGGATTTGGATTCTTGCCTTACAAGCACTGTTAAGCTTTTACTTCGTTTTATATTCTCGGGATACCTAGCACATTGTAAAGAACATACTGCCGCGGTTAACTTGCTGATTAACTGATTCTTGACCTTCCTTCAGAGGAGTAGTTGCATAAATTCATGGAAATTTTTTTCAGAGGTTTATTGGTGGTGGGTTGCAGGGGGAGGTGGGTTGTGAATAAAAGAGAGGAAAAACATTACCCAGAGCTAGTGAGGCTGCTGTGTCTATTCTGCCAGTACTGCCTTGTCCCAGCCATCCATTAAAGGGTCTGGAATGATTACCATTAGAGTCACCTCTCAATGATTTTTGAGAGATGCTGTATTCTAACTGGCAGATGGGAAAGCTAACACATTGGGAAGCTGGGACAAGTGACATGTTATGTATTAGTATTAACTGTTTATTCCCATCATAAATCATAGAGCCCAGAGGGAGCTGAAGTTGAGGAGAGGGGTTTCAGGCATGGAGAAGGAGATGCCTGGTAAAAGGAATCTTCCTTTGCTCCGGTAGGGGGGCTTTCAATGACAGGAAAAGAAGCCATTTAGAAACCTCAAGGGAGAAAGCTTAATCAGCAAAAGGTAGAATAATCAGAGGGACAACAGATTTTTTCCAATTTCTTAAAACTGATCTGTGGTGGGAAAATTGGGGCGTTCATAATGAAAACAATTTTCTTTTTCCATTGTGGTCCCTCATAATCTTGACGGGGGTGGGGGGTAGCGCATGCATGTCTGGATTTCTGCTTCATTTGTGAAAGCTTTTACATTACAGAAAATATAATCTGAATACTTTCTTTTCTTTTAACGAAGCCCCGGGGAGCTTTTCACAGAAGCAATTACAAACATCTTCAGCTTTGATTCACTCCTCTGCAATATTTTGGTTTTAAATCAGACACTCAAGTCCTCCATAAAAATAGCAAGCAAATTTCACAACCACAAATACATATTTAAAGTCTAAATGTCCTCAAATGATATTTAGAATAAATCAGGATTAGCCTCATTTCTTACCCAAAAACAACCCCTATAAATTATGAATATATTTTGATTTGGAATTATTAAATGACTTTTAAGCAAATCACAGTATTTTTATACCAACATGAAACTGTACTATAAGAAAGTACTTTTTGAGGGTTCAGTGAGCGAGAGCTTTCAGGATGGAGAATAAGAACACTTCCACATGCCACCTTACCGGGCTCCAGACTCCATGAGGACAGAAGCAATTTTGTTTAGAACTTTACCTACGTGTCTCTTCATTTGGCTGTTAATTCATGTCCTTTAACATCCTGAAGAGAACCAAAGTTTTGCACCCCAAAAAGTACCTTTTGGGATATTGATTTTAAGATGGTTATTTAGAAACAAAAGACTCAGAAAGAACCTTTGACTCTCCCCCTTACCTAGCTAAGAGATTCAGATGGAAAGGCCTCCTTCGGGAGGGGAATCTTAGCATAATCACTTGAGCATTAGGTAGAAGGATCCAAGTAGGGGCCCGTTAGCTACATTCCCTACTTTGTCCCATTGTTTCTGGGCTGGCTAGCAGAACTTTGTTTAAAACAGTTGTCGTGCGGGGTGTCAGGCGGGGTCTCAGCTCCCGCTCCCCACATAAGAACGCAGGACATGGTGAGGCCAAAAAGGAACACCCACGGAGCCATAGGTAGGGGAGTCATATCTCTATACTCTCGCTGGTGGCTGGGTTGGAGACACAAGAAACAGGAGCCACACAATTCTCAACCCTCACTGTGCCGCTTGCAGACTCAGCCACCATCTTCTTGCTAGCTCCCCCTTTTTTCTGCTAGCCTAGCCACGGCAGTTATATTAGTGGCCAATGGCTCACTGGTTACAGCTGACGGCCAACTAGCCACAGCTGATAGCCATTTGATCACAGTAGACAGCTATTTACTACCTGAGCTAGCACCTTTCTATGTGAGGCCGAGAGCCTGGAAACTGCTTTTTGGGGCTCTGTCCCCACAACAGTGTTCTGCTGTCTTGTCTAACTGTAATCTGCCTATTTCCCCTTGGAAATCCCAGATTCCTGTCCCCACTTCCCTTTCTCCTTTGTCCAAAATGACATATAAACCTCAACTGTCCAATGCTTCTTTGGGGTTTTCATATGCTTATGGATTGCTAAATGTACATTCACATAATAAACTTTGGACATTTCTTTCCTGTTTAAAAAAAAAAAAGACTGCTTTTTCGCACCAATGGTTCTCTTCCTGTTTAAATATGAAGGAAAATTAGATCTTTGAAAGAGCAGGTAACCCGTGAATTACTAACACTGTTTGTCAAGAAAAATATCCAGTCACTTTGTTGCCAGAGATTGGAAGCGTACTTGTATCATCTCAGGAAAGCATTCCAGGATGTACAAATATTAATCAATGCAAATAAAGCCAAGCAAGCCGAGGATTTATTAAAATAAAAAAATAGTACAGCCCTATCTCAAGATAGCGTGAGAGTGGGCAGGCCAGGAAAAAGGGCAACTGCACGGAAGAACACAAACATTTAGGATTGTATTTGAATGAGGGCTCAGAATATTCCAGGGGGGCATCACAGGCATTCCTAGGGCATTCCCGGGGCGGATCCTTGCTGTTGATGGCCATTCCTTCCAGTGGGAAGTGGGATTCCCTTGTAGGAACTATCTCTGCGACAAAGGAGGCCGAGATTTCCCCGCTGCCTGCAATGCTAATAGTGTTATCATCCCTTACGATTGGCTGTAGCTGCGCGTTTTCTTGGGAATGATCTCATCCCATCTTTTTTTTTTTTTTTTCTGTCTGTCTTTTTTTTTTTTTTTTTAATTTATTTTTAATTTATTGGGGTGACAATTGTTAGTAGAATTACATAGATTTCAGTTGTGCAATTCTGTATCACATCATCCATAAATCACACTGTGTGTTCACCACCCAGAGTCAGCTCCCCTTCCATCACCATACATTTGATCCCCCTCACCCTCATCCCCCATCTTTTTTATTGCTGTTTTCCTCACTTCCTCCTTCCCGTCTTCCCCCGTATTTCCCTGGCACTGTTCTTGCTGCCTACAGTAACAACTTCAGGTTTGGATTGCTCAGATATCCTCTCATGAGGTTAAGGACTCTGGAATTGAAGGTCTCTGAGCTAAAGGGATTTTAGTATTTGCCCGGTTTATTTGTTTTATGAAAACTGTGGTTTGACACAAAACTGCTTAAGCAAGATAGGGAATCTGCAATTTTCAAACCCCAGGTAGATAAGATATTCTATGTCCTTGGAATAGCTATGGTGAGCAACAGGCCTTTTGACAGTCAATCATTTTATCCTGTTGATGCCCTGTTACCTGGTAGCCTCCTTAACTATTTTCCTAGATACTACAAGAAATTAGAAAATAACACCAACCGTTTCTTCTATGGTAATAGTCAACCATCAGCCGAGAGACAAAATAATTTTATTTGAAAACTTCTTAGAGGTCTTTAATGGCCTAATTTAAAATATTGTACAGGTGATCACTAAGAATATTAATGTGTCTTGCTTTAGAAATTATAAAATGGTCTGTAAATGCCTACTAGACAGAGAGAGGATTCTTCAATGCTTCGGCCCCTCTGCTAATGTCCCAGTAGTGATGCTAAGCAGGCATGCCATTTCACTCTCAAGGAAGGCGGCTCACTGTAAGAATCACTCCTGGCTACTTTGTAAACTTAATACAATTCTCTCTGTTTGCTTGACATTTGCTTTTGACACCACAACCAGTTTCTTGTCTTGTTTAGGCTCCACATGGAGTCAATCCGAAGGCAGAATGAGAGGAGACAGGAGTCCAGTTGTTAGGCAGCGTCCAATAAAGATGACCTACATCTCGGCTCCTGATGGTTAGGCCTATAAATCTGGTGTGGGTCTGTGTAGGTCGTTGCAAGGTGTACAAGGCACAGAATTTGTCTACAAGAAAAGAATTTTCAAGAGGCTTTGGGAATAGTTTCTCTTACTGAAAGAGCTATGTTTCGAGGAAAGAAAGGAGAAAGCTTTAGAAATAAAGCGTAAACTCCCTCCTCTGTGTTTAGACACGAAAGTCTGCAGGTAAACAAGGCAGCAGGGAACCCTGGCACACAGGTGAGAAGAAAGGCAAGCAGAGGGGCGACTACCACTTGTTACAGCACTTGATGTTAATTAAGCCTGTTTTAAATAAAGGAGGTGTTCGATTATTTTTCTATCACATGCAATATTTACATTCATTGTACCAAATGGGAATCTGTTTTCTATAACCAAGTCATCTGTTCTATTAATAACTTCATGCATTTTGGAGACTAACAGGATATGTTAGCAGAGGATACTAGCATGCTTTACTCTGTGCATGTGAAATAAAATGCCCTGCTTGAAAGAGCTAGTTCCTTATTCCCCTCTCAGAAGCTGCTCCTGTTTTTTTCTCTCCTATGGAATCAATAGTGAGCAGGATTCCTCTATAGCACACTGGGATACGGACTCATCTCTTCTATTCTCTCAGCTTGTGGCCTGGGGTGGTATTTCCTGGGGTTGAAACTGTGACCAAGGGCTGCTGGTTTACAGAAATAGAAGGTGGCGCAGGCATTTTCCTTCCCGCTTCTTATTGGTCTCCTGTATCTATCGATTTGTAATGCTTTAGTATAACAAGAGATATGAGGTGATGGAAGTGTTAACTAATTTTATTGTAGTAATTGCTTCACACTATATATGTGTATCAAATCACCATTTTGTACACATTAGCGTACGTATGTTATATGTCAATTATATCTTAATAGAACTGGGAAAAAAAATAAATGTAAAGCCAAATGGTTATCCATTTCTTTTACAGAAAACAGCAGATGTGATGGTTCCTGACAAGAGTAAGGGAATAAAATCTACAACATTAAAAACCAACAACTATACACACACACACACACACACACACACACACACACACAAACACACACACACACACATGTATTCTGAATTTTCCGTCTTTTAGAATGAAAAAATAAACTATTTGCTACTCATTTTCATTTTATTGTTTAGCATTATGCTTAAAGAAAATTCAAATGTAATGGTTCATTTATTTTTTGAACCCTTTGCAGTCTAACATTGATCTAATGTCTGTTTTTTTGTGTGTTTTTTTTTTTTTTGACTTGGTGATCCTAACTTAGTATGATTGTTTTGAATGGAAGGTAGTAATAACATAACATAACATAACATAACATAACATAGCATAAAATAAAATAGTATATTGAAAGATTATAGAATGTTAGGAAACTTCACAATAATAAAAGCTAGTTTTATTAAAATACATGATACAACTGTCACATTGTTTTGTTTTGTTTTCCTAACTCAGGCATCATTCATTTTTATGAGAACATCTGTCTCCCAACAACAACAAAAAAATTCTTCTCAAATAATTTTGAGGTTCCTTTAGGAATAGCTCACATGAGTTTTGTAAAAAAGTCCTCTTGGCTTTGCCCAAGCAGCAGACATTTCCTCGTCTCCTATCTCCACTCTCATCTTGGACCCTAAAATGGCTTTGAAGCAGTGCGTGTGCTGCACCAAAGGTGCCCTCTAAAGACAATACTGTTTCTGCTGTTTGTCAAATACCTTTCCACTCCATTGCTTCTTCTACAGTCTGTGAGAACTACCCGGCCTCTGCCAGAGCACCTGATATCTGTACACAGAGCATCATCTCTGGTAGCTAGGGAAGCTGCTTGGCCAATGCTGGACCACTAATGTAAAGTCCATATGTTTTAAATCTCTTTTATTGCACCCTCCTCATTCCAGAACCCAAAAATGAGTTCAAGAAAACTAAGGTAGGGACATTGAATAATTTTACAAATTGTATTGAAAATCCCTGTCCCCCTCATTCTTGGCCCCTGACACGGGACCTCATTAGCACTCCGGGCCTTTTATTGTCTTCTCGTAAAGGGACACAGCATAGTAGCTAGAAACGGGAATGCTGATTTAAACCACTGAGACCCAGCTCTGATACTGACTCGCTGCATGTGTTTCGACAAGTTTATAAACAAACAAACAAACTGCAACGTGTTATTTTCTTCATCTGTAAAATGGACATGATATAATTGTGAACATGTGATGATGCATTGTGGTGTTTCTCAAAGCCTTTAGAGTTGATGTATCGCTAAAATAACATACACAGAAAAAGGGAGGGAGGGAGATGCCAAGTACAATCGTCTACTATTGCCTCAATTTCAAGAGAGAAATTACATTATAATACCGAACACAAAGAATATAGAACTATACTTATCAGGAGAAGGGGATTAGCAACAGCATGTATCTCTCTGTCTGTCTGTCTGTCTGTCTATCATATGTTTACATGACTATCTTTATATAGTCATGGATCTCTTGGAAGTGGTCTTACTTGAAACACGATTCCGGTTCTCTTCAGAGAGAGGATCTTCTAAATTCTATGTTAGCTTCTTAGCATGTTTTCTTTTTGACTTTGCTAAGACCCATGGGTTTCTATATCTCCTGAGCGTGAAGTAACATACTTCCCAACCTGGCCCTACTCAGGCTTTCCAAGGCTGGGGATAAAATTTAAACCAGTGTTACAGTCAGAATGAGAATCTGCACATACTGACTATTCGAAACTCTCATTTTAGGTTTTGCAAATGGTACCTAATTTCATCACGTGTCTTACCACAGTGACAGTGAAGTAAGTCTCTGCATATCAGAATAAAAGCATACTGGATTTTAGAACTAGATAGAGAAAAGGTTTAATTGTATTTAGGACATAAATCACAGGTGTGATCTAGATACTGATAATGCATCAATTTATTTTCTAATAAATAAAAATGCTTAGTGGTGATGGAATGCTTTTCATCTTGAAAGCATTTTATGAACATTGACTAATTTATTATTATTTACAAGCCAATTAATTTTCACTACCCTGAGGTAGGAATTGTAATTAAGCCAGACTGGAAGACGGGAAAAAAGAAAGTGGGGAGAGAATAAAAAAAATAATTGCAGGTTTGAGAGACCTGAATTAATGGATATTTACTGTTCAATTTAAATACCATAAAATAAAATATGCAGTGGATATTTTGGTAAGACACAATGGCAAATACTATTACTCACTCTCATCTTTACTTCTTCCTTCACTCATTCATTTATTTACTCAGTTCAACCCTTTAATGAACATTTATTGACCAATGCAGTAGGTACTAAAGAAATAAACTTAAATAAGGTATATTAGTATTTCTTAAAAAGCTCATAGTTCCCTAAAAGAAACAAGCATGCAAACAAATAATGGCAAAGCAATGTTATAGGGACTATCAGGTAAGTAAGAAGCGAGTTACCAAATCGAACTAGGGAGTTGAGGATAGTAAAAGCTTCCCAGGTAAGATGTTGCTTCCCCTCAATCTTGAAGGATGATTGATATTTATTATACAGATATGATGGCAAAAGGGTAACCAAGGTAAAAGGAGCATTATGCTTGAAAATCCAGATTTATGAAAGAGCAAAACACTTTAAGGGGACACAAGCAATTCTTGGGGAGCAATACAGATATATAGGTTAAAGGTGTAGGCAGATATAAAGCTAGAAAGTAGACAGGAATAAGATCATGGTAACATGGGAGGTAGACATTAACCTGAAGTCCAATGGGATTCTTGTTAATATTGTTTCAGAGCCTGCTCTCAAAACTTTGGGCCCCGTAGTCTAAACTAGGATCTTGGAATCTATGTTTTAAACAAGGACCCCCGAATTCTTTAGATGCAAGCAATCTTTGGCTATGCTTTGAGAAACTGATATATGTGGTGGTGAATTATTGAAGGAACATCAATAAGGGAACAACATAATCAAATCTATATTTCAGGGGCAGCCAGATGGCTCCGTTGGTTAGAGCATGAACTCTCAACAATAAGGTTGCCGGTTCAATTCCCACATGGGATGGTAGGCTGCGCTCCCTGCAACTAAAGATTGAAAACAGCAACTGGACTTGGAATTGAGCTGCGCCCTCCACAACTAGATTGAAGGACAATAATTTGGTGCTGATGAGCCCTGGAAAAAACACACTGTTCCCCAATTAAAAAAAAAAATCTATATTTCACAACAGTATCTCTGTTAGCGACTTGAAGGCTGGAGGCTGGAGATGAGGCAAAAGTTGGGAGAGAAGACTGAAGTCTATTGCAGTTGTTCAAGAAGAAAAGAAGAAAGCTTGATCTACAGTAGTTGAGAGTATTTACAAAGGAGAGGTTAATCTGAGAGACATTTACAAGAGTGCTGGGGATTGATTTAAGGTTGGGGAGGAAGAGAGAAGAGTTTAGGATTATTCTGTTAAACAAGTTTAGTTTTTTAAACAAGGTGATGGAGTAATTCTGGAAGGAGAGAACATTTCCACTTATACTTACTACCTCATAAGTATGTGCTTGAAGAAAACGAATTTGTTGTTCAAAACTTAGGTGTGACCATGATCTAATTGGAACAGAATTAGTGGTTACAATGGGCTGTAATTCCACCATTTGAATAATAAGAAAGATGAAGCCATTTTATCTGTGGATTGTAAAAGGGAGAGACCATAGTCAGGGATACAGGTTAACTGGCTGTTAGGATTTTCAGTGAAGTTATGACTATAATCATTGTAATAAACAATAGGAAAGGAGTCAAATGTTAGAAATACTTCAAAAGAAGAACTGACGGATTTTGTGACTAGTTAGAGATCAGTGATAACGGAGATAAAAGATAAAATCAATATTTGAAGCCAAATATTAAAAAGAAGTTGGAGTCAATGGTGAACTTGCGTAATTGATAAGGAGAATGGGTTATGGGGTGGTGAGCAGCTGGGTTTACTTTTTGAAATAATGATATTAAGCTATAGTGGGATATTCAAGGGAATGAAGATTCAATGGACATCTGAAGACACTGAACTGAATCTCAGATGAAAAGGTTATGTAAATGTTGAGCTGTCATCAGGCCTCAATAATAGCACTGCTTCAGGATGAGAAACTGGATGAGTAACCATCAGTTACTCTACAGTGGCCAGTAGTTTGAGGGTTTATCAGAGGACGTTGCTATTTACAACATAGGAAAACTTACTTCCTTTTGATCTTCTTCCAATTGCTGAAATAAGAATAGTGTAGAATATTAATCAAGAATATGTGTGTAATATTTTTGGAGGTGGATTTTTTCTTGTTTTTATGTAGAAACTCTGTAATTCAAAGTTCTTGTTTTTCTTTTGTATTCCATTAGCAGCAGTAACTGAATAAGTGTCTACAAAAAGATCTGTGAGTTTAGATGAGTTCTTCAAGGCAAAAGTTATCTTTAAACCTACAGGGATAAACCTCAAATGATTTCCTGTTTCAAATCAAAGAAAAGGTTGAAAGGCTTATCTAGGCACAGGTCTTTTAGAGTGAACTTACATACAGACTGAAAATGCAGTTTTAACCACTTCTAATTTCTTTTTAAAAAATTATATTCACCCTAATGCCAAGTTAAAACAGCTATCCTATATAGATTGAAAATGATAAAAGAACGCCGCTAGGATCTCATTACTGATTAAGGGATTTAGGACAAGCAGTTATAGGAAAGGCTATTTCATTGTTACCTTATGTTTTTTTCAGAAGGAACCTTACTCCATTCTCAAGCTACGGAATATTTACAATGCAAAGACACATTTGCACTTTGGGTTTGCTGGTGATAAGATCGTCTCTAGTGAATTGCAGCTAGTCTTTTCCAGGCTATTTTGAAAGAACGTAAATCTGTTTCACGGTCTCCATGTTTCACAAGTGGTTTCTACCAATTTATTTCAGTCCAAATTAGGGCTTTTGACTTGGATGTAGTGTGGTACCATAACTTGAGCTTTTTTAGATGACCAAGGGGCATAATTGCTAACACTTTAATCAGTCTATTAAAACAAATTACTGTGAATTTTTAAACTTAGGCATTTTCTCTCTGAAGAATTTCTCTGAATAGGCCATGAAAGGACTTTCTAAAAGCATTTATCGGCTGAGCAAGTGTTACATTTGTCTCCTGATGACATTATTACCCAATGACTGCAATGAGAGAGGTATCTACTGACCAGGCCCTATAGTTTAATGTCTATTATCATGGGCTTGTAACCAGATTACGCTCCTTTGTGTTTATTAGTGAACGTTGATGAGATTAGCTCCTAAGTGAATCTGACCCATTTTATATTTAAAAAAAATAAATGTCTTTGTGTTTCATTTTGCTACTTAGACATTTCAGTACAAAGCCTTAAATTAGTGAGAAAGCAATGATAATAAGAATCCCTTAGTTTACATTTTATACTACAGCGTAAACCACTTTCACATACGTGATCTCATCGGTACATTAGCTAGATGCCAAAACTCAATGGTACAAATGTTACACTAGTGAATTTATGCTCCGAATACTTTCCACATGTTTCACTGCTTTATTCCTCACAGACTGATTATAAATGGGCACTCTAGTATTAATCATTAGGTCATTAATCTTATAATAAGCTTAATGCACTGTCACTGCATGTCAAGTAGAAAAAGATGGTGGCAGACCACTTAATATACAATAGTATGCTACTAATTATGTCTTATGGGTTCTGTCTCAGTTAATCTTATAGTCATGGATTCATATTGGAGGTTCTCAGCATTTGAAAGAGAAGAAAATAATGGGTTACCCATTGGTGGCTATATGGACAATGATCAAATTTAATAGGATTGTACTTTGTATGTTAGCTAAATATACAGAATAAAACTTACTGAAATGTAACATACAGCATGCGGAATATAGTCAATAATATTGTGATAGCATAGCATGGTATCAGATGGACTTATGGTGATCACTTGTTTAGGTATATAAAGGTTGAACAAATATAGTGTATAACTGAAATTGATATAATGTTGTATGTTAGTTAAGATTTTTAATAAAAACCTTAAAAAATAAAATAAAATTTACTGGAAATTACCTGTAGATATCTCTTGATTAGACACAAATATTGTTGCAGTTGAAATTTTTTACGATATTCTTGGACACAGGCTATTACACAGCAATGTGCTAAGCATGGTGGGAAATATAAAATAGAACAATCCCCTTGATATGTTTGAAGTACGTACTCTGTGTCTAAATGCATTTCAAATTTAGTGATGACTGGTGCTCTTATCCTCGGGGTCCATGGGTGATCCTCAGGGATCTGTACAATCCCTGAAGTTATGTGCAAAAATTTGTTTGTCTATTGGAATATTTTTCTTAGATGAGTACTGCTTCATCAATGTTCCAAATTTTCTTAATCTCAAAAGAATTGAGATTTACTGAACTACATATGTAATTTCCTTTGTGAAACACAAGACATGACTCCTTCATGCTCATAGTGAATGATAAATACATATCTCAAGTAATTTAAATAACAAAGATCAGAATTTTCTGTTGAATAATAGTTCGGTCAAAGTAAGAAAACTCAGTCTCAACTCTCTTTCAAGTTTTATCTATCATTTGTTGTGTACTTATTGTTCTGCCTGGACCATTCACTATAACAGTTCCACAAAACTCTTTTATTTATATAATTTACATATATGGTGCCCTTATTTACATCATTAATTTGATTCACTATCAATTTGAACACTTCAATTTTTTACAATCCAAAGGTCTATACTCTGGTTAAACTAGCACAAATAATTGCCTTTTTTTTCCAGAATAAGTTAAAAATAATCACATCACAGGATATTATGTACATAGTGTGATGGGTAGAAAACGAAACAAAACAAAACACCTGCGTTGACATGCAAGATGGACAGTTAGGTATGTTTTCTCACTAGCTAAGTAATTCACTTCTACATAGCAATCTTACATCATACACTACTCAATTTTTTACCTTAGAAAAATCGCGTCTACTATGAGTCATAACTTCTCTGTCACTGATAATAGTCTAAATTATAAAGTTAAATCCAGGAAGACTATGGTGTATGCTAGTACTAGAGTAATGATATAACTATAAATAATGACTGATTAAGAAAGAAACAACAGGTGTTCCAGTTCAAGACAGTGATCTAAGAAGATCCTGAATTCACCTCCTTCCACAAATGACTGAAAACTACAACTGAATATGGAATAATTACCTCCGGAAAAAAACAAAAAACAAAAAGCAAAAGCCTGAAAACTGGCAGAGCCACCCCTTCACATTGGGCAAATGAGAGGAAAACCAAATTGTAGCAGAGAGAAAAGGCTGAGACAAAATTCTGCCATAAACCAAACCTCTAGCACAGCAACTCATAATCAGGAGGGAACTCAAAACTTGGAGCTTTCCCCTGAGGAACAAAGGGTTTATACCCCACATTGGGCACTCCAAGTTGTAAAACCAGCACCTGAGAGATCAGCCCCAAAAATAAAGATCACCGGCCTCAAGAGATATGAGAGACTGGGGTAAACAGAGGAACAGCTCTTAAAGCACTCCAGTGCAGACTCACCTGCCCCAGTGCCCAGTGCAGAAGCACACTTTGAAAAGTGCCCAGTTTTTTATATGAAGAAGACTCATTTGCTAATTTTACAGCATTGGTCCAATGGGTAGCGGCCTGCTGGGATACTGTCTGGGCACAGAGGCTGGTGGGAGTCATTTTTCTGTCCTCCGATAGGAACCATCATCATTTCTTTCTTTTTCCTTTTTCCTTTCCAGTGAGTGCCAATTTTATGCTCCAGCTGGATGGTAAATATAAGGAGATACAATTAGACTTGACCTTTGAAAATTGCTAGGATAGGAACAATGAAGAGTAGGGAACGCATTCCTAGAGTTAGAAACAGAGTAAGCACATACCCAGAGAGAGGGAAATGCCAGGCACTTCAATATGATAATAAGTTTGCTTTTCATTGTTTGTGCAGGAAGGTAAGAAAAAAATAATTCTGAAAAATTAAGTTGAGATCAAGTTGTAAATAGTCAAATTCCAAATCTTTTGTGTTCTTTTGTTATCCACCAAGGTTAAGGTCATTTTTTCCCCTTTGATCTCTAGTAACACTTTGCATTTGTATTATTCATAGGTATTTATTATTTATAGTCTTTTGCCATCAGTTATCTTTTCATATATACCGGGGGTGCCAAGAAAATGTATACACATGATTTGTATTCATCTTTTGTTATCGGTATATATTATTACAATTTTAATACATTTTTTTCTTTCTTAAAATGTGTATACATTGTTTTGATACCCTCTGTATTTTTCATTTCTCCAACTAGATTGGAAACTTTTTAAAGGGAGAGACTCTTTTATCTTTGTTCGCAAGCTGTATGGCACCTAGCTAAGTTTTTGGCATAATACAACAAACAAATGTGTGTGAATAGAAAACTGCTTTGTACTTTTGAAAAGTTATCAACTTTGTAGAATCAAACTACATAGCACAATCCTTTCCTGACCCTCTCTAAATCATATGCAGGAACAAGTGCAGTTTTATATGGCATAAGAGAAAGATTATTGGCTTAGATTTATATTGAGGGTTCTAATTCCAGTTATATTACTGGCTTTCTTTTGGATGTAGGCTTACAGGGTTCTCCTCTACTATCTCATTTGTAAAATTGGGTTATTACTACCTGTCTTTTATTTCAAAAGAACTTCCTTATAGTTAGGGCTGACCAGTAATAAAAAAGATAGAGTACTTTAAATAAGGGAAGGATGACCATATGCCACAGAGGGTACAGAAAGGACTGTGCTATATAAGAGATAACCTCTGAAGTCTCAGCAAACTTAAAGATTTCATAATGTTATTATTTTAAATGATTAACAGCAAAAGCTTGACAAACAGTGACAGTAGCTGTAAATCAAAGGCTGATCTTTAATCCAGCACTGTGAAGAAAGAACATTGGAGCACATTCCGGTCTGCTAAGCCACACTGGCATAAAGATAGCAGTCATAAAGATACAGTGCAAGGAACAGCAATGATTAACCTCTCTGGATGGCAATTTCTTCACCTGTAAAATAAGAGAGGTGGAGTGGTGACCTTCAAAGACGCTTCTAGTTCTAAGCTTGTTTCTAGAATCCTTCACCTAAATCATTTCTGGTGGAGAAATGGGGGAAAGTCTAATTTTGCCTTTTATCGGTGGAATGGCAGAGCCAGCTCACACTGACTGGTGAAAGAGGATTGTTACATTTCCAGGAATTTAGTGAGCCAGTTGACATTTTGTTGGTAGCTGGAAATCAGCCAGATGACACTATAGAAATCAACAGCTCTACAAATCAGGACTCATCCCCAAGAATTGTCTGTGAAGCTTTTACCAGCCCATCACCGGTTCTAATTGATGTACTTGAATGGGAGAGTTATATAGCCGTGGACAGCAAAAAGGATAGAAAAGACAAAGATGACGGCTTGAAAATACCTTAGGACCAGAGGCTATCCAAGAGGCCCAAGGCATTGTGGTCGTAAAACTTAGGTAGTGGGAAAATGGAGTTCTTATTTGAATGACTAGGAAATATAGATGTGAGTTGCAGTATCTGAGTAATAGTCCTGATGAGTACAATGCACTAACTCTAGTTTACAGGTTTGATTAACACTACCTGTAATTGTATTCACATCAAAAATATAGATTTTGTGTTATTCATCTGAGTATAGGCATGATAGTTCTTTAAACGTATTTTAGTAATTTGTCTGGTTAGCAGCTATTGTTGAATTAACAAAATCTGTCTGTGATGGCAGTTCTGCTCCTTGCTCTTGGCTGACTTGCTATTCGGCTTGGTAACAAACATTTCTTCCTCTCTGGCTCAATATCCAAGTTATTCATTCAACAGTTGTTAGGGAATTGGAAGACATGAACACATAAAAATGTTTTTAAGTTGGCAAAACCTATTCATTCATAAGTAGAATGACAAATTATGAGGCTAAAAGTTTGAGATCTTCAGTTCATACTATTCTCCTCTTTGTCAGTGGCTCTACTCTAATTTTCTTTTAATCCTTAAACAAATTCCTCTTCATTAGCTGATATTTACACTTTGAGATTTAGGTGATAGTTAAGCCATGTTTAACTTTCAGAGAGTAGGTCCAGTATCTATTTTTCAAAGATTCTGATTTCCAGTTAATTGAGCCTATTTTCTTCTTTGATGTGTCCACTGATTATAACAGGAGATTGATAACTGGAAGAGTCTGGCCGACTATGAGCATACAATTCTAAGAGAACGACTGTGTATATGGATTATACTTTTAACTCTTTTTAGGAACCGTACATTTTACAAATTGCTTTTAAGAAGATGCTGCAGTTAAAATATAGATGATTTTCATCATGAGTTTAGGATTGACACATTTGGTAAGCTTATGACATTTTTTTCCCCTCAAAATCTATTTATTGATGGTCAAAATTAAATTATTTATCATATTTTTCTTACACTTTGTTATTTAACTTTCAAAAATGCTTGAGTTTCATTTGAATTTCTTAAAACATAAAATGTTCATATGGAGACAGTTGAGGGCAAAAGAAATTAAAAAAAATAACTTTGAATATTAACTTTCTATATTCCAGACCGGTGCTAAATTTTGCATAAATGTTATTTTATTTAACCTATATGGCAACTCAATAAAGTAGGAAACTTGTTATGGGTTGAACTGTGGCCCCTTGAAGTCATATGTTGAAGTCCTAACTCACCCCCAGTACCTCAGAATTTGACTGCATTTGAAGATAGGGCTTTAAGAGGTAATCAAGGTAAAATGAAGTCATATGGTGGGTTCTAATCCAATACTGAGGTCATATGAGTATAGAGAGAAAAACAATTAGGACACAGACAACACACAGATAGACAGATAACCTTGTGAAGACAACAGGGGGAGATGGCCATCTATCAGCCATGGAGAGAGGCCTCAGAATTAAATCCACCCTGCTGACATCTTGGCTTTAGAGTTCTAGTCAGAAGAACTATTAAAAACAATATTTTTTTGTTGAATAAGCCATCCCATCTGTGTTATTTTGTTACGGCAGACCTTAGCAAACTCATACAGTACTATTTTTATTTCCATTTTGCATATGAATAACCTGCGGTTTAAAGAGATTAGACAAAATATGCAAGACCACATGGATAGAGAATGGTTGAGTGGAGACTCAAACTCTGGTTATTCACTAAACAAATATCTCTTTATCACATGCCATGTATCAGACACTAATATATCCAAAGGTAGAAATGTAAAGAAAAAAAGTCCAAAAATGGAACAGGATTAAGGGTTGCAAATTATAAATATAGTTAAATAGTCTCTACTTCAAAACTGAGAACGGAGTGAAAACGTTCTAGACATGGCTGGTGGCAGTGATGGTGTTCTCAGGATTTCTGCAATGTTCCTCCTGGTGGTATAGTATAAAGTTACTGACTGGCCCCAAGTCTAAACATAGGTTCACTAATGCTTCTCAAAAAGAAAAAAAAAAAAAAAAAAAAAAGGGGATTCTTAGCAAATAAATTGGGAAATTCTCTTTATCCCTGTCTTGGAGCTTTTCATTATATATTAGCATATTAAAGATTCTAGAGTGAAGAAATGTCTCATATCTTTGTCTAATCCTGTTTTCTAACTTAGTGGATCACAGGACACCTATGTTCTGCAACAGCTGTTTACATTCTATAGTGCTAGTGTTCTTCAGCACACATTTTTAAAAATGCTCATGTGGAAGTGATGGAAGTGTTAGCTAAGGCTATGGTGGTAATCATATTGCAAGACTATTTAAGTTGATCAAATTAACACATTAGATACCTTAAACTTACATGATGTTATATGTCAATTATATGTCAATAAAGCTGGGGGAAAACGTTCACATAGGTAATAAGTTCTTTGAAGTAATCCTATACTTCACAATTAATTATTTGAATTAAATTTAAAAAAAATTGGAAACTAATACAACTTGTATCATTATTTTACAACATCACAAATATCAAGCATACATGTTCAATCCAAGTTAAGAATATGTGGAGTGGTTTACATTTAAATGGGAGAAATGTTAAGAAACGTATGCAACACAGATTAGTTTTAACAGAACAAACGTACGTCTATACTCTAAGAATCAGCTGTATCAAACTTATTAATATGAATGAAAAATTTTCGAATTTGCAACATAATAATTTTCATGTTTTTCCGTTGCATCTAAGATAATGTTATCTCTATAAAGTACATATTTTGTTGAAAGCTAAATACAGTAAAAATTATGTGGGTACTACCTATCATCTTATGACTAATATTTAGAGTAGGTAAGTGACCTGAAAAACCCAGGAAAATGTTGGCTTGATACTTTTTTTTTAGAATTTGGAAATACTACATACTACCACATAACCCCATCTCCCAAGTAGGTTTAACCCATGTTCTTTCTCTCTGAGCTTGTTGGTCCAGCATCGTCCTCTTGTTCAATGATTTAGAGAGGACACTACTTCATACATGTCTTTCTTAAGCAAATCCAGAGATTTAAAAGAAGAAATTAAGACCCCTTCATTTTACAAAGACTTGGCAAATTAAAAAAGAGAGAGATATAAATTACAAGTTTTCCTTATATAGCCTTTCAAGCATAACTCAATTTAAACACAACTTTCCAAGAAAGCATTTGTTGTTTAGAATGTGGTACATCAATAAACTATAAGATTTTCTGCCATAATCATTTTACATATATTCAATTATAATTTATATTTAGCCTTAAGTGCACAGAAACTTATTTATACTATTTTAAAGTTATAATTATTTTGTGCCATGGATAGTATTTTAAAATAAATACTTTGATTAATTATAAATTAAATATTCATGTACAAAGAAGTAAATTAATGTCTTCCAATGCAATGGTGCGTTTTGTAGATCAGAGAATGCTAATAATGTGAAACTAACTATAAATAATTCTCCTATACATATTAATGATCCCTAAGAAAATACACTAGTTTCTATGCCATTTTAATAAAGTATGGTATTTTCCACATATAATAGTTAATTACAAAGAATAATTACTTTTTAAAACTTGTTGAAATTCACACTTTCTTAAAATAATTTTAAACCTAATTATTACTTTTTGAGTTTTCTAAAACTTTCTTATTTATTAATGTGATTACATAAATTTCATCTTCTTACATGTATGCAAAGAGATAAATACATGCATATGTATAATTCCTCTAGAGTATATAGGACCTGATATCAAGCTAAGTCTTATGTAACCTAATTACATTTTATAATAATAAAATTTTAATAAAAATTCAGAAGATATTTTGTTAAAATAAGTTTTTCCCCCTAAGGTAAAAAAGCTACATTTTTGCTTATATATTTCTATGCATGGTTGTTTTGTTTTTTTCTGAATTTACCATATATATATATATATATATATATATATATATATATATATATATATAAATATTGTTTATGTTTTGGTTTAAAAACTTTTTGAAACACTTCTGATGGGGCATGTTGCCAATTTGAAAATGTTATTACTCAAATAAGGATAGTATTTTCGTTATTTTGTTTGTTTGTCATGTTAGATTTTCAAGGGGTTGAATTTCATGTTAAAAAATAACAGAAGCAAATAATGTTTCTTAGTGATTCTGTAATTCTAAAGTAGACATAAACTTGTCCAGCACTGTCTTTTAGGGAAATCACTTCTTCCTCTTTCTAGAGCTAGCTTGTGCTGTCCACGTGACCCTTTTGTATTTAACCTGATTGTGCCTCACCCCACCCCAGATCTTAGGGAGGGGCCTGTGATCTAGGCCCCACCTACCAGATTATTGCCAGAGTGTGACTGGCTCTTTACTTGACCTAGACAGTATCCCACATGGGACTTTTGAGGTTCCCTATGATCTCTGGGATCCAAAGATCATGCAAACCTCAAGCTACTTGAGCTCACTTCTCCTCAGAGAGAGACATCTTCCTGGAAAATGAAGCAAAAAGGGAGGAGAGTAGAGCTAAGAGACAGAGATCAAAACTTATTGGCCTTCTTTTAGGACCTGGATTCAGCTAAAACAGAAACTAGTGCAAATACTGGACCATCTAGTTACATGACACAAACTAACCCAAGCCAATCCAAACTGAACTGAACCAAAACAGACCAAACCAAACAAAATCAAACCAAACCAAAGCAAAACAATTGAACAGACAACAAACCATTCTTGATTTGGCTGAAGTTAGGCCTCTGTCACTTGAAATCAAGAGTTACGCCTAATATAAGCACATTATTCTATCTGAATATCAAGACTTTGGAAATTGAAAGTAAATTCAACATATTTAACAAATATTTATTGAGTTTCAAATATGTTCTAGACACTATTCCAGGCACATGGGATTAAAAAAAAAAATCTCTGGTTTTCTCAAACCTACATTTTAGTTGGGGGAGATAGCCCATAAATCGTAGTTGTGATGAATTAGAATATTCTAACATATCTTAGAAGATAAATTCTATGGGAAAAAGTTGGGGCAGGCTAGGAAAATAAGGAGCTGCAGGAGGCAGGAAGTGGGGATGGGTTCTGATAACAACTTGAAATGGAGTAGTTTCAGTGTGACTCATTGAGAGGGTGATTAAACAAAGCTTTGAAGGAGGTGAGGGAGTTAGGCAGGACGATACCTGGACGAAGAGAATTCCAGACAAAGCAAAAAACCAATGTCACTATAGAATCATGTCTACTATATCCAAGGAGCAAGAGGGAGGCAAGTTTTCACATAAATAGTGGCAGAGAGAGGGGGTCAGTAGCTCATGGGAAAATTGGGATGAAGAAAATACTTTTGGGAATAAACCAGGGTAGAAGGAAATGCTGATGACACAGGAGAGAGAGGGCAGAGTTGTTCACCAGGAGACAGTGATGGGGTCTCGTCAACAAGAAGAACCAGCTCTGAGCAAGATCAGGAATGCAGAGAGGATGGGTGCTGACACAGGGGGGACAACCTGCTGGGGGTCAGAGGTCATCAGCTGAGAGAGAAGATGGTGGTTTGAGGATACAGGACAAAATAGATATCAGGTATAAAATAGAGCCTAGGAGATCAGGAAAATAAATGGGCTAGTGCGTTACCGTGGAACTGCTGGGCTTTGCGAGGGTCTGCATATAGTTTGTTATTTATTAAAAGTGAGAGTAGTTGATGTAGTTGTTTTCCTCCAACTATATTCGGCTATGTAGGTGCAGGGACAGAGAAGGCAGAGAGTTGAATGTAAGCTAGGTTGTGGTTTTGCTAAGGGAGAATGATGCATTCACAGAGATGTAAGTGAGTTGGGGGTGTATGTAAGGGATGATATTTGACAGTCAATTTCGAGCTGAGTAAGGCTGCTACTGAGAACTTGAGGGAATTCAGGGTAGTTGGTAAGATTAGGAAACTGAAAGTGCTGGGGATGTGTTAAGAATAAGTACATGGGAAAGTTAAGCCATGGAGGCCAGTGAGTAGAATGCAGTGGAGATTATGGAGTGCTCGTAGGTATTTATAATGACAAGATCTTGAATATGATCATCAGGCTGTGAGTGAGTGTCTGGGGAAGAATGAGAGGTGTGATCACTAAAAGAGTTCAAGAAAGTAAAAGGCATATATTGAACTTGCTCCTTATTCTGGCTAAGATGAGAACATATTGTTAGGTCTGAAACATCCATCTTGGATGAGCCTTCAGGTAACGGCAATAGCATCCACATAAAGCAAAGCAACCAAACAGAGGGAGTCTCAGGCCCTGAGGAGTTCAACGGGTGGACTCGGTTTACCAGATGACCTAGGCTGCCTCCTTCTGCACACTCATTTCAGCTACTGTCTTTTGATACCTGTCACAAGCTCTCTATAAAGTATGACCTGGCTCCCTCAGGCAGAATGAACCTTGTCTCTTTCCATTAGTTGACACGTCTCTAAATTCTGAGTTTCAAATTTTAAAATTCTGAATTCATTGTATGTGAAGCATACGTACATAGCCTTGTGTAATCTTTATGCATGTTTCAGTGTGGTGTTTAGCAGATAGTAAGCTCTCAAATATGGGGTGAATGAATGGCTGATTCGACACCAGTCAAGCAGAAAGGACTCACCACAGATCTCTGATATAATAAACGGCAGATCAGAGAAATACATGCTATGACTCTCAGCAGTGGTTAGCAGATCAAAAGTGAAACAGACTCTGACTTGACATGTGTATCAGAGAGACCTCAAAGAGAGGACTACTTCAAAGGATGAAACACATCATTGTGGTTTGCTTCAGGAGCATGACAACTCCAGTTGGTCCCAGGGAAAAAAATAAGAAAAAGTCAGGCTATGATGAAATGCCAGTGTAGAACTTGACCATGGGCATTTCTGAACTTGTAACTATTTCTTAGTAGGGTGGTTAAGATGAAGGAAATATTAGCATAGAACTCTCAATAGGATATTATTGACAGCCACCTGTTAATGCGTGTGTGAGAGAAACAGTGTCTTAGACAAGTCAGAGAAGCCAGTGCTGGCAATCCTTCATCTGAAAATACCTAACCTAAAAAGACATGTAGATAAAAATAATGTCACAACTGGATACGCGCCTCAAGTTAAGAGTTTACACAACATTTTGCCAGAGCAACACGATTTAAATGCTATTTCAGCTTATCATACTATTAATAAGGCACTCTATTTCTCTGTGTGGTATGTTCTGGGAATATAACCACACTGGCGGATGCAGGGAAATGGGGATTCTGAGTTCTAATCAGCTAGTTTCCCTCCAGTAACACTTGCTGCTTGCTCTACTTGTTGCCTTTAAGAATGGCTTTATTTTTGTTTGGCTCTGCAGCCCTTTTTCTAATCTGAGTACTCAATCCTTTTTCTATCCCTTGTCAGCTACACTGCTTATTCTAGCTTTGCTTTTTAAAAAATATATCTTAAAAGAAGAGGTTTTATTTAGCTGCTTTTGCAGGAGAAGATCATTTTTTTCTGGAGGGTCAAGCTATAAACTATCCCCACCCCCTTTGGTTAATGCTAGGACACTTCTTGCGAATCAATAATCATATTCCTTTCCCAATCAATAACAATCGTCATAATTTAGCACTTCACATCCATAGTAATACAGGAATGAACAAACTTCTGTCAAGATCCAAAAAGAAGCCTATTCACTGAATGTCAATTTTCATAGTTTTGAGCTTTATATATGCTGTACAATTAAGGGGAAATTTAGGTAATTAAAGCTCCAAGATTATTTTTCCTAGACAATTTGATTTCTTTCCCCAACTGCTCCTTGCCACACTTTCCACATTATTTTATTTAAAAATTATTTAATTTTCTGAGTTCACTATCTACATTCATAGGACTTGTCTAAGCACCTGAAGGCCAAGTTCATCAAGTTAATTCCTCTAATATTTATTGAATTCCTTCAGGATGCACAGAATTATATTATGCTCCCACTGGTTGGGGGAAGGAGGAGACTTGGGGCTGGGAAAAGACAATCCCTTACCTTTGCCTAGAAATCTGGGGCTCACCACAAGAATATTGACAGAAAAGAAGAGGTAGGGAAAATTACTAACAAAACATATAACTTTGATCATAGCATTTCAAAAGTTGTGCTGCACAGAGAGAGTTTAATTTTGGTAGCATGGCCTAGTTAGTCAGAATTTGATTTTAACCAAGAAATTATAAATGTACATTTTCCATATAATAGGTTCAGCTTTCACTAAACAAGACTTTTTTCCCCCCTAATTATTTGACACTCCAGAAGCCATTCAGTTGTCAAGAAACAGACCAACAAATCACTAGCAGACACATTTTATAAGACTATCAAATACCTCACAGTTGATAACAATTTTGTTAAGACATTCCTGGGTTGCTAAGGGTTTCATTTATAGACAGCTGTAATAAAATTAATGTGAGTTATTCTCACATATTTAAACAATAAGGAACATGTGGAAATGAATACTAATAATACCAGTATCTTTTCTAGAGATTCAAAAGAAATAAAACAACTAACCAACACCTTCCCATCCTTACACACATACACAGACACACATATATGTTATAGTGTTAAGATATTTATCAAATCCCATTGCATTTCTGGTAATAATTATTTTATATGGATTTGCTCCTAAATTATGGATCACTATGGTAAAAATAACACTGCTTTCAATTAGTTAATGGTTTTCATTCAAATTGCACTTCACAGAAATCATTTTTCCACCATAAGAAATGTGTTAACAAATATCTTCTTGGATATAGTGGCTACCATTGATTCAATCATTCAGCAAACACTTTTTGAATACTACTTACTAAATATTTTTTGGAAACTATGCTAGGCGCCCCCTTCTGTTGACAGGAAAAATAGGCACAGTAGGGAATGGTATCTGCTTTCATGGAAAGTATAATTATCCTTTTTTTTGTTGTTTTTAAATAACCATTGAATGTAACTATTGAAAAATAATAATTAATAATTTAATATAAAGTATTCAAATTATATAATTAGTTTAATAAATTCGATGTTTTCAAATTAATTTAATTCTTGCTTCTTTTTCTTACCCATTTCGATCTACACTAAGCTATCTGCTTGTGATCCTGTACACAATTGTAGTGCCCAATATTCCCAGCAGATGGCGATATATAGTGAATGACAGAAGCGCCGGAGCCAAGTCACTCATTTCTCAGCTTTCATTCCAATTTGGATGCTTTCTAACAAGACTATAAAATTACCCCAGAAACTGACTAAAAGCTTTAAGTATACTGAACTTACCTGATAGGGTTGATAAACTTTGTTTTCATATGTGAGATCCATGTATTTGAAGAGACTGATATGAAAAAGGGGAATTAAAACAATAGATTTCTAATTTTTCATTTTCCAGAATTTGTTATAAAAATGATCAAAGTGTGTTTAGTGATGACTACAATGAAAGCTTCCCGTACAATATATTTTAAAGGTGAATTGTTTTTGCTTTTGTTCTAACACAAATCCATAAAAGAAATGAAAAATTTTGCAGTGGTTAACATAAAACTCATGTAATTTTGTTGGGAAGAGAAATATAGAATGACATTGATGAAAGAGCTATAAAATAAATATTATAAGAGTATAGAGTAGCTATTTGATTAGAAATTTATTTTAGAAAGTTTGACCTACTTTTTTTCTGAATTAAATGCAACCTCCTGAAGGTATTTTGAACACATATAACACTTTTAGAAGTATAGTTATCTACTTTTTCTTTAAAATCATTAATGCAGCTTTCTTAATACAATATTTTGAATTTTGTGCTCTTAAAAAACTCTGTCATAGACAAAAACATATAATTAGGATAGGTAAAAAAGAATAAGTAAATGATGAAAAATACAAATTACTTGAAAGAATGTTATAAAAATCTTATAAAAAACATTAATAAACTTCTGGCAGGATTTTTGTTAAATTGTCTTACTCAGTTTGCCCAGAGTTGGGAACATGGGAGTTAGATGTTGTATAAGTTCAAGTAGGGAATTAGGCTATTGCTTGATTATGTTCACAGGTGAAGGAGAACTACATATTCCTGTCTGTGGAAGACTGCTTGCTAGCCTCTCAAGAGGTCTCATGAATTGAAATTTATTACCTGATTTTATCAACATGCCAAAAGAAGATCTGTTTCTTTGACATGGACTCATTAACCAACCCCTGAGACAGATGTATAAAAACATACTACCAATTTATTTCATTTACAAGGAGAAATCCAATTGTTGCAGAAACTGAATAATTGTCATGGATCATATAATTTTCTCTCTGCAGGCAGAATTACTAGAGAGGCCAAATTATAATCAAAAGTTTGCCTGGTGATTATGTGCTTTAAGACATTGTTTAAATCACAGGTAGTCCTAATTTTGGTTCTTTTAAAATATTAATGAATGTGAGGTTACATGATACCAAGAAACCTAAAGATTATTCAAAATGTAATTATGCTGCTCCTCCGTTCTCTATTCAAAACAGTATTACAAATATCAATCAACAGTAAAATGAATAAAGAAATTATTCTACATTCATATCATAAATCATAATACACAATAAAAATAAGTGAACTAGAGCTCCATGCAATATGGGATGAATAAGACAGAGAATACTACATATATTATAATTCAACTTTAATAAAAGTAAAAACAGGGAAAAAAACCACATTTTTATGGAATGCTTGCATAGGTGTTAAAGTTTACTTTCTAGATAAAGTGAGTAAAAATATTCATTACCAACATTAGAAAATAGTTCCCTCTGGAGAGAAAGAGTCATGGTGGGGATGTTGGCAATGCTTTTTTGTTTTGTTTTAGCTGATTATGGTTTACCTGGGTGTTTGTTAAACTACATTTTTTTTCTTTGTTTTATGCTCTTTCTCTGTGTATTAGATTGAGCCATAAAAATTGACCATTTATTGATATGTAAAATAGTAATTCATATAGTTTGAATTAAGTTATATATTATTCATTAAAAACTATATTGCTTAACATAGTATCTGTATCTGTACAGTTGGGTAAATAAATAATAAACATGTATATACACGTGGGTTTGTGGTATACACATATACTTCATTGTTCTGTCAGTTGAGCGGGCCTAAACACCCTGGTACCAATGAGCATTTCCAGCAATGATCTTGTTCTCTAATATCATTCTCCAATCAAAGGAACCAAGGCTCTTTGGAGAAATGACTGATTATAGGCTCCAAACAGGAAATATACAAGATGAGCCTGGAGTATCTTGTAATGTCAGAACATAAAGGAATGCTCACACACACACACACACACACACACACGCACGGGGATAAGTAAAAGGGACAGGAGAAGCCAACTGAAATAGCTCCCAATGGCCCAAACTGAAAAAATCTGAGCAGCAAAATGAATAAAGTAGTATTGCATTATAACCATGATTATAAATGAAATATGCATGGTCCATGCTGACATCAATTAATGATTGAATGAATAAATAAATGGGGGAGAATATACAAATAGCCCATATAGAAGAATTTCAAATAACTTATGCAGATACTCCACCCGCAAGGAAGAAGAAGCATAACTCCCCACTCCTTAAGTGCTACACACAAATGTTTTAAGATATTTTTTAAATCAGAGGCAATCCTAAATTGGATTATTTGAAAATAGCATTGAATTTGATCCCTTAGCTTGGTGTTCAAGGTAAACATCAACAGTGATAAGTCATATGGATTATATATACTATTGATGTAATGTGATGAGAATGGTACTTTATTCCTATATTTTTCCTCCCCCAAACTCATAAGTCCAGTCTAGTTATGAGAAGAAAAAAAAAATCACATAAATCTCAGTTGAGGAATATTCAACAAAATACCTTATCAGTACTACTCAAAACTGTCAAGGTCATAGAAAAGCCATGTAAAGTCTGAGAAACTGTCACAGCCAACATTAGTCTAAGAAGAGATGATGACTAAGTGAAATGTGATTTCCTGAATGAGATCCTGGAACAGAGAAAGGACATTAGGAAATCTGAATAAAGTATGGACTTTAATTAATGACAATGTGTTAACATTGGTTTATTGATTGTGACAAGTGTACCAGTACTAATGTGGGTGTTTCCATGGGAGACTCTGGGCACAGAGTTTATGTGAACTCTTTGTGTTCTCTTTGTAATTTTTCTGTAGATCAAAAAACGGTTCCAAAATTAGAGTTAAAACAAGTGTTTTTTTTTCTTACATATCGGAACAAATTAATACGTCTCACACTAGGGGATAGTACACAGAGAGAATTGCCCATCACTGGATATATTTTCCAAAGAAGGGAGGGACTCTGACCTTATTTGGAACGTGTTTGATTGGCTGTGGTATAATGCAATGGACGGAACACTTACTGATCCTTGTAAGCAAAGTCAAACAGTTCAGTTCAGTCAAATCATGGCCAAAAGGGGCTGATAACATAGAATTTATCATAAGTCATACTCATTCTGAGAGTGGAACTGACTGACCCAGAGGGTTGCCTGTGATACTGGGAACGGGAGGTATGGGGTCATTTTAATCTTTCTTCATTGGCTCAGCAATATAGGATGGAAGTAAGTGTTTCTAGGCTCTAAAGCCTCTAAGTAAAAATAGTTAGCAAGTGGGACCAAAGCCAGACGAAGTTTACAGATGAAGTTTTGTGTAACAAAGTGAGGGATAGTTGAAATCTGCTTCAAATTTTCAAATTCATATCACTTGATATTCTATCTCCTCAAGCCACTGCTAGGAGTTTGAGAGGTGATGTCCCAGAGAGGTGGCTAGCATTTACCATTACTGGATGTGACTGTGGGGACTGAAAAACTCTGAGGTAAATTTATTGTAGTGGAGGAGATTGAGGATGCTTATCTGTGGGGAATGGAATCATCAGAGGGTAAACATACAAATAGGTAAGTCCCATACAGAGCAGATCAAAGTGGTACAGCACTCTCTAGACAAAACAATAGTTCCTTTTCATTTTGCACTGGTCAGACTGTAGCTCAGTCCTGTGCTCATTTCAGGACAACAGTTTAAAAGGGCCACAGACTCACTGACCTGTGTTAAAGGGAAGCAAACGAAGAGATGAGAGAACTGGGAGCTATAATATTAAATGAGGAAACCTGAGGTATCTTTAGCTGAAGAAAAGGCATGGTTTTTATTTTCAAGTTTTTACAGGCTGTTATTATGAAGAAGGATTAGACTTATTTTATGTTGCCCCAGACAGATCAATGTAGTAATAGGTTAAAGTTATAGGAAATGGATTTTGAAATACTGTAAGGAGGCTATTTTTAATAGAGATTTTGGGAGCTAGACTAGCTATCTCACAAGGTAATGAGATGCTTGTCTCTGCAACTTTCAGGCAGAAATTAAAACAACTTCTTGAGTATGTTGAACAAGAAAATCACTCATTATGTAGCTAGGCATTGGCATCAAGAAAAAGGAGAAGAGGAATGAGAAATGCAGGGCAAGGGATGAGAAGGCATACTCTGTGTCCGGAGGTCACTGTAAATGGGCTATTCAGCAACCGGGACTCATAAGGGCAACGTAACTAAGGATACTGTATTAGTCAGGGTTCTCCAGAGGACAAATCCTAAGACTGGCAGTCAGTAAGCTGGATACCCAGAAGAGCCAATGATGTAGCTCAGTCAGAAGGCTAGCAGGCTGGAGACCCAGGAAGATCCTTTACAAAGGCAGGGAAAAGGAAAAAAAAAAAAAAAAAATCAATGTCCCAGCTTGAAAGGTAGTCAGGCAGAAGGAAATCCCTCTTATTTCAGGGGAGGGTCAGCTTTGAGTTCTATTGAGGCCTTCAACTGATTGGATGAGGCCCACCCACATTAGGGAGAGCAATCTGCTTTACTTAGTCTACCGATTCAAATGTTAAACTCATCCAAAAACACCCTCACGGAAACATCCAGAATAATGTTTGATCAACTATGTAGGCACTTTATGACCAAGTTAAGTTGACACATAAAACTCACCATCACAGATACAAGACACTAGAAGAGGAAGGTCTGGATCAATGTAAAAGGCAAGAATCTAGACCAGTTGAATTGGCATACAAGAATGAGGGACAGAGGATGTATGATGAAGAAGGGATGTGATGAATATCAGCTATGGCTTTGGGTGAACTAGGCAAGAGGGTCTGTCATTAATAATCTCAAATCTTTTCAGTTGGCCACTACCAGAAGGTTGGACTTAATAGTGGGTACAAGTGGGTCTGAGACGTGAAAGGGGTGCACTCTGTACAGCACATCGTATCCTTTCAGCCCTTGTCTTACACCAGCCATTGTTGTGGAGACCAATATTACCCAGGTTCATGCAAGGACAGCATAACATCTCCTTGGGGCTTATTTGATGCCATAGCTTAGACTACTCACAGAACCTACACAACACTCATGTTTGCATAACCTAGAAGCGCAAGGGAGTCAGTGCCCCCCAGGCCACTCTTCTCCAGTGGTGTGTGGGAACTGATGAGTAAATACCTGTCCCCTTCATCTCTCTAATCTGGTGCACTTCATGAGCCTCGTCAGAAGAGTTCTCAGGAGGGAGCATTAGTCCCCAGTAATTGTAGCCAGCTTTCAGACACATTCTTCACTGTTTTAGTTGCCATGGCCTTTACTGCTGCTCCCTAAAATCACTTTCCAAACAAATCCTATGAGACAAGCTTTTGCCTCAGGCACTGGTTTCTTAGGGGAGCCCAGCCAAGACAACGCCTTAATTCTCATAACTCTCTGAAGAACCAAACTGGTTACCTTACTGCTTTAGGAATATTCGCTTCCTATTAGGAATATTCCTATTAGGAATATTTAGGAATATTGTTTTAGGAATATTTCTACATTTGCTTCAGGGATTCTACCGTCTGCACACTTCAGTTTTCTGAAGATAAATTGTGCCTACACTAAAATAGAAATGATCTACAGTGGGGGAGTGCGAAGCAAGAACCATTTACACCTTCACTGGTTTCTTTCCAATTTACCTTTCCACTAGCTTAGAAGCAGTTGTGGTAGGCATTGCACAAACACAACTCCTCATCTTCTCTTCAAAGGGGCTAGAGAGAGTTTCTAAGCTTTTGATATCCGTTTAACATTCTTGCCCTAATAGGGTTTCAGCCACTGAATTTGTTTTTCAAGCTTTCTATCTCCTAGGCACTCCTTGCGTTATTCCCAAACTCCAGAAACACGAAATATAGGATCTATCCCGAAAGTTTGGTATCATTCCCTTTCAGTGTATTCTGGTTTACATATTAAGGCAGGAATGAAAGTTCAAGCTACAGAACTTGCAAAATTAATATTTTTGTTAAAGTTTCCAACAGTGCACTTTAGGATGGGGGCAAAGGGCTTTAAATTTTTCTGTAGCTATTTTGTACCAACCAAAATACTGTCTACTTATATTCGCAGATGTTTTTCTAATATGATTGCTATTCTCAAGTCAAGGATTAGCATCAATGGTTATTACCAATAGTCAAAAATAGAATTCCATTATGTAACTACATACTAGGGAAATTTGGAGTGAAGATGACATACATTTCAGACTTGAGAGATATCCAAGGGTAAATACCTCATATTTGTGCTATACACAAAATAGCCTTTTAAGGGAAATTCTGTGCAACTGAACTGATCAGCAATATATGCATTTAAAACTGATGCTCTTATAGCATAGTTATTGTAAGAATGCCATATATAAAATGAATGCCTCTAATTGTAGTATCAGATTCTTAATGTTTCCAAACTGACTTTCTCAACGTGATCAGTATACTGGTGTGATTTATTTACTTGCAGCTTGGAAATGGAAGGCAGAAACTGGTTTTGAGTTAATGGATTTTACTAACTAGAAGTGCTGAGTCAGTAAAAATCAAACCATAAAAATCATAACTAGTTAGCTGTCCACTGAGCTCCATGATTGTCTAGTTTTAGGAATGTCAGGGTAAGAAAATTTCTTATCAATAAAGTCATAAAAATATATGTATTGCTTTCTTTTGATACATTGGAAAGCAGTCCCAGTTTTCTGTCAAAAGTTATGGCTAGCAATATCTAAGCTAAGTATCCCAGATAATAATATTGTCTGAATATTTTGGGGTGTTCTAATTAGAATGATCCTAGTTAGAATTTCCTTGGATTAAACAGCAGATTTTAAAATATTAATAAAAGCTATTTAAATGAAACTCAAAACAGAAAATTTAAGACTCAAGTTTTAATTAAATATTAAATTCTAACTTAAGGGGAAAGGGCTAGTTAAATTCGACCATTACTGTGATCTATGAACGGAAATTCAGCAGCATTGAATTTTCTCCTTTCCCTGTGTCCGACACTCTCTCCTTCTCACCCTTTCTCCTGCTGGGTGTCTTGAACAAGGGAGACTTATTCTCTAATATTTTGGAGGCTGGAATTCCAAGATTAAGGTACTGGCAGAGTTGACTTCTCCTGAGGCCTCTCTCCTTGGTGTGCAAACGACCACCTTCTTACTGTGTCCTCACATGGCCTGTGCTTATGCATCACTGATGTCTCTTCCTCTTCTTATGGACATCAGTTCTATTGGATTAGGATCCCACCCTATGACTTCACTTAACCTTAACTACTTCTTTAAAGGTTCTATCACCAAATACAGTCACTTTGGCGGTTAGGGCCTCAACGTATGATTGGGGTGGGGGGAACGGCATAATTCAACCCATAACATATATGTAAACAGGATTTCATCGATGAGGTTTTCTATTGCCTTATGACTAGGACATAATCTTCTTTAGCAAATAATAAAATTGAAAAAGTGAAATCAACAGAATTCTTACTGAAGAAAAAAATAACATCCTAGATTATGTATGTTGCCATGTTCACTAGGTCCCACCTTGACTAATCTTGAATGCGGTAAAGTTTATTTCTAATGTTCTTGTCTTCACTCATCTATGCACCTTCTTTCAACATTGGTCTCTCTAGTAAACTTGTTCTTCAGACGATTCCTTATTTTTCTCACAGGCTCAATTATCTTCCCTCCTCTATCGAGGACCTAACTTGTCCCCAGCCTCTATAATCAGTGCCTGCTCAAAAAACAGTTAAATAAATAAATAAATAAATAAATAAATCCAGTTGAAACTAATAAGATTCTATTTTACTAAACCACTTAGTACTGTTTGACATTGTTGACCTCTCTCTTCTTCCTTACCTCATTTTCATTTTTCATTTACATTCTGAAAATTTCCGAAATCTTTTTTATCTCTAGTTCAGATCTCTACTTAAATTCCTGACACACATAGCAGATTGACTACTAGACATTTCCACCTGGATATCACACAGACACTTCAAATGCAGCATATTCAAAACTGAGATCATTATTTCTCATGCCTCTCCTACCCAATCTTCACATTTCTGTCTCCGTTGCCCACTCATTCATTTCTTATTCATTTGCCCAGTCACATCTTTGACTCCTTCCTCTCTACCTTCATCTAATCTATTATGTTTCACCAGTCCACATTGTACATTCCCCCCCCACCACATTTTACATCCCTGAAATTGTGGTGCTTCTAACAATCAACGGTGTACCACATTTTATTATCTGGCAGGTTTTTCCTTCCTAGTGCTATATAAAATGATATATTTTAAATCAATGGAGTTTTAGATTCCATGAAATATAATATTGTCACATCTAGTAGATTGCATAACCTCATGTCTTTGAAATATGCCCACTTTTCTCCATTTCTTCTGCTACTTCTCAAGGTCACATTGCTTTCATTTCTCCCGAGGATTATTCTAAGAATCCTTCCACTCTGGTACTGTTCACTAACCACCAGGGTTACCCTTCACTCCAGTTGTCTACTTTGGAACTAAAATGATCTTTTAAAATGAAATTTTGATTTTGTCTTTCCCAGGCTTAAAACACTTTAATGACTTTCTGTTGCTCACAGAGTAAAAACCAGACTCCTTACTATGGCTTACAAGCTTCTGCATCAATTTAACCTGTGCAGGGCTCTTAAGCTTATCACTCAGCACTGGTGATCTGTAGACTCACTGAATCCATTCCAATGTTTCAAGCCTGCCTTTTTTTCTTTCCTCAGAGACTGACTACACATACTAGTTTCCCACACTACTCCCCTTTCCCTGGCTAACTTGTATTTATCTCTCAGGTTTTACCTTATATATTAGTTCTTCCATGAACTTCCCCTGACCTACCCAAGTCTGGGTTAAAGACTTCTTCTATAACATTTGATAATTCTCAGTCAGCATTTACCTCTGTTTGGATTGTATATTTGTCTGTGGGATAGGATAAATTGTATATTTATTACCATAATTTGTATTTCCTCTGCTTCATTTCCCTTCTCCCAGTAAGAAGCTAGATACTTTGCATATTCTTTGCTTTAGGCATTGTTTTCAAGGCTAAAAAAGCTTATCTTTTGCAAAAGCTAAAGTCATTGAAGAGATTAAGATAAAATTGACTTTAGGATCAGCCTGGGAATTAAGGAGATTTCCCTCTGTGATGCTACAAGAAGTGGGGACTTGTTTCTCATTCTCTGAAAGCACACAAGGAATGTGCCAAGATTTCAGAGGCTTGCACCATTAGTTAGTTAGGGAAACTGCTTCCTAGACATAAGGACCCCCAGCCTCATTTAAATTTCTACGGCCTTAAGGATCATAGATACAGATGCATCCGAATGGATGACATGAAATGGGACCCCACATAGATGAGCCAATGGGACCTAATACATCTGACCAGATAAAGACAAGAGAGGTATCTCTGGAAATGGGGTGAGGAGCTGGATGAGAGTATGACTAATATTGAGCTTTTCCCCAGACTGATGATGTGAAGACTACAAAAAACATTTAGGCTGATTAAAGAAAATTTAGAAATGCTATATACCTTCCATGGCCAAGTTTGTGGACTGAGCTTCAATTGCGTAATATCTGTGTCCTCTACCACACATCCAGGGCATTTATTTTCTGCTCCTCTATCTTGTTATTTATTTATGTATTGATTTATTATTAATTAATCATTTGTTAAATGCTGTTTCTGAATCTATTGATATGATCCTGTGATTTTATTTTTCTTTTTAGTCTGTTGATGTGACAGATAACATTTAGTTCTTTTTCCTTTTTTTTTTTTTTAATTGGGGAATATTGGAGAACAGTGTGTTTCTCCAGGGCCCATCAGCTCCAAGTCGTTGTCCTTCAATCTAGTTGTGGAGGGCACAGCTCAGCTCCAAGTCCAGTCGCCGTTTTCAATCTTTAGTTGCAGGGGGAGCAGCCCACCATCCCATGTGGGAATTGAACTGGCAACCTTATTGAGAGCTCGTACTCTAACAAACTGAGCCATCCAGCTGCTCCACATTTAGTTTGTTTTTGAATGCTGTACCAGCATTGCATACCAGGGATAAATCCCACTTGTTCTTGGTGTATAATTCTTTTTATACTTTTTTGGATTTGATTTGCTAATATTTTGTTGAAGACTTTACATTCATGAGAGATTACTGCCTGTGGTTTTCTTTTCTCATACTGTCTGTATTTTGTTTTGTTATTAGGGTAATGCTGGCCTCTTAGAATGAGATAGGCAGTATTCCCTCTGTTTCTGTTCTCTGAAAGAGATTGTGGAAAATAGGTATAATCTCTTCCCTAAATGTTTTGATAGAATTCACCAGTGAACACAGGAGGGCCTGGTGCTTTCTGTTTTGAAAGGTTATTAATTATTCATTCCATCTCTTTCATAAATATGGACCTATTCAAATCATGTATTTCTTCTTGTGTGAGTTTCAGCAGATTGTGTCTTTCAAAGAATTGCTCCATTTCATCTAAGTTATCAAATTTGTGAACATAGAGTAGGTCAAGTTAGTTTATAGTGTTGATCATCAGTTCACTGAAGCTTTGTTAATATTTTTTTCAGTCTTTTATTCTGTATCATTTTGAATACTTTACATTGCTGTCTTCAATGTTTAATTGTTCAATGTCTATTTGTTTCTTCTGCAATGTTTCATCTGCTGTCAATCTCATCTAGTGTATTTTTTAAATTAACTTTTAATTTTTAGAGCAGTTTTGGTAGTTTCACAGCAAAACTTAGCAAAAAGTAGAGTTCCTACATGCTCACTCCTCTCACTCACAGCGTCCCCAGCATCGACGTCTCTTTGCACAGGGGTTTCATTGGTTACAATCAATGAACTATCACTGACACACCATTATGGAACAAAGTCCATTGTTTACATTATGGCTCATTTTTTTCTGTTGTGCCTTTCATGGTGTTTGACAAATGCACAATGACATGTTTCCACCCTTATTGTTTCATACAGAATAGTTTCACTTCCTCAGAAATTCCACATTCCACCTATTCTTCCGAGTCATCTTTTTTCTCCTCCCCTTCCACCCCCTTGCCCAAGTTCTTGGCAACCACAGATATTTTTAATGGAGATGTAATTGACATATAACATCGTAATAGGTACTCTATGGTTTGATATATGTATATATTACAAAATGATTACCATAGTAAATTTAGTGAATATCTATCACCTCACAGTTACACATTTTTTTTTTTTGTGATGAGAACTTTTGAGATCTACTCCTTTAGCAACTTTCAAATATAGTCATGCATCTCTTATCGATGGGTATACATTCTGAGAAATGCGTCATTAGGTGATTTTGTTGTGTTTTGTGAACATCACAATGTACTTTCATAAAAGCAGATGTTATAGCCTATCCCTAGGTTATAGGGTATAACCTACTGCTCTCAAGCTACAATCTCTATAGCATGTTACTGTACTGAATACTATAGGCAATTGTAACACAATGGTATTTGTGTATCTAAACATA
Organism: Rhinolophus ferrumequinum; assembly: GCF_004115265.2. NCBI lineage: Eukaryota > Metazoa > Chordata > Mammalia > Chiroptera > Rhinolophidae > Rhinolophus > Rhinolophus ferrumequinum. The sequence continues at coordinate 71,193,582 of NC_046287.1, read as the reverse complement.
TCTAAACATAGAAAAGATACAGTAAAAATATAGTATAGAAAATAAAAAATGGCACACCTGTATGGGGTGCTCACCATGAATGGGCCTTGCAGGACTGGAATTGCTCTGAGTGAATCAGTGGTGAGTGGATGTGAAGGCCTGGGGCATTATTGTACACTACTGTAGGCTTTATAAACACTGTACACTTAGGCTACACTAAATTTATAAACAACAGGAGAATAAATCAAGCACAAGAGAAAATGATGCAATCAAGAGATATGGTAAACACAAGATATATGAGGCTGTTTCTGGTTAACACAATGTATAATTTTATAGTAAAATATATATTTTTGTAAGTAGAAAGAGTACATGCCAAAACAAGGATTAAAAGCATATAGTATAGTAAATACATAAACCAGTAACATAGTCATTTATCATCATTAAGACACATAATTGTATGTGCTATACTTTTTTATGACTAAGAGTGCAGGAGGTTTGTTTATACCAACATCACCATAAACACATGAGTAATGTGTTGAGCTGAAATATTACCCCAGTTATGACATCACTAAGCCATAGGAATGTTTCAGCTCCATTATAATCTTATGGGGCCACTGTCATTGACCAAAACATCATTATGCAAAGAATGACTGTATACAATATTGTTAAATATAGTCATGTGTATAATGTAGCTATGCTGTACATTACATCCCCAAAAATTATTGATCTCATAACTGGAAGTTTGTACCTTTTGATCGCTTTCAGCCATTTTGCCCAAGCCCTAGCCTTGCCTCCAGAGACGGCCAATCTGTTCTCTTTATTTATGACTTCAATTCTCTTTAAAGGTTCCACATATAAGTGAAATCATACAGTATTTGTCTTTCTCTGTGTGACTTATTTCACATAGCATTTTCTCTTCTATCTTAAGCGCTTTTCTTGCCCTCCCTCCCTCTACTTCTTCCTGCCTCAAAGAGCATTATAATTTTTAATCTGTGAGTTAAAAATGTTTTAAAAGATTGAAGAGATATCCAAGGGTATCCTCTGGTTCCAAACATACTTTTCCCTAACTGGATTGAATCTTGGAACAGAAAACAGTGGCAAAACTGGTAAAATTTGCATAAGTTCTATAGTTTAGTTACTAATACTATGTCAATGTTAATTTCATGGTTTTGACAATTTTTTTAAAGTTACGTAAGTTGTTAACATTAGAGGAAGCTGAGTGAAAAGTATATCTGACCCTTCTGTACTATTTTAATAAAACAATTCTCGATAGATGTAGAGCTTTTCAAATTTTCTATTAGATTTTGTGTTGTTTTGGTTTTTAAATAACAGCTTTATTGAGCTATAAGTCATACACAATGAAATTCACTCTCTTAAAATGCACAATTCAGAATTGTGCAACTATCACCACTGCATAATTTCAGAATATTTCATCACCCCCGCTCCCCCCACCGCCGCAAAAGATCCTATACCCATTAGCAGTCATTCGTCCTCCCTCTCTCTCAACTTCGTCTACTGGCAACCACTCATTTACTTACTGTTTTTATGGATTTGCCTGTTCTAGACATTCATATAATATGCACCTTTTTGTGACTAGTTTCTTTCACTTAGTGTAACATTTTCATCATTAATCAATATTGTCACATGTATCGATACTTCATTTCCTTTTATGGTTGAATAATACTTCATTCTAGATGTATCACATCTGCTTATCCATTCATCAGTTGATGGGCATTGAGATGTTTCCATTTTTTGGATGAATAATGCTAATATGAACATTCATGTGAATGTTTTCATGTGGAGATATGTTTGGTATATAACATATACCAAATACTTGGGTATATAACTAGAAATAGAATTGTAAGTTCATGTGGCAACAGTATGTTTAATATTTTGAAGGTCTGTCAGACTCTTTAAAAATGACAGCACCATTTTATATTTCCACCAGCAATACGGGAGATCCAATTTTGACATATCCTCCCAAATTCTTCTTATTGTTTCTTTTTAATTTTAGCCAAGCTAGTGGATATGAAGTGATAGCTCATTGTGAATTTGACTTGCATTTCCCTAATGACTAACGATATTGAGTGTCTTTTCATGTGTTTACTAGACATTTACATTTTTGAAGTAATGGCTATTTAAATCCTTTGCCTATTTTTAAATTGAATTATTTATATTTATATTTTTTAGAAGTAAAGATTCTTTATATATCCAAGGCACAAGTCCCTTATCTGATATATAATTTGTAAATATTTTCTTTCCTTCTATGAGTTGTTTTTTTCTATTTTCTTGATGGTATCCTTTGAAACACAAAACTTTATAACTTTGACCCATTTCAATTTATCTATTTTTTTCTTTTCTCATTTGAGTTTTGGTGTTTTCAACTGAAGAAACCATTGCCTAATCCTAGCTCATGTAGGTTAACTTTTATCTTTTCTTTTAAGACTTTCATAGTTTTAGTTCTAACATTTAGATAAATGATTCGTTTTGAGTTAATGCTTGTACAGTATATGGTGTGAAGTAGGCGTTCAATTTCATTTTTTTGCATGTGGATATCTAGTAGTCCTAATGCCATTTGTTGAAAAGCTCTCTGTGCTATTTTTACAATTTTTCTTTAAGTGCAAAATTATTTCAAAATAAAAAAAAATTAAAAATAAACAAATAAATAAAGATAAAGAAATTGTTTATTTATTTATTTATTTAATTTATTATTATTATTATTATTATTATTATTATTATTATTATTATTATTTAGTACTACCTTTTGGTTCTGCCATTCTGCAATCTGATCTCCCCAGTGATTTTAGGGAGCACAATGTCATGAGAGTGTGTAATATTGGCAACTATAAAAGGCTACCATCATCAGGCTTCTTAAAGATGCTAGTGTCCACTTTACCAGTACAACTTTTTTTGTCTGAGTGTCTATTGGGCCATCCTGTGAACAAGGGAGGGAAGGAAAGAATCCTCCATTCTCACATAATAAATCCATTCTCACTATCCCTCCTGAGACTTTCAATCTGTTTCTTAATGTTCTATCAAAGCAATTCTCTAATTTCCATCTCATTTATAATAGCCCATGGTCATGTCCAAGCTTCAAAGAACCATACAAGCAGGGTATTAGGCCATGTTGCAGGAATTCTTGCCATAATGTCGAAAACTGAATTTTTCATTTAATTGTCCTTAACCATCCTGTACTCTACACCCACTCCAAGCCAAAGTCACCTCACATACATTCTCAAGGATCCTACTGCTACATATTAGCTAGATGTTATGTCTTCTTATTTTACAAACATTTCCTCCTGTATTCTGGATTGTTTTCCTGCTCAGGCTATGCTGAGCCCTGACCTTGGTTATTTTACTGGAGGCAGTGGGGAATGCTTGGAGCAGACATTGAGGAGAAGTATTACATCTCAAGCTACTTACCAGATATTTAGATTTCAAAGCAAGGGGAGTCTACTCTCCTTTATCAGGAAGTAGGTGACTTAATTAAATAAATAGTTCATTTAGTTAACAAGTACTTTTGAGTCATTACCACTCCCAGGAACAGTTTTGCATATTTCTGATTTTTTTTTTTTTTGGAGGTTCATGTCTCCTGTTAAGAGGTAACAGCTTTTTTTTCTGTCTGCCAAAATTCTCTAAGAACAATTAGCTAATGATTTCATCTTTTTTAACTAGATTTATTCAGCAGTTGAAACTTTAAAGTTAATGTAATCCTTAAAGAATAGGAAATCAAACAGAATTATGATTTTACCAGTATATTTTGCAAGACCTTACTCCTGATCAATATGCAGCTATTGTTATTAACTGAGTGTATACTGTGTGTTCATGTAACAAAAACAAAAAGATTGAAGAAAAGAAAAAAAAAACATAAAAGTCCTTGTAAATATGTAATTACTGAACTGATATGGAAAAGTCACTAGAAAACCAAGACTACCAAATATTGATAGTGCAGCTATTCAAAGTTAATACTGAAAATGTGCTAACTTTAGAATATTTTTCCACTCCTAAACCATATTTCTAGAATTATTCTTACATATTGAAGGAAAAAAAGATGGGGAGAGAAGAACCACTTTCTAGCCTGTCTTATATTGGAGAATCAAAGAGAAGGCTTTTAAAAAAGGATATTTACTGTTATCCTTACTTGTCCTCAATCACCTAAGAAAAATGATAATGGAAAAATGGGCCAAAATTTTTGACTTATTTTTACCCAAGGGAATAATTTTCTTTCAGTACGGGACACATATTTATTTTTTTCCTATGTATCTAAATTAGAAAATTAATCATAACCTATGTAATAATCAGTTTCTCTTTTTGAGCCATTGGGATGCATTTGTGCCTATACTGTGGAGAGTTTTTCTGTTTTTGCTTTTGGTTGTTGATAAGAGTTTTTCTCTTTATCACTCTGCACACACTGAAGTTTTCTCTTCAACCAACCCTTGAAAGTATTACAGGTAAAAAGGCAGCAATGTTAACTACACCAGATTACAAGGGATATAAATGTGAATTGCATCTCTTACTTCATAGACAATCTGATTGGAAGTTGCTTGTTTTCTGTCCTTGTAACTCTGCACCCTTTGGGTTTGCATGCCCTTATTCCTAAGGAAGGAATACTTTAATCAGGCTACACAACAATGGTTCAGGGAATAGGAGGCTGACTACCCTCATGCCATTGATTACACCTCATATACTAACTGAATGAATAATAATAAAGGCTGCAATATAATTTTATTTAGCAGAAAGAGATAGGTTTGCTTATACATAATGGATAAGAAATAAATCTGTCCAGATCTAGTGCTTCTTCTGGAGCTCTTTCTAATTTTGCTATGCCCTGGGAATGAGAAACTATACCAATTACAAGCCAGCAAGTCTACCAAAAGCTCACATCTTTTAGAAATATAAGTTTGCATTACTCTGCAAAAGTATACAGACCAGCTGAGATGCTGACTAAAGAAAAATGGAATGAAGATTTCCCCATCATGATGGTGAAATAGGTAAACTCTGTGCTTACCTCCTCTTTGACCACATTAAAATTACAACTAAACTACAAAACAACCATCATTTAAAATCATCTGAAGTCTACCTAAAACAAAGCCCTATAACTAAGGATATACAGAAAAAGCCACCTTGAGACTGGTAGGAGGGGCAGAGACACAGAGTGGGCTGCCCGACACCCACATGGGACCATTAACAATTGGAAGGGTCATCTTGGCTGTGGAGGTCACCCCCTTGCCAAAGGAGTGAGGGGTCCCAGCCCCAAACAAGGCTCCCCAGCCCAGGGTTCCAGAGCTGGGGAGAGAAGTTCCCATAACTACTGGCTGTGAAAACCAGCAGTGATTGTGGCTGAGTGAGACAGAGGGCAGCCTGAGTACCAAGTGCTCCACTTAAAGGGCCCATGCATGGACTTATTTGCTGATGGACTCACTCACTCTGAGCTCCAGCACTCACTCTGAGGGGCAGCAGGTCAAAAGTCACCAGGAACACATGGGGAGGAACTGAGTTGTCTGGCTTCAAGGCAAAGGCTGGAGGGGCAGCTTTCCCCAAGACGGAGGAGCTGGCAGAAGTCATTGTTTCTTTGTTGAGCCTTGCCCTGTCTCTGTATGCAAACACCGGTGGCCACCATATGAGTCCCATCAACCTGGCTAACATTATTTGTTCACCTGCCCAATGATTCCCTGACACTCCACAACACCTAAATTGAGGGCCCACCCAATCAGCTTCCAGTGGCTTTTCCATACAAATGGCTTGTCTTGGCTCATGCTGTAGACTTTCCTAAAATATTTCAAAGATTCACAAAACCCAAACAAGCAGCATTGATGTTACCCATACCTCTGCTTGAGCAGCCCTAAACTTGGAACTAATGTCAGCTGGCCTTGGTTCTCAGCTTGGTCTCTTGAGGCACCTCCAAGCCCAGTGCATGTGGCAGCCATCTGTGGATTGCTTTATGGCTCATGCTAGGTTGCCTTGGGCAGTACACAGGCTGCAGCTAAACGTGGCAAGCAGCTGGGCCCCTCCCAGAAGGCCCTGGGCAGGCATGCCCTGTGATCAGCTTTGGAGGACGACACACCCAAAGGGCAGAACTGGCAGGTACCAGAGCCTTGCTAAAGTGAATCCTGCTTCATAGCATCAGCCCCTGCACCACAGTTTCTCCATTGTAGTTACAGACAGTCCTCAAAATCAATCAGCCAGAGAGTCAATCCCTCCCATAGACATGCAAACAACAACCAAAGCTCAACTACAACAGGAGGGCACACAGAACCAACACAAGGGAAACACCTGGAGCACCTGGGTGACTAGGGAAACTGTACCACTGGGCCTCACAGGACACCTACTACATAAGGCCACTTCTCTGAGATCGGAAGACATAGAAGCCCTATCTAATACATAGATATAGACACAGGGAGGCAGCCGAAATGGGGAGACAAAGATACATGCCCCAAATAAAAGAACAGAACAAAGCTCCAGAAAAAGAACAAAACAAAATGGAGACAAGCAATCTACTAGATGTAACGTTCTGAACACTAGTTATAAAGATGCTCAGTGATCTCAGGGAGAACTTCAAAAAAGAGATAGAAAACACAAAAATGGAGATAGAAAATCTAAGAAAGAAACAGTCAGGAATAAAAAATACAATAACTGAAATGAAGCATACATTAGGAGGAATCAACAGTCAATTAGATGGAGGATTGAATGAGTGATTTAGAAGATAAGGCAGCAGAAAACAACCAAACAGAATAGCAAAAAGAAAAAAAAAATCCAAAAAATAAGAATAATTTAAGGGGCCACTGGGACAACATCAAGTGTGCCAACATTCACATCATAGGGGTAGCAGAAGGAGAAGAGAGAGAGCAGGTCATTGTAAACCTATTTGAAGATATAATGACTAAAATCTTTCCTAACCAGCAAAGGAAATAGATATACAAGCTCAGAAAAAGTTGAGAGTCCCAAACAAGATGAATCCAAAGAAGCCCTCACCAAGACACATCAAAATTAAAATGCCCAAGGCTAAAGACAAACAGAGAATCTTAAAGGCAGCAAGACAAAAAAAAAAAAGAAAGAAAAGAAAACAACAGTTAGTTACCTACAAAAAAAAAAAATCCCATAAGACTATCAGCTAATTTCTCAAAGGAAACTTTGCAGGCCAAAGGGATTGGCAGGAAATATTCAAAGTGATGAAAAGCAAGGACCGGCAACCAAGATTACTGTACTGAAAACCTATCATTTACAATCAAAGGATAGATAAAGAGTTTCCCAGACAAGAAAAAGCTATAGGAGTTCATTATCAACAAATCTGTACTACAGGAATCTTAGAGGGACTTCTTTAAGATATTATTGAATATATACATTTAAGATATCTAAGAATACTAAAATGGCAATAACTGCATATCTATCAACAATTACTTTAAATATAAAGGCTCCAATCAAAGGATAGGGTAGATAAATGGATAAGAAAACAAGATCTTTACACATGCCACCTACAAGAGACTCTTCAGATCAAAAGACACACAAACTGACTGAAAATAAAGGGATGGGAAAAAGATATTTCAGGAAAATGGAAATTAAAAAAAAAAAAAGCAAGCTAAGGTAGCAATACTTATACCAGACAACATAAACTTTAAAACAAAGGCTATAACAAGAGACAAAGAAGGACTCAGTAATTCCACTTCTGCGTATTTATCTGAAGAAACCAAAACACTACTTCAGGGGGATGTGTGCGTCATATGTTCATTGCAGTGTTATTTACAATAGCTAAGATGTGAAGGCAGCCTCGGTGTCTGTCAATGGATGAATGGATAAAGAGGAGGTGGCCTATATTATAATATAATATAATATAATATAATATAATATAATATAATATAATATAATATAATATAATATGTATGGTGCCAAAAAAGTATACACATTTTAAGAAAGGAAAAAACTATTAAAATTGTAATACTCACTATATACCTGTAACAAAAGATGAGTACAAGTCACGTTTGACTTCTGCAATTACAAGAGGTGCTCAAAGTGGTTATCATCAACGTCCAGACACTTTCGATTACAGTGAACTACTGCTTGAGAAACGTTGACCAAAGTGTCAACTTGTATACATTTTTTTTTGGCACCCCTTGTATATATTAGAATATTGCTCAGCCATGGAAGGGAATGGGTTCTTGTCATCTCTGGTGGCATGGATGGACTTGCAGGGTATTGTGCTGAGTGCAATATGTCAGACAGAAAGACATATAAAATGTGATTTCACTTATATGTGGTCTAAGAAACAAAATAAAGAAGCCAGAAACAAAACTCATAGATACAGAAAACATTTTGCTAATTGCCAGATGTTAGAGGGGTGGGTGAAAAAGGGAAAAGGATTAAGAAGTACAAATTGGTTGTTACAAAGTAGTCATGGGAATGTAGGGTATAGCATAAGAAATATAGTGAATAATACTGTAATAACCATGTATGATGTCAGATGAATATTAGATTTACTGGTGTGATAGATGGGAGGAGGATTGAGGGACAGGGTAAAAAAGGTGAAGGAAGTACAGGTACAAATTAATTGTTATAAAATAGTCATGGGGATACAAAGTACAGCATAGGTTATCTAGTCAATGATATTGTGATAGCATGGCACAGTGTCAGATGGTTGGCGGACTTATCAGGGTGATCACTTCTTTGGGTATATGAACGCTGAATAACTATGGTGTACACCTGAAACTAATATAATATTGTATGTTAGCTATATCTTAATAAAAATATTTAAAAAAATAAATAAATTGACCATAAAGGTAACAGTTTATTTATAGTTTTCAATATGTCCCACCTATATGTCTATACTTAATGCAACTACTACATGGTCTTGATTACTGTAGCCATTTATAATTTTTAAATAAAGTTTTTATTATAAAGAAAAAGACAAATAGAATGTTAAATGGGAGGTGGAGAATAAAATTGATGAATATTAGTAATTATTCCAGATAATAGGAATCATTGACATACCCAGAATATTTGTAACCCAGAGCAGATAATTTATCAACATCTGTCATGTGGTAGAAAACTTCTAAGATGGCACACAATGATCTCTGCCTCTTGGTATTCATACTATTGTGTAGTCTCCTTCCACATTGTACCAGAGCTGGTCTGTGTGACCAATATAGCATAGCAAAAGTGATGCTATGTACTTCCAAGTTTAGATTGTTAAAAACAAAACAAAACAAAACATGGCTTCTGTTTTGGTCAATCTCTCTGTTATGGATCACTTGCTCTGGGGAAAGCCATGTTATAAACACCCTAAGAAGCTAACATTGCAAGAAACTGGAACCTCTTTCCAATAGCTATGTGAAAAAGCTTGGAACTAGATTTTCCAGAGGCAATCAATCAAGTTATCAGTGACTGCAGCCCAGTCTAAGAGTTTCACTACAATCTCATGAGGGACCGTGAAGCAGAACAATCCAGCGAAACTGGGACTGCATTCCTGACTCTCAGAAAATTTGTGAGACAATAAATTGTTGTTTTAAGCTGCTAAATTGTGGGCTGACGATACATTATGTAGCAATAAATAACTTTGTATACCCTTATATCTGACAAAATTATTTTTAGCAGTAATGGTGAAATAAAACAAGAAATAATAATGGCCAGAGAACAAATGTAGAGAATGAAAATTTTCCTGTTTTGAACATATATATATATATATGTGTGTGTATATATATATATGTGTATATATATATACACATATATATATAATTGTATCAGATTCAAACAAAAACTAAAAATTTGAAAAATAAAATAAATATTACAGCACCATAAAATATCAAAGTTCATATTTTTTAAATTACATTTATTCATTTTTTTCTAAAAAGGAAATAATTTATATTTATGTATGGCCAGTTCCAATTTCTATTTTGGGGACTTTAACAAATACATTGTTATTTTTGTAAACAATTATCTTTGTATAGTTATATTTAATATACAGGATAGCCATATTTGTCAATTGATGTTAGCTTAGTTGTTTGACTAGTACTTATTAATTTAATTTCAGATTTATTTTTTACACAATGCAACAGGTATAAAATGGTTTTAAAAAGTTGTATCTACTGTCTTTTTCTTCTCCTGTATTATTATTATTTTTAATCCTCTTTGTAGTGAATCATGTTAAACTTTCTTTTCTATCAATGCCTATAAAAAGAAGGTGATTTCTTGTCTTCTTTCAGCTCTGTGTCACTGGAATCTTGTTTCATTTCTAGAATATGTTCTGTGGATCTGCCAGCTTGTGTTTCTTCAAAATTTTCTTAACCATACGTGATGTTGAAGACATTACATGATTCCAAGTAGATCTTACCCTATCATGGTGATTCTTCATGACCTGTAAAAATTAGACTTATTTCAGCTCAAATATTTTCATTTATAAAATCATTTTTTCTTCAGCTCCAATTTTTATTATGTCTTTCTACTACCCATGCTGTCAAATAGGTATTGTCTGTTTCATATCTCTCATTCTCTTTCTCATTCAAGAAAAAATAATCTTTCCCTCTGCATTCTGGGGAACATCTCATTTATAATAACCCATATTTATTTCAGACTTTCTGCAGTGTAAATTCTCCCACTGCATTATTTTTTTCCATTCTGTTTTACTCTCATACTCTTTCTTTTAATTTCTGCTGGATTTCTGGTCCTCCTTTTATTTCAGAATTTTGTCATATCTTTTCATATGTATCGTGTCTTGCTCACAATCTTCATTTTTATAAAATTTTGCATGAATGCACATAATTAATTTCTTCTGACACATTTCTTATGAAAATATGCTGTGTAAATGCTAAATATGCCTATATGTGCTCCTTTTATTTTTGAGAAACTTTTGGTGGGCCACATGTCTATCTGTTGTGGGATCTACCCAGGTTTTGTATTTTCTGTAAAGCAGAGTGCACAGCATGGATTTCAAAATGTATACTGAATGGTTTTAGAATTTTCCTCCCAGAAATTTATATTATGAGTTTAGCAATTCAGAGACCTGACAGAAAAAAGTTCAGTCTCAGAATTGTGAGTGATCCCAGTAGAAATTTCAACTTAGTCTAACTTCTCAGTGTTTGACAAAATTGTTCTGCTAGAAGGCAGTTTTCTTTTGGAGCTGCTAAGTCAGAAGCTGTGTGAACAGACAGAGATTTTACCCAGCTTGAAAACTAACAACTTAGTCTGTCATAGTTCTATAGATATAGAAATATGAATAGACATATATTTTGTATCTCTTTCTACCTCTACCTCCACCTCCACTTCCATCTCTTAACTACCCTTGGGTCAGAGAAAGAGACTACTACTACTCACAGCAAAACTGGCAGCCCCAGAATCATCTTGCATCAAGTTCCCCTTTTCCAATACCCATCAGGGTGATGTGATGATAAACCCTGAAAGTGGGAAACAGTTTTTACGGGACTGCTGGAAGAAGATATTATTCAGTACCTTGAAATATAAGCAAATCTCCTCTAAGGGTGTGAGGGGAGAGGTGTCTCTAATTTTATTACTCTGGAATATAAGCAAATGTCTCTGGAGAGAGAAAGTTCTATCTTTACAACTCTGGAACATGTCAGAAAAGTATATCTTAAATCTTTCCAGAGGGACACGCTATCTCTGTCTTCCAAAATCGTTACTTAGCATGTCTTTTCTGCATGAAAGCTGAGTGTGCAGGAACACAAGAAATCCATAGAGAATTGTCTCCCACCAGGACCCTGATTTACAGCCCAAGGACATGTCATAGCTTTCTCTGGGCTCCTTCCTGGTACTGATACCTGTTCCATCAGGCCTTGTCTTGCTTGTTCCCAGGTAAGCCCTCCTGACAGTCTGCTTCATGTACTTGTTTAAAACCTTAAGCCTCCAGACGAGTTGGTTTTGAAGTCGGATAATATGTTGTGGGTAAACATATCCTAGAAGGATATCTGTACCCCTATCTCCTTTCCCCTCTAACTTTTGTCTTTAGAACTAAATCAAGAAAAATCTCATGTTGTCACTTAGGGGTGTACCCTGCTTTATCTGAAAATAGAGTTGTGCATTAACTTTGACATGTGTGCACCTTTTATTTTTAAATTTTTATTTGCACAACATTTCTAGCAGAAATTCTTCTAAATATAAGGCACATATATGGTGGACTTCCTTAGGTTCCAGTTCCAATGCATCATCTTTTAAACTTTATATTGGGTTAGGGGATAAGAATGGAAGAGATTTAGAGGCCTGCTCTCAGCTCAAAATTTTAACCAGAATTCTTTTAAGTGTTGTAAAAGTTGTTTCCATCATTAAAACAAACAAACAAACAAAAACATTAATCTTTTTAAAAGAAAATACTACATATTTTTCTTATTGCATTTCTGTTTTCCTTTTCTTCAAAAAGCAGACTCTTGATTGGTTCTCAGTGAGACATGCCCATACACACTGGATTAAATTAAACAGTTATTATTCACCACATTTAGTGATGTAGACTCTATACTTATAAATATTTATAATATGTTCCTTTATGCTTGTAGGCCAAAATACAAAGACAAAAAAAACATTTAAAAACATTTAAAAATATGTTATTGTATAAAGTGTGGAAACTCCTTCTTAATGAAAAAAAGAACACTAGTGAGAAACCTTAAGTATATTGAAACTCCTGATTGTGAGCAATTGAAGACTTTTTAAAAGGAGCAAATAAGTAGAGGTTTTAGGATAGTACTTATTTCTAGAGCATGAGATTTAATTTTTGATTATTTAACAGCACCATTTGTTTATTACACAATGATAAATTCACAGTCAACATATCCAAAAGAACATTTATGTATAAACTACAAAAGGTTGTTATCCTAAGAACCTATAACCATACTATCAGCATGTAATATGATTTAGCATGAACGATACTATTAAAGTGTAATTTGGATAGAAATTATAACTTATAAATGTTCATGTTTCTTTCATAGTGACAATTAGAGATGTTATTGCTGTGTTATTGCTAAAATAATGTTCTCATTTTAGAAAACTCAGTTTCTTGCAAAGCTCTCTTTAGCCTTCCTATTTTATTTCCTTAGGATGTATTTGCATTTTAAGTTGCATGTTTAAAAATTATTTTTCTATTAAATCTAAATAGCCTCAGAACAAAGCTGTATGAAATTCCATAAACTAATTGACAATTAAATACTAACATGTTTACCATGGTGGTAACACAGTGCATAGATGTAACAAAAAGGCATTATATGTGGGATTATACATTTAGGAATTCTTGTGTAGGCTCATTGGAAAGTAATTTGGCTCCATTCCTTTTTATCTCACAAGCATAAAACTGCATATTTTAGTATTTAATAAAAATGTTCAACAAGTTAAATTCTTTTACACTCAACAATTTAAATGATAACAATGACTTTATGTATCAACTTATTAATGAGGTAGTTTCATTAAACTTAATAAATTTAGTGGGTTGTGTTTAACCAGCTGTAGCCTTGTATCTCACTCAGTAAGACAGAGATGAAAAGGAAAACTCATAAATTTGCAGAAACACTTTCTCAACATTTCTTTATATATTTCTGCAGAAAAGGAAGCAAAGAGAACTGTTCTTTATCTGTACCTAATGCACCCCAGGCTATGCCCAAGGGATTTGCATATGAAACCTCATTTAAGCCTTTGATGTGTCTGCATTATTACACAATGTTACAGACCAGGAAACTGAGGCTCCAAGAGGCTGATCAGTCCAGACAACCTAGAAAATGGGTCATTCCAGATTCCTCCTTCCACTTTCCTCCACAATTAAGTTCTATTTTTAATCTCAATATGTTTTTAATCCCTATCATCCTTGTTATCCCTTTCCATATTCTGCTGGTTAGGTTTTGTAAATCTTATTTCCATCTGGTATAATGCAATAGCTTCCTATCTTTTCTTTCTGACTCCAGTCTTAATCATCAAACCAACTAGTAAAAATGTCAATAGAGCACTTTATTTAAAATATAAATCAGAAAATGTAATTTCCTTTCTCACAACCCTGTAGTATCAACCCACGCCTTTAAGGATGGCAAATAGCAACTTTCACACATGGCTCCTAGCGATCTCTCTACAATCACTTCTCACACTGTATGCTTTAATAAAACAGATATGCTGGTAATTCCTGTTCAATGCTACTTTCTGCTTGCATTTGGTATTCACTGTGTGTAATATCCTTTTTCTCATATGTCTGTACTTAGATACTCGTAATTTTCCTTTAGATGTCATCCTCTCCAGGAAGATGTTGATCCTTTTCAAAACTAAGGGTTCCTTCCATATATTTTCACAGCATCCTGTGACTAGCTCTATAATCACACTTACTGATGGCACCAAATTACTCTTTGAAAATTCTATATCTAATTGAAAACCCATGTTATTTTGAAAGGTACAGTTAGGGATATAAAAAATATTATTCATTGTGATTATGCTTTCATAAATCTGTCACGGTCTTTATTAGGATTCCCTCTGGATTTAGTAAATTTAGGTCTCTGACTACATTCTGACTACCTGGATAAGAATGTCAGTAACTCACAAAAGTAATAAATCATTAGCTCCTTTATATAAAAAGAAATCCAAATAATTTTATCTTTTTAAATTATGAACAAACTGTACAAATTTTCTTACAGTATTGAAAATGTCTGATTCTTTAAGTATTTTTTTCTAAATTATATTTATGCTAGAACTCTATATCTAAAATGAATAAAAAAATCTGTCTATTTGGATGGATCTGGAGTTGACGGTTTACAGGTTCCTATGTCCCCCACAGTCTTCCATGAAGAACTTTCAGGGAACCACAGGATTTTATAGCAGGCTGTTTGAGATTCATTGATTTATTGCAGCCTTACCACTTTTCTCTTTAGATTACAATGCACCTTAAAATAAATCTAATCTTATTTTCTAAACATGTTCCTTTATTTCATAATAGTTTGAAATATGGTTTATGCAAACTCAGCCTCATCCTTTCATGTATGGGTGTGATGTCAGCAAAATGATGGATTAGGAGGTACCTGGCCATTGTGCCCCCATGGAGATACCAAATAAGCAATAATACATGGACTAAAATATTTTTCTGAGAACTCTAGAAACCAGTTAAAAAGCTGCAGCAACCAAGTAAACACCTAACCAAGAAAAAAAAACTGCACTAAAAACAATATAAAATGCTCTGAAATATTGTTCATCTCTGTGACCCCCTCTCACCCCGCCCTCTCTTCCCCCTGCTCCAGTGCAGGATGAGTGGTTGGGAGGAGGCTACCCGTTTCCTGGCTCCTTACTTAGGACAAAGGGAAATACTAGAACTTGCTTGCAATGTTCTGGCTGTTTGGTGGATGTCTTAGTGACTGGTTTCTGTCTCTCATGACTGAAGCACTGATTGGAATGGTGGCATCATTTGGATATTAGGTTGGAGGCCACTGAAAGGTGTTTTAGAGCTGTACAAAGTCTGCAGACCCTTGGGCACTTGCAGACAAAAGATTATGGACAGGGGAATACCATAAAAATACAAGGTTTCAGAGAAAAATGCAAGGGCAAGACTTTTAGGAAAGTTCACACATTTATAGCAGCCATACATAGAATTGGAATAAAAACACGTGCACCAGCTGAAGGATGATGCATTTCCAAAACAGATTTGAGAGAGCCATGACTCTCTGAGACAGACTGCATAATAGAGTTATTTCTTTGCACAAAGTTAGTTTGAAAAGACTGGGATCAGTGACTGATTTTCCAATGTCCCAATCGCAACAAAAGGTCACAAAACATACAAAGAAACAGGGAAACAGTCAAAGGAACAAAATAAATCTCCATTAAAAACTCTGACTTGCTTGACAAATTTAAAACCACTGTCTTAACTATGTTCAATGAGCTAAAAGAGAACATGGTAAGACAACTATATGAAACCAGGAACAAAACGAGAATATATCCAAAGAAATAGAAATTGTAAAAAGGAATCCAACAAAAACTCTAGAGTTGAAAAATACAATAACTACGTTGAGAAATTCACTGGAGGGCTCAACAGCAAACTTAAACAGGCAAATGAAAGAATCAGCAAGTTGTATCCAATTATTTGAAATTAATGAGGGAGAGGAGCAAAAAGAACACATGTTGATGACCATGTGGAAGAACTGAACCCCTGTGCACTGTTGTTGAGAATGTAAAATGATGCAGCTACTATGGAAAACAGTACGGCAGTTCTTTAAAAAATAATAAAAATTGTATTAATTACCATATGGCCACTTCTGGGTATATATCCAAGAGAACTGAAACCAGTCTCAAAGAGATATTTGCAGGATCATGGTCACAGCAGCATTATTTACAATATCCAAAGGGTGAAAGCAACCCAAGTGCCCACTGATACAATGTAATATTGTTCATCCTTAAAAAGGAAAATAATTATGACACATGCTACTACTTGAACAGATTTTGAGGACATGGTACTAAAGTTAAAAAACCCAGTCACACAAACACAAATATTGTAAGATTTCCCTTATATGAGGTATCTAGAAGAGTCAAATTCGCTGAAACAGAAAGTAGAGTGGTGGTTACAGAGGCTGGGATGAGAGGGAAATGGAGAGGTGTTGTTTAATGGCTATAGAATTTTGGTGTTGCAAGATTAAAACACTTTTGGGTATTTGTTGAACAAGAATGTGAATTTCCTTAACACTATTGAGCCATACACTTAAAAATGGTCAAGATGGTAAATTTAAACTATGTGTATTTTACCACAATTAAATAAAAATACACAGATCCATAGCCTACATTAAATAATATGTCAGCAATAACTAAAATTATTTATGTATCTTCTAAATAATTTACTACAACTTGTAAAAATCCCTGAACAATGTTTAATAAGTATTCCAAATTATTTCACAAGTGTTTGGAAGTATGTGATATATGTTTGTTTCCAAATTTCTGAATCTCCATTTCACCTGGGAAATCTATAATTGTTTTTCAGACACTGGGGACTTCTTTATGGCCATTCAAATTTGGCCTTCTTATGACATTCTTTCTACATTCAGACTGTTTTTCTTTATTCATTGCCTGTTCTTTTTCAACCTGACATACTATTGCAACTCTAAATAGTGAATGATTTACTCTAGCTTTCTCACCTCTTTTTATCACTCACTTGTAACTTCAAAATATTTGACTTTAAATTACTAGAAAATTTCCCTCTGTGTGTGACTAAATGTAACCCACACGACTATCTTGAGGACCTTTGGTCTTATTTAGATTATTTTTACTTTCAGATTTAAATGAAAATATTCTGATTTCTCATCATGCATGTAGTTGGAAACCTAGCATTTTTCAATAATAATGAGGAGTCTCATTGGCATTATGTTTTCCCTAGTTCCGTTTTATTCAGATTTCCTATTAATGCTAAATTCTCTACCTGTTATCTGTGTCACCTCATGTTGTTCTTTCTCTATAGTCAGTGGAAGCAGATGAGGAAGGCTGTGCTTTCCTTGAGTTTCACAAAATCATGGTGAGAAAGCAATTCCATGCAGAAAATTTTTACAACTAATTTATGAGTAAGTCTTGCCCACCACTTGGAACTAAATGTTAATTAGTACTCTTCTCAAAACTCCTTTGGCTGTTCCCGCTAAATGGAATGAACTAAATAGATTTCCTTATACCCTTTCTATCCTTGCTGGGAGGTGATCCCTCTCCTCACATACTTTTCCTTCTCTGGTCTCTCCTCTTTCTCATTTATCAGGTCCCCACACCTTCAGGCTGAATCCTACAATCAACGTCTCTGTCTCTCTCTCTCAATGCCCAATCATTTAAAAAATACTTAAGTACGATATACATATAGAAAAATGCACATAGATTTAAAATATAGCGAATGAATTATCATAAAATGAGCACATCTGTGTGACCGCCACATAAGTAAAAAAATAGAGTATTACCAATTCCTGAAATCCCCAACATACTCAAATCCCTCATCCTTCATTCAGCCATATTCACATATGACTACAAAACGTTTCCTATTTTGTATTTCTGCTCTCTCTGCTTCACTCTGGATATTTTAATCTTATCAAATTTCTAGTTAACCAAATCTCTCTTCAGTTGTATAATCTATAAAACCCATGTATGAATTTTTAATTTGTTTTTGTATTTTTCAGTTTTGAGTTTATACTTGGCTCCTTTTGTAGCTGTATACCTTTCAGTACTCTGTCAAATTCTTAATCATGTATTTTAATTCCTTGGGCATATTAAGCAAAATTGTTTCAAAATTTGTGTGGTATCTTCTTTTTCTGGATCCCTTATGGATGTGTTTATATGTCATGTTCTTTCCTTTGGTTTTCTCTAACATGGTTTTATTTTGTCACATGCCTGATATTTCTGATTGAGTGCTGGAGAGGGTATGGATAAAAAGTTAGAGGTAATTTGAAGCTCTGGATGATGTTACCTTTCTCCAAGAGAGCAATGAAGTTTGCTTCTGGTTGCCTGTTGCTTGAGGGACACTTGTAGTATCAGATAATATTAATCCAATCAATACTTGAGGCGACTGGACACTGGCTTTTAGTTTTTGCTATTCAATCTCCAGGTTAGCCTTCCTTAAATGTCTGCCTTGCTGGGTTTATCAAAACCATTCCTTATTGGTGGCTCTAAAATCCATTTTTTCTCCTTGTAGTTCCATGAGTCTTCTGAAACCTACGGTCACTTTCTCAGTCTCTTAGTATTTGTTTCAGATTCAGTAGACACATCTGGAAGAAAAGCTACCCTAACTGCTGGGTTAACTTCTCTGGGTTATCTTCTTTCTTTTCTCTGATGTTTTCAAACTGTATTATATTGTTTGTCCAGATTTTCTAGTTTCTCTCAATAAAAAGGTTGGTTTGAACCATGTGCTCTGCCAATGCTTGAAGTAAAACTCTCGTCTTTTCATTTTCATAAAAAGTGACTTTTGCTTCTATCACCTACTTGGCTAAGGGTTTCATTTCACGTTGCCAAAAATTAACTGATATGCTCTATTTTAAATGGTGTGGGGACAGGAAGCCAATTATTTCAGACTTCACTCTTTAGCAAACTAAGGCTCTGAGTGGAAGAAAGAAATGCAGTGCTTTACGTTTTCCATTGATCTGAATTACAACACCCACACAGGAGGCAGAAAGAACTATAGTTTATTGTTTTTGTTGATAATAGAATCACAATTTATTTTTTTTCCTCCTACTAGATCAATGGTTAAGTTTATTAAGGACAAGGATTGTACTGTAATGTTTCTTTTTACATATTAGTCATACAATAAATTGTTGTTGAATGAATAAATAAATGAAATAAAAACAGCCAGTGCTACATGCTGACAGCACCATTGAAATAATATGTTAAAGAGTTCCAGAAGCACAAGGAGTTGATTATTTGATTGTCTTTGAAATGCTGCCCAGGAGGAGCAACCATTTTCTTTTTTACTATGAAATAAAAGAGAAATCAGGAAAACATTAGAGAATTTGACAATAGAGAATTTGATACTTGTCATGTGCTCAGTTGCATCATGTGAGTGATATTAATAGGGAAGATTTTTCTCCTCTTAGGCTCAATGGAAATTATATTTATTTATTTATTTATTTATTTATTTATTTATTTATTTTTTAAATTTATTGGGGTGACAATTGTTAGTAAAATTACATAGATTTCAGATGTGCAATTCTGTATCACATCATCTATAAATTACATTGTGTGTTCACCACCCAGAGTCAGTTTATATTTATTTTTAAGTTATGTTAGGTGTTTATTTATTTCCACTTCCTGATTTCAAAAGGCATAAAATTATAGAAGGAAAAATATTTTTTTTTAAAGGTTAAAGTGGGTGAATACAAAACTTTATGTAGTTAGAGTTATACAAACTGTGTCGAATACAATCTTGCTGTGCATACTTCAGGAATAAGTAGGAATAGCTAACATCTTCTAAGCTGATGAGAATAAATGTGAAAGTATGTGAAAAGACTAAAACTAAGACATTGTCTAAGCAGCATTTACTTTGCTAATGTCCTACATATAGGTTGCTAGGCACACTCTAATGCAATCAAATAAAAGAACATTATTTCAAACCTACTCAATTCAATTCATTTGTTATTTTTAAAGTCTTCAAATCAGAATTTGGATGCGTTGACAGGCTTAGGGGTAAAATTATAGTGTTCTATCATTTTTTAAAGAACAGAAAAAAATTCTAAACCATGACAGCATTTAGTTAAATGACATAATACCCCACTTAAGCTTAGGCTTGGATAGGTTAAGTCAGTTATTAAAGCTTGATTTATGAGAAGTATGCCTCCCCATACAGCTGAATTATCTTATGTTGTGTTTCAATTTCCTTTCCACTATTACATACAAGTTGAAGTTTATTAAATGACAATGGAAATGCAAGGAGAGAACACCAGTGTATGTAGTAGCATGCTGTGATGAAACGATGACCTGAAATGTTCTCTAGGATTACTTCTAACTTAGACGTGATACTTGAAGCAAAGAACAAGTCTTTGGGTATTATCTATCTCAAATTAAGATGAAAGATAACCAGATGACTGTAATGTACTTTCCCGTTTTTCTATTCTGATGTCCAATTCTATTCCCCACAATAAAATCCCTTCCCCAAGTATGTCATCTACTCAAGATTTCAAAAAGATTTCTTTTTCTATAAGCTCTACAATGATGCACATTCTATAAAATTTCATAACAACCTTATTTTTTGACCTTATTTTGGTTATTTTTATTCTCATGAGTAAAGAACACAAATAAATAAAATGAGAATCTGTCTCCAAAACTTCTTGCCCATATTCATTTAAACTGGGTTATTAATGAAAACAATATATCTATCAAGAAACATGTCCTTGTTTTTTTTACATAAAATTATATTGGATATAATTACAGTCATTTCTTGAGTATTTCCATATGACAGATAGAACAGCAGAAACTATTCAAGCAATTATCTTTTTTTATTTTAAAATGCACAAACTATTATTTTTTTCAGCTAAATTATTTTCTTTTAATTATGGAGCATGTAATTTTCACAGTCATTTTTTACACACCCACAAACTGATAGAAGTTAAAAATAATCTGGAATTACATAAGGTGCTAAATGAACTTGGTTTAGAAAATTTCTTAATTTCATAGAAAAATTATTTTATACTGTGGTATTATGAGAAAGCTTTTCAGGTGGTAAATTTGCTGAAAAGGCTATCTGAAGAGCTGTTTAAGACCCTTTATGGCAAAACATTGAAGGAATTTTGTATGTATACCTATAGTGACAGCAACAAAAGTTCTTAACATTGAGGGAGGAATCTTCCAGTTATTTATTTCATAACTATAATTTTGCTGTCCATTTTTTACTGATTGCAAAATACTTGAGAATATATTACTATCTTCATCTCACAAAGCAAGCAAATGCAGTGTAGGGTACTGTTTTTCAAATTTGTTTAGCATCTGAATCTTCCCTTCAAAGGAATCCATACATGAAGAATACAGTATTATACAGCTAAGCCCCAAAGTTTTGGCATGGTTTATCAAATAGCAATGAATAGAGGAAATATTCATCATCTATGAACTTAAAATAATTATAATTAGTTGCTGATGTTATTGTAAGAATTTGAGATTTTATATATAAAGTAACTGGCCAATGTAGGTGCTCAATTCTCTTATTCTTTCGTCCTTTTTCCTTCCTTTAATTACTTTTTCTCTTCTCATCTAAATTCCAATGCCTGAGATGTTCACAGAAATGGGAATAATTTTGATTAGAAGAATGTATATACAGTTGGAGAGAGAGGAAAACCCAGACAGGACCACTTCTTCTCTGTCAAAGCCTCCCTTCTCATCTGCCAATCAAAAAATAATTCTCAGTTGCAGAATGACAAGTCATCCTCATTTAAGTGTTGTGATCTCTTAAACGTTCAATAAATAGTATACCTCTTTGTCACATTTGTTCTGAGACACTTGAAAAATTAAACAAAGGAGTAGAAGGGGCCAACAGAATAGCCCCACAATTGCTGGTTGTGGATAGTTGGAGGCTTTAACTTGGTGTAGAACCCCAAAGACTTCCGAACACTGAATCCCAGAGTTACACAATTACCCCAGTTATCCCAGGGATAACTGATCTGATAGAGCTCTCTGCACTGGGGAGAACCTCGTGACAAAGCTGAGCTGAGTACTACCCTTGGGATTGAGTCTGTGAAGAGGCAAAGAAAGGCAGGAGCTGCTCTCATAGCTTTCTCTGCACATGGGAGGAATGTCCCCAGGAGTAGTGAAGAAACACCTCTCTTTGACATCAACTTCTCTCTGGCTCCAGATTTCCCATCCCATAACTACAGAGTATTATTTGGACACACAGTATCTGTGAATTCTTTTTCACTCTCTGCTTGTTTTTATCGTTCCATAAACTCCCACTCTGATAATATTTATGGGGTGATTAAGTATTATACATATAAATATATATTTGATTTTCTGGAATAATTATCTAGCAAATGGCTCTGCAAAAAGTAGTGCTTCATTGGAAACAATTAAAAAACAAACAAACAAAAAAACTTTGTCCTCAAAAATGGGCTTTACCAAAAAGCCCTCATACTCCATTTGGATAGCCTCTGTTGCTTAGCTGCAGGAACGGCTCTTACATATGAAAACATTAATAACATATAGTGAATTTCCACTCATTTATAAGACTTTCTTGTAAGTAATAATGTATTTGCTCTGTGATTTTAATTGCAAATTGTGCCCTTAGAACTCCTTTGTAAATATTTTCTTACTAAAGTATTGCAAAAGCATATGCATTTATTATGCCAGACAGTAAAAAAATTTGCATTTAAGTGATATTATATGTGATAGAAGAAAGCAAATTTCTGCACTGAAATTTTTATTTGTCCTCACCACTTTTCCAGGAAGCCAAGTCATACTAGAAGTCTCAATAATTTAACTCAAAAGAGATACTGCTCTTCTAAGAAAAAGGGCCTGTTTCAGATGTGACATACGTGTATGACTGGGTGACTAGACATTTTGGTTAGCCAGGACAGGGCTGATTTATGCCAGTTATCTTGGCATAATTATTAATAGTGCTTTCTTTCATTCATAATAACATCTATGACTTGAACAGTAAATTATATAGTCATTGTATATATACCTGTAGTATATGAACAAGATTAATGACAAACCATATATAAAGGTCTACACTCACAAATAGTTGTATCTCAGGTTTAAATCACAGTCAATTTACCCAAAGTTAAACATTCATTGTGAGAAAATATTTACAAATCATACAGCTGATAAGGGTTTAATCTTCAAAATGTATAAAGAATTCATAAAACCCAAAAGCAAAAAAAAAAAAGAAAGAAAGAAAAAAATAACCCAATTAAAAAATGGGCAAAGGACCTGAATAGGTATTTTCTAAAGAGGAAGACATACAAATGGCCAATGAGTATATGTGGATGAAAAGATGTTTTATGTCACTAATGATCAGGGAAATCAAATCCAGTTATTTATATCTTCTTTAATTTATTTGAGTAATATTTTGTAGTTCTCAGTGCACAAGTCTTTGCCTCTTTAGTTAAATTTATTCTAAATATTTTTTTTTTCTTTTGGATACTATTGTAAATGGAATTGTTTTCTTAATTTCCTTTTGGGATTATTTATGCTATGGTATAGAATGCATCTTTTTTAATATTCTCCAATTATTTCTAAATTTGTTTATTAGTGCTAATAGGATTCTGTAGAATCTTAGGATTTTCTACATAGGAGATTTTGTCATCTGCAAACAGGGATGATTTTACTTTAACAATTTGGTTGTCTTTTATTTCTCATGCCTAGTTTCTCCAACTAGAACTTACAGTACTATGTTGAATATTAGTGTCAGGAATAGCATTCTTGTCTTGTTATGTATCTTAGGGTCTTTTACCACTATGATGTTAGTTGTGTGGATATAACTTAATTTTAAAAATTAACTTTATGGTTTGTGTATAAAAGAAAACTTTTGGATGCTTAAAATGAAACTGAAGTATTATGTATAATTTCTGGTTGAGAACTCTTTTCGTAGACTTGTTTACACATATCAAGGAAGAAAAATTAAGGTCTTAATTTCCATAAAACACAACTGGACAAACTGTATCCACAAAGATACCTGCTTGTGTCTGAGAAATGATCAGATAACTTAACTCTGGGTAACAGTAAGTGTTTTTTCCATTTTACATTTGTAATTAAATTTAATCTGTTAATGGGATTAGGATGAAGGATGAATTTTAGAAACAAAGCCACGTGGGCGCGTGCACATGCGCACGGGTACACGCACGCAGTAAGTAAAATCCTTGTCTTTAGATGAAACATGTTAAGAAAAATTTTCTCAGAAGTTACTGGAGGAAGCTTCTGATAAGAGCAACAAACAATAGATTCTGATGTCTAAGATGAGTTGGTTTAATGGTTGTTATGTAGTCGCTACCGTTACCATTTCAGTATTTTATCATAACACACTCTTCATACGGGTTTCGCCACCGTGTTGCACAGACTGAGTAGTTTTGCAAACAGTGAACAGTTGAGGAAATGTTTTCTATCTTTGGACTGTCACAAAGAAAACCAGAAACAATCATCACTTGAGGAAATAAAGGAAATTAACCACAGTCTTTTTATTTTTAAAGAATACATTATTTATGTTTGCCTAAATTAAGAAAATGCTAAAGAGTGTGGGGTTTTTAAAGATGATTTTATCTTCAATGGATAAATGCATCTTTGAAGTAATCATCCCTATTGCATTACCACAGATTTAAAAGAGCTATTTTTTATATGTCTCCAGTTAGTTTTTCCCCCCAGCTTTATATATGCAGTGAAAAGATTGAAGAATTAAATACACTTCATGAATTAAAGTAAAATAAGTTCAAGCTTAAAAAAAAATCCTCTTTAAATATTTGGATGTTGAAATATTTGGATCATTGTGTGGAAGGTGAAATCAGATGACCTTCCTAAATCATTCCAATTCGAAATTGTGCAATTTAAAAAATTGCCTTTGTGTTTAACTGTTTGGTAGAATCCAATTAGACATCCTGTCAGGACCTTTATGAACCCAGCAGAAATTATGCAAACTTGTAATGAGAGTTAACAAGGAGTTGGGTAACTCCTTTATCTGGCATGAGGAAATTCAGTTTTATAACACTAGGGACATGCAGTGCCTTCAATGCCTAAGCAATGTCATTTAAAATTAACCAAATACATGTGAACATATAAGGTATTGCACAGAAAATAAAGACTAAGTACGTCCTAGACTTACATTATTCACAGCAGGCTACATTTAGACCATCGGTTTTATGTATTTATTGCTAAGTTTTCTGAAT
Source organism: Rhinolophus ferrumequinum (assembly GCF_004115265.2). Lineage (NCBI taxonomy): Eukaryota > Metazoa > Chordata > Mammalia > Chiroptera > Rhinolophidae > Rhinolophus > Rhinolophus ferrumequinum. The sequence goes on along the minus strand of NC_046287.1, from coordinate 71,168,347 downwards.
AACTAAGGTCAGGAAATAAAATGAAAATAATTATACCTTTAGTCAAATAGGATGCTAAGATGTCTACTTTATATAATCCATGCATTTTTCCTGACATGTACAATTATGTGTATATATGTATGTATGTATAACTATTATAGTTACTACTTTCATGTACACATATGTAGTTCTGTTTGCATAACACATAGGCATAAATTGGCCATCGATTTCTAAAAACTGATGAGTGTATGAGTTGTATTGGACAGAATTACAATGTTGTGTTTGGTATAATGAAATAATACCTTGTCAAAAGTTGATAATTCATTAAAAATAAATGTGAAATAAATTATTTTTCATATAGGAGCTTAAGTTTTATTTTCAATCAAGACTAAATATAGAAAGATGGGAAAAAAGCAGCTCACGGCAGTGTAGATCTTCTACGTTATTATTGTTATATAATTGTTATTGTCACTTACCACAAAGAAAAGCTTTTGAGTACCATTTTATATATGTTGATTTTAATCAGATGATGGTGAGAGCTGTGGTTATGACATTATAGTAGGTAAAAGACTCAAGATTGGTGAAAATAAAATTAATCAAGAAGGTCCTTATGAATGAGATTGACCTTGATCTGGACATCAAAAGTTTTGTCAACTTTGGATAATCAAAGAAAAACTTAGATATCCTACCACTGAATAAATTAACAACAATATATTTTATGTTTTTATTTTTTGAAGTGGAAATTGCTTAATTTCTTTTCTGATTATAAAACTAAAGATCATATAAAAATGATAATGGTGGTGAGGCTGCAAGTTTGGTGTGTGTGTGGCAGGGAGAAATAGAAATTTTATATTTTAGACCATTTATATATGAATTCTATTGATAAATATCAACTAATTTGATCAATTGGAAAATTATATATAGGCAACTGATCAACTGGTCAATTGGAAAATTGTGTATAGGCAATGGTATTGTAATTTAATCATGTTTTTCTTACTTAAATTATACAGAATTATACTGTTTATAATCAGGGCACATAGCTGAGGAATCAGCATAATTATCCAGGACTGAGAGAAGGGCAAGTTCCCCATCTTAAAAATGATCTCATTAGGGAATCTAGACTTATGGACAGCAACTTTAAATGCATGAATAAGAGTCATATGAAATTATCTGGAAGCATTACCATCTACTTCTGGGTTCAGTCTTATATACATAAATCTTCAGTTCATGAAATTGAAGTATTCCTGAACATGGCCTTGTATGACTAGTGCTAGCAATACTTTACCTGGGTGATGAGTACCTGATAAATTTTAGAATTTATCAGTGTACCACGGGATTGCAGAATGCAGTACATAATATATTAGGATCAATCAAAATGGTAATCTGTGCTAATTTCTCCCGATTTGAGTCCATTTCTCAGCTTAGTGCTGTGGAATCAGAACAGAGGGTACTTTCTCCAGACACCTCTGGGAGTCGTGCAGCAAACTATGCAGACCGGCTATAAAGAATTGGACTGAAATGAACAGGGACCAAAAATCTAGTTCCTCATAATTTGATGTTCTTTTACTTTTTTAATTCTTTACACACATATATACTCAAACCTTCTCACTGATATGTGGATAGAAATAAAGAGGATAAAAGTTATATAATTTTTTGCTAAATATCTGTAAATCACCCAAATATATGAAAGGTGTGTTTCTATGTTAAAATATAGAGATCTGCAACATTATTTAAAAAGTAACATTGAATTTCTCTTTCCCTCAATCATATTAGTCTGGGGTGGCGTGGGGTGGGGGGGAAACCTTGGCTTAATGTATAATCATTTGCTCAGCATGTCAGAATGGGTTGAGGAAAACAACCACGTGGGCTGTGGACTGTGCTCCTTTAAATGTATGGCTACAAATCCCAGGTAGGCACTCAGTACGGTCTCGGCAAGCTTAACTATATGCCCTTAGTTAAGGAGGTCTTCTACTTTGTTGAATCAACTATTTTGCACATTCTCTTCTCTCCAACTTCTCTTCAGAAGCAATCAGAAGACAACCTACTTTTTCTTCTATCACAGATGCTCAGCATAATAACAGTTATGTCCAAATACATTTTTTCCCCACACATCACAATGGGTCATCATTATGGCCAAACTTTTCACTTGAACACTGGATCCCATGCCCTGCTTTCTGTGTAAGGTCTTCACTCCTACAATTTTCCTTTTTCTCTCTGGTATGACTAACTTTTTTTTCTCCTTAATGGATCATTTCCATCAAAATACAAACATGATGAAATAGTTTCAGTCTTAGGAAAACAGCCCTTTATTTATTTATTTGGTAGATGAAGTTGGTAATTTTGTTGTTGTTGTTGTTGTTTGATTAAATTTATTTGGGTGACATTGGTTAATAAAATTGCATAAGTTTCAAGTGTACAATTCTATAATACATCACCTACATATAGCATTATGTGTTCACCACTCAAAGTCAAATTTCCTTCCATCACCATATATTTGACCCCTTTTACCCCCTTCTATTTCCTCCCTCCCCCTTTATCCTCTGGTAACCAGTAAACTGTTGTCTGTGTCTATGAGTTTCTGCTTGTTTGTTTGTCTCATTCGTTTGCTGCTTTCAGTTTTATATCACACATATGAGTGAAATCATATGGCTTTCTAGACTTTTCCAGTATGACTTATTTTGCTTAGCACAATAATCTCAAGATCCATCCATGTTGTCACAAATGGCAGTGTTTCATCTTATGGGTGAGTAATATTCCTTTGTGTGTATGTACCACATCTTTATCCAATCATCTATTGAAAGACACTTTGATTGCTTCCATATCTTGGCCACCATGAATAATGCTGCAATGAATACAGGGGTGTGTGTGTGTGTGTGTTTGTATATATAGTTATGAATAAATATTTTCAGATCTTTTTGGGTAGATAGCTAGAAGAGGGATTGCTGGGTCATATGGTAATTCTATTCTTAATTTTTGGAGGAATCTCCATACTGTTTTTTATTGTGGCTGTACCTGTTTACATTCCCACCAGCACTGTATGAGGGTTCCTTTTTTCTACAGCCTCTTTAACACTTTTTATTATTGTCTTGTTGATAATAGCCATTCTAGCAGATGTGAGGTATATCTCATTGTGGTTTTGATTTGCATTTCCCTAATAGTTAGTGAAGATGAGCAGTTTTTCATATATCTGTTGGCCATTTGTATGTCTTCTTGGGAGAAGTGTCTGTTCAGGTCCTCTGCCCATTTTTTAAGTGGATTGTTTGTGTTTTGTTGTTGTTGAGTTGCATGAGTTCTTTATATATGTTGGTATTAGCCCCTTATCAGAAGTGTTATTTGCAAATATCTTCTCCCATTTGGCTGATTGCCTCTTTGTTTTGTTGATGGTTTCTTTTGCTGATGGTTTCTCAGCAAAAGGAAAACACCTTTTCTTTTAATTATATCACCTATTCCAGCTACTACTTCATTTTTCTGCTCATCTTTCTAGCAAAGATTCTTATAAAAATTGTCTGTAGTATTTGTCCCCAAATCCTCATTATATCTATCTATCTATCTATCTATCTATCTATCTATCTATCTATCTATCTATCTATCTATATCTTGAACCCACTCAGGTTAAGCTTTTCTTCACACACCTTTGGGTTGAAGTTCACCAATGGAATTCATATTGCCAGACTGAAGGTTCAGTTATGAGTTCTCACTAATTTAATCTCCAATGGCATTTGTCCACTCCCTCCTTCCTGGAGCAATTTCTTCACTTTTTCCAGGGCACTGCCCACTTCTGGTTCCCTGTATCTCCTGATGCTAATTCTCAGTTTCACTGCTGGAGACTGTTTCTGTCCTCTAAATGTTGGCTTGCTCCAGGGTTCCATTTCTCCACAGGAGAACCCTTTTCCATAGGTTTACTTATCTCCACTTATCCCTTAGGTGATTTCACCCATTGTCAAGTCCTTACATAGCAGGTATATACTAAAGATTCACAGGAATCATATTCCTTCAACTGCAGACTCAAATGTCCAGCTGCCACTTGATATGTCTCTTTGGATAGTCCCACAGACAACTTAAAATTAACATGTCTCAAACTGAACTTTTGATACTTTGCCCTTCCTCCTTCTCTACTATCCAGTGTTTTAGGGGTGGTCTGACACTGAAAATTGCTACTCAGTAGTTTCTGTTTAGCCTTCTTTGTCTACAGAATCCTGATTATGTTCAGGCTGGCAATGTACCCAGCTAAAATTCTCACTTACCCAGAATTATGTTATATGGAGAAACCTAGTCTCTTAAAAGGGATTTTGTTTCTATTTCTCTTTTATTCTAGTTTCTGAAACAATGTGCATAGCATGGGGATTAACTATTCATTGAAAGTTTGGTAAAACTATTCCATAAAACTGACTGCACCTCATTGAATGTGTGTTTGTGTTTACGGTAGGGAATTAGATTCAATTTAAAGGAGAAAATGTAACAAGTATTCATTTACATTTGGATGCAATATATTAATTGTGGCTATCTAAAAGATGAGGAAGGAAGTATTTTTCAGTAAACTCATGGAGAGCAGCTAAATTGACTAGAGAGGGAACACAACTATTTAGAATATACAAATGAGTGGTACAATGTGCACATTTCCTGCTACAGTGGAAATTCAGTAAATACTGATGACTGTGAACGTGATTCACTTTGATACCTTCAAGGCTGAAATTGTATGTAGAAAATACTATTCAGAAGATTTTTTAAGATTTTATTTTTTAGAGCAGTTTTTATAAAATTGAGAGGATGGTATAGAGACTTCTCATATGTTGCCTCTCTTTACACATTCATAGCCTCCACCAATATCAACATCACTCACCAAAGATGAACATAACTGACACATGCTATCAACCAAAGTCATAGATTACCTTAGAGTTCACTCTTGGTGTTGTGTGTTCTATGGGTATAATGACATATTTTCATCATTATAATACCATAGAGAGCACTTTCACTGCCTTAAAAACCCTCTGTGCTCTGCCTTTTTATCTTCGACCACCCCACCCCAGACAATCACTGAACTTTTTATTGTCTCCATAGTTTTACCTTTTCCATAATGTCATAGTTGCAGTCATACAGTATGTAACCTTCTCATATTGGATTCTTCACTTAGTATGCATGTAAATTTCCTCCATGTCTTTTTTTTTTTTTTTTTTTTTGGCTTCATAACTCATTTCTTTCTCGTGCTGAATAATATTCCATCATCTGGATGTACCACAGCTCGTTTATCCATTCACTTACTGAAAGATGACTTGGTGGCTTCCAAGTTTTGGCAATTATTAATAAAGTTGCTGTGTGTGCAGGTTTTTGTGTGGACACAAGTTTTCATCTCCTTTGGGTAAATAGCAAGAAGCCGCAATTGCTGAATTAAATGGTAAGAATATGTTTAGTTTCGTAAGAAACCGCCAAATGTCTTCCAAAGTGACTGTGCCATTTTGCATTCCTACCAGCAATAAATGAGAGTTCCTGTTGCTTCATATGCTTGTCAGCCTTTGGTGTCAATGTTCCAGATTTTGGCCATTCTAGTCGATGTGTAATGGTACCTCATTAATGTTTTAATTTGTATTTCCCTGATGACATATGATGTGGAATATTTTTTTATATGCTTATTTGCCCTATTACATCCTCTTTGATGAGGTGTCTATTAAGGTCTTGGGCCTATGTTTTAATTTTTTTCATACTATGGACTTTTAAATGTTTTTTGTATATTTTGCATAATAGTCCTTTATCAGATGTGATTTTTACAATTATTGTTTTTCTTCAGTCTGTGCCTTGTCTACTAATTCTTTTGATAGTACCTCTAGAGATTTTTAATTTTAATGAAGTCCAATTTATTAATTGTTTCTTTTATGGATTGTGTCTTTGGTGTTTTATCTAAAGAGGTATCCCCATAACCAAAGTCCTGTAGGTTTTCTCCTGTCTTTTAGGAATTTTCAGTTTTGTGTTATACATTTAGGTCTATGATACATTTTGAGTTACATTTTTATGAAGGGTATAAAGTCTGTGTCTAGATTCATTTTTTGCATGTGGATGTCCAGTTAGTCCAGGATCATTTGTTGAAGAGATTAACTTTGCTCCATTGTATTGCCTTTGCTTCTTTGTCAAAGATAAGTTGACTATATTTATGGGAGTCTATTTTTGGGTTCTCTATGCTGTTACATGTAATTCTAATTAACTATTACCTGATGTAAACCTGGATTTTTTTTTAATACATTATGTCTTTTTAGGACCACAGTATACTTATGGACTTTAATATATGATTAAAATTTGGATCTCTTCCATGGCTGTAACTTTTAAAGATTTTAACTGAATAACTTGAATGGCCAAATATTGTAATTGTCATACATGCAAAAGCCACTGTTGCATATATTGAAAGGAGCAAAATATTTAGAATAAGAGAGGTCATAGTCTTGTTCAATTGTGTGCTAATCAATAATACTCGGCAAATTAAAGCTTGAAGAGGAGATCTTTTAGAAAATTGGGGAACCTTTGAAGTATATAAAACATTCTAAATAAATTATACTGGAAAAGGGGAGACTTAAAGCTGAAATAGGAGCTGTCTTCAAATGTGAGAAGAGCTGTTCTTTGGTTAAAAACAATGCTTCAAGGGCAGAACTCAGGCCCATGCATGAAGCCACCAGGATGGCTGATGGGTTGTATCAAAATGAGGAATAGGTGAAATACCTGAAAATAGAATAGGCTGCTTTCAGTGAGAGTAAATTGAAGAGATTTAAATCAGACAGGGCATAAGATTAGATTGTCTCTATCATTTATTCAAACTGAGAATCTGTGTGAAGTTTAAGACTTGCAGATTATCTCATACATACATATGCTATTAATGAAAAGAATATTGAGACCAGTGGTATTTTCTTTATCCATGTCCACATTAATAACTTAATATAGTTATCATGATGTAATCATATTACTGCAATTTATTATGGCTTTCTAGCATAAATGATTAGGGGGGTGGGAAAGTCAAGTCCTAAGTCACAGATGGAAAGGGGAATTAGGACAATTATGTGTGTATTATTTGGAAGGATGACACTATCTGGAAAGGCAGCTATAATTAGGTCATCTTACAAAGAATGCCAATCAATTTAATCTCATCTTCTCTTGTCTTTTCATTTATTATCATAACCCATTCCATTTTCCTACTTTCCTTTCTTTCCTATTTCCATTAATACAGTAGAATAGAAGAAATTTTTTCCTTCTTGTTGTCTACGCTTTCATATCTTGATGTTTTAATAGAGTTTTATTTTATTCAACAAGTGTTTATTGAGCACTATGAGCCCAGAACTCTACTAGAGATTTAGGATATAACGTTGAATGAAACAGACAAACTTCTAGTGCTTATATTTAAAGGTTGGAAGAGGAAATGTATACACTAAATAAATGTAATAAATAGATATATTATTACATATATTAGAAGGTGATAAGTGCTTCAGATATAGAAAAAGTTGAACAGATTAAAGGCAATCAGTAGAACAAGTAGGTACTAGTGGGTGATTGGTTGGGAAGGTGGTATAGTAAGTAGGGAGGGCAGAATAGGCCTGATAGAAAAGGCAAGGGCTGAGCAAAGACTTATGGAGAGGGGGTTAACCAAGCAGATATCTAAGGGGTGAATTACCCTGGGTTCAGGAAACAGCTGGGTCAAGTCTCTGTAAGAATGTTCTAAGCATGTTCTAGAGGAAGAGAACATGCTAGAAAATAGCTAGAGTAGTGTAAGCCAGGGAGCCTAGCAGTAGGAGATGAAGTTGAGGAATGCAGGTCAGACAAGGCCTTGTAGCCAATGTGAAGACCTTGCAAGCCATCAGAGTTTCAAGTAGAGCCATGGAATGGTCTGAGTTATATTTCAGAAGAATCTTTTAGGCTGCTGTGTTGAGAATAGATTCCAGGGGACTAGTGTAAAGCAGAAAGAGCTGTAGAAGGTTAATGCTGTGAAACTACAAAATTTGGAAAATTCCAAAACATATAAAGCAGCAGAAATATTTCCCAGACTCACTATTTAAATTTTGACATATTTGTCAGATTTTTCTATGTATGTTTGTCTTGTAAGATTATTCTTTAAGTAACATTTTATTCTTCTAATAAAATTCTAAATAATATAATTTGAATTCTTTTTGGGGATGGGATGTGAATCTTGGCTTTATAAAGTTAGCTTTTATATTTGACATTAAAAATATTTATGTATACATGATATGGCATTATATAAGCTAATTAAGCTTTTGTTTCTTAGTTGACCATTGTACCCCTCTTTGGATATTTACTTGTGCTTAAAAATATCACGTTTATTCACTTTATAAGAAGTTTAATTTTAAACCTGGCTAAAACCTCACTTTGAAACCTATACTTAAAGAGTCATTCCTTTAATCCCCATGGCAATTAAAACTTCATCAATATGCATCTACTGCTTCATTCACTTACACAACACAACTTAGTTGATCTGTGCTCCATTCCCACCACTCTATTAGCCATCGAGAAGAGAAGAATAATCAAGACAGACATAGCTCCTACTGCATATTTCACTGTTGTAAAGGCCAAGCTAACAGCCTCTGGTAGCCCAATGGGTCAGCCCTGATTATCATTTCCAAAAAAATGTAGTCTGTGGACCACAATCAGAGCCAATGTTTTTTTAACAACCAGCCTATATTATGTCGAAATGGATCATTTTAGCATATAGACTGTAACATACAGATGTACATTACTACTGTGAAATGTTTATCCTAAGTTATACTCTAGAGTAATACGTCTAGAATAGGCAAAGTCACAGATGATTTTAAGACTACGGGGAAAACCACAAGTTCTCTCTGTATAATACATACATTCACACAAAATGGTCCATAACATTTGGGGTGTTAATTGCCCTCCTTAAGTTCATGTACAGATTTTTAGATATAGGGTCAAGAATATTTCATCAAGAATCTTGCTCTTAGAAAGAAATTTCTACTTTTATATTTTCCTCAATATAATTAAAATATATTCATTCAATAAATATTTATATTTTGCTATGCCTCTATTCTGAGGTTTCTGTTGTATGTCTGTTGATTAAATTTATGCATCAGCCTCCAGGAGAGCAAACTGATTCCTCAAAGATTGACTGGCTCTTCAATCTTTGTATTGAAATGGATTCTAAGGCACTTATGGGTTCAGTGGGAAAAATGCTGATTAGGAATGTTGGCCACAGGTTGTCAAGGAGGCTTAAACTAAGAAAGTATAAGATGTAACTTCTGTTGTTTATCTAAGCAGCATCATTGTTAGTGATACACTCATGCAGATTCCATCAGTAAATGGGACTTATGTGTTATGTAAGCTATAGCCAGTGGTGCTAGAAACTTGTCCAATTAGAAGTTTTATTTTCCTTTATGAATATATGACTGGATGTTGGGAGAATTCACAGAATATCTATACCTCTATCTATATTTATATGGCTATACACACAATTTATTTGAATATATATATTCAAATGTACTTGAATATATATATGTATATATGTATATATATGTATATAATTACATGTGTGTGAATGTGTACATTATACATATTTAACAGTAGAAAGAAAATGATGTAATATAAAATATACCTCTCCAATTAGTAGCTTATAAGAAAATGTAAGTATTTTCATATCTATTCATATTCTTTCCATGTCAAATCCAAATTCAGAGAATATCAGAGAATAAAACTTTTGCCTTTAAAATAGCCATCTTTGAAATTATAAATTTAATGTGCCCTGAATTTAAAATGAAATCTATAGTATGTGATAAAAATCCATGACAGGATGGCAGCAAGGGGTCTCTGACTTTGACTGAAGGGTTTGACAACCAGAAGTTAATCTTATACTGACTCCCAACGTCATCAGATCTTACTGTGTTTTGTTGAGTTGTTTATTCTGACTTGGTCTGGGAGATGGCTCATCCCTCTGATTCATTGGCCTTTGTGATTAATTTTAGTCATGTTTGTAAAGAAGAATGAGCTTATAGATAATTAGAATATAGAGGAGTTACCCATGGACTCATACAAACACAATGAGCTCATACAAACACAGTTAAAGGCGTGATCAAACTTCTCATGGTGAATGTGTTAAGTGGTCAAATGGGAAATTTAAATAAGTACAGAGCTATAAATTTAAGGGGAGAAAACACTAAACAAATACAATTCTAGGCATATCTGACAATGCACAGGTATAACACAAAAACCTAGGAGTTATAAAATGGAGAGCAAAAACTACAGTGAATAAGTTACACTTAAGAAATCAGCATGAGAGTTGAGTATGGTAAAATAGTAATATTGAATTTGAATATAATGTGGTGATCTTTATTATTATGTCTTAGATTTTACAATGAATAAGGACCATGAAAATCTTGCTATGGTTTGGATTTCACTCACATACAGTTTGGATTAACTTCTTATCTTTTCATTCTAATTTTCTCAGAGGTTACATTTTATAGCTTTCCGATTCAGTGCAAAACGGTGATTAAAATTCAACTAATAAAAAAAAGGAAAACTGGGGTGATTTGGTCCGAGTAAAAAAGGCTGGGGAATGATTTGATTGTTCTTATCGGATAATGGGAACTAGACTATTTCTAGTTCCTCATATTATAGAATAAGTGGAAGTCTATACATTTTGTTTATAAGAATTTTTTAAAAATGAACTCCACGCCTAACATATTTTCAGATTTTGGCCTGGTTGGAGTTTATAAAAAGTTTAATGGGTTGAGGTTTATGAAATGGTCTCTTGATATACCTCCTATTCCATTGATACTGTAGAGTTACATTTCTTAAACCTTTAAAATATATTAAACTGGTTCAGTTTTTCAAGATATATTATTTTTGGTGAAGCTAGTTTTATACTCATGTTACTTTAAAATTAAGATTACTAATATTGAGGTAAAATTCTATCACTTTAAAAATATTAATATATCCATTTTCATGTTTCAGAATTATCCCTCTTATTAAATTTTATAAGACAGCTGAAGATTGTCCCAAGTAAACAGGTTTGGAGGACATTTTGGAAATTAATTATTATGAAAATAGCTATTTTTAATAATTCAGGTTTGTTCTTCTATTCTGTTCACAAATGACTTAAAGTAAAAGGACCTAAATAAGAAAACAACAATATATATCTATACCTCTATCTATATTTATATAGCTATACACAGAATTTATTTGAATATATATGTATATATATATAAATTTACATGTGTAAATGTGTACATTACACATATTTAAAGGTAGAAAGAAAATGATGTAATATAAAATGTACCTCTCCAATTAATAGTTTATAAAAATATGTAAGTATTTTCATACCTATTTATATTCTTTTCAAGTCAAATTGAAGAGCATGGAGATACATAGTTCAGAATAGGTAAAAATCCATTTTTGAGTAATAAATACATGAAAGATGATTGAATATTGCCCATTGAGTTAATGAAATAGTTAAAGGCAGAAGAAAGATATTAGGAAATACACTCTATTTTTAAAAATACCTGCTTGTTTTCTCTTTATTTCAAAGATATCTTTATATTTAAAAGTGGATGATTGTATTCAGATAATGTCAATTGTAGTCCTAATGGGATTCTAGAATGGCAGGTAATTATAACCGGTACTAAAAGGCTGTGTGGACTCTATTATTTAGGCTTAAGCTAAGAAGTAAAAGAACTGACAGGGGGAAAGCTAGTCCTAGGAGAGAGTAGTCAATGATATCACTTTGTATAAGTCAATCTCTTATGCTGATAAATAAAGACAAAAAAGTTTACAGTGCTACATACAAGTTGAATATAAATTAAAATATTAATTTTTATTATGTTTATGGTTATATTAGACTTAAAATGGAAGAAAGTGTTCTTTTGAGAAAATTCACTTAAAAGCGTTTAATAAGAGGGAATATAGGCAAACATTAATTTTTAAAGACTTGTTAATTTAATTTGTTAAACCCATAATTAAAAACCATTCAAAGACCAGGTTTTTGTTTTGTTTTGCTTATTATCAGCCAGAAGTCAGGTATTCTAAAAAGTAAATGATCATGCTAAATGTTGGTAATTTGAAGAGAGTAAAATAATACATGAATAGACAATATTTTTACTTTCCCAAGTGAATTAATTATCTCCATATAAGTGAGCTTCCAACTAAAATTATCCAGATTTCACACTTAGTTATCATCAGTTTATGTTTTCTTTCTTCGTTCTTTCCTTCCTTCCATAATTTATAATTTGTTATAGACTGAATATTTGTGTTCCTCCAAAATTCATACATTGAAATCTAACCCTTCAATGTGATGATATGTGGAAGTGGGGCTTACAAGATGTAACTAGATAATGAGAAATGGAGCTCTCATGAATGAAATTAATGCCCTTACAAAAAGACCCCAGAGAGCTAGCTCACTCTCTTTCTGCCATGTAAGGACACAAGAAGTCTGCAACTCAGCAGAGGAATCTCACCAGACCCCAATCATACTGACTTTATCTCAGACTTCCAGCCACCAGAGCTATGAGAAATAAATTTCTGTTCTTTGTAAGCCACTTAGTTTATGACATTTTGTGCAGCAGCCTGAACAGAATTAGGCGTATTTTCACAGTGAATGATTCCATTTACTAAGTTCAAAAACAAACAAAACTAATCTATAGTGTTAGAACTCAAAATAGTGGTTATCTTTGGATAGGAGGGGGCGTTGTGAGTAGGAGGGGCCATAAATGCAGCTTCCTGGTCTTTGACAGATTCGTGTTCAGTTGAACCTCATGCAATTCCTGACTTAAGCCGAGGTTATGAATTAATTTTATATAATTACCTGAGCTATATAACTAATTCAACAAGTATTATTTGAGAGTTTAATATGTACAAAATGCTGAACTGGACTGTGCATTTAGAGCATGACAGACAAGAGACACTGACACTATCATGAAGTATACAAGCTAGTGGTGAGTAAAGGCAACTAAACAGGTCATTGCAAGGCGGTGGGATCTGTGTACATAAGAAGAAATAGTGGTGGTTCCCAAATTTTGATAAGGCATGGACTTTAGCAAACATTTTCTGTGTGAAGTGACATTTATGTTAAAAGTTGAAGGATTAGTAGGATTTTTCCTTGGAAAAAAAAAAAGATTGGAAATATATCCCAGGAGAGGAAATAACATGTACATGGGCCCAGAAATGAGATTACATTGGTCTTTCAGCTAACTGGAATTTGTATAGGCTTGCTTAAGAAGTAAGTGCTCAAGACACAGAAATAGTAATTGTTTGAATTTTCTTTGCAACTACATTTGTGATTTATTCTTAATATAGTTTGTATATTGAAAATATATACCCCTTTCCTTTTTAGGTACTATATGGGATACATTTCAGGCTAAGCTAGGTAACAAAGACTCTAAAACACAGTAGCTTAAAGAGATAAAAAATGTGTTTATCTGATATATAATAGTCTGGAATTTTGTGCTCGTTTTAAGCACAAAACAGAAAGCCACTCTGATTCCAGGAAGTTTTTCAGTAATCTAGTTTCTTCTATCTTATTGTTCTCAGCATATTGTCCTCATCTACCTGTTTACCACTGACTCAGCTCCTTATCTACTTTCTAGGCCATGGGAAGAAAGAGTGATGAACATTGTGGCAAACAATTTTCTTTTGAAATTATGCAGCTGTTTTATACATCACTTCCATTCATCTTCCATTGGTAATAACATGGTCATTTGGTACACTTAGCTGCAAGGGAGGCTGGAAGGTGTAGTCCCTAGCAAGATGACACTTTGTCCAGCTAAAACTCTATTATTACAGAAGAAGGCCATAATGGACTCAGGAAGAAATGAGCATCCTATCACAACTACTCATTTCTAAAGTCCCTTTGTGATTGTGAAAAAAAAATCATGAATCAAACATAGGTCAATAGGTGGGAGATTATGAGCGATCTTTTATATCCAAATTAAATGTTACTATTTTATTTAAAAACAGTTTGGGGCCATTTACGGGTTGTAATCAACGGAGTGTCACAATCACATTTTCATTTTAGAAAAATATATTCTGGAAGTAGGTTAGGGAAAAGACCAGAGGGAAGGGAACCGATTTTGAAACATGGGCAGGAATCTGGTTGAGATACAATGGTGATTTGAACTAAAGGAATTTGTAGTGAATACAAGAGCTCAAATGAAAAGAAATTGAGGTGAAATAATTAAATACATGCTCATCACTAAGATGTGAAGGTAGAAAGTAAAGGGGTAAGCAATAATGACTCAAGGCTATAGGCTGGATAAAGTTGTGGCTTTCAGTACACAGAGGAATATTACTTAGAAGAGAATGAAAAAAAATGAGTTTAATGTTGCACATAGAAAACTATAATCACTGTGCTAATTAGGCAAAATTGTGTGGAGGCAGGTTAAACTCAAAGGCATTTATTCAGGATTCTGTACTAGATCAAGAAGGTAACCTAGAAAGGGGTCCTAAGGAAAGCCAAAACTGAAGTTTAGACAGAGAAAAATGGAAGCAGTGTTCACTGACAGCTATTTGCCAATAATAATTTTTCAAATTCACTTAATCCCAATTTACCATATACAACTTCACAGGGTAACAAGTCACCATTCATTGATTCTCTATACTGCTGATTTGTCAAACTCAGTTTGCTAAAAATGTTGTCCTTTGTCTAGTTTATAACATTTTCATTTTCTTGAAGATATTGAAAGAATCAGTTTCTCAGTGAATTGCTGACAAAAGGATATTACTACTCTGTGATTTGAAAGTAGGTGAATTAGGAGGAAAGGAAGTTAGGAGAGTATAGTGTCATGTATATAAATGGAGAGACTGTTTCATGAGGGAAGGTATACTCAGCAGTGGCAAGTGCTGAGAGTTCATAATGACCTAGCATGATGATGTATTGTGTAGAAATTACTTAAGGCTCCTCTTTGCATATCAGTATAGTGCCTGAGGTTACTGCGGTATTTCCCTGGAAGCAATTTGGCTTAAGGACAAATGCTGCATTCAACAGCATTGGTTGTAGGCGCTTATAACCTTTTAATCATTTCAGCAACCAAATTGGTCCATTGCCACTCTCAACCTCTGCTCCCTCTGATACAGAGTGAATTGAGATGCTGCAAAGACAGTTCTTTTACTCACATATTTTGGGTGGAAGGTTATGAAGCACTCTTTGATTCCATAGGCTTCTATCTTACAAGAATTTGTCAAGTTTTAAATAAAACCTTTTCCAGTTTTCTAGTAATTTATGTTAAAAAAATTCTTCCATTATTTCAATGGGATTGTATTTCCAGTGCATTTCATTCCTTTTTCTAGTTCCCTATTTCTATCTGATATCAGTTTACTAGTGCCTGAAAGACTTCCTTAAATATTTCTTATAGTGTAGTCTGCTGGTGATAAATTCTTTCAGCTTTTGTATGGCTGAACATATCTTATCACAATTTTATTTTAGGAATATACTTTCACTGAGTTTAGAATTCTAGGATGAAAATTTGTTTTCTTTCAGGATTGTAAAGATGTTGCTTTATTCTTTTCTGTTATCATTACCTTTGTTTCTCTATACATAATGTCTCTTTTTCTTCTGTGTGCTTTCAGATTTCCTGGTTTTGAGCAAATTGATCAGAATGTACCTTGGTGTAGTTTTTTTCATGTGTCTTCTGCTCAAAGTTTGCTGAACTTCTTAGATCTGCCAGTACAGGTTAATTTTTACACTGGATATCAATAAGGTGAGGAGGTTCCCATCTGTTGGCTTCCTCTTTTTTTGGTGAGGTAAGAAGTCATTTATCTATTGAGAATTAAGTCATAAGTGGTGTATCAGAAAAAGTGTGATGACCTTGTTAATATTGATGACTACCAACGTATAGTTTCACTCATTTCAAGATTTTGTTATGTTCTCAGAAAGGTTTTACCTTTTCTGATACAGGTATCAAGCAGAGCATTAACTGAAAAAGTGAAGTTATAAATTGTGCCAGTGGAATGATGGGCTTTTAAATTCATGTTGCATAGGGAACGAAGTGAACAGAAGAGGTGGTTGAATGATAAGGAGAAATTTGAGGAAAGTCAAAGAATTATAGATTCTGAGGTGATGAAGGAATATGTATAGATGCACATTTTAGAGATATAAAAATTTAGGAATCTAGGGATAAAATGTGGAATACTGTAATTTGGCATTTCAGAGTCACTGCAATTCTGTGTGACAATATGACCCAGAGTGTGGCCATGGGAGGACAATGCTAGTGTAGCATGGAGATAGATTGTCAAGTAAATTAGAAGGTAGAGAATAGAATAGATTGTCCACTGACAGGTTGAACACTGAGTGCATTAACTAGTGTGTTGGGCTAAAAAGAAAAGCAGAGTTGCAGGTACCAGATCTTCACTAAATGAGGTAGAGTTCTAGGGGTTCAGTAGTCCATCAGCAATGAAGAGGAGTAGACTCTGGTAGAAAGAGGTGGAGTAGACTTGAAAGGAGCATACACTTTACATGCTGGAGGAAAAGTAACGGGAGGAGAACTAGGAAGATGAGAGCACTAACTCCAAGCTCCTAAACCAAAGTATGTGGGACATGGCTGACTCAGCAGACTCACTTGAGAGGGGATCGTCATTCAAATGGACAGAAAATGAAGCCAAAGAATAACATTCTGTTTTACTTGTTAAAACTTACTCTGGGTGGATCTGGTCACAGGAGAAATGAATGAATAAAAAAAAAAAAAGAAAAAGAAAAAAAGAAAAGAAGAGAGAGAGAGAGAATAAAGAGGAAAATAAATCATACAGAAAAAAGTACCACTGAAAAGAGAAGGACATATTAACCTCTGTAGTGAGGGGAAAAATATAATTAGGAAAATAATTACTGTACTATTCTATGAGAAACATCAGGAAAATGTTTGACATCTTAAGATACAATAAGACATAGCCTCTATTAGATAAAAAAGGAGATTTTCAAGGAAGCCCCAAATAGGAAAACAATTAAAAATCCATGTTGGAGTCAGAAAATTAAAAAAAAAAATTAAATAATAATAAAATAAATCAACTATGCAATATGGAATGCAATCATGATACCATATTAGATGAAAAGAACACAAAGGTTGAAAAAAAAATTAGAGACAATATGTGAGACAGAGGTCCAGATCCAACACCTAAAGATTTTATGTATATGAAAAATGAACCAGAGAAAAGAGAAAAAAAATGATAATAAATGTAAAAGAAGAATAATCAATTCAATTAGATTGAAAGGGCTCACTGTATAAATAAAATGCATAAATAAAAATAAAATAAAAACAGTTTTTAGTAAAGTCTTGAATTATAAGGATGTAAACATCTAAACAGAAAACCTGATCACCCCAAATTATGCAGGTTTGCGATTTCGGCTGATTTCTTAATTTATTTCTGCATGGGATTTTGTATTTTAAAAATTCTGGTAACAAACAAGTATTTCTCTTATGAGTAAACAATAGCCAATATTTTAAAACTAAGTTGAAAAAAAATGTCAAAATTGTAAGTAGATGTCTATGTAAATATTGAAAAAAAATTTCTAGAACACTTCATTTTTGTTTTAGGTTTTGTTCAGTGAAGAAAAAAATATTTGCTTCTAAGCGATCAAGAGTGTTGTTCGGTGGTGGTGAAAATATTCCTTTTTGAAATAGAAAGAACTAACACAAAACAAGCTATTAAGTGGTGAAGTGGATATCATCAAATAGTCTGTGAAAAGTCCTCTTAGAGTTATGGGAAAAGATCTTTACTTAATAGAAATGTTAGCACTTCCTGGGTTCATTTATTGTTTAGGAGTACACCAAAATTTACTTCATTCCTATCAGAAATCAAGGTCAACACTATTATTTTCAGTTAAA
Source organism: Rhinolophus ferrumequinum (assembly GCF_004115265.2). Taxonomy (NCBI): domain Eukaryota; kingdom Metazoa; phylum Chordata; class Mammalia; order Chiroptera; family Rhinolophidae; genus Rhinolophus; species Rhinolophus ferrumequinum. Next base: position 71,150,561 of record NC_046287.1, on the reverse strand, counting down.
TCCTATAAAGTTCTCACTGAACATTATGTAACAGTCACCTTGTTTCACTTTAGTTACCTTGGTGATATTAAGGAAGGTGGAAAAGTCTAAATCTGAACTTTGAAAGGTTTATTTATTTTACTGAATCAGATACCGAATAGCATTGATTTCCAAACCAGAGTTAGGATAATCTGAACCCTGGGAGTCAAATTCACATCTAAGTAAGCATTGTTCTGTAAATATCAAAATGATGCCATGCTCAGAGCAGCACTGAAGGAATTTAATGAGGGAAAATGCTCTTGCAATATTTAAAGCAGACTAGAAAAATATGTTGGAAGATAACAGTCTATCAGTATGAGTTGGAAAATATTTATTGCTGAGCAAATTCAAGTATTTTGGGTAAAGGGCCTAAGAATAGAATGTAGCGTCAGACTTGAATGCTATCAGTGAATAAACTAAATGACCTAAAATACTTTTCACACTCAGTTGTCATTTCTTGTAAGATTCTTATATTTACAAAAATGACAGGAGCGTAGCTTCCTGCAACTGTTTTCAACTATTGTATTCTATAATTTTATTCTATGATTGAGAAATAACTATCCAAGACATTTTTGTAGGAGGAACTCAGAAAGGTTTCAAAATCATTGTAATCCTCCTACCCCCAGACATACAGTCCTCCCATTTTAGTTAAGAATGAGGCAAGACACTATATATCAGAAGGGTTTGGGGGTCCTTCGCTGCCATTTGCTGGGAAACCAGCAATGTTTGCTGGCTGATTTTCTCCTGAGATGTTCAACTGTTTTTTTGTGTTTTTTTAAACAGTTATGCAATCTCATTAATTTTCTCCAAATCCCTGTGAGTGTGGTACTGATACTATTCTCTTGAAAGTGAAAGAATTTGAGGCAGAGAGACAGAATGACTGATGATGAAGAAGCAAAGATAAACTGCTTATACAACCTCAGACCATTGGTGTGAACACTCAATTAACATAACTCAACTTGCTCTTCTTTTTGAATGAGTCCCCTGGTGCCTTTGCCAGTCTGTTTTAAAGGTCTCTGGGAATCGGGAGAAGTGAGCAATAATGGGAGATGTAGGTCAGCCCAAGAAAGAAAATGTTATTTGCACAATTTGCTCTCTCTGTTTCTATGAAGCTCTTTCCTCTTCCTAATGTTTAGCATGCTAGAATTTATAGATGAGAGTGAACGTTAAAATGAGACTTTCAATATGGGCAGTGTAGATGGGTAACTTAAAAGTTATCCATTTTCAGGAAAACTGGTTTTTAGTTTTATTTTAGAGATAAAGCACCTGAAATAATACTCTGATCGGACAGCATCACATAGGGGGGAGACAGGTGAGCTGAAGCCTTAAAGGAGTCTGCGTTGATTAAATAAGAACAATAAAAATAAAGGAAAGAAGTTGGATCTAAGTCTCCAAAAAGAATGATTGAAATCCCATGTAGAAAGCTTTTCCTATTTTTGCTGGAATTCGGTTTAATAAATAATAGCGCCTGTTCATTAAACATCAAGTGACAGAAAGTATTTCAAGAGCTTTGCTTTGATTAACTCATGTGATCTGCATAAATCCCATAAGGTAGCCACTATAATTTCCCTCCATTTTATAGATAAGAAAACTGAGTGAAGTAAAATTCCGTGTCTTGCCTGTAGTATGTGGAGCTACTTAGGTAGTTGTGGCTCAGGGTTTGCACTCTCAGGACTATGACATAGTACCTCTCTAATGCTTAATGATTATTTCTTTATATTGCTGTTAATAGTTCTTCTAATTCTGTGGAAGATACACCAGCAGACACTGTGATGCTTTCTCTGACAGCTCATGGGATTAAAATATAGGTTAGACTCAACTCTTCCATATAAGCAGCAGAGAAGGGGATTCAGAAGCATCTCGCCCAATGGTACATCAGCCACCACCTCGGGAATGGTGGCAGGCCCACGATAGTTTGAAATAGACAGGTTCATCAGTCATGTGGTGGGCTTCTGGGAGCTAACATGCAGTAAAAAGAGAAGGAGTGGGGAGGGAGAGGGGGAGGAACAAAGGGAGGGGAAGAGGGAAAAAGAATGAATAGCTAGCTAGTTAGCTAGATGCTGCCAAATGCATTTATTTGGCTGGCATTCACATGACCAGAAAGCTTAAATCTTTCTTTTCTGGTGTATGCATGCTTTTTTATCCATGCATTCAGTACATTTTCTGAGACACTGTCCTTGGTTCTGATGAAACAGGATTTGAACAAAACAATAGGGTACTGCTTTCAGAGCCAGGCAGACAGGCACTGTCTATACTGGGAGGGAGTGGTGGACAGAAGGGGCCACCTCCTCCATGGCTCTTGCTGAGGTATTGAAATGTCTTCCCACGTATTGGCCCCTGGTGGCCTTTCAGTTTATGGTTTCTTGGGCCTCACTGCTGTTGTTTCTACCTTTGTTGGCTATACTTTCTGGCCTCTTGCTTGTATTCTGAGCTACTGTTTTGCAATTGATTCCTCTCTGCTTTCAGTTTTGTGGATTTTCCTTGTGCTTTCTGGTCCTCAGAAATTTATCTATGCAGCTATTTTTAGAAACCTGTATTTCAATTATTCCTAGGGTTTTGTGCTGAGGAAGGAGACCTCAGTGTGTGCTCATTTGCCATATCAAAAGTGAAATTCATATCGCATTGTTGAAAACTATTCTTGAAAATCCTGCTTTGAAGTTGTGTTCAGGCCTTAAAATACATTCTTTGAAATTTATAATGTATACGTTTTTTCACCCTTTGAATTGGCCATAAGAAAATTGAAGTCAATTCTGCATAAAAATGGGTGATGACATGGAATCAAAACATTTCTGGCAAATACAAAATTAGCAAGTGGCTATAAAGTCGTGAAACTGATTTTCTTTCTGAAGGTAGAATTAATGCTCAGCATATCAGAGTCTTCACTTATTTATTTCTTCATTCATTGTATTTGTTCAATGAATATTAATTTTGTGCCAAATATTTGGTATGCATTCTTTAGGTACTCCCAACATGTTCCCTGATCACTATGGAAAAATATTATAATTGAACATAAGATGCCAAACAAAGAGTCTTTATGCGTACAGAGTGCCAACTACTTCTGTCTCCCCAAAGCACTTGCGCACAAGGATAGTTATTAGATGTAATATTATCTCTAGACAAAGTACAGTGAAACATCTGTATTATCCTATTACTGACAAACTTATTTTCACAAAGGTATAATGAAATAATCTTCTCTATAATTCAGAGACATGCATATTCATGTTAGAACTACTAAAAACTGCAACCACATTCAGATTATAAGAATTCTATAAATTTTGTTCTTTGAGATGTCTCACCTAAATTTAAATTACTTATCCATTATGTACAGTTTTTTTAAGTTATGATTGTATAGCTTTTGTTTATCTGACATAATATCTTTACTAGTGAGTTTGGCAAATGCAAGGCTAAGACCTCAAGAGTTTCAGCTCCTATTACCCTCAAGTGTTAAAATGGCATTTGCGGCTCTACTCAATATTCTGACACCTGAATTTTCTGTCCTTTCTCCAGAAAAGAATTTTCCTGGTAGAAATGCTTCCTATCTCATGCTCCAGATATGGCATCCAGATATAGAACGCATAAAAGGAATAACATTAGCGTTTTAGCAAGTTGATATTTAAGGAAAACTATTTACGAAGATACTGTCCTCTTAAAAAAAAAGGTTTAATAAATAACATCGCACTCATATTTTAAGTGATAATAATTATTATGCATAAACATTATGTATGTGCTCAGAGTTTTTATAAACTAAGTCTGATTAATTAGCTGTGCACTAGAGTAGCATTTTAAATATTATAATCCACCATTTTAACCACTTTTCCTCTGCAAAAAAATTAGAATAGAAGAAAGTCACTATTAACCATCAATATAAAAAGCAGAGTTAAATAATGCAGAAATCAAAGAAATAATTTAGATAAATAACGTCTTATATATACTTTCATAGTTTAAAAAAAGCATTCATCTGCACATCTGGACAATCACAGTAATTCCCTACTTGGCCAGGAGGAGTTTAAAATCCAGCAGTTGTTAACTTTCAAACAATTCGTACATGTTGTACCTTGGTTTTCCAAAGGCATCACATGATTTAAGTCTGACCACTTAAATTCATGCTTTCAATATAAATTTGTAGTTACTAATCTATTTTAAAAACTTGAAATTATTCAAATATTACTTTCATCTTGCTTCTTGGCCTGGATTACTTTTAATTTGCCTTCCATTTAAAATTTACTAATATCATTGCTAGTAAAATGCCAATAGTATAAAAGGGTAGCTGCCTTATTCAAGTTAAGTGTGGCTACTAAACTATGGTTAACTTTAGTGAAAATTTTCAAGGAACTGAGCAGAAAATTTTCAAGGCACTGCTTTCATTCTTTGTTTTCCCTAGGTTTTTTGGACAGTGCAAAGATTTAGAGGGCTTTTGAGAACAAAGTTACTAAATTTGCTTGGGCTAAGTAGAAAGAGGTCCCCTTTCTCAGCCCAAGACTCCAGTTGTCCATCAGGGGAGAGACAGGCTACAGTGGATCAGTGGCATGGCATCCTTTGCCATTTAGAATCAAAGAGAAAAACAAGTTGCCTGGAAAGAGAGTAGTGTTCGTGAGGAAAACCTATCTCCTTGACTTTCCTTTTGGAGGGGTAATGAATGGTATGCTTACCTGGTTTTCTTCCCTAAAGCTAAGGGAGTGAGGCTTCAAAAGAATCATTATTAAAGTATGGTTGTATCCCCAAGAGGGATAGGCTGCTATCCCTGCTGGATATCTGTTTAGCACCAAGGCTGCTACGTTGTCCTGGTGCTAACAGAGTAGTGATAGATGGGGAGTGATGGCATAGTGGGATGCTTAATCAGAGTAGAGAGAAAAGACTACCCCTCAAATTCCCAGACTCTGAGGCAGGTGGCAGATGGTTCCTGCATGTGACCACAAGCCCCAGTATGATGAAATTGGAGGTTGGAATTTCACTTGGGAGCACTATAGCATGACAAAGACCCTAGCTTCTCAAAAGAATGAAGCAATGAGGGTCAGCCAGAAAATGTAGCTGAAGCTTACAAAGCACCCTCAGTATCTGGGGAGCTGATTGGTATTGAGTGCCTGCATGGACAACAGGGCCTCTTGGATCCTCTGTTCTTTCTCAATGAGCCTAAAAACCTGAACTAAACAAAGAGATTGCAATGTACCCAGGAACACTCTCCCAGGGAAAAATCTCTCTCTGCTCCGATATCACCATGCATCAGTGCAGGGAAGAGTATGGGTAGGGATGGAAAAGAGTAAAGAAGAGAGCAAACCAAGGACAGAACTTTGCTTTGAATATGTGTTTGAAGTTTTTGAATGAAAGAAGCAGAGGCATTAAAACTAGAAGTGATAAAAAAATTAATAATTGGATTGACTTGTCTTTAAGGAAGCCCAACACCCAGGGAAAGAGTAAATGAAGCCAAGGTGGTAACAGTTGCAGCAAAAATAAAATTACTTAATATTTGTGCTCTGAATCTTGCAGTTATTCTGAAGTGTAGACTACTAGAGCTGGGAATACCTTACAGACAATATCTTTCTCCTCTTTGAATGATTAACCCACAGCATATGCTCAATAAATACGGCTGAACAAACGAATCCTTAGAATTTACCAAAAACATTCAAGTATTTTTTGTAAATTCACTTAGTAGGAAATGTCAAAATAAATACTGGAGCCATATTACTGGATTCTCAATTCAGTACTTTTCTTTAAACTTAAAGTTAAATTGTACTATATTTGGATATAAACACCGGTTAGCTTAATTCATAGATCTGAATTAAAATACTACTTTGAAGACCTGAACTGTGTTGACCTTTTAAGTGACAGAGTTTTCTGGGCTTCTGTTTTTTGATTATGTGCTAACTTACATGGTGTAGTTACAAATACACAAGGACTACCTTTCTTAGTATATTTCTGAAGAAAATTTTGGATTTCATTCAAGGCTTTCTGACCCTGACTTGTGACTAATGTTTTTTCTTAAGAAATACTATCAGTTACTATGCCAATGTGAAGATGAAGAACATTCTGGAACTTTCAAGTTTGGAAAGGTCAGCATTAAAAGTTCCTGAATGTCCATCACAGGAACCTTCAAATTCAAAGCTTACAGAGTGAATAATAACTTCTCATTATATGGGGAAAGTGGTTTTGAGGTTGCTTGTTACATTTTTGAAGAAAATTAAGTTAAATCATATTTTCATATTATTCTGTTGGTAAAAAGAACAGTCTAAGAAGCCAGCAATATAATTTAACTGAATACTCCCTTATGACATTAGTAAAAATGTTTGGCCATCCTAACTTGCAGGAGCCTAGAGATACTGGTTATGAAAGATTAATGGACATTTGTCAAAATACAGCTCTATAATTTCGTTTTAGAAAATAACAACAACAACAAAAACCACAACAACACTACAAACCACTTATATGGACACTGACAAGAATGTATCCAGCAATACAAATGGTGTGATACATCAGGATCATTGCCACTACCAGATTTCTTCTAGAAGGATTTGGCAACTTTGAAAACCCGGCATATTATGTGATCTCGTTAGCACTCCATCTGCTAACGATAACCTGTGCAGATGTCTATGTGCCATTTTCCTTGCAATGGTGACTTGATTACTGTTGTAGCAAAGGTTATATAGTGGATAACTGACAGTATAAATGATATACATAGTTGTGAATTTTGTAGATTAAATTCTACCTATTATGAAGCACACAGATAAAATTTAAGTGATGATAAATTTCAGTAATAGATAATTCAGAGAATTTTAACCACGTTGGCAAACGGATTCAGCTGCAAATATCCCCAAGGCTATTCTCAGAGCTATATCATATAAGACCAGGGAAGCAATTATTCCAATTGAAAATAAAAATGATTCCTTTGCAAGTAGAAACCCTCAGAAGAAAAAGTCGATTTAAAAATAACTTTTTGAAACATATAATCTGAAATAAAATCTCATGCAGTTTCTGGCTTGGACTGATTTAAAAACTTGAATTCCAATCCAGCCTTTTTATTTACAAGCCTCCTCCTCTGTGGAAATTCCAGAAGGCAACAGATGTTGTTCAGGAAAAATGATCCAGTGTCGAGAGACAGAGCTTTCTCCATCCTCATGAAATTCCTTCTTAAAACATTTTGGTCTAATTTTATTATTTTTATTTCTTCTAACTTTAAATGTATAAAGTCAAGAATGGCCCCACCACTAGTTCTGCATCTGAGATGAGTATACAAGAACCTTTCTCCTGGTGAAGAGGTTTGAGTATTTATCAAGAAATACAGAGTGAATAATAAAATGCCAAATTTTTTTCTGTACCATACATTTTGTTAATAACTGTGGCTTTTTACATTTCAGAAAGCAGTAGAGAAGTCAGAGATAATTTGGGGACAGACACATACAACTATTCATTATGAAGTGAGTAGTAATCATCACTATGGGAATAGTTATTGAGTACTCCCCAAGTGGAGAGTCAGTGTACCAAATCGTAAACATGTTAGCCATTACCATGATAGGTTGTGTCACCCAAAAAGAAATAAAAGTGGATGGATCAGAGATTAATAATAGACTATTGAACGGTAAGGCTTGTGCACAGCCTTCATTGTTAGCTGAAGTTATCCTGGAAGAAAATGAGTATGTCCTCCCTTGATGCCACAGTTGAGAGATAAAATAATGATTGGTTTGAACAAAATACATTTTTAATGTCTTTTTGTCATTGTGTATCGAATGTAAATGACATAATTAAAAATTCAATTTTAATCATTTTAATCACCTAGTCATTTATTTGGGAAATACATATTGAGTATCTTTTATGTATCAGGTAGTATATTAACTGTCAGAGATATAATGATGAATAAAGAAGACAAAGCTTCACATCTAATGTGTGAGATAGAATAACAAGTAAACAAACCATAAAAAATGTCAGGTACTAATAAGGGCTCTGCAGAGAAATAATAAGAGTATAATGAAATAAATTGTGACTGGGAGGCAGCTTTAAGATTGAGTTGTTATGTCACTGAAGTACATTTCAACCGAGACCTGAATAGTAAAGAGGAATAGCTGTGAAAGGGACTTCTTGGCAGAGGGAATGGACAATATATAGATGCAAGGTGAGAAGGTGCTGGAAGCTTCTAGTAATAGGAAGAAAGGTGATTTATAAGAAACGGACAAGGAAAATAATAGTCACAACGAGGTACGTCATAAGGGGAACTGTCACAGAGGATTACGTAGGGCATGGTACGAAATTTGAATTTTATTATATATTCAAAGGAATTCAATGTAATCCAAAGACAAGCCAATTTTGATGTGGGTTTTCAAGGGACTGTTTTGGCTGCTGTGTAAAGAGTAGTATGTTGGAGAAGAACATGGAGAAGGAATCAGATGGGATTCTATTGCTGTAGTCCATTTGAAAAATGGTGGTGGGAATGGAAGTGGAGTAGTTTTCAAATTTGAGTATGTGCTAGAAAGAGAGTAGCTGGGAGCTGCTGATGAGTTACATGTGGGTGATAGGGAATAGAGGGAAAAAGGTATTAAGGATTTTTTTTCTCATATTAATATTTATCTGGTTATTTCATATAATTCTGACATTTTATCTAATGTCCAAATCTGTACATATTGCTCATCAACAGCTTTGGAGCATGGGCTATGTTGCTTCTTACATTTCACTTGTATAGCATATATTAAAAGAGTGAAAAGTGGGCAAAATTTTTCAATTCTAAAATAATTATAAAGATAAGTATCCAGATAAGACATTGCAAACAGTTTTCTATACATGGAAATCAAGATCTATAATGCAGCTTATTATTTGCTGTAATCTATAAGGATTTCTCAAGGATGGTTCTTAGGCTCTTGGTCTGAGCAGCTTGAGAATGGCTGCAGTAATTCACAAAAGCATCTCAGAGCACCCACTATAAATGCTTGACATCTGTATGCAATGACTGGACTTGAGATGTGAGCCCTTTTCCATGCCTAAGCGGTTTTTTATTCACACCTTATGGATTGCCACTTCTACCACAAATCATTTTCCACAAATGTTTCCCACTAGTTTTAAGCTCCATCTTGGTTATCTATCTTCTCTCTTCTAGAAGACGTCACTTCTATTTTTCTTTGATCATGGCAACATTTTTTTGAACCCTTACAACTTTACATATCTTCCATTCACATCCTCCCTTTCTTTTGGTGTTTTCTTTTTGACCATTTCCAACACATATGCTCTATATTCCCATTCGCCTATTTTCTCTTAGCAATTTGCTTTGTGAGTGATTCTCCCAGAGATCTCTTCTAGTGTATATTTCTTTTTGCATGTGTATTCCCACCCTTTGCCTGCAAACACAAGTATTTAAGTCTACTCTGTCTTAAAACAGTCTTTCCCTCAAGTTACCATTCTTTATCCCTTTTCTTCCTTGCCACAGAAACCACTTCTTGAAAAAGTAGTTTACTCTTGCAGCCTGCACTTCATTGCCACCTTTCTACCTCTTGTTGTTTAAATTTGTAGCCCACCACTTTCATGACTCCCTAATCAGCGATTCTACTCTAACTTCCCAAGTTTTCCTCCTCCTTCATCTGCTCGCAGAGTGGCCACCTCCGCCCTCCTGTGTGAGCTCCCCTTATTTCCAGAACATTAACCTATTTTTCCCACTGATTTTAAACTGTTTCACTTTTGTGCTCAATCTTCTTACTTTCTCCACATTCTATTCATTATGTTTTCCTTAAGTTTGTTTACTTCTTACTGTTACTGTCACGTCATCATCTCCCCTTTTCTCTGTTCACAAACTGTTCACCCACAAAGTTTTCCCTTTCCAAACTACTTCTCTACAGAGTGCTTATCTTGCATTTCCAGCTGTCAGATCTATTTCTATATCCTTTTTGGTGTTTTACTAGTACCTTAAACTTAACAGATATAAAAGTGAACACATTCTACCTCAAACCAATGATTTCTCTGGACTTGAACATTTTTATTTATGATAACATTGTTTTTTCAGTTATGTGGGCCAGAAACCGTCAGAGAAATAGTAGTATGTTTTTGCTGTTGCTCACACTTCCCAGTCATTTTAGTAACAAATAGCCCCTTCTTCTAGCTACCAAATCTTTTCATCTCTATCTCTGGATTTTGTCTTTCCTGTCTATTCTCTTTGCCAATTGCCAGTTCTTCTAACTTGAACTTTTACTCTGCTTCCCAGTCTGTCTTAGCAATTCTCATTTCTCTATAATAGAATTTGTGTATCCATTCTTATTTTCTACTTGTAACTTCCACATTAATCTTCCCTAAGCATGAAATTAATCATTTAATTCTCCATTGAGAAATGGTTTTCCATTGCCTAATAAATTAAATTATATACATCCAACCTAATGTATGATTGCAATTTCCCATTCCAAACTTATGCCCCATTACTTTTTTTTTATGTGTGTAGTCTCCACTCACATTACAATATTTATCAAACCCTGGATACTCCTTTCATTTTACAAAAAATATGCATTTATTAATTTCTCATACTATTTCCTCTGCCTGGTACATTTTATTCTCTGTCTCTATGTATTGAAACTTAAAAATCACCCTTCTATGTAGAGTTTTTCCTGATTTTTCCTGACTTCTGAAATTAAAAGTGATTGCCTCCCTTGAACAGGTTACCTCCTAATTAAAAGCAAGACAGAAACTACAGATGTGTTAGGTAAACTGGGTGATCATCTGACATGAAAGGGTAAATGTTAAAGTCAAGGCTGATGACTGGGTCTTTTAAACACAAGGTACCAAATACTAAATGGAGGCAGATAATTCTGCATTGGGAACAAATATGAGAAAACAATAAATAATGCAACAGATACAGTGTCTTGTCTTGAATTCTAGTTAATGGTCTCATTCTTCTTTCATCCCCTCCCATTGTTTTACATTAACAAATTCCACAAGTATGATATCCCTATCCGTAATATTGGCTCATCATGGCAGGAATTCTCATTGGTTGAGGCAGGAATGGGCAGCAGCATCTTTGCTGTAGGGAACGTATCCTAATCTTAGTGGAGGTGTCATGTATAAAGAAAGTACCTCAGAGATCACGAGCCACCACACCCACACCCAGCTGCCCTCCCTGACCAAGATATCTAGTAGTGTACATTTTCTCTCACACTAAATGATAAACTTTTTGCAGGCAGATGCTAGGTATTATTCATTATTGTATCTCCCAGATCACTTAACAGAGTGCATGATACATAGTTTAGGCTAAATAAATCTCTGTTATGATTGAATAAATAGGCAATTTGGATTAAAAAAAAGATCCACATGCTTTTCTTAATTACAGAATTATGGTAATTTTTTCTACTTGAGTATATTGTAAGATCCTCTTTATTAATAAGTCTTGAGGGCAGATACCATAATTTCCTACTTGCTTCTGAGAATTACTTAACAAAATAACTGACTCTACTCTCTTACGTATTAGAATATTAAAGACTGGAAAAACGATAATTTTAACCATTGACAATGGAATGTAGTTTTATTCCAGACCCCAGAGTTGTCTAATCTTTAAATTACATTTTTCGTGTGTGAATATAATGAGAACTTAAAGAGGGAGAAGAAAATATGAATGAATATAATTGATTACTTAAATTTCTTATTGAAGGGAAATTTATGCCCATGCAGATTATTTTGTTAAGAGACAAAATGAAGTATTTGACAAAATATATCAACCAATATTTCACTTTCTTTTCAAAAACAATTTAAGACCCATTAAAAGACAAACATAGGGAAACATATAAGAGGAGCTTAATTTAAATGATATATTTTTAAAGGAAATATTCATTTAAAAAAATCTATGAACTTATATCAGCTCAAGATGAATACAAAAATCCCTCTTGACAAGCAAAATTTTATATTTTTTCTAACCTCAGTTTAGATGCACGTTAAAGAATAACACGTACTAAAAGGGCTTAATTTTAACTATTGTGACTCTACTCTGTATCAGGCACTTTTTTAGTATATTGCATACCCTATATTAGTGATTATAAATGCTACCAAATGCTTTACACATATTAGCTCTAATATCTCAATAACCTTGCAAGGAAAACATTGTTATCTTCACTAGACATAATAAAAAACTAAAACTCTTATAAATTAATGTCAGCCTAGAGATGAATATAGGTGTGCCTAACTCCAAGCACTTTTATGTCATCATACAGATAATATTTTCCATCCATGGTGCAATATTTGATATAGCATGTTGTGGCAAGTTTTATGTATTTAATCTCCTTTTTTTGCTTTTCTCTAAACTTAGATATATGTCAAATAAAAGTAGGTTGACAAGAGATGACCTGTTTTCCACCAATGAGGAAGCTTTCTTGTGTAAACAATAATCTTGCTTTAGATATTTTTAGTAAAATGCTTCATGCATAAGAACTGGTTCTTTTACTCCCACACACATGTACACAGGCAAATTATATGTTTTACATAGTTAGAATTCCAACAAGAGGGACAAGTAAACCAGAAATCAGTATTACTTAAAGAGATAGAAACACAAACGAAATGTTAGCAAAGATTTAAGAATCTCAGGTATAAAACAAAAGTAGAATTCTTACTATAAAAGTGCTCTGAAAATCAGAAGATAGCTATCAAGTCCTACCTAAACACTCGAAGAAAGCACTTACTGTTTACTATTGCTTCATACACTGTATCTGAGCAAGCCCATCTGCTATTAACAGATGCTTAGTTGTCAAAGAGAGGAATTGTTTCATTCTTTATAGTGAAATTATATAAAGAAGTGATTTGTGTCATCATTTATGGATTAATAACTGATAACCACAAATTGGTCCAGGTCAAATGGTGACTCTTCTGGAGAGGTCCATAAGAAAAGAATCAATAGTGTAGATGTTTGTAGGGTTTATCACAAGAAGGCAATGGGTAATTTAGGTGTTATATCAAGAGAAGTTATTCAACAATTCATGTGCCATAAATAGAATTAGGTTCTTCAATTAAATAATGCCTGTTTATTTGTCTTTGTAAGTGTGGCATCATAAAACGAAACAAAATATTGGGGTCCTTTTGACAGGCCCCTCTGTTTGGTAGAGATCTAAAATTGGAGGATCCACTATTTACATGCTTGTAGGATAGTTAGTCCAGCTGGATCCACTTACAAGCAGGGATCTTGCAGTCCTGCTTTCCTTCATTAGATTACAGCACTGAATCTGTCTCTTTGCCCCTGTCTTAGTCTGTTTGGGATGCTGTAACAAAAATGCCATAAATTGGGTAGCTTACAAAAAACAGACATTTTTTTGTCACAGTCCTGGAAGATGGGAAATCCAAGATCAAGGCTCCAGCAGATTTGATGTCAGTGATGACCTTCTCACTGTAACTTCACATGGTGGGAAGGGTGAGGGATCTCTCTTGGGTCTCTTTTATAAGGGCACTGATCCCATTCATGAGGACTCCACCTTCATGACCTAATCAATGTCCAAAGGCTTCACTTCATAATATCATCGCCTTGGGGGTTAGGATTTCAACTTGTGAATTTTGGGAGGACACAAACATTCAGACCATAGCAGTACCTATAATAAATGGGATTAATATAACACAAACAAATATATTATATGATTCAAGTGGAGGTTGTGCACTAAGTCTGTAGAATCAACATAGAGAGCTAAATTAAGTGATAAATTATTCTAAACCCACTTTGAGTTTTGAATATTAGCATAATATTAAGTGGATCATAGACAAATCTACGTGACTGTTGGCATACTTAAATATAGCCTCTATCTGAAGGCATTATTTTCCTAAACACAATCTTAACAGACTATATTGATAATGTCACATGATCTCATGTATTTATTTTACCAGCAGTTAAGAAAATAATAATAATAATAAAAAAGACTACCAATAGTTTAAAGATGAAAAAAAAATTCGTTTTATTTTGAACAGTATTTTTGAAAATGTATTTCTCAGGAATAATGGGTCTATAAGCTGTTAGTAAATATTAGGTGAAATTTAAGTGCTGAGGATAAATATGTCTGAGAAAATATGGGTTAAAAAAGTTAAAGTGGTCTCTTGCAGGACATCTTAGAAGTTTTAAAATGCTAATGAGGGGCTGCTGGCTTTGGGTAAGAGAGAGTCCCATCTTGTCTCTCTTATTGAATGTAACTTCCATAGTAGAGCCAAATGCATGGAGCAGCTATTTGAGATCTCTTAAAAGCACACGGAAGTTGAAATGGATGGGTTGGGGAAGATTACCAGCCAGAATCAAAGGACTGCTGACATAGCTGTGAATGTACCATCCTACCCCCTATTTCACCTCCTGGCCTGGATTCAAGGCAGCCGGAATCCATAAGTGGACTTCTATGGGGTCAGAAGGAGTTCTAGGAGAAGTCCTCTAGTTTAGATTTGAAGAAGGAAGGGCTCTGGCAGTGACAGTGGGGCAGTAAGTACATGCAGTCATCTAAAATTCTGAAGAAAAGGAAGCTGCTTCTCCATTCAGAGGAGCTGCAGTCCAAGAGGGTGGGAGTGAGGCTCTGTTTGTTTTCTCTTTATCCTTCTGCCCTATTGGCTACAGGCCTGAGTGCATTGGAGGGAAGTACACAGCAGAGGAAGGTAAAGTCCCAGCGTTCTGGTCATAGGCCAAAAAAGGGGAGTCTAAGAGGTCAAAAGTACAAGGAAGATCATGAAGCTCAGAAAAGTGACCCAACAAAGATGTGCTCAGCCCAGAGCTGCACATGTAATATGCATGGATCTGATCGTGAACAATATACTAAAGACTTGGAGAACCATGGGAAGCAACAGACCATTGCTCAAATCTCAGAATGGCCATAGGTGGTGCATCCATGGGATAGATCCTAAAAATACTTCAAGGACTTTGAAAACAGAAATCATATTGAAACAATAAACCACACAAGACTGATTTGAATATGTGGCTGGCACCAAACAGGGTTCACCAGATATTGACATTCTCCAAAGGATTAAAACAAGTCTCATGTCATAATATTTAAAATGTCCAGGATACAGTCCAAACTTATTTGGCACACAATACCTACAAGACTTTTGAGGTAAATACAGGAGCTTTGGGGATTGGTAAAAAGCACAAGTGGGCTTTTTCTGTTCTTATGAAGGCTCAACTTAAAAGACAAGTTGCACAAGTTGTCCTCAATTTTAAGGCAGTTGTTTTTAACTCTTCGAAGAACTGAGTTCTGACCTGAATGATAGTAAGGTGATGACCCATCCATCCAACTACATTATCTTCAATTTGCTTCCTTATGTCAAAGAGATCTTCAGATAAGATAGAAATCTAAAGATTCCTATGTTCTGGATTGTGAGCTGTTTGTCTTTGAAATGTTTTCTTTCCCTTTGGATACATAGCTTCAATTAGTTTAAGAGAAAAATATTTTTAAAAAGTTCCTATCAAGCTGTGAGTATCAGCTTACAATATGGCCAAAACTCGAGAGTAGCTAAAAGAGCTACTTAAAAAAAAGAAAAAAATCCTTTCAAATATTTTGTCAAGTTTCATCTGGGACAAACAGTAAATATTTCTGGCAGTAATGAACACCAAACCCCCGTCCCCTGCAAAGAAAAAAAAAAATAGTACTACCCTCCCAAGATCCAGTGCCACTTGCATATATAACTAAGAGAAAGAAGGACTTAGACAATCCCCCAAGACCTGGCAGCAGTCAGTAGCACCCTAGCCACATTTCTCTCTATCTATTTTTGGGGCCCCCAATCTGATGGACAAACTGCCTGCATATGCAAGCACCAACAACCTGCATGTCCCAAGAAGGCAGAAAGCCAAGCCAGGTTCTTAGGACACAAGACAAGACAAACAAGAAGGCAATAGCTGTCCCTAAGAGAGAAAGGATTGACAACAAATGGGTACCCCAAAACCAAATTCATAAGAGTCTGAACTTGGAAAGGAAGGGACAAATTTTTACTTTGCTTTCTCAGCTAGGCACTATAGAGATCCAGAAGAGCTAACTCTGATAAAAATTCTCACTTTGTCAGCTCTTGCCAGTTTTCCCAGGATCCCATCTGCAGGATTCAGAGTGAGTGGAGTTTAAAGTAGGGAGTATAGCTCTATTACCTACTAGAATTTTGTACAGTTTTCCACTAATATGAATTTTAATTTCCCCTTGACTGTAAGGGAATAACTGGTAGCAGTTTAGTGGAGAACCCCTTGGAGTTAACCCTGGAAAAAGCCCATCTGGGGACCCTCCTTCAAGGGTAGTTATGGTGGCATTGGAATTTGTGTGGAAGGATTTGACAAAACCTTCAAAGACAATCTTTTTTCCAATGTCCTGTTTGATTGCAAATGAGACACCAATTTCTGGGACAGTGTTTTATGATGGACCTGCAGGAGGGGGAGGTCCAGGTGTTTTAGGTTTCTGGCCTTGGAGCTGTTGCAGCTGTCAGGCAGTTAACTTGTTCGACTTTTGTTTACAATCTTATGGTCTCTTCAGAGTGAAAGGAAATTCAGATAGAAAATTAGTAGACTGAGTACTTAAGTAAAGGAGGCTAGAGGGGAGTGGTAGGAGTCACATCAGTCTTACATTGTTTTGTTTCCGGTACCTTTTGTGTCGTTAATTTTTCATTAGTCATGTGCAATAAATCTTTCAATGAAGCTATTTGGAATCTTAAAGCCTTTTGGAGGCTTCTGCATGCAAATTAAAATTGGTATCCCATTTTCTTTGTTAGATTTGGGAACGCTTGCTTTTTTTTTTTTTTTTTTTTTTTTTTTTTATCTTTTAAGGAAATTTTATTTGACCATCAGATACAATGCCTCCCAGTCATTCTGTGAATGTGCATGGAATTAAGTTGACTTATTTTGACCATAGTGTTTTTTTTGTTTTGTTTTTTTTTTTAATTTATTTTTAATTTATTGGGGGTGACAATTGTTAGTAGAATTACATAGATTTCAGTTGTGCAATTCTGTATCACATCATCCATAAATCACACTGTGTGTTCACCACCCAGAGTCAGCTCCCCTTCCATCACCGTACATTTGATCCCCCTCACCCTCATCCCCCACCCCCCAACCCCCTTACGCTCTGGTAACCACCAAATTACGTTCCCCAGATTAATTTTCAAAACCCCGTGGCCATCCTGTGGTCACCGACTGCCCTCCAATCCCCTCACCCTCCCCTCCACCCCCCACCCCCCCCCGCCCATCTAGCAACCCTCAGTTTTTCCTCATTGTCTCCCAAACTGTTTCTGATTAGTTCATTCACTTATTCTTTTCTTTAGAATCAGCAAATAAGTGAGATCATATGGTACTTATCTTTCTCTGTCTGACTTATTTCACTTAACATAATGTTCTCTAGATCCATCCATGTTGTTGCAAATGGTAAGATTTCTTTCTTCCTTATGGCTGCATAATACTCCATTGTATAAATGTACCACAGTTTCTTAATCCAGTCATCTACCGATGGGCATTTTGGTTGTTTCCATGTCTTAGCTATTGTGTATAGTGCTGCAATAAACATAGGAGTGCACAGAGATTTTTGAATTGAAGTTCTGGATTTCTCCGGATAGATACCTAGGAGTGGAATTACTGGATCATAAGGTAGTTCCATTTTCAGAATTTTGAGATACCTCCATACTGTTTTCCATAGCGGCTGCACCAGTCTGCAATCCCACCAACAGTGCACAAGCGTTCCCTTTTCTCCACATCCGCGCCAGCACTTGTTGTTTGTTGATTTATTGATGATAGCCATTCTGACTGGGGTGAGGTGGTATCTCATTGTGGTTTTTATTTGCATTTCTCTGATGGTTAGTGAGGTTGAGCATTTCTTCATATGTCTGTTTGCCATCTGTATGTCCTTTTCAGAAAAATGTCTCTTCAAGTCCTCTGCCCATTTTTAATTGGATCGTTTGTTTTTTTGGAGTTGGGTTGAGTAAGTTTTCCATAGATTTGTGATATTAATCCCTTATCAGATATATCATTGGCAAATATCTTTTCCCATTCAGTAGGATCCCTTCTTGTTTTATTGATGGTTTCCTTTGCTGTGAAAAAACTTTTTAGTTTGATATAATCCCACATGTTTATTCTTTCTCTTAGTTCCCTCGCGCGAGGGTGTATATCAGTAAAAATCTTACTCCGGGTAATGTCTGAGAAGTTTCTTCCTATATTTTCTTCTAGGTATTTTATGGTTTCAGACCTTACATTTAAGTCTTTAAGCCATTTTGAATTTATTTTTGTATATGGTGTAAGGAGGTGGTCCAACTTCATTTTTTTGCATGTGTCTGTCCAGGTTTCCCAGCACCATTTATTGAATAGACTGTCATTACTCCATCGTACATTCTTGCTTCCATTGTCGTAGATTAAATGGCCATATAGGCGTGGATTTATTTCTGGACTCTCTATTCTGTTCCATTGATCTATGTGTCTGTTTTTATGCCAGTACCATGCTGTTTTGATTACTGTAGCCTTGTAGTATAATTTGAAGTCAGGTATTGTTATACCTCCCACTTTGTTCTTATTTCTCAAGATTGCCTTTGCTATTCGGGGTCTTTTATGGTCCCATATAAATTTTAGGATTATATGTTCTATTTTTGTGAAAAACGACGTTGGCAGTTTGATAGGAATTGCATTGAATATGTATATTGCCTTAGGCAGTATGGACATTTTAACTATATTAATTGGGAACGCTTGCTTTTAACTGAACTTCTTAAATGAACCACCTCGTCTAATTGGAACATTCCCCATAGTGGCCACTGTAATTCTAAGTTGTCTTAAGATTTTGCCATTTTTGTAGATATATACAGCTTTGGGACCACAGTTCTTAAACATAAAATAAGCAGGTGTCCCAGAAGGTGGCACATGGAAATCTTTGAAACTTCTAGGATCCCATTTCTTTAGCTAAGCCTTGGGTCTCTCAAAGACAAATTAATACCTAAAAGGGATGTGCCCCAGGATTGGGGGATTTTGTGGTGTTTCACATTATACTTCATTGCATGGGAGTTATCTTAAAGTTGAGGGTGACCTAGTGTCAATCTAACCCTTTCTGTGACCAACTTATCCTAGCACTAGAGTCTAGAGTTATGTGGTGAGTGCTCAAACAGCTTGAAGGACCCAACCTGTGCCCACCAATTTTATAGCATTGACTTCTAGTATTCCCATTAGCAAGAAATCTATTATTCCTTTTAAGAGGTTTCTTTATAGTGGTAGAAGTCTTGATGGCTTTTAATAGTCTGACTTATGCCTAGTCTATTTTGATTTTGATGGTTAAAACAGTCTGAATTTCTATCGTAGTTTATTTTCAAAAGTCCTCCAATGGTTTATATTGCTGTCATGCGGGGTGGCCTGCGAGGTCTCTGCTCCCGCTCCCTACATAAGAACGCAGGACATGGTGGTGAGGCCAAAAAGGAACACCCACGGAGCCATAGGTAGGGGAGTCATACCACTATATTCTCGCTGGTGGCTGGGTTGGAGACACAGGAAGCAGGAGCCACACTGTTCGCAGCCCTCACTGCACCGCTTGTAGGCTCAGCCACCATATTCTTGTTAGTCCCCATTTTCTGTTAGTGTAGCCACAGCAGTTATATTAGTGGCCAATGGCTCACTGGTTACAAGTGACGGCCAACTAGCCACAGCTGATGGCCATCCAATCACAGTTAATGGCCATTTACTACCTGAGCCAGCACCTTTCTACGTGAGGCCGAGAGCCTGGAAACTGCACTCCTGGCTCTGTCCCCACACTCCATCCCTACAGGGTCTCGCCTCACAATCTACATGACAAGCATCTTCCACAAGGGGCCCTGTGTGAGGAGCCTGGAGGTGAATGCAATATCCTGGACACAGCCAGGCTCTCTGGGCAAAGCCAGGGTTTCTCAGGGCACCACCAGTCCTTCTGGGCACAGCCAGACTTCCTGGGCTTCTTAGGGTGCCACGAGTCTCCCTGGGCACAGCCAGGGCCTCTCACGGCACCACCAGTCCTGGGCACAGCCAGACTTCTGGGCTTCTTAGGGTACCACCAGGCTCCCCGGACACAGCCAGGGCCTCTCAGGGCACTGCCACTCTCTCTGGGCCTCTCACGGTACCGTGCTGGAACAACAGCGACTCACGGTCAAGGTGCTTAAATATTCTTGATGGCGGCCGGTCAAGACACAAAAGCAAACATCCACTAGTTCCACTACATGGTGGTATGTTCAAGCAGTCCATTAAATTAGGGATGGAAGGCAATTCTCCATAGTCCATAGTCATTCGCCAGGGCTGTCCTGGGGGTGAGGGACGACCTTCACTTCACCCTCAGCTCCCACGGAGGACTCAGCAAGTGTTTCCTCCTGGGACTACAAGTCCTGCATCCGGGCTGCCTCAGCAAGAACCTCCCAGCCCACAGGGCCGCAAGGACCTTCGCTTTCTCTGGCCTTTGCTGGTTGGGGAACCGTCCACCTCTTCCCACCCCTCCATGGGGGTCCAGCTCTCCGGCAGCTGCTCCTCCTGGTCTTCCTGCAACTGAGTGTTCATATGCATAAACTGCTCCACCGTCCTTCGGAGAGCTTTGGCGGGCACCATACCCTGCTTGCTTGCCATTTGTCACGTAGGGTGGCCTGCGGGGTCTGTAATCCCGCTCCCCACACAAGAACACAGGATATGGTGAGGCCAAAAAGGAACACCCACAGAGCCATAGGTAGGGGAGTCATACCACTATAATCTCACAGGAGGCTGGATTCACACGACGTGCAACCTGCTATCCGCTTTTCTGCCAACAGATTGACTCTGCTTGCTAGTTGCAATCCGCGGTACTCACTGCAATCCGTGCTTGCCAGCCACCATCTTCTTGCTAGCCCCCATTTTCTGCTAGTGTAGCCACAGTAGTTATATTAGTGGCCAATGGTTTACTGGTTACAAGTGATGGCCAACTAGCCACAGCTGATGGTCATCCAATCACAGTTGATGGCCATTTACTACCTGAGCCAGCACCTTTCCACGTGAGGCCGAGAGCCTGGAAACTGCACTCCTGGCTCTGTCTCCACAATTGCTGACGTACCTTAAGGCTTTGTGGATTCCCTAACATTAGCTGTAACCGATTGGGGACTCCCAATATAACTATCCTGGATCTTGACTAAAACCCCAGAACCTTCCCTGGAACAATCAATCAATCAATCAGAATAAAGTTTGTTTAGCTCCGGGAGCTGCTCACGAGGGAGTGGAGCTCAAATCTGAGAGTGACTTGCCCATAGCCCTCAGTGACAGCAGCTCTTCCTCTGTGTGTCTCTTTGTCCTGAAGGCCAAAGGCTGTTCGCAGTGAGTTTTGGACCCCATTCCTCGCCACCAAAAACTGTTGCAAATGATTAAATAGAACAATTCAGGTGATACAGAAAACTTTAACTTTATTTAACACTTCATGAAGTAGACAGTCTCCTATGGAGAACTGCAAAATGGGGTGGAAGGCAGAAAGCTTTCATAGGATAAAGAATAAAGAACAAGGAAGAAAACAATAGAAAATGTTTGATTTGCTGGGGCCACACAGTCCCTGGTTTGGGGTGAGAAGTCCCAGTTGGCTTGGCATTTGGGGATTGGCTGACTGGATACCTTGTATGCTTTTCTGGTCAAGTGGACCATTTACAGGGCCACAAAAGTTACCTCAGTTTTGGTTTGCTGATGTGACACACTAGGCAGGTGTGGCTCCACCTTGGGCCTAGAAAGTTATTTCAATACAGATAAATTGTCATAGTCTAATTTGAAATGTGTGTTGAAGCTGTCGTATAACTTGATCATCTGTTATTCTAGGTGAATAAGGGTTTAAGTCGAATTCAACATTTGTTCAGGTATTAGTTTTACTGTCCATAAATAACAGAAAGACAATGGAAGAAAAGGGTAACCATGAGTGAAAAATAAATCTCACATTGGCTTCATGCCTCGGACTAATGAAGGAAAAGAAGATGGGCTAAAATGAACAATAATTCAAAAGGGGAAACTGTATATATTTTAATTGATTTTATCCATAGGGTTCATAACCCTGAGATATCAGAACTTGTGACCAAAATCGGGTTTGTCAAGTCCACAGCAGAGATGTTACCTTGGGCACTATGCACATCTGAAACTCAGGTTTCTCAGAAAATAAATTATAGAATAATTTATTATTATATAAGTTACACACACACACACACACACACACACACACACACACACACATTTCTTGACTTGGCCCAGTCCAGCAGTAGCCAACTTCCTGTCTTTTACTAGCATATTGGCCCAGGAGTCATAATTCAAGACGGATTGCACTTTCCTTTTAAAATATGAGTCATGGTAGAGAAAATGCATTTGGATAACTACACAATTTTTCTGATACTCTCAAATAATTAATTACCTCTATCCAGAAAAAAAA
The DNA here is from genome assembly GCF_004115265.2 of Rhinolophus ferrumequinum. Lineage (NCBI taxonomy): Eukaryota > Metazoa > Chordata > Mammalia > Chiroptera > Rhinolophidae > Rhinolophus > Rhinolophus ferrumequinum. Next base: position 71,128,263 of record NC_046287.1, on the reverse strand, counting down.
TACTTAAAACTAGTAGTGACAACTAATTAAACTTACCAACTCAATTAATTTACTTAGCTTTCAATTTTAAAAAGTATCACTCCTTCCTAATAATATTTATTAATCTCCTAATAGTTCAGATTTTAGGAAAATTTAAAAAAAAAACAAAAAAAAACAAGAGGTGCATTCGCATTTAGGTGCCACAATGGTAATTCTGTGAAAGATATTTTAAGCATATTTTTACAAAACAAAAAAATTATGTTATAACATTATTTTTACTCTTTTTATTTCCTTCTATTTATGGGAAAAGCTTACAAATGCTTAATCTATCACATACAGTCCTTGTGTTTCCTTATTTTATGAATTTTTCCTTCTATGTAGACAGCATTATATAAAAGCCGGCAATCCAGTGCAGTCAGGTTTCATCACTGGTACTTGTATGTGTGCTTGGCAGAAGTACGTCACCATTTCTGAACTTCAGTTTCCTTACTTGTAAGGTGGGAATAATCTCTGCGCTGCCTACATCGCCAAGTTATTGTGAGGATCCAATGAAATTATCACACTCGGTAAAATGAGATACTGTAAAAACTTTAATTCCTATCATCATCATGATTGTAACCTCTTTCATATTCCCTATTAATCCATGCCTGTCGAAATATCACTTTAATTAAATTGTCACAGTTTATTTCTATGCCAACTTTACATTTACACATTGTTTCTTTAATCTTGGTATTTGTGTTGCTTCTTTAAGGGTTCATATTAATAATGTGTGGATATGAGCATAAGATATCACAACATCTACCTTGGGGCTTTATGCATCACTTGTACTTAGTAAATAAAACTTCACTGACAGGAACCCATTAACCCCAGTGCAAGGGTGGGTAGATGGATATGTCCATTTCCCGCTCAAAGCCTTCATTGGTTTGCGATGTTCAGTGTAGAGTGAAAAAAGAAGACCCTGGAACCAGACCACCTATGTTATATCCCAACTCGCTCATTTCCTAGTTCTATGAACTTAGACAAGTGACCTAAACTTCTCTGCACTCTGTTCCTTTGGTAAAATGAGGATGCTATCAGGATCTATTTCATAGGATTGTTGTGAAGTTTAAAGCATGTGAAGTACTTAAAATACTACGTGGCACATAGTAAGTGCTTAATGAGCTTCATGTGTTATATGAACACATGAAATCTATAGGAAGATTTTGTGATTTGGCCAATACTTACCTCACTTTGACTATTCTACAATCTCCCCTCTGCTAAACTTTTTCTCACACACACACGTTTTTAATCCAGCCATACATGTTTTCATTAAATGCTTGAATCATGGAATTTGGACTATTTTATCCCACCTTAAGGCATTCATACCTATTTCTCATCTGCTTGGAATAATCTGTCCACTTCTTAATTCCTACTTGTCTTTCAGAGCTCAAGTAAAATATCATTTCCCTGGGGATGTCCTCCCTAATCCACAAAATTGGGTCAAATCTCCCTGTTAATCATTGACATAGCTCCCTGTACTTTATGTTTAGAGCACTTATCACAATCACTATGAAGTGATTAATTTTCAATTCATAATTTATTACCTGTTATACTAAAATTCCTTTGTTTACTTCTGTATTCCTAGAACTTACAGCGATAGATAATCTGTAAAATACATAAATACAAGAATAAGTAATCAAATCACTTGGTAATCTCACAGGCTAAACTTTTTTATCCAATTTTTAAAATTAAATTTATTGGGGTGACAATTGTTAGTACAATTACGTAGGTTTCAGGTGTACGATTCTATAATATGTCATTTATATATCACATTGTATGTTCACCACCCAAAGTCAGTCTCCTTCCATCACCATATATCTGACCCCCTTTACCGTCTTCTACCATTCCTTCTCCCCTTACTCTCTGCTAACCACTAAATTGTTGTCTGGATCTATGAGTTTTTGTTTCTTTCTTTGTCTTGTTCCTTTATTGCTTTCAGTTTTATATCCCACATATGAGTGAAGTCATATGGTTCTGGACTTTCTCTGTCTGACTTATTTCGCTTAGGATAACAATCTCAAGATCCATTGATGGCTCAACTTTAATTGATTAAAAAATGCCACATTTCAAAATTAAAAAAAAAAAAAAACCTCAGTTTAGAGTATATTTAAATTGTATATACCAAATGAGATAATACATGAAAAATCATTTTGTACCTACTTAATACTATACAAATTTAAAGCATTATTGTGATTACTTTTACCCAGTATCATTTGATTTTCTAAAGACCAAAATTTAAAAAAAATAAATAAAAAATGCATGATCTGTAAAGTTTCCTATATAATTCATTCTCCAGCACAAATCATATAGGTTGGGGAAAGGCTATCAGAAAGCTGTCCATACACAAGTAGAATTTTAGAAAATGAAGAGGGTGTTCAAAATCTTTCTATAGCGCATTTTGGAGGAAAGCATATTGGATAATTATTAAGTAACATGTCTCTAGTCTAAATTAGACTTGAAAAAACTGATCAACCTCCCATTCAAGGAAGAGCACTGAACAGGTTTCATTAACATCTGGTATTTCCCAGCTCACTTTTCTCATTATTAAAGGCAATAAATGGCTGGGTTAAGATTATTCTCAAAGGGTCTTTAGAAGAGAATTGACCAGGTCTGTTTATTACTTTGCTTTCAAAATGTTGCCCAAAATATCCTTTAGTAATCAATGCATGACTAGCATTCTAGAACCTATTAAGAACAAAGAATTTGGAATCTGCTTGCTCTAGGCTTCACTCCTAGTGGAAAGTCTGTTAATTAATTTTCTAAGAAACCTTTTATATAAGGGGTCTATTTAAAATATTCATTCTTCCTTGAAATTTAGTTCAAGGAAAAAGTTTGCCCAGTGCCAAGTTTACAGATAGATAAACTTGTATATTTTCTCTGATTAGTCAGAATTCTGTATAATTCAAAATATTTCCACATGTTCATTTTCTTTTTATATAATCTTGACTGCCTGTGGCAACTAACTTACTCTAATTTTTCATGAACATCTATATATTTACACTTACTGAGAGTTTTGTTCTATGATCAATGTAATTTAATTACTCTGTGTAATATACTGTTAAATCTGGGTGGTGAGCATACAATGTGATATATAGATGATGTATTATAGAATTGTACACTTGAAACCTATGTAATTTTACTAACCATCACTTTTTAAAATTTAATTTAAAAAAAGTATCTTGTAAGGGGCCTCAAAAATCAAGCATATATATGTAAATTCTAATTTCAAAACAAGGAGAGAAACTGACTTGAACTCCATGCATTGCCTGTTGTATATGGCTGATAATTCCAAGCTCCAGACATTCCCCAAGGTTACTTGATGCTCAGAAAGCTTTAAGGAACCAGATTGATTATTTTCTTTTTCCCTCATGTAACGACCATTTTGATAAAAATATGCTTTGCCACTTTTCCCTGAAGCATCAAGAAAGGAATGTAACGATAATTGATTAGATTTTAACTCCAGCATCGTTCTGTCCTGTCCTCTTTTACATTGGCTTGCCCTCAAGGACATGCCCCCTTTCCAAGCTGTATGGTATGCGCTCAACCAACCATGTAGCAAATGACATTGCAGAGCCAGTGAGACACTGTCTGGAGGTTGAGCAATGATCTTTCCCCTTCCCATTTTTCACTAATTAAAGAAAAATGGCAGGGAATCCTGGCAGAAGACAAAGACAATGCAATTTTGAGTCTGTTGGTTCTAATTACTCCACTAATTACCTTGATGTTGGCCAAGTTACTTAGTTTCTTTGTACCTCAGCATCTTCTCATGTCAAGTCTTTGTAATGCTGTTATGAGCGTTACATGAAACCACGTATATGAACAGCCAGCCAGAGGTAGGTGTTTTCAAGGATTGATTATCAGCGTTAGCGCTGTTGCCAGTCATAAGCTCACTGGTGGCCTCTGCATGTCCTCTTTACTCTCCTTAGTGAGGTGAAATGGGTAAGTGTATGATTTTGTGGTTCCAAGGAGGAAGCTAAAAGAAAATCCTAATTCAAACAACCCGATAAACCAACACTGAGAACCCTAATATCTTTTCACTTAGATGCATTAAATTGGAGGAGTTAAAAAATAAGCATGTAATAAACCTATTAGCCATGGCTGGTCAAGGATGAAAATGTGTGAAAGCTCCTTTCACCAATGAAACCTTTCCTTTTAGGCTTCTCCCAGGCCATTGCCCTCATTGTGGTCATGGATAGCTGGGGTTTTCTCCTTGTAGGCTTCCCTCCTACTCTGTCTGCCTCTATGATCTTCCCTCAAGATCCATCTGTTCTCTCTACACAAGACTCTGTTAGTTACATTGATAAACTCACTTTTGGTGTGGTGTTAATGGCTGACATTGACTTCCTTTAATAAATCTTCTAGGTGACATTTCCCTTTGAATAGGACTTTTAGCAGATGAAGTGGGTAGCATTTTGGAATATGAGTCCTTTTGGGTTTCACCTTGGTAACATTTACCAAAAGATTTTTTAAATTGAATACTAATTATAAAAGATGTTGATGTAACTAGGGAAAATATGATTAAGTGCACTGTGGAGAAGCTAGGTTAAACAAAATTAAGCAGATTCATTTACTGTAATTCTGTTCAGAGCCCTTAATAGGCAATGTGTAACTGTGTACATGGAGACACTAGATTATGCAAAAACATTAATTCAATAACTATTTACCGAGCAACTCCTATGTACCAGGCACCGTTCTAGATGCTGATGATACAGTGTTGAATAAGACAGATAAGAACTTTGTTCTCATGGAACTGACAATCCAGTGCCAAAGTTGTGGTAGAGGAAGGCAGAAAATACATATGTACATAAACATGTAAATGAGATGTTTTGAGATAATGTTAAGTTTTAAGGAGAAAATAAAATACAATGATATGGTAGAGATTAACTGGTGAGAAAAGGCTACTTTAGATGGAGTGATCTGAAAACTTCTCTGATTGACAAGAAGGAAAGAATCCGGAGTGGCTGGTTGGCTCAGTTGGTTAGAGCACAGTCCTCATAATACCAAGGTCGCATGGGCCAGTGAGCTGCGCCCTCCACAACTAGATTGAAAATAATGGCTTGACTTGGAGCTGATGGGTCCTGGAAAAACACATTGTTCCCCAATTAAAAAAAAAAAAAGAAAAGAAAAGAAAAAAGAAAGAGTCGTTCCTACAAAGTTCTGAGATAGGAGGATTTAAAGAAAGAAAGAGGAAAGAGTCAAGGTGGGAATGAGATTAGCACTTTCACTATCATATAACATTGACTTTGGAAATATTTTTCCCTAAACTTCACAGAAGAATAATGTTGCACAGAACATAATCAGAGAAAAAGTACTCTGAAGCATAGGCAACCCTACACTGTTAAGAGTAAGTCCCTCTCTGCCTCCTGCCATCACCGTGAGGTGGGCTGAAATACCTATTTCATAGATATGTTACAAGATTTTCAAAAAAAGCCAAATGGAATATTTAGTACATGAAGATACTCAATAGCTGTCAATTTCTTTCCACTCTTTCACATTGAAAATCATGCAAGGAAAAAGATATTCAATCTTTAGAATATACTTTCACTGTTTACCAGTCTCCACTGCTAAGTATTCTCCCTAGTTTATTCATGCTAAGTCACTTAATCTTATTATTATTAAAATGTTATTTCATACTACCAATATCAGAGAAAGAAAAGTAGGTATATAAGTTATAAAATGCACAAATATTTTTTATTTCCATAATAAAAATGAATTATTTTCCCCCCACTAAATGATATTCTCAGAAACTTATCATTGAGTTCAGATAAGATCCTAGAGTAACTATTCATGTTTTGTTTTGTTTTTCCTGAAAATGAGTTTTAATCATAAAGACATGTATTAGTAAATACATAGACCATTCTAAATATAATTATAGATCACTTGGTCTATTAATTCCATAAGAAGAAACACAATCCCAGGTTATTTAAATTAAATTGAGTCTCTTATTTAACAAAAGGTTAAAAAAAAAGTATTAATCTTTCAATTTATTCATGAGGAAAATGTTAGGTGAACTTTTCTTAGTGACTCATTTTCCACAATTTCAAAGAAAAAAGCTAGAAATGAAGTTGATTTTAGACATGAACAGAATATTATCTGTCAAAACAAATACTTTCATATGACTTAGACAGGACCTATTTAAAGAAATTATAAAGATTTCTGTCTAAAAAATTTTAATCTTAAACGTACAGTATTAACAAGTTTCACACCTTTTATTTCCATTAGTATAGGCAACTTAGAGGTAAAATAAGATTATGCTTAAGTAATTTGTTTTCATCCTTGCTGCCACAGAATTCATGTGGGGATTTTTGACAGGCAAATTAGTCAAATATAGGATAAATGAGTAAAATGGAAATTAGAGGGCTAGTGTAATAAGGCAAATTGTAAAATGACTAAGGTTTTTAAAAAATAAAATAATGCATGTTCATTCAAAAACAAAACAGTAGAGAAGGGTAGAAAGGGAAAGATCTTCTACTGTCCCAAACCCACAGTCCTACTTTGCAGGGGTAGTCATTACTAATAGCATATTTTGAATGCTTTAAAACATTTGAAATATAGGCAAATACATCAAATATATTTTACACAAATGGTTGCATTATTAAACATAGTAGTTGTCACCTGTTTTTTTTTTCTTTTTGTAACTTTTCAATATATTTTGGAAAATATTTCTATCAGAGCCTAGCTTCTCTTATTAATGATGTTTGTTTTACATTTACTAGATTTGTCACAATTTGTTTGGCTAATCTCCAGTTCTGGTGAGTGTTTAATTATCTCTACTATTTGTTTTCACCAACAATGCTATTGTGAAAATATACCTGCTAGTCTTGTCATGTTGTCCATTGGTTGCTTTTGGTCCCTAACATCTGCTCAACTTTATGTAGAATTAGGCTGCATAGCCTATAGAAGTGGTTTGAACACGCCCCAATGAAAAGAGCTGCAACTGAGTGTGTCAAACAATAAGAGGCAGGAGAGTAATAAGGACACTGGCTGTGCTATGCTTTCCATACTACCTACTGCTTCCTTAAAGCTGTTACTCTTGGAGTACTACTACTATTTTCATACTTTTCACTTGCAAGTTTATTGACATAATTTGGAAGTAATTTTATATCATGAGAATATTGAAAATAAATCTTAAAGGGAATTGGATGGGCACATGTTTTATTTTTCTACCCCTTTTCTCTAACACACACACACACACACACACACACACACACACACACTCATTCACACCCACTAAAACCAACAGCATCACCATCCACTTTATCGGTGTACCTCAGTTCAGGGGCTAATCCATCATCATGACAATTTCCTATAGAAGTGTCTTTCTTTAGACTTTTCAGCAGCTCTTTTTGTGACACCATCCCCACCCCTATATCTTCCAGTCTCACATCTGGAGATGGAAGCTGCCTGCATGGCTCCATTCAATAGTGAATTGTGGATACTGGAGTCTTAGAATGGCATGCCTCCCAAGCAGTATCTGCATAGTGCATGCAATTCAACAACTATATATCATATAGCCATTATATAGGAAATAAATGAGGAATATAGAGCTTCCTACCCTTGAGAAGTTCACAGAATAATAATAAGGTAGGTGAAGAAGGGGCAATAACAAGTTCAGAATTCTCTGAAATAAAAGAAAAAAGGGGGAAACTCATTTACCATTTCTCAACAAAATTTGGTAGGGATACATAGGAGAGAGCAGCAACTGGTTGCTAGGATTAGAAACAAAGATAGATGAAGAACTGTCAGTTTATCTAGGTCTTGAAGGATCTTCAAATATATATATATATATATATATTATTTTTATTTATATATATGTATATATATATATATATATATATTTTTTTTTTTTTTTCAGGAATAACAGGAGAGGAAGACCGTTCCAAGTTGAGGAATGTCATGAGTCACAGATGGGTATCAGGAAACTCAGGGAGTGGGGAACAATGAGTACTCCAGTTTTATGGGAACGTAGGATGCAGAAGAATGGTGGGAGAATGTGTAGAACGGAATGTGGCCCTCAAAGAGAGGTCTCTGTGCTGGCACCTGGGAGGTGACCTCTAAACCCTTGGATAGAAGTTCTTTATCATTCATGGTGGGTCCCATACACCACTTCTGATAGTTTATACTAAGAGGTGACTCATGGGAAGCCCTCACTAGTATACTCATATGTTAACAAAATGACTAAACCGGGGGCTTGCCACACCAGAAAGACCAACTATGGGATTAGAGGGTTGGGACTTGGGGGCCATTAATATTAGCCTGACCTCCAGAGAGGGAAAGGGGGCTGAATATTGAATTCAACCGCATGGACAATGATTCAGTTGATTATAAGTACATAGCGACACCTCACTAAAAATCTCTGAATACTGAAGCTCCAGTGAGCTTCCTGGCTTGCCAGTGCTCTATGTGTGCAGTCAAACGTCAATGCCAGGAGGGTAACTCCCCCTGAGGATACTGAAGTTTTGCATTTGGAACCCTCCCAGATTCTGACCTGTGTCTCTTCCTTTAGCTGGTTCTAATCCTTCACAGAGAGAAATGTAGAAAGGAGAGTTGTTATCGTATTGTATTGTGGATGGCCTTGATTGGGGTTAAGGAATAAATCATTAATATTTTAGGCAATAAAATAGTTAAAGTTCTGAACAGAGCTATGGCATGTTAAGATGTTCTCTTTCTTGTGTGTGTGTGTGTGTGTGTGTGTGTTTAATCTTGAATTGGTGGGGAAAACGAACTTAAAGGCAGAGGAGAATGAAGATAAGGAAAACGTCTGTGAGACTATATTGGTTTTCCTTTGCTGCTGTAACATATTAGTACAAATTTCGCAGCCTAAAACAACATAAATGTGTTATTTCACAATTCTGGAGGTTAGAAGTTTTGTAAGTACAGCTAATTTCTTTGTTTAGGTTTCCACTAGCCAGTATCAAGGTGTCCTCTGGGCTGCATTCTTTGCGGGTGGCTCTCGGGGAAAATCTGCTTTTAGGCTCATTGAGGTTTTTGGCAAAATTCTAGTTCTTGCAGTTGTAAGACTGAGGTCCCTATTTCCTAGCTGGCTGTTGGGCAGGGCGTCATTCTCATCTTCTAGAGGCCATCTGCATTTCCCAGATTCAAAGTCAGTAACAGGGGGTGAAGTTCCTCCCACGTTTTGAATCTCTCCAGATTTTTGTCTGTCAGATATCATTGACGGACTCTTCTGCCCCTATATCCTGCTTTCAAGAGCCCATTGATTGTGTTGGGCACACTCAGATCATCAAGATACGCTATTTTAAGGACAGCAAATTAGCTATATTAATTCCATCTGCAAAATCTATTTTGCCACAAAAGGTATAAAAGCAGGGGATGAAGAGTATGGGTCCAAAATCCTACCTACAACACGGATGAAATAAGGATTTAATACGTAGTAGTCAAGGAAATGTAAAGGAATAGATAAGGAAAGAGACATTGTAAAAGTAGACAGCTAAGGATTGTAATCTGATTGTATATAAATAACAAGTAGAGGGGAAAATCAGAAATGATGCTTTGGATTCAACACTGGGTGCTGGGAAACTAGTGATAGAATTGTGGTGTCGTTTTTTTTTTTAATTTTAATAAATTTATTGGGGTGATATTGGTTAATAAGATTATATACGTTTCAAGTATACAATTCTATAATACATCATCTGTATATTGTATTGTGTGTTCACCACCCAAAGTTAAGTCTCCTTCCATCACCATATATTTGATCCCCTTTACAGTCTTCTACCTCCCCCAACCCCCTTTCCCTTTGGTAACCACCATACTGTTGTCTGGATCTTGAGAATATCATGCTAAGTGAAATAAGTCAAATGGAAAAGGCCAAGAACCACATGATTTCATTCACATGTGGGATATAAAACAGAAAGCAACAAACGAACAAACAAGACAACCAAAAAAACAAAAACTCATAGACACAGAAAATTGAATTAGTTTTAATGTTGGTTAGTTATGGTGAAGCTGATCAGTGAGCTTTGGAATTTGAGACTCTCATAAGCTATCTAGTTGGAAATGTCCAGTAGGAATTTGACAATAAAGGGTGTGTCTTGGGAAAGGATAAGATTGTAGATAAAAATGAAAGATTTATCTACATAAAGCTAGGAATTAAAATTATGGAAATAAATAGTGAAGAGAAAAAAGACAAATAGGGCTCCAAACATCAGTTATAATGATCTTTTAAAAAATACAAATTAGATTACACCACACTCTGGTTTGAAATTCACCAATGATTTCCATGACTCTGGGACAAAAAGAACACTTCTTGCCACAGTTTCCAAAAGTCACTATGATGTATCCATTTCTACCTACAAACACATTTACGATTTTTCCTTCCCTGATGATCCAGTCACACTGCCTCTGGTTGACTCTCCAACACACTAAACTCATCCCACTTTTGGGCACTTGCGCTATCTTCCTTCTTCCTGTGATGCTCAGCTTCCAGATCTTTATATGACTGATCCGGTCTCATAATTCAGGTCTCAGCTTAAACATCACTGCATGACACAGGCCCCAATCTAACATAGCATCCATCCCCCTCTATCATATCAGCCTACTTCTATGCTATTTCTTACTTTATTTCTCATAATGTCTTTTACCTTAACAGTCTAACTTGCCCAATATTAGTATTGCCATATCATATTTCCTTTGATTGACACATGTGTAGTTTGATCTTTTTTACATTCCATTATGTCTTACCTTCTAAGTCTTTTTTTATTTTTTGTAGGTTTTCTTCTTGAGAGCAGAATACAGGCTGGATTTATTTTCTCTTCCAATTTGATAATCTTTGATTTTTAAAAGGAAGAATAATTAAGTTCTGATTAGTAATGTGTTGGTACCTATTTCTTCCAGCTTACATTCAATTCAATTGTCTGTAATCTTTTTTTCTTTGTTTGGTTCTCTCTCCTTCCTTGTGGCAAACACTTGTAAAATTCTAAGAGTGAGACCAACACATCCAATGGGTAGACAGTTCACTAAAGAGGGTTAAAACAATAATGAAGATAATATAAAGTAGACCAAACATGAAGAAAATACAAACATATGTAAGACCAAGAACACTCATATATTTGCTGTTAGGAGTTAAATTGAAAGAATCATCTGAAGGGTAGTTTTGTCACATAAAACACAATATTTATACCCTTCAAATTTTAATATTCTGTGAATTTATATTAAGGCAAAAATCAAATACATGCACAGAGATTATACAAGAATATCTATTATAGTATTAAATATAATAGCACAACTATAAATAGTCAAAATGTGCTATATAACTCATTAAATAACTTATAGCACATTCACAAGATATAATGATTAAATTAAAAATCATGTTGTAGAAGAATATTTATTGATTTGAAGATATATACCATGAAAAGAACATGCCCCAAAATATTGTAAATGTGTGTGTATACATATAGGTATATATTTGAAAAAAATAAGCACTGACATTTCATGTTGTCAGTGGTTATTTTTGGGTAATAGGATTATGTGTGATTTTTATTCATTGATTTTATTTTTGCACTTTAAAAACCTCTACACCTAGACTGTATATATATTTATTTTGTAAGAGAAGAAAACAGTTTTACAAAAACACTGTCAGGAAAGTTTTCCTCACTTTTAAATCAAACTTCTCATGTTACTGTCAAGCTATATATATAATAATATATATTGTAATTATATATAAATATATATTATATATAATTATAAACTTATATATAAATATATTATATATATAATTATATATAATATAATATATATTATATATAATTATATATATTATATATATAATTATATATAATATATTAATAATGTATTATTATACATACTATATTAATATATATAACTTATTATATATATATAAATATATATATATATATAATTTTTCTATCCTCAGCTGAAATACAGAACAGCTAATTACTATTTTTGTGCAGAATATCACCTATACATTACAACCCTCAGGTATTTTAGAACTGTTTTAAAATTGCCTTCAATCTTTTTGTGTTTCAAGTAAATTAATCAGTTCTTTCAGCATTTTATTTTATGTCTTATTTTCAAGTCTTTCTGATCACTATGGATTTTCCATTAAGCTTCCTGAACTCTCAGATAACCAAAAGTTTTTATTACACAGCAGACAAATTATAATGCATGAAAAACTGCATACATGGCTAATTGGAGAACTGCTCCAGAGAAATACCATAATGGAAAGTCAGTGGTTAATGGTAAGAATCAATGTGTCCTCTAGCACTTCTGTGTGAGCAAGCCATCCTATATCGATGTCTCCTGGCAACAAATGGGACTCTTGTGTGCAGAAAGAGTTAATGTAGCTTCCCAATGCACTTAATTTATTTCCAGAGACTGTTTTATGCTCTTAGAGAATGTAGCTTACCACTCTATGTGTTCCTTTGCTAACAGTATCAAGAGTAAAAAAACCCTGTATTCATTTTTTTGTTTTATAGTTTACTTGCATAATTGTTTATTTTTCTACTGCTCACATATCAGGTTATTTTACTGCAGAAATTCTCATTTATGGAGATTTGAAGAATTGTCAGTTTATGCATGTTATAGACGGCTCTGTGAATGCAGTTTGGTTAAACTAACACTTCTGCTAGCCCAGAAATTTGAATACTGTTATAAATATAGAGAAAAACAGGCTAGTTTATATCAAAAACATATTTATTGACCTTGACATAAACACCTTGTAAGTTTTTAAAGTTATGACCAATATCTATCATTGGATAATGGAATGGTAGTTGGAATACGCAAATATATTAAAATATATACTGTATGAAACATGAATATATTTTTAAGAACCACAATGGATTTGAAATTCACCCAGGTTTTCATTTTATGCCTTGTTTTCTGCTCTTTTCATCAGCAAATATAATATAGTATATATTGTAACATACTGTAATGATATGAAGGATTACTAGATTTTTGTTTCTATAAGGACATCATTACAAATATTGAGATAAATATCTATTATTACTCAGGTTTCATGTTCTTCAACTAGTAAAAGCTTACACAGAAATGTCTCAATTAACCTTATCTTTCATGCCAATCTATGATGCTTTATATTTTTGAAACAGATTCTTCCAAAGCAGAAAATAATTCTTGATTATAAATTAAGCCCCTTTCAAAGACACACGAAGTTTTTTGAGACCAAGATATTTCTGTTTGAGAAACAGAAACAGCAGTTTGGATTGCGTGCCTAAGAGTGTTAACACTCATTTTTATGAGATAGATATACTACAATGTTTTCTTATGTATTCATCAACTCTTAGTGTTTTTTATTGATCCTTCAAATAGATTTTGCAGCTAAAACATTCAATGCAGATAGATTTCTACAGAATGAAAAGTTTTGCGCTAGAAAGTTGAACAGAGAATTATTTTATACTTTTTAGCATTTTGGCATTTGGGTGCTACGCTTCACTGTACCTACTGCTCTGACTTTATTTAAGTCATCGTGTCTTTCTTTACACAGAAATCTTCAGAGTTTTCGTATAAACACAAATGCTTTTTTTATTTCTTATGTAATCTTAAGGACATTGAGCATTATATTATTTTCTTTCAGAAGTGGGATCTTCACTGTTTTAGCATTTCTGGCAGTGTTGGAGGAGGTCCTGGAGGGGATGTGACTGCAAGTTGACCCACAAACAGAGGCACCTGACCCCCAACTCCCTTGGAAGTTGAGCTCCGCTCTGTGAACTATTCCCACAGTGGGAGCCATTTTCAAGGTTGCAGCCTTGAGGGAGTAATGTGTTGAGACGAGCTGGACTGTATACTGACTGAACACAGTTAAGGTCTCTATATAAACTTTTCAGATTCTGGCTGCGGGTGGGTGCATGATCTACTCCGTCGCAGGCACCAAAGACAAGCCTCTTAAGTACGTTCCCTGACTTATTAAAACTGCCATCTACTAATCTGGATGGTCTCTTTCTTAGGTCTTGTCTTGCATTCCATGTACAGGGGCCAGTTTCAGATTTCACCCGCGGAGCTCCCGAGGTTTCGAACAATCAGGCAGTGATGCAAATTTGGTTCGAAGTATCTTTAACTTCATGGTTTCGTGCTGCCTAGAGCTTTTGAAAATAACCTTGTATGTATGGAAAACGTCCTCCTTCGTGAGGCTTACCTTCCAATGTAGAAGCCAGAAAACTTGCTTCTCATCTTCCTTTGCAGCTGGAACCCAGACATTTGCCCTAATCCCCACCAGTCAGGCCTGTCCTCAGGAAAATCCAACTTGGAAGTAAGCCTTTGAGGAAGGATGTGCTGTGCAGGATCGGTTTTTGTGGGGAAGATGAGGGCTGGCGCATCTGGCTTGGATGACAGTGGTTGATGTCTGGTCTGGGTCCTAGTGCAGGAGTCACATTTCAGCTAGAGCCAGGCGCAGTTGTCATAAAATCAGGTTTTTTGCAACAACTGAAAAAAAACAAAACACAACAAACAAACAAAAAACACCTGTTATACTTACAGTTTGTGAGCAGGAGCACCTGGAGCAGTGGTTTTCCTATTGACCCTGCTGTGGTGTGATTCGGAGCATTATTTTTGAAAGTTCAGGCTTAAACTCTGTTTCCAGCCCTTTCTCCTACTATTTACCGAATAAACTCATTGGGTAAATGAGTTACCCATTAAAACAAATATATATAGTTTTGCTTGACCAGACACAGTCTGGTCCACAGCCAGACTATGGTTTGCAATGCAGAATGCTGTCACAGATCATTTCTAATTGCTTTCTTATTATGAGATGTTTTTTTCTTTTTCGCATAGACATTTGATTTTATGTCTGCTCTTAGCATACCAATTATACTTGTTTGAAACATGTTACTCGTTACCCTGGAATACCCACTATACTTTTTTTTTTTTTCCAGATCCATCTTCAGTTAAAACTAGCCTGCTTCATGGGTAGTCCCAGTACCTTACAAGTGAATATTTCTAATTCCTCCCTCCAGAGTCCTATAATACTTCTGCCATTTACACCCTTCTTGTGTGCTGTGTATCACAGAATGCATTGTTGCTATTACGTCTTTAACTACTTATCTCTTATATCAATTAAAGGAAAAACAATGAGAGATGCCTATTTTACCGTAATTTATTACTTTTCCATAGCTTTTTCTTCTTTTGTGTAGATCTGAGTTTCTGAACTGTGTTTTTCTTTCTGCCTGAGGAAGTTTCGTTTTTAGCATTTTTGAAAGGAAGGTCTGGTGGCAATGAATTCCCTTAATCTTTGTTTGACAGATATGTCTTTATTTTTCGCTCAAATAAAGATGTCTTTATTTGAGGAGAATTTTGCTGGATATGGGATTCTAGGCTTTTTTTTTTCTTTTAACACTTTAAATATTTCACTCTACTCTCTGTTAGAGGGCTGAGCATTTTAAACATAGTTATTTTAAATTCTCTGTCTTATAATTCCAACATCTGTGTCATAGCTAAGTCTCAGTCTAATGAGTTCTTTGTATCTTCAGGTGTTTTTTTTTGTTTGTTTGTTTTTTGCTTTTTGGCATGCATCGTAATTTTTGTTTGTTGCTGGACATGATCATGGAGTAATGGGAAGTAAGATAAATCGATTTTTATTGGGAGGATTTATGTTAATTTGGCTAGGAGTTGAGCTGTGTTTAATGTTTGCTATAGCTGTAAGTGGGAGAAGCTTAACATGCCTCTAGGTTTCTTGTTTTTGTCTCCTTCTTGGTTTGGGGCTTTCCTGAGTAATCCTTACAGAGAGGACTTGAGTCTTGCTGCTCTTCCAGCTGTGATCCACTGTTTAGACTGGAGCCCTGTGTGTGGTGGTAAGGTGTGAGATAGGGGAGCACTGCATAGTCTTTTAATTAAATATCAACCTTTTAATGGGCCTGCTTCCCTGGGTTGTGACCTTCACAAGCATTGCTCCAATAGTTTAGCTTTTTCTACTTGAGGTGAGACAGGGAGGATAAAAGGGACCGGATTGGGAGACAGGCCCTTCCCCTGCCCCGTTGAAATATGGCTCCACAAAGTCTTTTCCCCTGGAAAGTAAGCTTTTTTCACTTTCTCTTTCTTTCTTTTCTTTTCTTTCTTTCTTTCCTTCCTTCCTTCCTTCCTTCCTTCCTTCCTTCCTTCCTTCCTTCCTTCCTTCTGCCTGCCCTCCCCCCCTCGCTCCCACCCTCGCTCTCGCCCTCGCTCTCGCTCTCTCTTCCTTTCTTTTTTTGTTTCTTCCTTCATTCCTTCTCTTCTTCTCCTTCTCCTTCTTAATGGAGAACACTTTGGGCATATTTCATGATTACCCTTTTCCTTCCCTTGCTAGTGCCAAGAGAGAATCTTTCTTGACTCTCCATGTAAAATTCTGGTGGGTTTCCTAGAGGTGTAATTCACAAAAATATGATGTCTCTCTCTAAGATTAAAGTCCTTGGAGTTTCTCACTCTCATGCTAGTTTATACTGAGACTCCCACAATTTGTTAACATTATCATCTACGCGTTCTTACCATTTTATGATTCCTGTAGCTTCGCTCCAAGCAAGCACATATTGTCCATGACTCTCCAGATTCACTTGTCTCTCAAGATTTAGGGATGGGTGTTTTCCTTGCAACCACTGTTCTTTGATGAGTCCAACAAAAGTCACTGATTTTCTGTATGTTACAATTTTCTTGTTTTAAGGGTGGGAATGACAAGCTTTTGCCATGTTGTAGCTAAAGCCATATGTCCCTGGATTTATTTTTTATACAGATAGAGAATGATGTTCTGAAAAGACATATTGAAAAGAATCCACTTGTCTAATGTGTTTTTAGCTTTGTAAGAATAATATCAAGAAATATATTTGGAGAGATCAGATTAAATGTTAGGCAAGAAGAAGCTGCACAGTGAGTTTCCTTAATCACTGGCTCTGTTTCCAGACAGAGGAAGTCACCTGAAGTAAGGGGGTCACATGAAATCATTTTCCCTAAATAAGGTATTCTCCCCATGCACCGGGTCACTGATGAGGTTGTAGAGGACTCATGACTCTCTTTACCCTCAAAATTGAAGCTTTCCATCAATATCAAAGTTCTCTAAACCAAAGGCATCAGGCCTTCCTAGCAAAATCAACCTCTAAAGGTAGTTTCAAAATAATGTGCCACTTCTCACTATAATTAATTGTGGATGGTGGCTTCTTCACTTTCCAGAATCTACCTTCTCCATTTACACTTGATTTACAACAGCAGCTTTAAAATTGTGTGTTCTGCTGAGATGAATGCTTCTGAGAGAGGTTAACCAGTGTTTGGTGCACCTTTTCCTTCCAGACCATTAGGGATATTTTCAAACTCCTTGTTGCTCAAGGTAGCTTGAACAACTGGGCTCAGTGCAGTGCAGTGCCAGAAACATACCCAGAGTCAGCTTTCAAATTGCTGTAGTCAAAAAAGGCTGTGGATTTTATTTGACTCATCCAAATTTAGAAAACATATTAAAGGAATCTAGTATTATATATCTAACAATATTTTTAAATGAGGATATTTTATTAGACACAGTGAGCTAGCTGACAGTTTATAAAGCCATCATTTATCTTCTATCTCTCTTATTTTGGTGAACATTTTTAGTATTGAAGACCTATTTTTTTCATAAGGAGCTTTATATTTTTTGTTTGTTTGTTTGTTTGTTTTTTATTCAACACTATTACCCAGAATAAAAGCCTAAGTCTTCACAATGGTCCCAAACGTTTATTAGCATTCTGATCTTACCTGTTACTTCTGTTCCTCCCGTAACTTCCCTCCAGCCATGGCTTTCTTACTGTTTCTTGAAGACATTATGCATGAACTCACCTTAGGACTTTTGTACTAGCTGTTCCTTTTGCCTGAAACTTTTTTCACTCCTAATAAATGCATGTGTAACTCCCTGATCTCCTTCAAGGTTTTTTAAGGATGACACCTCAATAAGACCTACCTTGACTACCTTAGGTAATTTCCAACTTGCCCTCTCCTGGTTTTCCTCATCCCTGTTAATCTAACCTTCTTTTTCTTTTTTTTTTTTGAGTCACTTTCCATGCTAATGTACTAGTAATTTACTTATTTATTTTCTTTATTATTTATTCTCTGTTGTCCCCTGCTAGACGTAAGCTTTAGGAAGGGTATCTTTCTAAGTTTTGTTCCGCGATATATCCAGAGCATATAGACTAGTGCCAACATAATCAGTGCTTGCTACATTATCGTTGAATGAATGAATGACCAAGCCTTTATACTGCACTAATTCTATATCCCAGACACTGTGCTCAGGTAAATTACAGTGAATAAGACATAGATTTTGCCTCTGATAAACAGACCAGTGAAATACATAACACTGGCATTAGAAAGAAATGTGGATGGAGGGTGTTGAGCAAGGAGTGATGCACAGCTGAACTGGAGCAATGATAGTGGAAATGGTTTAAGGGTAAAATCTGGAGAAATATTCATAGGGAAAAAGTAAGAAGTTTTGGCAATTGATTGGACGGTGGGACATGCACAGAAACATATAAAAAATAATTGCAGCATTTCTAAATTGAGATTAAGAATGCAGGGAAATAAGCACATTTAGGAATGAACATATAGACTCATTTCTATATGTGTTAAATATAAGCTACTGGTGGTATGTTCGGGGTGGATATTAAATAAGATGATATAAATCCAGAGCACGAGAGATCTGAGCTATATAAATAAATCTGAGGGTCATTACTATTTAAATAATTGAAGTTGTGCTTTGCATGATATTTTCAGAAAGGGGAAAGTAAAGAGGACCTAAAACAGCAGAGATAAATTCAAGAACAACAATTCAAAAGGTTGAAGAAGAAAGGAGAATGAGAAGGTGATGCTGGAAAGGTAACAGAAGCATCACATTTCAAAGAAGAAAAGTTCAGGAAAGGAGCAGGCAATAGTGACAAAGGTTGCAGAGAAATGGACACACAATGGAGAGATAAAACAAGAAATTATCTAAAAATAACAATTTAGAATTTATATATTCCGGTTTAAAAATAGATGTGTTTGAAAGACATGTATGGCTATTATTTCAGGAGCAAAGATTTTGAGTAGTAAATATATCATTGATTGCAGTTCAGAAAGTTCAGTTATAAAGATTCCATGTACTCTTTGCTATATTGCAATATCATTTAGTTCTTATTTAATTTAGGAAGATTCTAGAAAGGATATATTTTCTTGTCAATTGATGGATTTATAGGGTAAAGAAAGCCTATTTCTATTTGATTGAAAATACTTATGTTATATTTATATAGGCTTTATCTAAATATATTCAAATATGTGTACAGATCTTTTATTTATACACAGCAGTGAAATGAATGACATTGATGTTGATTTAGTTATTGTATTTAATACAATATGTTATTAGTTTCCTTAATGAATATGCAGGCTCTAATAATGAGGTATATTGCTCTGAATATTTTGTGTGAATGAGAAATATTGATTATATCCATTCCCTTGGGTATTGTTTTGTTTTTTTTTCACGGAGAAAGGTAATAGTCCTTTATTGAAAACGATAATGTATATCTTTATGAGGATCAATGTGTATACTTTAAACTTCACCATGAAGAGGCTTTGTAAAATGCTTTATGCTTCTGGCATCTGGATTTTTACTTAATTTGTGCCTGTTTCCTCCAGGTATATTATTGGTTGAAATGATAATAACAAGGAGAAGACTTATATTTCACATATTTTGGCTTATTGAGCATCTGAATAAGTACATTTTACCGTCCTCCCCCCAATGGAATATATCATTAAAAAAGAAAGAAAGCATATTTCTAGAACTTTTTGAACTTGCATTAGAGGCGAGATGTGTGGTGAGAACATGAGAAAGCGTAAAGGACAGGAGAAGTGATGTGTATGACAGCCTTGTGAAAGGCATTAGAGGTGAAACATAATGGCAAGCCATCAAGAAGTTTTAAGGGAATGGTTAATAAAGTCCCATGTGATGGTGTACACAAAAATGTCCCTTTTTATGGCCATGAGATTGATGGTATTAAAGATGTGACACATGGTCATTCTCATTTCATGAGCCCAGAATATTTTCTTATATATTGCCCGTGCCTCATAAATAGTTGCTGACCCCAAGCAAGTGTTCTAGGCTTATCACAGGAATATCTCAGGCAGAGGGAATGTGCAGAAGCTCTGAGGCAGGAAATGTCCTGGTACATTGGGAAACTGCATATGGCTCAGATGGAGAATGAAGCTGGTTTTATAGAGTTGACCAGTAGCCTAAAAAATTAAGCCTTAGAGAAAATGGAAGGCCGTTTCCAGATTTAAAACAAAAAGTGGCATTAGGTTTGCATTTTAGAAAGAGGGTTCTGGTCGTGACTTGGATGGATGGACTTTTAAGGGAAGGACAGAGTAGATGAACCTACAAAGGTAATCTGGGTTGAGAAAGCAAATGAAATAAATGTTATGGGAGCCAATGCTAGAGCGAGATTCAATTAAAAGGTGGAGAAATGTTATGAAGAAATCAACAAGTAGCCACTGCATTTAGAGTCATTTCATTATTGTTGTCTTTGCTCTCTTTTTGGAGAATTTAAACAAGATTATAAGGGATTGAAGAGTGACTGGGAAATGAGCAAATGGAGAAGGCAAGTTTACAAACTTATTTCTGAGAGTTTGGCTGGAGAGGGAAGTTCAACACAGAAGAATTGTAGGATTTAAAGTTTTTTCTATGCTTGAAGGAAGAAAGACTTGGTGTCTTTACATAACTAATGGATAGAATGAGCTAGAAAAGATAAGAATGGAAAGTAAGCAAATTCTATTTGAAAAATGAAAAGAAACCAGAACATAGATAGAGAGATTAATTATTCCTACATAGCGAGAGGGACACCTACCTTTCTTCTATCATGTGAGGAAAGGAAGTAATAATGGCTTAGAGGTAAATTAATTTGTGGATACAGCTAAGAAATAAACTACTGAAATAGAAGGCCATAAATGCAGAAATGCATTAATAAAACTTAGCAAGCAATTTTCTCTTACCAAGGCAATGGTCAAGAGCTTACTGTTTAAATTGGACTAAAAAGTATCCTTGAGTCCCATAATACAAGATTGGACTCAAAGCAGATTTATAAACGAATGATGCTGATTTCTCCTTGACTATTGACTTTTTTTTTGCATTTCACTTATTATAATAATATCTGCTGAGCAAGGAGATTATTTACAGTGTTTTATTTATTTCCTTGAAGATGAATCAATAAATAAAAATTTAAAAATGCATATCTATAGCTCTTTTCTAATTTCTCCCTCCTCAAAACTTCTCTTTACATGTTCTTAATATTATCACTTCTAAAATTGTTGTCTTTTGCAACTACCTTACAGCAACACTTAACTATATGATTATTGCCTTTAAGAAAGAGATGGCCACATTTTATGCATGTTAAAAACCATCTAATATATCACTTTGTAGTCACCAGTCTATAAGTAATTGTGAAGTCCAACAAAATGACCACCATAGCATGATATAGTTTAAAAAAAAAAAGAAAAAAGAAAGAAAGAAAGGAAGAGAGAGAGAGAGAGAGAGAGAGAGAGAGAGAGAGAGAGAGAGAGAGAGAGAAAGAAAGAAAGAAAGAAAGAAAGAAAGAAAGAAAGAAAGAAAGAAAGAAAGAAAGAAAGAAAGAAAGAAAGAAAGAAAAACGAAAGTCTAAGAAAATGCCTCACATAGGAGTCACTCCTTAAGTGTTTGGAGAATCCAAATATTTGTTGGAAGGTCGACCAAATTAAGACCAGTCTCTGGCACAGTTGTATTCCTCTGTGACTTCGGGCTGTGTCTGATGCATCAACAGTCGTGACTGCGGCTTCAGTGCAGACATTAGAAGGAATTGGCCGCAGCAGCCTAGACTTTGGCAGGGACTGGGAACAGTGGCAGGACCTTAGGAAGACTCAGTGGTGACCCTGTCAGAGAATATCAGAGGCCAAGCGCCTGATGCTGGCAAACCAGACCCCCAGGGATGTTACAGGGAAATGTAGGGAGATGAGAGGGAAATGGCAGATATCACTGTATTGTCAGGGAACTCATCGGTGGAGACCAGTGAGAGATCTTTGTGACAATCCCAGAGGCATCAGGAAGAAACTGAGGTGAAAGATTTAGGTTCTTTAAAAGGAAGAGGTGGAGAAAAACTGTGCTGGAGCTGATATTAAGCTCCTCATTTTAGTCCCCAGATGGGATAACCAGGAAAACAAGGGTTTCATATTAGTAGGCCTTACATTCTCCTTTTTCAATCTCCTACTCTTAGTCCTTATCACTTCTTATAGTATCACTACTAGTACTACCCATGCTAAAATGATGGAAACAATAATGATTACAATATTTTATAGCACGCACTATTTTATAGCAGCAACATTTTATAGCATTCTACCTACTATGTGCTAGTACTACCTACTATGTGCTAGTTTTATCTGAATCATCTCATTTCGTTCTCAGACATATAAACCCATAAGATAGGTAATATTCTTATTCTACAGGTTAAGGATATCATAAAATTGAAACTTAAAGAGGTGACTATCAATAGCCACATTCACATCCCTCGTATGTGGAGCCAGGACCCACACTGTCAGCTCTGCCCTTAGTGCTAAAATGTCTGCCACTCATTACTACAGATGGGGACTTATGCTCAGGGTGCTCCTTAGTCTTGGATGCTGCAAACTCACATGGGACAGTGACAAGGAAAGTCCTGTGTGCGCAAGTATTCTTCAAAGAAGCTTCCCTTTTTTTAGCTTTTGTCTTTGAATAAGCAAATGTGGTTAGCCTATTTAAATAGGAACAAATTGTATTAGAAGTTGATATCAAATAACAAGTTATACAAATTAGTCATTATAGTGGAAGTTACAGATCTATTGCTATAGGATATTGTATGTTTGATTCTTTTGACTTGAATACTCGCATATCATTACACTTAAGCTATCTATTTTTTTAAGATTGTTATATTTCCTTGACAATAAAATAACCCCAACTCTTTTATAGTCATAGGTTTGATTTTATTTGTAACATGATTATAATATTATAATGATCATATTAAAAGTAATAATTAATTGAAAAAGTCTTCCTACTTCCTAAATATGCTTACTATTTTTTAAGTTAACATGATAAAATTTGGGGATAAGTTTTCCTGATAAAAAGGTCTTCTTCTGGTATAGGTCATTTATTATTAGCACCAAGAAATAAGGCCAGTTATTCATGCAAGAATAGGGATAGTAATGTACTCATAGTTAACAAAGGAAATAAACAATGTCTTGATTTCACTTTAATTTAAAAAATATCCTTTTTGGATATTACTATTGATTATACATTTTTAAGTTTAATGAATAAGGATTACCTAAAATCATAGCCACATCGTGGTAAATATCATTTTCTGGCTTTCCCATTTAATGAATTTGTACACATTATAAACACTGTCATTCTCAATTGTTCACTTAAAGAAAATGCAAATATTTTCACTACTACTAAAATTTTAAAACAGGAAAAATAGAAAAGTTTCCTTTTAGAAGGAGACTGATAATATAGGCAAAATAGGATCTTAGTCACTCCATGAAAGAAAATTATTGCGATCTTGTAAGGAGACGTTGCTTTGGTCAAAAGAGATGCATCAACCAAAAAATGAATTACTTCACATGTTAGAAAACCTTATGACAATGTCAGTAAGCAATGCAAATAAATTTGAATAATAATATGCCACAAATTGATGGATACTTAAGGCACTGCTTCTAACCCCAAATCACAAGCACAAAAGAGCACAGCAGCATTTGGAATCTTCCCTATTTGTACTGCTTTCTTGTGAGATGACCATCCCTTCTGCATGAGTATCTATATCCTCTGCATATTATCTGCTTCAGTTCCATTTAGGACTCAGTTATTCAGCTAACCACTTGGTCTCCCAACTTGTGGATTTATCCCTAACTTCTGGGCCTGCAGCCTATGAGCTCACAACAACAATGATGATGACAGAAATGACAGCTTACATTTATCTAGTACTTACCAGGTGCCAGCTATTGTTTTAAGCACTTGGAATTTATTAACTAATTTCATTTGCACAATCCCCCCAATCTACACATCAGCAAATCGTGCCACACAGAGGTTAAGTAACATGCCTGAAGTCCATAGTTACTAACAGAGGATCTGGGCTCGAGAGCCCACTTCTCCAGTCAGTACGCAATCCTCCCGCTCAAGATTTTTGCCTTGTCTTTTCTGGCTGAGCCTCAGGCTCCTCTCTCGTGGGCTGTTCTTGAAATAAGCTCCTACTGATGAGTTGCACATGTGCACTTATTTTACAAATATTTATGGGATTTTTACTCCATGGGAGGCACTATGCTAAACAAATAAATGGGGACCTGTTAAAAAGTTTCAAATCTTAGCAGAGAGATAAGTACACATAAATGTTGCTATAGGAACTTGGAAGAGAGACATATTAATTCCAGAATGGCCGAAAAAGGTGTGCTTGTGCAATACAGTATGATAGTATTTATTCAATAATAGAAGAAAATATTGTCAGTTCTTTTAAAAACTGAAAAGAAAATCTGTCAACGATGAGCTTTAGCAGGACTAAAATTGAATAACATTCAACTTAGAGCAAGAAAAAGATGTAAATTAAAATGCTGGAGGGAGAAGTGAAAAACTTATTTTATCTATAGAGGATATAAGCATATTTCCAGTGTGTAGAAAAGCACCATGGATAATTATATAAAATCATATTTAGTAAACTATTATTAATTCTATAAGTTTTCAAGTATTCTATTGCTATCACATAAACACATTGCTATATTTTGAGATAGCTCCCCATTTTAATTATTTATTCTATCTTTGGAGAGGTTCTTATCTTGGCGCTAACACCATCTGGTTAGACAATTCTATTTAGGTGTGCACCTGGGTTTTTTGGTTTTATCTATTTATTTATTTATTTTTCTATAAAATGAAGGTTTGCCTACATTATCTTTATAGTTTCTCCTAGTATTAAAACATGCTATGATTCCACAAGACCGTACGCATAAAAGTCAAAGTCATAACTGTTTCCTTTTGTGCACACTTTCCAGTATTTGCTGGAACACACAGTGTCTGGAAATGAATGATTGGAACAATATGTTTTGTTTGTCTTGACCACTCTGTTTCTGACCTCATGGATTGTTTAACTATTAGGGGATGTACCTATTAGAGGCTTTTACTTTGGCAAAGGGATGGCTTTTGTTCATAGTCATAGGGCTTTTTCACTGGAGCATGAGTATAAACAATAAAGGGCTCAGGGCTGCAGAGGCAGAAGGTTCTCAATGAGTGTTTGTGAATGAACGCACCAATGGGTGGGAGGAATGATGTGGTGTGGTAACATAGGGGTGAATAAATGTGCCAGGTGCATCAATCTCCTAAGCCTTTAAATTTCCTTATAGCTTCACAACATATGTTTATACAATTAAATAATATTCACCATATAGATATTTTGTTCATTTTCACATGCTTTTGCACTTAAGTATATGAAACCAGACTCCATGTATGCAAGTATATGTATATCTATTCCAGTTGTTTTGTAGTTTTTTGGTACAATCAACAAATGTGCAAAAATTTTTCTATGATCTTGTGTTAGAGAATGTCAGTGCTCACACATATCTGTGTTCTCTCCTTTCCCGCCATACACCAATACTGAATTTCTCAGGTTCTTCTGCAGTTAGGTGGGGCTGTGTGACAACCTGCTGGTCAGTACAATGTGAACAGAAGTGGTATATACCATTTCCTGGCTTACTTACAGAAATCTCCCCATGGCCATCCCTTTTCCTTATCTCCTAGACAGAAAGACCTGAAATGTCTTACCACTTAAACATGGCAAGAGATTGGCTACCAGAGATGAAAAGGCTGGAGAGCCCTGTTATAGCGTGACAAAAATCTGGTAAGACTTGCCAGTGACAGATGATAAAGCATATCTGAGAACTTTATCTAGGAAAGAAATTAGGATGTGGTTACTGACACATGAAATTAAATAGAAGCAAATTGATCATAAGCCTACTAATATTTTGAAGGTAATTCACTGCCAAAGAAACTCCCTTTAATATTAAATGTTCCAAATGCAAACAACTTTTGAGCTCTTGTTATGAGTTGAATTGTTTCCCCTCCAAGATTCACATGTTGAAACTCTAGCCCCCAGTACCTCATAATGTTACTGTATTTAGAGATAGGATGTTTTAAAAGGTGATTAGGTTAAAATGAGGTCCTTTAGTGGGCCTTAATCAAATTTAGCTGGAGGTCTTATAAGAAGAGGAAATTTGGACACACAAAGAGACACGAGAGACGAATACATACAGAGGAATGGCCATATGAGGACACAGTGAGAAGGTGGCCATCTGCAAATCAAGGAGTGATCTGATCCTTTCCTCACATCTTTCAGAAGAAACCAAACATGCCAGTAACTCGATCTCAGACTTTTAGTTTTGTGAGCTGTGGGAAAATAAATGTCTCTTGTTTAAGCTACCAGTCTGTGATACCATGTTATGACAACCCTAGCAAACTAATATAGCTCCCAGGAAGTGGCTTACAAAAGTGTTCCAGCCCCCAAAGAGAGCCTACTTCCCAATACCCATATCAGATGTGGACAAGGAAGATGATAAACACAGAACGAACATCTAGATTGTGGAGGCAAGACAGCATTGGACCAAGGAGTTCCTTCTAGTAATATCAGGGTCTAATCAAAGAACACTACTCCCAAGATAAGCTGCCTGTGCAATTATCTGTCAAGGTTTTTTCATTATTGCTAGGGGCCAGTGAGTGTTGGGTTGTCTCCAGTTCCTCCGTTTTCTTTACCAGCATGGTTTCTAATGATTATCTTGTCCTTGTTGAGCATTTTCATGTGGAAGTTTTGGAGAAATTTGATTGTATTGTTAACTTGGGTGGCTGGACAATAAGAAGCCACAGCGGGAGAAGGATGCACATAACCTAGAGATTCTAGACATTGAGCTGGAAAAAAAGTGTTTGTACGGGTTAGTTTTTCTTGAAATTAAGGTGATATATTTTATGTGTGGAAATAAGGAAGCAAAGAGATATTTGGTGACCAAAAAGAGTAAGTGTGACAGAGATTGCTAGTACTCATCGGTATCCATGCTATGTTTCTCCTTTCTCTGCACAAAACCACATTACATTACCCAGCATCCCCTACAGTTAGGCCAGGTCATGTGACTGAGTTTAGGCTGAGAGAATGGTACAAGAGGCTGACGCATATCACTTGTAGGTCTATTCCATAAAATCTACCACTACTCTACATTTATTTTCTTCCGTTGTATCCTTACTGGTAATCAAATAGAGGACTTAAGGCTAGAGTTGAGAAGAGCCACTAGATTGAGCAATTGTGTGGTATAGGACTCTTGCCACACTGACCTACATCGGTATGTGATAGGAGCAAGAAATAAAACTTTGCTATAGTAAGTCACTGAGATTTCAATGTTGCCATAACTAGCACTGTTTATGTTGGCAGATACAAAAATATGCTTGAGTAGACTTGCTGGATGATAGTCTATGTACATGTTCAACTTTACTAGAAAATGCCATTTTCCCTACTATCGTTGAACCAATTTATAGCTTCATTTTGAAGCTTTATAGCTTCAAAATTTTCTACTAGCTCCATATTCTTTGTATCACTATCTGTTGTAAGATTTTAAAAAATTTACCAATATAGTGGTATGAAACTGTATCTATTAGGAATTTAATTTGAATTTTCCTGAGTGCTAATGAAGGTGGTCATAAGTTTATTGACTCCTTGGTGTGTGTGTGTGTGTGTGTGTGTGTGTGTGTGTGTGTGTGTGTGTGTATATATATATATATATACATACATACATATACACATATATGCATACACATATATATACACATATATACATACATATGTGTATATATAGTGTTTTTATATAGTTATATATATGTATACACACACATATATAGTTACTAATTCCTTATTAGCTATATGTATTGTGAATATTTTCTCCCTGTTGACACGTGTCAGTCACCTTTGTCAGTCAGTTATTATTTAATCCACCACATAATACATGCAGATTGTAGGTAATTCGGAAAATAAAAATCACTTATAATCCCACCAGTAAAAATAACAAATTTTAATTGTTGGTATAGTTTTATTTAGTGAATACCTATGAGGAAATGGAAATATATCATAGATTTTTATAACCAGAAGGGTCTTTAAAGGGAAATTTACTAACTTCTTTGGACTTAATCTTTGTGGTTATGCTCTTTACATGTGCTGTTTTACTTAACTCAATGTCTTTTTAAAAACCAGGATGATATAAAGTAGTATAGATCTTTTAATAAGAACTCATTATTTTATAGAGACTTGAGAACTGAAGAAATAAAAGACTATAATTATAAGGTCACAAATTAATGAGTGGAGAGGCCAACACTAAACCATTTCTCCTGATTTTCTTTCTATCACATTGTATATTAAAAGTTTTAAGGGAGTAAAATATGTAAATACATTTTTTCTATACTTGAAATCCTAAGAGAAAGGTTGAGATCTTGTCAAGTCCTGACTACAAACTTAGGACAGGATTAGGAAACTTGGGTGTGTGTCCTAGAACAGGTCTTTGAATTTGCATTTGCATTATCTGCTACTGATTATATTGCAAAATCTATGTTCAGGGTCTCACTGCTCCTTTAAACTGTGTGATTTCAAGTACACTGACTTTCAATAATATTACTGATGAACTTAAATTACATAATTATAAAGATTATGTTCAGTTAGAGATCCTAACATTCATAATAACAATAAGCCAAAGTTTTACCTTATTTATTTTTTCACGGAAGATTAAGTAAGTTGACTAATGTTAGGATGATATTTTATTTTATTAATCATAAAAGAAAAAATAAGTACTTTTTTATTTACCAGAACTATGGAAATTTTATCTTTGAGTCAATGTTTTATGTCACACAGCAGTTTGACATAAGTTTGATTGGCATATAATAACAGATTGATGGTCATTTTTTAATAATTCAGGGCTATGCCAGATATAGGCAGAAGTGAAAAAAAAATTGGATTTTCCAGTCCCATAGGTAATCAGTTCATAAACATTTATGAAATATATTTAGAAAATGTATTTTTGTGAAATTAGTTTTTAATGAAAATGTGGAAAATTTATATTTTGCTTTCAGAGCAGAAAAAAAGCAAGTAGAAAAATTAAGTTTACAATATTATCATGTGAGATTGAACAATATAGTAACAAAGAATTATGAAGGTGATTTTATACCATGAGCTATGATTTACTATATACTCAGACTGCCTCTAAAACAGATTGTTAGGAGAAAAATCTATAAAGATATTTCATTTTATCATTAGTGTTCAGACCTCTAATAATCATGTATTTTATCTATATGTGCTTTACTCAAAACAAAGTACTTAATCACATATAAATTAAGTCTATTCTCTAGATCAAAGAAATTCACATGCCCGATTACATTTTTAAAAAAATTTCACGCTTTCAAACATACATTTCCAAATGCATCCCCTTTGACAATGAAGAGGATCTGCAGTTTTTATTACAGATGTGTTCTGAGGACCACCAGTGAAACAAGCCAAATCTTGAAGTATACAAAGATGGAAGTGACTGCATTCATAGCAGGAAACTTTTCATAATCAAAAGGAAAGAAGCTTAGGACCCCACATTTGGGAAGGAACACCTCCTGCCTAAAAGTTATTGCCAAACACATGAATTGTTTTTGTAATTAGGACAAAGATAGATAGTTCTGGGCTTTTTAGGAAACCTCTTGTCATGCTGACGTATGGCATTATTCAGGCTTCAGGTAATGAGGGACGTACTCTCAGTTCAATTATCAAAAGTATATCAGTTTATGTAAAATAATTGGCACTCATTATTAGGCTTTAAAAACCTCAAATACATGCTCCTTAACTCTGTGCTCCCAACAGTCAAAATGGGCTGAGTATGAAATGAACCCAGGTTGTATCATGCTGCATAGACTTCCATGCTGCTATAGCTGATTAAGCAGTTTGTGACTATTTGGCGTAAATATAGTTTGTCATGTAAGATAGATGATTCCAACTAATTCACAGTTCCATAAGCCCCCACTTTGCCTTCCTCTGTTTTTCATTTTTTGCTTTTTTTTAAGCAAGTCAATGACAGTTTTAAACACTACAGTACCTATTTTATTTTATTTTATTTTATTTCATTTTATTTTTCATTCTGTGTTCTTGGAGAACTTTGAAGAACTTCAGATAAATGTTAATATTCTTATTATATAAGAATTCTCTTCTTAGAAAAAATTACCAAAGTTTTAAAGATCCATGACAATAGTACATATTGATAATGATGAGTAACTGATTGCCAACAGATATTAGTAAAATTTAAGTTTGGAAAGTCTTTGGAGCCTATCCCATTCTTCAAAATAAGGAGGAATTGCAAAAAAATAAAAATTTTATTATTGTTATTATTATTTAGGTATAGCTTTTTTTAGAATTCAATTTTATATATAAGCAATTTCTTAAGATATAATTTTATTAATTTAATTATTATTTTAATTTTATTTAGTGTAGGCATGGGAATAAAAAGAGAAGGAATTTCACATTAATTTCCTAAAATGAAGTTTCAAACAACAATCATATGCCAATGAACAGACCAGAAAAACAATAAAGTGTTCTATTTCATGGCATTATTCTTTGTCATTCTCAGAATAGGAAAATTTCCAAACTACAAGTTAATTGAATGTGGCCTGTTTTAGAATTTAATCACATTAAGTATTTTCTTCCAGATTCCTCAGATTTTTTTTTTTTTTCTTGAAACCTGCTCATCCAAGGTCAATACTATTTTCAGTTCTTTCTGGCTATTCAGACCTTTCTTTTAGAATCAATGAATGATTTACTCATCTTCCTCCATATCTGTGGTTCTGTCCATTTCTTGTTAGAGTGATACCAGTAGAACACATAGAAAGACTGACTGTTCATAAAGGTTCTATTGTTGTTGGTATTATATTGGTTTCTCACTCTGTGTGTGTGTGGGGCGAGGGAAGGGGTATGACATAATAGTTTTAGGTTCTCATGTTGAAATAGAAAATATTTCAGAATGCTCACTTACCTTCCAAAAGGTGAGTTTAAAAAATTCATACTAGTCCTGTTAATAGACATTAATTTAACTGAAGACTTGAATGCTTGAATTTAAATGAACCAACTTATTTAGTCAATATGAATAAAGAAGCCAGAGTTTTTCCTTTTTCTAATACTAAGATTGTTGGTCTGATTGAAGGTGGCAATTTAAAACATTCTTCAGAGTTGTATTTTATTTAGTATATGGTTCTAATTTTTAAGGTTCATTATTCCTGAGCATTTAAAGCTTCTAGGTAATTTGATAATCATTTTTGATGGAAAAGTGCATTATCAATAGGGCCTTGATTGCCGACTTCTGATACCATTTCTTCCCCATTTATCTGTACGTATATAATCGCGATGTGATGCTCTTTGACATGTCCTGGGATGCTTTTATTTTGTTTTAATTATTACTGGGTTATAGCATTCACTGCTATGCATTTGTTACAAGCTTGAATTCAAGTTTTCATAAGGCTATTTTTTTTTTGGTGGATTTGTTATGTTTCTATTTTTTATACTCCATAGGAATTTTAGCATTGTGAGGTGCGTTGTTTTTTAAATGTCAAGCAACAATTATCAATGTGCATGACTCTGACATGCAATTAATAATGGTTTGGGAGATGCTTTTAAAATTGTTAGTATTTATTACAATCTCTAAATTCTGCAAAGAAGATCCTCTATTATCTTTTATAGACAACTGCAATCTATGCTATACAAAGCAGATGTATTCTCATGACTGAAGTACTTTTCAAATCATGGAGCTAAATAACTGAATATATTTTTAATTAAAATATACTTTTATCAATATTTTTCTCTATTAAATGTAAAAGGAAAGGGAGATATATTCCCAGCTTTGATTTTTTGGTTGCCTTCATTCGATACCCTGGCTTCTTATTTGGCTATACACAGGCATCTCTGTGTCCTGTTATTCTTTTTATCCTTTGCTTTCTCTTGTTGTCTGAGCTACTACAATTTTTATTTTCTTTTGTATTGAAGAAAAATTGGAGTAGGAGCATGATATAGGTTGAAGGTGAACATAAAGTATTTTAACTTAATTTCCAACATTGATTTTTTTTTAATAGAAACATATACGTCTATGCTATAACAGAGATGATCATTTTTGGGAAGAGCCAAAAGATATCCTTTCAACTACATCACAATGTTAATAGTTCATTTAATTTATTATTCCTTATCTATTCACATATAAACAATTACATCTCTTACTCATAAGGAAACCTAATATTTGATATGTCAGTATATTCTGGTACATATTTTCAAAAACATAATGGAATTAAAAATATTTTTTTGAGAGATAAACCTTTTCTGTGGCAAGTGTTTATATTTAGATCATAGGAATAGAAATGCTAGTTACTAGTAACTAAGTGGGGGCAACTATATAAATAAGTTATTTACCACTCTATTTTAATGACTCATATTACTTATCTATTTAATAATTCCCAAAAATTGAAATAAAAGATGACCCTTACTATGTAGTAGACTAAGAAAATAAACATAAAAGCACCGCCATTGTAATTTGGCGAGAGAATTGGGAAGAGGGGATTATAAAGGCCTACAAAATTGAAAACTCTTCTGTTTTTAAACCATATATGATGAGTAAAAATTATATTGTCCACTGGACAAGAAGAGTATTTGTAAGGTTCCCACTTCTGTAAATTAGTTAAAATAAAGAAGCTCCTAATGGTATGTGTACATTCACTTTACTACCTTATGGTAGATGGTGACAATGATGAATGTATCCATGAATGAGTGATCCTGAACTGTAACATCTCATGACCTGCAGGTGTTACCACACTGCCTTCTCCCTACTTGGGGGTTGTAATTTCCATTCGTAGTTTGTCTTTGAATTATACATCTTTGCTAAAATTGAATCTTGCTCCTTTCACATACCCTGCTATGTGCCAGCATGATCACCTGGAGCAGTCATGGGTATCTGTCTTCGTCAGGACATTTAGATAATATTCCTCTCCTCAGTTCACTGCTCCATCCGTTCATGGCCCTATTTCAAATTAATTAAAGTTATTTCATTTTACGATGGTTGTCTCACTTAGTCACCTGTCAGCTGAAGTGGAATTGAGTCCTGATTTCCTTGAAAACTTATATACATATGTTTTACCAAATTATATTTTTGTCATCAAATTTCATTTTTTGGTTTCAGGAATATTTAGCCTAATACATTTTCATGGGAATTCATGAAATAGTAAAAGACTTGGAAGTTTCTGGCTCTGTAGACATTTAATCAGAGCCATATTCGGAATTGATTTGGAAATCACCTATATAGTTTCTCTCTGTAGGCAATATAATGCAGTCTGGTCAACATCAAATGTTGAATATAATTTCATATTACTAAAGATGAATTAAATTTATTATATATATGGCTAAATATAACTTTTAAAAACATGGTTAAGCTTAGCCTTTATTAGTAAGTACAATATAACTTTTTCTTTCAACTATTATTTTATGCCATACTACTACATGGAGTCTGCCCTTTCTGAATGGTATTTAAACATTAACGTTTATTTTTGAAGCTGTCTTTCTTGAGCTATGCTTTCTCACAATTGCAAATTTTAAATTTATCTCAGAGATAAGATCACTTTGTTAACATGCTCAAAATATATTTGCTTATTACATTCAATTTTCTAAAGTTAGGCAATAACAAGTTGATAGGAAATGTAAAATTATATAGGAAAAACTTGACTTTTAAAAAATATATGTAATTATGTTATTCATGTTGAATTATTGATAATCTCTGGCAAAGAAGCTTTTTAAAGAATTATACATTTTATATAAGTTCATTATTCTCTCAACCTGCAACCTTGTTTTTCATCATATATTATGTAAAATAATTATGTACAGTGAACATTTAAAATTTTGAAAATTTGACATTCAGCTCCACTAATTATGGACTATTGTCTACTTGGTGTTAATCTTGAAAGCCTAGGCACAAGTCAAAGTGTAAAATAAAGATAGTTTTGATAAGTTTGTGGACTAGAATAGGCTTTAATGAAAGAACTCCACGTGCCTCATTATAAAGCTGAGCCCACTAGGCATAGCTGCAGACTAGGAGGGGATAAACTGGTATTTTTGTGTTGAGAAAAAAGGAATTCATGGAGGTTTTCAGATATTAGAATAATAACAATTAAAGGTTTTTCCCACACATTTATCCATTCCAGGCAGACATATTTTTGTGCTTATGATGAGCTAGACTCTCGGGATCTACTGGTGAATTAAAAAGGTATAGAACTTGCCCTCCAGAGCTCATAGTCTACTGGCAGAATCGACAAACAGGTAACAGATGTGTGCACTACATAATGATAAATCGAAGTGACTGATATTAAGAGAAAGGAGACTATCTGAGGACTCACCTGAGGAAAATCTCTGAAGAGGAGACTGTAGTCTGAAGCATGAGGGTTAAACTTTCGAAGAGGGAGAGAGAGCTGTCCTGAATGAGGGACAAGAGCAAGTGTGAAAGAGCTGGTGGCAGAAGAAATGGCAGGTGGACTGGTAGACCATGTGGCTGGAGCACAGCAAAGGGGAGGGCACAGATGAAGTTAGGGAGGTCAGAAGACTAGATGGTGAACATCTAAATCTGAAAAAAAAAAAAATATATATATATATATATATATACAAATTTAATTATTTACTCAGCTTATTTTCTGAATCTGAAAACATTTTTGTGGCTAACTAGTTTATGTGCTGTAACAAAATAAGAAGAGACTGTTTAAATCCCCTCAAAAGTCAAGCTTTTACACTAAGACATTTAAATGAAGAAAATGAGCCTTTTCCCCAAACCTACACCCTACAAGTGAATGGTACTGAACTGTCAGTATCTGTTTAAAGAATAATTTCCCAATAAAAGATTGCTTTATCATAAGAAACATCAGTGCAAGACATTTCCTTTAATATTTCTATTTGTCACTTTTTATAAGTCTTTCTTAAGTTAAAAGAAAAAAAATTCAATGACACCGAAAGTAACAGAGATGTAAAGTGAATACATGTTTATGATACACATATGTATGTTCCTCTTAGATCTATGGGAATAAGATGAGGCAACATATGAAATGAATTAAAATGCTGGTCACCTATTGGATTACAGGCAGAGGGCAGTCTTTAAGACCCAGCAGCGTAGTATTTGTCTGGAAAGGAAATGTTGCTTTTTGACAGATGAGAGAAATCCCCTTAGTGCTGGCTCGGGGAAGAGAGAAGTGAAGTCAGTCACCTGGTGGTGAAGGCCAGTAAAACAGCCAAGCGGGAGGAAAATTTTTCTCTCCCTTTCTCTCCCTCTTTCCTCTCCTCTGTAGGAGCCACCTCCTATTCTCTCAACTCTTTTAGCATAACCTTCAAAGGAGAACGTTCCCGTCAGACTTTATCTTCTTTTCTCCACTGAGAGAATACCTCTTAGCTGCAAGACATTTTTTAGGTCTATGCAGGACTTCGGGGATTTGGTTATCTTGCCAGGGAAATTGATCATTGTTAATGCTTGGGACTCAGAGTGTGCTAAATTAGCTACCAGAGTAAGCCTGTCGGAGGAAGGCGTTATCATTTACTCTTCTCTTCAGTTTGAACACATTTGCTTGAAATTTGCCGCATGATGCTGTCCAGGGAAGCAGCTTTTTTTCTTGGGATGCAGCAATTCGCTCGTTTCTAAGCTTATTGCAGAAGAAAAAATAATCTTAAATAGAGTGGATTCCCCCACCCCGTTTGATCCGACTCAGCTGGGTTGCACCGCGGTAACGATCACCTGTCACTAAATCTTTGAGGAAGTAAAACAAAGTGAATTATAATTATTATTTATTTATTTTGATTATTTTTAACCGGTGGAGGCGGCGTGATCTCGGAGAATGAGACTGAGAGAAGCTGCCAGAGCTTGGAGGAGGATAAAGCTGAGTTTAGGCTGGAAACTAAAAGACTAGATTGTTTTTTGGTGCAACTTGCCCGGTTCCTCTCCACTTCCTTTAGTTTCGCTCATGGACAGATCAACAAACCTGGACATTGAGGAGCTCAAGGTACGTGGTCCTCCCCGCGGGCGTCGTTCCTTCTTTTCTCGCGCTCGCTTGCTCTCCTGCCTCCTCTTTTCACGGTCTCTTCCTTGCGCTGCCCCGTGGGATGGCGAGTGGGCATTTGGGGTGAAGCGTCTCCGGGCGCAGGCGCCCCTCCGAGGGCGGAGGACATGGGGGGCGGCTTTCTGGAGCTCGGCTGGCACTCTCCCGCGGGGCTGCTCTCCCTGTTTGCGCTGCCCGACAACCTTCACCCTGTTCTGCTCGTCAATTACAATAGCACTTTGGGTACAAGACCGGCACCGACTGCCCGTTACCCTCGCCTCTCCCCGGGGAAGCGGCGGCGGCAGCACGGTCTCTGCCCGCTGTCGCCTGGTTGCCCAGCGAAGTTACCCGAGCTGCGCGGGCACTTTGCCTCTTCTCCCCAGCTCCCAGCCCGCTGCTGCCCCCGCCCACACCGGGACAGACAATTTCCGCTCTGAGATTTCGCGGTACTGAAGCGTCTGTGACGACCGCTCGTTTTTATTTCAGCACTCAGTAAAACCCTTTCTCCCACGACCGCTGGCAGGCTCTCATCCACAGTTGCATTGCCCCGGGCGCGAACTCGTGTTCACTGGGGCCACCTGCAGCAAGTGATGGGACTGGCGAGGTTCCCCCCGTGGCCTGGCGACTCCAGCGAGGCCGACGTGCCTGTGCGGAGTACCCCCGCGCGGGAGCGGTCTGGGAAGCGGAGGGGGCGGGGAGGCTGGAGCGAGTCTGGGCTGCGAGGTGCAGGAGCCGAGAGCATCCTTTGGCGAGGCTCGCTGTGTCCCTCCCCCGCCGCCGTTTGAGCGCTCTGTCCAGGATCCGCGTGGAGCCCCTACCATCCCCGCCCCTTTGCTCGGCCCCCCCTCGCTGTGCCCTCTCCCTCTGGGGTCCCTGGTCGGCCGCGAGGGGCTAACTGGCAGGAGTATCCAGGCTGACAGTTTGTCCCTCTGCCCATGGGTACCGCTGCCTGCAATGCCCGGTTAAAAAAAAAAAAAAAAATCAAACCACAAAATAATTTAAATGTCCCGCTCACTGGAAATGAAAAAGAGGGAAAGGGGGCGATGCTAGGAGCATCCTTTCTTTTATTCTTCACCCTTCTTTACCCCTAAGCATTTTTTACACTCTACTATATAGCTTCAAAGGGTTTTTTATTATTATTATGTTTTTTTACTAGAGATTCAATTCAGATGGACTCTTTGTTCAGGTGAGGATTTTAGTCACCCCTACTCACAGGGGAAACTTGACTAGTAGAGATTTTCCCGGAAATGTCAGAGGAATGGATTTGCCCAGTAAGCTGAGAGGGTTGGAGAAATCCCCTGTAGAGGGCAAAAGTCTCTGTCTGCAGTTGGCTCTCTGCCTGGCCATCGAGCATGCCCAGCTCAGGGAACCCAGTTCTTCTGGAATGTGGAGTCCAAGTCTCCTGGCGCTCTAATTGCATAGAACTGGAATGAAGAAGGGGCAGAGAACGGTGGCAGGTTGTGGAATGGGCCCTGCCACTGATGTAGATGAAGGTGGGGTGGGCGAAGAATGATCAGAAGAACTTAGATACCACTCCATTTAAGACTCTGGGTTTGTTGTGAAAAGTGAAGTTGGGATGAGGCATATTTGCTGCTCCAGTTAAGGCTGGGAAACAACAAGTTTCTGTGTAATGGCCAAGGTCACAGTCAGTAGACCTTGGCCTGGAATTGTAAGGATCCCTTGCTGCCTTTTCCCAATCATCCCAGTCACTTGAGAGAGGGGTAGGTTTTATTTGAGATGCAAAGGAGAACACATGAACGGTTTGTAATGCATATTTCATGCAGAGGCAATGTCTCCAGTTTTATTATTATTATTATTATCATTATTACTTGTTAAATATAGGGTATGGCACAGAGGAAAGCTTTTTCTTATGAGAAACGGAAGGGAACAATGATTTGGGGTGATCATTTCCCTGATATTCCATGAGTTTTCTGCTAGTTTATGCCCCCACTGAATACTGGCACCACTTAAATTGTTGTTTAAATCAGCAAAAGAGCAAACCCACTGTGGAAACTTCTTTGGACTTTATTAGAAGATCTTAACCTCGAAACTACTACATATTAACTCAGAGAGTCTCACAGCCAGAGTGTGCTGGGCTTTGTGCAGGAGCAGCAAAGAGTAGAGACCCAGAGGGCTTGGGCGTGGGGGAGTGTACTAGCCATGCCTGACTGGGGAGAAATTAAGGATGTTAGAGGCAAAGGTCTGTATGGGTTGCTGAAAAATTATGTCCGGGCATAAGCCACTGTTGAGAGTCAAATCTGGCAAGAGATAAAAAGGGAGTCAAACCTTATTAGAAAATGTTTGTGAGATTTTCTAGTTTGGGAATAAATCTGTGTTGTCAGGTTTGACTATACCTCTGGAACACAAAGGCTGTGAAACACACTCTGGAACATATACAGGTCATAGAGGTGGGTGTACTACATGTGAAATAAGTTGGCTGAATGTCTTCTTAGTGGCAGAATCCATTGGCTTCGGTTTTCTAGACAATTCCCATTGAAGTTATTTTCTTATGGCTTCTTGATGAAAAGACCCTCATGGTGGTCAGTGGAGAGAGGGGAGATAAAAGCTGGGTATACTTAGTTTTGACATTATTTGCTTGTTCACTGTTTTCCCTATGATCCGAGGATGCTTAAGGCACATCCACATAAGAACTTTCATATCTACGATGCCTTAAATAACAAGGAAAGAAAAAAAAATGTTCACTGGGATTTGATACATAAATAAATGTGCATAATATTACAAGAATACCACTTGGCTTAATTTTAGATCATTAGTGTCATTATTAGGTAAAGCTGCTTATCTCAGGTTTAGGAAAGAAATATTCTGCTAATTCTTTATCTTTTTGGTAAACTATTTTATCTTTATGAGATTTTAACAAAAATACAGAGGATGCAAAAAATGTATACACATTTTAAGAAAGGAAAACTGTATTAAAATTGTAATACTCAATATATACTATTAACAAAAGATGAATACAAGTTACGTTTAACTTCTGCAATTACAAGAGGTACTCGAAGTGGTTACCATCAGCATGCAGACTCTTCTGATTATGGCGAACTACTTTTTTTTTTTTGAGCAACAATTGTTTGAGCAACAATGATCAAAGTGTCCTCTTGTGTACGCTTTTTTGACACCCGGGGTGTATATGTTTTGCTATGCTGGATGGGTGGACATTGAATTTTTTTTTAAATTCTGTTCTGTAAATAGCGCTGTCTTTTGCAAGTTTTTAAACTAAAAATAAGCTTCAATAATGAAGTGCTAAGCCATTGCTGTCCTTATCATAAAAAAGTAAACATACTATGCATATTGAACAATTTACTGGTGGAAAACTAAAATATAGTTATGTGTATAAAACTTGCTAATGAAGGCAAGCGTCTTTCATCTTCTAGTCTGCACACAAGCTCCTGATGAAACAGATCAGTGTTGAAAAGGGAGAGAGTTCTCATCCAAAGAATTTTGGTCTGTTCTTTTCCCTTTGATCTCTTTGTTTCTTCCCCCAATAAACGTATAAACTTTATGCTGTGTTTTGCCCTGATGTTGATTTTAAAGAAGAAACAACATCAAACAACCCAAAATATGGGTTATTGCTTTGGAAGTGTGGGTGTTAATGAATATTGATATTAAAAAGAGCACCCTCTATCCTGGAATATCTCTGAGTTATTGAGTACTTGTAGTAGTTGATATGTAAAGTAATAACTTTATCTTTTAGCTGTGTAGTTGCCTGCTTTTAAACAATATATCTTATGCCCTGGAATAGAGAATGCTGCTAATTTTTAGAGTTGACACTTATGACTATTTTTGTAGCATTTACTTATGAGATAGTAGATTATGGTTATGGTTATGTTTAAGTAATATGTGTAACTTTGGTGATTTACTCAGCTTTTGAAATATGAGTTTTAATTCACTTGTATTAATTTGGCAATCAAGAAATTATGCTTTTGGATGTTAAGCATATATTTGTACATAATTATAACTTGCTTTGAGATCAAAAACATAAAACACAAAATTCAATGGTACCACTTTTGCAGTCTTTTTCCATCCCAGCTTTTATTTATTTGTCAGGATTGTTCCTTTAATGAGATAACTAGCTACAAGTTAAAATGAAATGTTTCTATTACTTGAAGAACATAAACAATATGCTTCTGAAATGTCTTCTTCACTCATTTTGAAAGGTGCAAAAATCGTAAACTACATAGTTAATCCTGAGATGCATAAAACTTTTCAGTAAATATAATTGTAGTTGTTTGAGTTAATTAAATGTAGTCCAATCACTGTTGCTTAATTTTATCTCTTTAATTTAAATAAAACTTCATCTACCAAGAATTTGAAACTTGCCCTAGATAGGTGAGGTAAATGTTTCCCTGAATGGTACAATTAGGTCATTAAGAAAGTATTGTAGAGGGGAAAAATGATAATCTAGTAAAAAATGCATAGGTCTTTAAATAAGTGGTTGATTTGAAACTAAGGTCGCATAGTACATTCGTCTATAGTTTCAATCAAATAAGAGAGTTAGTGCTTAGAAGAATTCTAAAATGTTTTTTTTGTTTGTTTGTTTGTTTCATCACTACGACTCTCAGCTCAGGAAAGTCAGGCCTGCTGCAGTGTAGGAGGCTTTGTGATGAATGTAAGTAGGTGGTATTTTTTTGGTTAGTCATTCCATAGTGAAAAATAGTATTTTCTAACAAATGTCATATTTTTAGCAACCTGCCTTATACGAGTATATTCATTTCTTGCCTTAGAATAAGGAAATATATTTGTGAATACTGGAATTATAGCTTCTCTTCTTGTAGGTCTAGTTCCAATTCTCTTTTGATAACAGGAACCAGTCATGAAGACAGTTAACTTTGATTTCTTTGTATTCAGAATATGAGCTTGTTTCATTGAAGGTGAAATAAATTTCAAGTAACAGTAGTGAAATATTCTTGTTTTATACAGTTAGGAGTGATGAGGGAACATTTTTTATATGAGTGGAAAGAGAATATAGAAAAATATATTTGAGAATATAGAAAAAAGTTGTGCAAATGACTATTTTAGAAATCTTTAGTGGCCTGCTGTCATTATTAAGCATATATTCCAACCTGTACTGGCTAATATAGCTTTGCTGATCTCTGGACTTTACCAGGTGAAAATACATTAAACTTTGAAGATCCAGTGAAAAGAATGTTTTAAGATTTATGGACTCAAAAATCACAGCTATACAAGATGCTTAATGCTGTAAGACAATAATAAATCAGCATGTGTCTTTAGGGGCTTTGCTTTTATATATTTAGTGAGGTGTTTCTCATACTGTATTGGAATTTCAGCTAAGATACGATTTGGCAGAGCTTACAACTCTAAGTTACTAAGGAAGATGACCATGTACTTTTGTTCAGATCTCTGTGAAGTTTTTGAGTATTTACATTTAAGTAGGTAAATGGTTAAATTAATAAATGTTTGTGTCAAAATAAAAGTTTACAAGTTTAATTATTGAGAACTGTGCTTCATCTGTGATAAAATTCTGAACTTCTAAACCTCTTTGTGACTAAGGGTGAGCTACATTATTTTATACAAATGTAGATTTTAATATACTAACATCTAAGCCTTATATGCTCAATAAAACTTACTAGAAACTTCTAGGCCAACCACAGAGTGAGCAAATTTAAGGATTACCATCCCTCCAAGAGAATTACAGAGACTCACATCCTAAAAATTAAAAGTTGCACCAATTGTCTTCAGAGTTTTCTTGATGCTCCTGAACTGTATTTTTGTAGATTGACTCTGAAAAATATTGTAAGCCCTGATCATGTTTTAGAGCATTTCCGTTGCTTTTGGTATTAAATAGATTATCTAGAGTGTTCTATGTCAAATTGACATTAGAAAACTTTAAAAATAAAGGATTTAATTATCCAGTCAGAAAGACTTCAATCTGTGAAAGAAGAGCTCAAGCATCAGCCTTAGATATTAATTGAAATAATCGCCCCACGCCAAAATGGAGTTCAAGAGATGTTTGAAGTCAGAGGCACCCCAAAGTACCAAAGCTCTTACTCCAAATCTAACAGCTTGGAACCTTTAAGGGATTGATTTGTGTGGTGGAAAGGGCACTGATCTGGTTAAAGTGATACTTAGAAAACCTTGTTCAAACCCTGGCTTTGCTGTCAACCTTGGGCGTGTGTCACATTCCTTTTTCTTTGCCTCAGGTTTCTCAAATGATGGTGATGTTGCAGGATGGGAATTGAATGTGATTCGTGGGCTTTGTTGTAATTGTTTATTGCCACCACAGCTGAAAAATTTGTTCAAGCAATATCTTCTAAACAAGAATTTGTTCAAATAATATTTGATACCTATGAAAGTGGAACAGCTCCGGTTGGAGCAAGAGAGGTTGGGGCCTCAACTGAGTCCGTTTTCCCTTGATCCCTGCAGTTGATCCCAGGATACTGCTTAGAACTGTAAGACCAAGGAACAGGTAAAAACCTCCATTTGATCTCTCTCTTCCAAGTCTGAGAGTCTAGGGCTCTAAGTACTTTTTGGAGAATGATGTATTTGTGCCCTCGTGGAAGCAAATCATTTTCAAATTGATAAATAAAGTTAGAATAGCTATTTTTACTTCCCAAATATTGCCTTGTTTGAACATGATAATAGGTTTGTCTGCTATTATATTCTCATTTTATGGTTAGCAAAAATGGAGAAGCAGAAAAATCAAGTGAAATGTCTAGGATCACACGGTTAATAAATAATGGAACAAGAGCTGAAATCTATGCCTTACTATTTCCAAATACTATGCTTTTGTATATAGGCCAGAACTCCAGAAAGTTCACAGAACTTCTGATGGTACAAGTTTTCCTGAAAATCACAGAATTTCTCTAATATTCTCGTTTCAAAGAAAAATGAAAGTATTTGGGCTATAGTTATAGTATTTACTCTTGTCACAGGATAATTGTTGACACTCCATATTTTTTTTATTAAGATGTTCATTCCTAATCAGTTACTTTGGACCAAATTACTGTTGGTTGATACTTGTAAATAAAACTTAAGAGAAAGTGATAGATAAATCATGAATTTAGACCACTGGATAACAGTTTTATAACCTTGTGCTAATCTTTTAAAATAAACCCTATATATTTTGTCTAACTCCTCTGGTCTCCCTCATTATTCTGTCTCTCAAATCACTGCAAATAATTTTGATTTTGTTAGGACTGTAAATTGGATTTATCTTCTAAGATGGCTTTGGCATTCCAGCTTGCTGTATGTTAAATGTTAGTCTTGAAGTTTTGAAATATATATCTGAATGATTATACTTACACCGAAATTATTAAGTGCTTAGTTTTTACGATATCCCAAAAATCTGGAAATGAATAACAGATGATTTAATCCATAATAAAGTTAAAGTTCTCAGTGACAAGTTTTAGACTTAACGGAATTAAATGTGATGGTAACATCAATTTAATTTTGAATCTTGATATGATTTTTTCACATCACTTTTTCCAAATTTTATTTACATTGGGAATCACAAATGAAGATATACAGATAACTCAATATTATTTTGGAAAGACTTTTTTTTTAATATTTATAATGGAGTCAATATTGAATAATACCTTT
The DNA here is from genome assembly GCF_004115265.2 of Rhinolophus ferrumequinum. Taxonomy (NCBI): domain Eukaryota; kingdom Metazoa; phylum Chordata; class Mammalia; order Chiroptera; family Rhinolophidae; genus Rhinolophus; species Rhinolophus ferrumequinum. The sequence goes on along the minus strand of NC_046287.1, from coordinate 71,084,600 downwards.
TTGAGGAATGCTTTTCAAAATCTTTGCAAGTCTCAACATTGGAGAGTCTAACTAGATGGTATGATTTTATCATTCTTTGGGAGAACTTTCCAAGAAACCGTTTCTATCATGTGACATGGAGAAGAGACTATAACCAAGTTGATTTGAGCTTTGGCTTTTGGATGATGGATCAGGTTGACTTAAACTATTAGTGTCTTGCACACTCAGACCTGCTTTGGCAGTGCCTCAGCTGGATTATTAATGGTTGTTAAGTCATGGACATTTTGATTACTCTTAAATATTAATAGTTAAATTAATAGTTAAAAATGCAACCCTTACCTCTGTAAGACCCCAGAGCCTACTATATTCTTCTTTGCTGGAGGCCTGTAATGCATCAATTACTAAACCACACATTATCATTATCTAACTTCTTTTCAGATTGGTTTTTAAACTTGCATATCTCTCTCTCTCTCTCTCTCTCTCTCTCTCTCTCTCTCTCTCTCTCTCTCTCTCTCTCTCTCTCTCTCTCTCTCAGAATGGCTGGAAAGATACATATTATCTATGTAAGGTAAAAGAGCCTTGGCTGCTTCTTTCTTGAGTAGAAACAAGCAATTCAGCTGCTATGAGCAAGACTTTTTTTTTGTGAAGTATAATATAATAAATCAATGTCATGAATAGAAAAATACTCTTATCATTGCAATTCCACAAGTCTGTATCTACTCAGAGTATTTGAGTGTTTTTAAAATCAAAATCGGAAGGAGAAGTTAACTAATTCAAGGAAAGAAATTGCTTACCTAAGACACTGAATTATATTTTAGGTTTCCACTTTCCTCTCAACATGAGATTCATGAGAAAGTAATTCTATCTAGTCTGAGTAGCAGAATTAGTTATACTTCTAAGGAACTGGTTGGCATTTAATCGTATGAATTCTTTCATCATAAAACTGATTGTATTTCCTCTTTGCCTTAATTGCTAAAAAGCTTAAAAGCAGATTTGTGGCCCAGCTCTAACAAATACAGAGGGTGCCAAAAAAAATGTATACACATTTTAAGAAAGGAAAAAAAAACCTCTATTAAAATTGTAATACTCAATATATACTGATAACAAAAGGTGACTACAAATCATGTTTATACATTTTTGACACCCCCAGTATACTTGTGTCTCAACCTAATTCCTAGCCTGAAAATGCTATTGTTTGTTTTCACTATTCTTAAATACTTTCATAAAGAATTAGTGGTTATAAATGGATATATACTTAAAGATTATTAAGACATTTTACAGAGATTCAATTTTCATAAAGTTTCAGTGGACATTCCTCAATATTTTCACATCTCTTTTGAACAGCTTATACCTCTATATGCATTTACTTTAATTTGTCAAGAGCTACAACGTCTAGAAAGTTTGAATTACCATGCTGTATATATCCATGTTGTATACATGACTTTCACTGAATATAATAGCTGCATAACTTGTAAACCTGACTGCCACAAAATGAAACCTACTACACTCCTAGACTAAAAGACTGCTATTTAGTATTTACATTATCAGAACCTTTACCTGTTCTAAGACATTTTGTCTTAAATCATTATTATTATTATTACTTATTGTTCTCAAATTTGGCCTTTGTGGAGAATTATCTCCTGGGTTTCAAATTCTCTGCATTTCTAATACCCATCAGTCTGGCGTGGAAACATTATTTTAAGGGAAGTTAAAATAAATGAGCTCATTATAATCTGCATTTTGTTTAACTTTTTTCAGATCCAGTTTGTACAATTCAATGTTTTGATCACTTGATTGCTCTAAGCAGCAGAGGCAGTTAGACTTTTAGATATTTTATTTCATCTCACCAAGTTTCTTGAAGTTCGATGCTTGAGTCATTATTCAAAGAATAAGCAGTTCCATGCACAGTGTTGTGTCTTAATGATAAAGATTCTTGTTATTAAAGCAGTACTAGGAGAAATAATAATTAGTAATTATGGATGTGAATATATAACTGGCTTAGGTTATACATATTTTTGGCTTGTAGCAGGTGAAACTAAGGATCTTTCATTTGCTTCTGAGTCCTATTACTATATGAATCTTCTCTCATTTTATAAACACTAATTTATTGTTACATATATATTTTTTCATTTATTTCTTAAAACAAGAATAGATCTTAATACATGATAAATAAAAACACAACTGACTTCAAGTGTTTAGTATTTGCAACAAGCAATGCTTCTTGTTTGTTTCAATGTTTCCTATTTGAAGTGAGTTTCAGAAACATTTAGAAAGATATGATTCAAACATATTAAAAATTCAATATGACATGTGAAAACACCATCTCAAATGACTAAATAGTTCATGTTATACTTTAAGATGATTTTGTGGACTTGTATAATTGTAAAATTATTTGTGAATGTTCTCAGAGTATAAGTTTTTGTCTTCTCTGTCTCAGTTTCTGGTGTTTAATAAGATGCACTACCCAGTTTATTTTAAACTCCGTGCTCATTCAAAGTTGTAGAATGGAACTTGAATGATGACCAGCGTGCATATGGCAATCAAAATCCCAAAGATTGAAATCTCGTTTTTTCCACTTCTTGTTTTATGATGAATGCTATTGCAGTACAAATGAATGAAGGGAATAAGAAGAAACGCCAAATAAAATTTGGGAAAGTTAGCAGTTTCAAGTTTAATTGAAAAAGAAAGAATGACTCCACGTAAACATAAAAATAAACAGAATAAACATACTCACATCTCAAAAGAATATTTGAGTTAACTGATATTCTGTCCTTTCTTTGATAAATAATCTGATACCTAAATTTTACATGACAGGACCTATGATTCACTATGGAATTCTGTTCAGTGTATCACCACCATTCACTTTGGCACCCAAGCTGGGACTCTTAAGATCCTTTCCTATGTATCCCATTGACTCATCTCACTCATGTAATTAATCAAGTCCACTATACCGCTTAGTCTGAGTTTTCCCCTCCACACCTTTTCTTAAAACCTTAAAGTTCTTATTTTCTCTAATCTGAATTTTTGTCAAGTTTTCTTTGTCTTATTTTATGAAGTATGTATGTATTTTTCACAATGATGCTGGCCATATTGCAGTGAATGATGTGATGCTGCACTTATGTCCCTAGGGTTAAGAGTAGGGTTGAATCACTGTGAAGGGATTTATACATCCTCTTTCTTATTCTTAGTAAGTCATCTCAGAGTAAGTAGGTGGAGACTGGAAATGGGTACCGACACTGGGACTGTTTCTGGATGGAGAGGGAAATGTCTAGAAATGTCTAAGGTTTACCTCAAAAATAAAGAAAAGATGGTGTTTGGAAGCTAGACCTAATAGTATTCACTGATTAGTTATGACTGAAATATTTAAATTGGGGGAAAGGAAATCACAGATTATTTAGTGATAATAATGATGAATTTTGGCTTTCTGCCTTGATGAAATCTTTGCGTTACACTGTCCCAGAACCATGAATTATGTTTGACAATTTCCTTAGCTCATTTTCTGTATTTTTGACAGTTTGATCAGATTTTTCATAGTCAAAAATATTTTCTGCCTCTGGGAATTTGACAGCTCTGCCTCTGTAAGGTGGCCCAAGTACAGTATGCTAACCGTGTAAGAAACCTAACTAGACAGAGAGGCATGCCTGAAAGGAATCTCAATAAACATAGGCTGAGGTGTTTGTATTCTGAAATTCACATTATAGCTAATGAACTTCATTTATTAGTCACCTGAAAATCTCAGCTATTGGTTAGATGGCTTTGTAATTAATTTATTTTTGTTATTCTTAGCCTTTCAGTAAAAGTTACTTGATCATCATAGCTGTTTTTCTTTTTATCTTTTTTTTTTTTTTTTTTTTTTTTTTTTTTTTTTTTAGCTATTCCTGGGACTTACAATATGGACTAATAAGAGCAAAGTAATCTAGGACTTCATAGATCAAAGTAGGAATAAGGATCCAAAATCTAACTGAACATGGCTGGTGATAACATTGGCTAGTGCAGGATCTCTTAAGAACATGCAATTTTCAAGAATGGGGGATTCTAAGAAGCAATATCTGTTCATGTTCTTCAAAAGGAAGATTCTTCCTTATTAAGGAACCAGCTGACTTCCTGACAATTTCTAACTGGTCTACCTCTCTCCACCCTATTTGATAAGCAATGTACATTCCACACTTCCAGGTTTCCCGTTTAGAATAAAATAATAATTTTTGGTCCCTCACTTGCTTAACAGTCCTTGTTGATTTCCTGTTGCTTATTTTATAATCCATATTCTTCAACTTGATACAACATGATATAGAGCTTGCTCATTTTCAAGCTATTTATAACTACTCTCTTACCTTCCTTCCAATACACACACACACACACACACACACACACACACACTCAGAATTTCACTGAATAGCTCGCTTCTCCTTAATTATACGAGTTCCTTTCCTTTGTAATATTTCACATGCACTTGTCTGGAATACATCTCTGCTTCTTTTCTGAAAGAACTCTTACTTATTGACTAGCACTTAATCCCAGGAAGAGATGGTTATTTCTTTCTTTGTGTTCCTACATACTTAGTACCTTTCACTCCACCATAGATTCTTTACTGAATTGTATGCCATGGAAAAAAATGGTCTATGTGTTACCAGTCTTTCGAGGCTTTGTAAAAATTGCTCAAGGTGCAATATAAAATCAATAGTCATAAACATTCTGAGTTTTTTTGAAAATAATGTATATTTTTTTACTCGTTAGAGACCAAGTCATATTAGGTTAAACTTATTATTTATATTGTTTTTATCTTCTGTAATCTTTCTATTTTTTGTTTAAACAATAAATTATGACAGAGATATATTAAAATTTAATGTTATGATGGTGTTATTGCAGATCTTTCCAGTTTTGCCTCATATATTTGAGATTATGTTATCAGAAACATATACATTGGGAATTATTATATTTTCCCAGTGAATTGAGACATTTACTCTTTATTATTACATAACAACCTTTTTTAAATATCTGGAAGTGAGTTCTGTCTTAAATTTTATTATTTCTAATTTTAATTTAGCTATACTAGCTTTAACTAATATCACTATACTATTACTCAACTTTATTTTGGTTAGTGTTTCTGATATATATTTATTTTATCCTTTTATTTTCAACCTCTTTGTGTGGTTACATTTTATTTCTTGCAAATAGCACATAGCTAGATTTTAGAAATCCATTTGGATACTGTTTTCTCCTTCTTTTTACCACATTTGGCTTATTTATATTTACTGTAATTTCTAGTACATTTGGATTTATTTCTGTGACCTTACTTCATGATTTCTCTTCATTCCAGAAATCAATTCCCTACTGTTTGAAGTACACATGGTAGTGACAAAGTTGTTTTTTTCAGTTTTTAAAGATAGTTCTTGAAAATATCTTTGTTTTACCCCCATGTTGGAAATATTTTTTTCTGAGTATACAACTCCAGATGAATAGGTATTTTCTCTTAGGCTATTGAAGGCATTATTTCAATATCTTCTTGTTTCCAGTGTTGTCAGTGAGAAATCAGATCTTAGACCAAATGTCATTTTATAGAGATAGTGTTTCTTTTCTCTTTAGCTACTTTGAAGACCTTTTTGTCTCTAGTGTTCTTCAATTTTACTATGCTATTTGTGATTTTCTTTTTATTTGTCTAGCTTAGTATTTTATAAGTTTTCTAAATCTTTGTGAAATAAGGAAAATTGACTGTTATTGATAGAGTTTATCTAAGAATTACTATATTATCTTTCTTATGGCTTTGTTGGCTTGCGGGTTCATTCCTTTTCTATTGCTGAGTAGTAGTACATTTTATGGATGTTCTTCAGTTTTCTTATTCATTCACTTATTGAAGGAAATCTTGGTTGCTGCAGTTTTTAATGGTTATGAATAGAAATGTTGTAAAGCTTTGCATGTATGTATTAATGTGGACATTAGTTTTGAGATCAGTTAGAAATACCTAGGAGCAGTACCTCTGGATCATATGGAAAGGCTATGTTTAGTTTTAAGATGCTTTCTCTTAGCAACTATAACCCATGGTGATTATGCTATTCCTTTTTTAGATCGTATATATGTATGTATATTATATACATATCCTGTACTAACCTTATTCTATCAGAACTGTACAAAATATAAACATGTAAGTATAAACATTGAGGATTGTAAATTTTGTTTTATATTTTACATACCTAATGTTATCTGCAACACCTGTGACATGTTAGATATTTATTACATCCTTGTTGGTATATATTTGGCAATGTTTAATGGTTGACCAAAATTTCAGGTTGGAGGAAATAGTGTTGTCTGTTTGTTTGTTTGTTTTTAATTCTGCTTTGTTGTCATTGTTACCTCCCACATTGAATAAAAACACAAGTTAAATGAAGTCAGTAGTACCCAGTTCCTGTGACTAATAATGTACAACGTATTTTCAGACTTTTAAAAACACCCTGTGATAATGGCATAAGATGTTATCTCTGGGTAAGGCGGGGAAATTTCCCCTTTGGATTTCCAGGGCCAGCTTTTAACATATGGCACACCAAAACATTATAGAAACTCTATTTTTGTAGCTGAGATCTTATTGGAAACTCTCATCATGCAGTTGATTTTGAGTTTTCTATGTAACACTTAGCCTAGACAGACATTTCTTTCCAGTTTCCATATCTTTGCTGTCCAGGTTCAGGAACCAGTGGCAGTGATCCTAGTTCAGGTCAGTTTCACATTAGTCAGAGGAGTTGATTCATAGTCATCATAAGACTTCATTAAGCATTATCTTAAAGTGTTAGTGAAATAGAAAACAACGTATGTAGTATGATTCTCTAATTTCCCTACTACCTAGAAAAAAAATTTTCCCAAATTGTCTGAATTTTTTATCATTTCTGTAATTCCTTTGGATTAATAGAGTTTTTCTCAAACTATACCCTCACGGAATCCTAGCTATTTGCAACTAAATCGAATATTAGCAATTATCAATTTTACGTTTTCTTTTCCTAATTTTTAAAATTGTCTTTAAATTGCCTTCTCTGGTAGAATTTAATATAAAGTTTCTTTTCTAATTTAGTAATACACACACACACACACACACACACACAGACACACACACACACACGGGTTTTTGTTTAAGCTTGATAAACCAAAATTTTGGAAACCCTAAAGCGCATCATGATTTATAGAACCTTGACTAGCTAAACAACTATGGATGTGCATATATAAACAAACAAATAAATAAATAAAATATGCTTGTAAAAATATTTATTTACCTCAAATGTAAAATGAAGGTGCAAAACATCTCCTTGGATTCTGTGATAGGGTCATACCTGGTCTATAGTAAATACTTAGAAATTTTATTAAATGAATGAAGGAATGAAAAATTGAATGAATGAATGAGGAGGACTGTGTGGGGCAATATGGTATGAGGTCCTACATAACCAAAGAACAGAAAAGGACCTCCTAATTTCAGTGTAGAAAAAGGAATGGGGAAGGTAAAATGTGGAATGTTGGAAGAGAGGAAAGTGTTAGTTGGGGAAAGTGATCTAATTTATATTGTCTATGGTCATCCTTGTGCCAGACCTGTATCATTATAGGAAAAAAATATAATAGACTATCTGCCCTGCATCTTAGAGGATGGACTTCACTGCCATTAAGGATGGACTTCTGGCAACTTTGTTTCAATTTATTGAGTCTGGCTACTTAACTATAACTAATGGGAACATGGTGAGACATCTGACTCAAGCTGGGCCAGTTAGATTCCCTCTTCCTGGTATATGGATGTAATGAGCTGATTGTCGATCCTATTGAATTCAATATCAACTTTTATAGCAAATGATTTTTATAAAGCCTCCTTGAAAATTATCTTATAAAATTCTTTGATAATATAACTACTTGCAAACAATTTTAGAAAACCCCCTATAGAATTCTCTTATAATTGTTTCGATAATATAACCTACTCGCACATAATGTCAAAAACATCATGACCTAATTGCAATACAAAGGAGAAATAAAAGGAAATAATAGGAAAGTATTTTATGATGAGATTCTATGATTTCAATATGCAAATGCTAGGACACAGTGAATGCAAAAGCTACAACTGAAGATTGCAAGAGATGTATGTATGCTACCACAAGTTCATGAATGGTATTCCTGGTAATAACATGATAATTTTTTGATGTAGTGAGCATCTCTTGGTAAATTCTGAACAAAATGCTATACAGCATTTCTTTCCATATACATGAATGTTGTATTCCTGGACAATTTGTTTAATGTGCAAAATTCATTAACTTTTCAAAAATAAAAAAGTGTAAAATAGACTTGGGTTCCAGGAACAGTGGTGCACAACTGTCCCACACATTACTGGGTTTTTGGGGCCCCCCAAATCAGTGTAACAACCAAAAATGTCTTAACAAATTTAAAACATTCATCCTAGGGGGCAGTATTGCCCCAGTTGCAATTTGTTGAATTAGCTGATGATAAAGTAGACTTTTTTTTTCAATGTTGCTAGAATTGTAAATGGCTGGAAAGTCAGCTTTTAGTCTACCAAGTGCAGTGCACAGCTGTGGACTCCTGCTGTTGAAAAAAAAGCCAAACAGAGATGAGAAAAACAGTTTCATTCTTTCTGGAGTCCTATGATATTTCCCTGAAAATAAATTTTGCTTCTTACTCCTCTTCAACCTCCTTCCTCCTCATACACCCATTAGTTTAGTTTGATTTCTCTCATTTGCAATTAAAATAATTTGTTTTAATATTTAACCCCAGTCAGCCCCTGCTGTAAATAATTCATATTAAGCAAACATGCTATCTACTGTATCTACAATTCTCATGCTTAATGGAATAAAACTAGGTAACATGAAGTTTGGAGTAGGACTTCATATAAATATCACTTTATCTAAAGAGAGCTACAAAAATGACTTTTGAAATACCAATTCCACATATATTGATGACCCTAAAAACTTCTGGTTTTAGTATATAGATTAGACTATATTGAGAAAAGTGATTTTTCTCTTATCATTTCAATTGCTAAATATGTTAGTAGGCATTGATGTTTTCTATTTGTTCTTGAAATTAGGATTCATATTTGTCAGTTATAAATTTACATTGCAGTATGTACACTGCAAAGGCATTGTAAAAAACTTACGTATGGTACCTGTAAAGGTTATGTTTAATAAAAATGAATATCTTTTGTTTCTATTTTTTTCCAGTTATCATCAATTTATTTTTCCATTAAAAAAGTATTGTTGTATCCCTAACATCTAGAAAAGTGTGTAGCAATAGTAGGCACTTAATGAATATTTGTTGAATTAATTAACCTTTGAATGAAAGTTGTTTTCTAATACTGATCTTACTGCTTTTTCCTCTCCAAATTCATTATGAGATGCAAGTAAGTATGTGATTAGAAATGATCTATATGCTCAAGAAAGATTTTCCCTTAGTTAAACCACCTCTTTCATTCAGTATTCATTTAAATAAGGTGGATAATAGTCAGCGTTCAGGTAAATATGTCATCTACTTTGGTTCCCGAAATACTTGTATTATTGTGTAATAAAGTTATTGGGATGTGAATAGTGTCCAACTCCATCCTGGGATAAAATTCCTGTCACCTTCTGACAGTCATCAACAGAAAAACATTTCTTTCCCAAATGACTGTTCTACTGGGTTTGGTACACTATCTTTACCCATAGATAATAGGAGAGAGATGATAGTATCTGAAGTTAGAAACTACAGTTGAAGCTTTGCCCCAGGTGCATCAGAGTTTAGAAATTATATTGACTCAGCAACATGTTTTAACTCAGCATAGACAAATCAAGATTATTAATTTGTATTTTGCCAAAATCACACATTTTCATGTTTATGTTAACTATATCAAAACAAAACTAATTTGGAGAAACACATGAGAAAGTTAAGGAAAATAGTATTATGGCAGTAACCCATACGTACCGTGTTTCCCCGAAAATAAGTCCTAACCAGAAATTAAGCCTTAGCATGATTTTTCAGGATGACATCCCCTGAACATAAGTCTTAATGCTTCTATTGGAGCAAAAATTAATATAAGACCCTGTCATGCAGGGTGACAGGTGGGGTCTCTTCTGGGGTCTCTAGTCCCACTCCCCGCATAAGGACGCAGGATATGGTGAGGCCAAAAAGGAACACCCGCGGAGCCATAGATAGGGGAGTCATACTACCATATTCTCTCTGGTGGCTGGGTTGGAGACACAGGAAGCATGAGCCACACTATCCACAACCTGCCGTCCACTTCTCTCTGCCAACCCATCTCACTTGCTAGCTGCAATCGGCCTTGCTAGCTGCAATCGTCCTTGCTAACTGCAATCCACTCTTGCTAGCTCATCCACCATCTTCTTGCTAGCCCCCATTTTTCTGCTAGCGTAGCCACAGCAGTTATATTGGTGGCCAATGGCTCACTAGTTACAGCTGACGGCCAACTAGCCACAGCTGATGGCCATCCAATCACAGTTGGTGGCCATTTACTACCTGAGCCAGCACCTTTCCACGTGAGGTGGAGAGCCTGGAAACTGCACTCCTGGCTCTGTCCCCACAGACCCGGTCTTATTTCCGGGGAAACTCGGAATAATCGCTGGAGAGCATTAAGTTCATAGAATATTAAACTGAAAATAAATGATTTTAAATAATGAATAATAAATAAGTATATTATGATAATAACCACCAACTTAATCAACTATCTTGTACAAAAGTACTCAATACATAGTTGTTAAACATAATTTAATTTGAGTATAAAAGATCTTACTTTCCTAATCATGGAAAACTTGGAGCAAAATGAGTTTCAGCTTGATCATTGAAGGAGAAAACTAATGTAAGCCAACAGCCTCTCAAAAGCCAATTATGTATCACATGCTTTCCCTTTGCTGAGCTTTGGAGCCACATAGACATGGATTCATTTTGAGCTCCACTTATGAGCTATGTGAACTTGGTCAAGTTATTTAACTTTACTAAATGTCAGTTCCCTCAAATAGTAAAATGGTAAATAGCAATAGTAAAAGAGATTAATAATTGTACCTACCCCATATAGGTTGTGAGATAGTTATGTAGGTACAGCAATCAATGCTTGACACAGAGCTATCCATCCATATATCCATTTTTATTTCATTATTATTGTTAATATGGTATTCATGAAAGCTGGAGAATGAGTGAAATATTATTGGGATGGGGAAAAAAAAAAGAGTGTATCACCTGTGTAGGATGGCAGGTTCACTCTGGGAAGAGAAGCTGATGAACTGGCTGTGTGGCGGAAAAAGTATAGATAAATGGCCACATAAAAATCTATCCTCGGATGAGACTTAAGTGATGGTCTCCGCATGGCTCTCTGATAGAAGTAAATGTAAGTGCTTGAGTTTAATAATACCAAAAGCTCTCCCAAGGTTCTTAACTGCCTAAAGGCAGCTTTTAATTTTAAACACTAAGAAAAGTCAATCAGACTCTACCTAAAAATATGCAATTGGAATGTGTTTTGCATGCATTAAAACCTAATTTCACATCTCACCAAGTTTAACTACTTTTTTGCTCAACTAGGCTCAGGTTCAGGGTACTTTGTTTATTTATAATAAAGCACTTAGGTTGTTTAAACTTATGCAGATCTTCATTAAATAACTATTTTGCCTATTTGTACCCATGCTTTCAGCAATGTTTCCTTGAGATATTTTAAAATATGAAGGCTTTCATCATAAACTTAAGAAAAGTTATATACTATAAATAAGTTCTCTCTCAGCCCACTGAGGAAAATGCAAAATCTAATAGGATGGAAAATCAAAATTTTATTAAAATATATTCATATTACATAATCAATGGTCTATGTTTTACATAGAATTTACATAGCGTTTACTGCATGTATGTTTATCAAAGTAATTAAGATGACACTTTTATTTGTTGTGATATGCGGAGCACTTCATGTGCAGAGCTCTTGTTTTATAAGCCTTATTTGCCATCCTTTGCTTTGCTCAGATAATTTCATCTTTCGCTTTGTATAAGTAGACAAGCTAGTTTATTTGTGTAATGTGATATTTCACAAATGCTAAGTGGAAAAAATAATGAATGCCTGTAAATCAGAAAACAAACAAACAAACAAATAAACAAAGATGAGGCATTGCTGGTGAAGTTCCTCTCCACATTTTCAGTGTGGAGTTTGGGATAATGGGGGACAAAGAGAGGGACAAGAAGTTTGATTATAGCCCTAACTAGGTTGGTGTAATTCATCATCACCAAGAACTCATCCTCTGGTTGTGGGACTCAGGCTAAAAATACCACTGAAATTTTCAAGAAGTTAGTACTGTGAGTTCAATTCTTAACCCTCCTTAGTGGGTTGTTATGTTAGCTTTTATAATAGTCACTTTTTTGATCCTCCAAATTTTGTAAAATTATATATATGTACATAAGCAGGACAGGATGCCTGAAATATAGAGATTCTATCAGTCCTCCCAAAAGATTGTCTTCAGCATGATGGTAGGATTCTTTACCTTTTAATGTTCCCTCCTGGCCAAAAATCTTTCCACAATTTTTTTTATAGCCTTATATACAAGGGAATAGTTCAAGAACAGGTGAATTCTGTTCTCTCTTAATTTTAGCATTATATCTGTCAGTGAGTCTATTTCTACTGTAACTACAACTACGATAACTATATTTTATCCTTTTACTTCTTTAAAATACTTGACATTTCGAAGATACAATTCCAGGAATCCAAAGTAACATGATGTTTTCTATATTTCCTTTAATAGTGTGTTGATAACAATAGTGATATCTGTGTAGTTTGTTTGTTTGTTTGTTGACAGCTTTCTGTGAATTCTGTATATTTACACAGAACTAGCACAGGATCTTTGATATGTCTAACTACCTTTAGAAAAATTCGGGAGTTGCTAAATAAGTTAGTACATAAAAACTTCCTGTTTCTTGAAACTGGAAGTGCCTTTGCGTTCAAGCTTATCCTCAGGGAATGAAATTACTGGCTTTGGACAGATGTTGGTAGTAATGGATATGAGAACAGATGAGGCCACATGTGAGATGTTCTGAATGCTGCTGTGCTGCATTAGCTCCGTTTTTTCCTAAATACGAGGGGACATTAAAAGTACACTGTTGATGAGGGGAGGCTCAGGCCATGGGCCAGCGTGCACTTCCGATATTCAAAGTTAAAGTAGGGAAAAAGGCCTTCTTGAGAACATTAGCTGATGTTTCTATCTTTGGATTAAAGTTTGTACCTTCTTTTCACTATCTCAGTTTGTACATAGATCCCTCAGAATATTTTTTTTTAAATGTGTGTCATCGGTTTATTATTGATAAAAGCACATTTGGTCCTTTTAATGGGTAACTGTTAGTAGTTTATTACTATTCTCGAGCTCACCAAAACTGGTCAGAGTTGGGCAGGATTAGACTGCTGCAGCAAATGGTTCCGTTCAGCTTGTCTTGGTGATGAAGCTTTGTAATTTGGACCATGAAAGCTTACGTTTGCTGTTCCTATTGCGCTAAAAAAGGCCCTTCATGGTAGTCTCACATCCAGTTGGCCCTAATTACCCTGAGTAACCATTACGTGTTTAAATGCACCTATAAACACCTATAGGCATTGCAAGATAGATAGCTGTAGGTGTTTGTGTGAGCTCTAGAAGAAATCTGAAATCTAGACTTTCCCCGAAGCAAGTAAAACAGTGCCTGTAAAAATAACGAGTTCAGCAAGATTTCAATTGTTTGTGCTATATTCAGATAATGGAATTTTCCTGAAACTTTAAATAAGTTTCTTCTTGTGGGTACCAAACACGGTGAATTTCAGGAAAAAGTATTTTATATGCAGTCTACATAGATCTAATTTTATAAAGTAGAAAAATTTATACAAATGCAAACTATTCACATATTAATATCTTCAAGAGCAAGGATTATCTTAATTGTAATTCTGATGTATCTAGTTCAATGCCACGAGATACTGCAATCTACTTCAGTTAAGTAAGAGACTTAAAAACTAATTTCTCAGTGTTTTACATATTCAGCAATTTACACTGTCATTATTTATAGATGGAAAGAGGGAGTTGTTTCAAGATTAAATGTTAAGAGATGCAAACTAACATGCTCATTTAATTAAGGAAGCATGCAGATGAGCCTGTGGGAAGAATATCAACCTTAGCATTGTGTTTTATATATTGTATCCTCCAGTAGTTTTCATCATAGTCTCATTATCTGAAACTTCTCATTTCTTTCTAATTGAAAGAACACCTGCTCTTCATTTTTTATTGAGTTTGCTGTTTTCATTTGCTCTTAGTAACATCTCTAAAGACCAATTGCCAGATTAGATTCTTAAAATTGCTCCTTCAGCATCCTGGATAGGCAGTTATCTTCGAAAAGGGAAGTCAAGTCAACATGTTTAAAACGTGTCTCTGAATTTTCTTAAATATGACCTCTATAAGAAGTATGCCTTTTTATGAAGATAAATTATACTGTGAGCTCCCCAATATTCAGGAAACTAGCCTGAGTTTACACGGGACGATGTGTATGTCTAGCATGACAAAACCTCTGACAAAACCCAAGATGCAATTAGAATCTTTGCAGTTTTTGGATTTCCAAACTAATTAGGATTAGCTGGTATACTGGATATTATATAAGTGATTATACTTATAGACACATCACAGTTGGATGAGTCAAAATTAAAACTATCAAATCTCAGTGAGGGTAAATTTTCAAAACATTAAATAAACAAAGGAAACAGTGTTCAGATTTTAGATTTTCCTATAAAGTAAATGCTTTTAATAATAAATATATTTGCTAAAATATGCACTTTTTAGATTATTGTTTTGCATATTCTTTTATGGTAAAATGAAAAAAAATCAAATTTTCTGTTTATTTACATTGACTATATTTCATAATTCGAACAAAGAAAAGAAGTAAAAATTTTATCATGTGGATCATTTGTACTATAACAAACGTTTTTCTAATGTTACTTTTGGTGCCTAACTTTTCATTATGTATAAAAATAGACTTCCTTTTAGATGGCTGAGCATCCATTAGCATTTTCTTATATTATATTAAAAATTATGAAGGGCTAAAGTTAATATGCAAAAGCTTCTATTAGTCAATGGAATTAAACAGGGATACATTTTAAAACAAAATAGTAGTAACTTATGCTAATTAAAAACTATCTATTCTTAAAGGTCACAGAGTACAGCTGAACAAAAACAAATGTATAATTTCATGTTGTTAATAATCATTAAGAGTTGCATGATTAGAATTGTTTTTTTGATTTTTCCAGAGAAATTTCATCACTTGAGAAAGATAGAAAAAATTTTCCTTCTATTCTTCAGAACTATTTCAATATTTACAAATTCCAAGTTTACTATTTTCGGAAGACAAGTATAACATCATTAATTTTTGTAGATCAGGAAGTTGATGGGGGTTCATGTCAACCAGCTTCTTTTCCTTTTTGCTATAGGAATCCTCTGAAAATTACTTAACAAATGTAGAGAGATTTCTCTATTTTATGAAAATTATAAATCTATGTAGGAATAGGGCATTTAGGATTTGTAACTTTTTATGTGTAGACTGATACTGCAGAGCAAATGGAAAAGTACAGGAAAGAATTTTAACTAATATTTAACATAATTATTATTAGTACTAATAAGCCTATAGTAGAAATAATGTTTTTCACAAATATAAACCTTTTTTCTTTGGATCTTCAAATGTTTATATAGAAACATTGAATTTTTTCTATAAAAATTTATGTATATTTTCTATATGATTTCCCAAAGGAAAAAATATGTGTATATTTTACTTTCATGTATGTTTTACTTACACAAGTAAAGTAGGATGTAACATTTAAAAAAATCAAAACCCCTAGAAGATATTTAAATGTTTTTAGTGGTAGAGTCACTCTTCTTACAATTAGATGGTTTAAACTTTAAAAGCTAATAAACACAAATTTCCTTAAGTTTTATACGAGCTTATCTCCAATTAAAAAAGAATTATTTAAAAATACATTTAGTATAAATTATGCTTGCCTGATAGAATCTATTTCCAACTTTTCTATTTGTTATCTCTTGATGGTGGAAAAAGATGTATTGAATGCTTCTGAGCATTTAAATGATTAATTTTACTGAATTCCATTTATTAGAATTTTAGTTTTTATTATGTTGAGCATAAATATTAAGAAGCAAATAATCATATCTAAGCCAAGTTTCAGTGTTTTTGTATTTCAATATCAGTGATCAGTTATAATCTGTTGCCCCAAAGAGGGAAGCTAAATACCATCTATTTTTAGGTAATGATGTTGAAGTTATTTTAGCATATTATAATATTTTCCCCATTACAGTCACCAGTGGTTCTTTTGTCCCCTGGAGAAATCTAAAATCACCACTTTTAACCTCGTAGTAAATCTATCAGCTAAAACTCTGCATCATCTTTAAGACATTTGTGTCTATTGCCTAAGATACTGAGATATCTTTCTTCTCTTATCTCGAAGTCCATAGGTTCTTCTTAGTGGATATCTATGTATTTAAACACATTAACAAATGACATATTTTTTGAGCTTTGTCCAAGGCTCTCAAGCAGTCCACATGATTTATTGAAATGGTGAGAAGCTGGGAAATCAGACCTAAGAAGAACTAGCATCAGTGAAATTCCTCCTCAAGTTAAATTAAAACAACCACAACAGCAAAGAGCCAAATGGTAAAGCATTCTATAAGATTCCTTGAAAGAGCTGGCATAAGAATCCTGAGCTTAATTCTTAGCATCCTTTTATGTTGGCCTAATTACAAAATAAATATGATTAAATAGTGTTAATCCATTAAGATGTCACTTCAAAAGGATTTTGCTCATGTGTAGTTCCATACAACGTACTTCTCTTCTTCAAATAAGTTAGCTGGTGTTGATGTCAGTATAGAGTTGCTAAATCATTATAAGAATGACTCTAATTATGAATGATGGATCTTAAGAGATTTAAGAAGCCCCTTGAGAATAGGAAACCTAGAACTAATCTTGAACATATTGTTATTTAGCTGCCTATAAAGTCATTTCTTAAGGTCCAGTAATCAGCATGGAAGAAACTTTAAAGCTTTTTTTGCATCTCTTCTATGCATGTAAATGTGATTATTATGAGCAACCTGACCAACGTAAATACTCAAAACCCCATTTGGTAACATTTCTATTTGTTTGTAATCACTCTGCCTTTTGCTCAGTATTCAAGTTAAAGCTTTAATATTGCATCGCTAGAAACCTTATCTCAAAAGCGGATTCTAATCAAAGATACTTCCATTAAAAGACAATAATCCTAGTATATACAGAAATGGAATCTGGATGGTTATATATTCCATCATTCTAAGTAATCAGTCTTTTTTGTGATGTCTCAGGTGATGGCAGCTATTTAAAAACTATAGGGAAAAAAATAAAAAAAAACCCATCAAATTCTATTGCCCAATAGTTCACCTGATAATTATATATTCCCAGACTGTTTTAATACATTTTTCAATTGCTAATTTTTTTACAGAAATGTGACATGATAGGAAAAAAATGCTAATGTTTAGATCTTCTTTAATCTGTTAATTGCTAATATTACTATTATTATTATATTGAAAGGAAATTTGGTCTTGAAGAAATATTCCCCTTTTAGCAGACTTATATAAACAGGGTGTAGCAAGAGGGACATGCAGAATTGAAGGATGGTGCATTAGTTTCCAAAGACACTCAAATTTAGTGGTCTAGAAAGGAACACAAATGTATTATCTTATAGTTCTGGAGTCCAGTAGTCTGAAATGAGTCTTACAGTGTTAAGATAAAGGTGTCAGCAGGGCTGATTCTTTCTGGAGGCTCTAGGGGAGAATTCCTTTCCTTGCCTTCTTGCTTTAGGAAGCTTTGTGCATTCCTTCGCTTACTCCTTCCTCAAATGAAACCATCTTTTCTCCCTTTGCTTCTGTTCTTACATCACTTTCTTCTTCTTCTGTCATCAAATCCCTCATCCCTCACTGCTTTCCTTTTTTAATTAAATTTAGGGCCCATTCAGATAATTAATGATCGTGCAAAGTCCTGTTAGTCATCTGAGTTAACATTCACACAGTCCAGCAATTAGGACCACGTTATCTTTGGAAGTGATTATTCAATCCTACTACAAATGTTTTCACTTTGTACCTTTTTAAGAAGGGAGAACTTGAACATGTTTTTTTTGTGGTGATGAAAAAGAGCCAGTAGAGAGAAAAGGTTGATGATATGAGAAAATCAGGAAAGAATCAAGTGAAAGAAGGGAAAGAACCCATCGCTTCAGGATGCAAAAGAGGGTGGGATCTCGAAAAACAAAGTAGAGAGATTATCATTATAGGAGAGGCTAGGACATTGTTTTCCAATGAGACATAAAACACAGGTGCAGCTGAATTTGTAGTAGATGTGGTGGCAGGAAACAGAGGGATCCCTACCTGAGTGTTTCTGTGTTGGCTGTTACATTGAAGGCAGGTCTTTTGCTGGGGATGGAGGGATGGTAGTGAAATAGGAGATTTGATGGAGGTTAAAAATGATGAGAAATAGTTGTACGGATGATGGGAAAAGTAATACACTTAGGAAACATAGAAGGCATATTGGTCAGGAGAGAAGGCCTGATTTCCATTAAAGTTGTGAATTAATCCATAGATTTTGAAGTTTTTTTCTAAATATAATGAGAAGCTTGGATGTTGTGGAAGATTTGGACAGTTGGAATGATGATCCGAGTTTTCTAGGGAGAGGCAATGGAAGACTGGGAATAAGGGAGCTGAAACTTGAAATGATAGATAATTAGATTCTAAGCTGTTTGAGGGAAAAGTAAAGAAAGGTTAGTGGGAGTAACTGAATGAGAGATGTAGGGATAGGAGATTGTTGTCAGAGAGTAGGAGGATTAAGTTTAGATTTTAACAGCTAGAGGAGTTAGCTGAGTATGGACGTGGGTGTGCATATCTGAAAGGGATTGGTGTAAACTGTACTCAAGATGAGGAGTACAAGGAGATGAAAGAGTATTGTGTTATTCATTCTTTGCATAGATATATAAATCAATTAGGAAGATGGAAGGACTTAGGACAGTGAGTGAAAGTGAGTGATTACAAAGTTTGTTGTTGGGGAAGTAATTCCTTACTGAAAAGCCAAGACGAGGTTGCAACTAAGGTCAAAAGGCAAAGGGTAAGTTTGATGAACAAATTGTAACTATAGGGAAGTTATTAATGGAGTAAAGTTATAAAGGGCATAGTGGAAGAGTTTGGGAAGGAAGAATACTCTAGGAAATTGAATTACAGAAGAGAAATCACAGACAATTCTTATGGGACCATATATCGGGAGAAGAGAGATCCAGGAATGACTTCAAACCATAGAGTGAGTGTAAGCTATGGTGCTTTGGCTGACAGTAACAGTAAATTTCACCTACCATGTTTCCCCAAAAATGAGACCTACCCGGAAAATAATCCCTAGCATGATTTTTCAGGATGACATCCCCTGAACATAAGCCCTAATGCATCTTTTGGAGAAAATTAATATAAGATCCAGTCTTATTTTCTGGGAAACATGGTAGAAGTGGGTATAACATTATGAGTATTTACTATTCCACATAAATAGACATCCAGAGTTTATTCAATTCCAGGGTTAATTCAACAGCTCATTAATGGTAGGATTCAAGTTCATTTCATCTTCCTGCACAGAAATCCTTTCTGTTTTGGCTATTTTTCTAGGCTTGTCCCTTAGGACCATAAAATAAAGTGTAACAAGCATTTTCAAAACGCACGACCCAGTGGGGAAATAAGAAATGCCCATTTTTATTATTTTTTTTAAGGGTGAGTAAAGCCCTCCTAGAAACTCTACTTCTGTATATGGCCATGTCTCAACTCATGGTTTGGCAAGGTTACAGAGACCATTGTGATTAGCTGAGAACAATAAGTACTTACCTCCTGTAGGAGAGAACTGACCTCTTCTCAAGGAGGAAGAAGAACAGTGGCTTTATTTAGGCAAAAATGGTGATGGCCAAGGATAAGAAAAACTTGAAGCATTGAAGCATGTGAGTTTGCATCTTTATCTGTTGATAACTTTGTCACCTTGATCAATTTAGTCTCCTCCACTGTAGAATTGTAGTTTACCTTAATCAAAATGCCTAGCCCACAAAAAGTACTAAATATTAGCTGTTGTTTCTTCTCTTTATTTTCTTTGATACTTGGAATAGGTATTTTAAGATAAGCTAAAAGTCATCACTTTTCTTTTATTTTCATGCTGACCTTTAATTTTTCTGCCCCTATCAAATAAATGGAAAAAAAAAAAGATTATGGGAATAAAAAAATGAAAATTGAATATAGGTCTCTCCAACTCCAGAGGCCTTCATTTTATCACCCCTTTCAAATAGAAGTCTCTTAGAAGAGAATTCTCTTCTAACTACAATCTGTATGAAAGTCAAAGAACTTTAGAGGCTTTTACGATACAATAATTTAATTTTCCTGGTAAATCTAGCTAAGCATATAAAATAATACACACAAACTGATCATATAATTTTCATTCTAAAAGATGCTTTAAAAGTAATTTAACCATTTATTTTAAGATGGAGAAACTGAAGATATTTGTGATGTACTCAAAGTCATGAGTATGAAGGTTGGAACTTCAAGTAGTTTCTTAGAACTGCAAATATAGGACTCCTTTTCACTCTAGCACACCACTCTGAAAGACTCATTTTTTTTTTGCTATTAAAAATGCAGTATTTTGTTTTAAAAATTGCATTTCTTTAGGTAGTCTTAAGAACAATTCTCTCTCTCTCTTTCTCTCTTCATATATGTGTGTATATGTGTGTATATATATATGTACATATATATAAAATATTAATCACATCAATCATGCTACATATGCTGTACAGGTATTATCTCTATAAATCACATATATTTATATAAGTTAAGGATCATGGTATCTTACATTTGCAATGAGTCATTTGAGGCATAAGCATTCAAGTACTTTTCTCAAGGTCCCATGGACTTTAATAGTATAGACTATCGTGTAGGGCCTTGAGCAAGTTATTTGCTCTCACATTCCTCAATTGACTCATTGTAAATGTAAGTTACTAATAATCCCAACTTTATAGAATTCTTGAGCACTTTCAATGAGGTAACTATTACTAAAAGTGCATCTTCCGATACACTGTGGAATAAGTTGGCTGTTAGAGATTACTACTTTAGCAAAATCACCATGTTCTATATTATCTTTGGGGAAATAATCTGTGAAAAATGCATTCAGAGTTTCTGATACGTGATTTGTAAACTAATTTCTGGAAAATACTATTTATGAGATGAGAATTGCTAATAATTAAATGTAAAACAAACTTCAGAATAGATTACAAGCAAATTATTTGGATGGGTTTGTTAGAAATTCTGTCTTAAACTCTACCTGTCACTGGTGGTAATTGATTTTTTGCTATAGTGTACCGTATCTTATATTAGAAATAACCGATGACACCACTGGCTTGGATCGGCTGAGCTCCTCCCTCATCTCTTCCTGCAAACCATGGGGATCACTTCCTTTGACCCCTCCCCCCACACATTCTTGTAAGGAACTCTTTTTGGCCTCTAAAGGACTTATTTTTCACTATATCTATCTTCCAATGTGATTTTGCTGTTTCATGACTTTTTTAAATAACAAAAATAAGCAATATTTAGTAGACATATAAAACTAATTAACAGAGGTTTAAAAATTTAACTTAAAGATTCCTAAGATTTTGGGGACATCTAAAAGCACATTAAGCAACCAAAGGAAGTGTGAGGCTTTCATCGGTCTATATTCCTTAAAGACTGTAGAGTTTGGAGAAAGTTACATAAACTTGTCAAACTACTGAATATAAACTTTCTCTTAGAACAGGTGTGTTTTCTCCATCAAACTTTCTTTCAAACTTACCTAGAATTATTTTTAGGATCTCCTTCGCTTTCTATCTTCCTTCCTTGTATAAAAATGTTCTGGCTTTTCTTAAGCCCCTCCTCTAAATCTCATTGTTCTTTTTTAGCTACTTCTTTTTTTCTTCTTTTCACTTCTATACTTTCTAGCTGAATGATGGGGAAAGCCTCTGCTTTTATTTCTTCAACAGCCCTTCTTTCCCAAATGCCTTGTGCTTGCTGCTGTAACCTGTTTTCCTTAGGCTTCCTAACTTCATGAGTGTTAAGGATAATGACTTCTTTTGGGTCCTAAATCTCCTTGTCCTTTGGGCACCACTGAGGTCTCTGTTCACTCCCACCCCTCTGCCTGAACACACTTCCATCCCTGATTCAACTTTGTCCTTCTGCTGTCTCTCTGATCATTCTTCTGTTTCTTTCTCTCGTTCTTCTCTCCTCTCCTGTCTCTTAAACATGGATACTTTATCATTTTCAAGTCTAACCTAATCTTTAGAGATGCTCTTTTTCTTGGCATACTCCATTTATTCTTAGGACTAAAACCTTCATCCAGGAAAATGATTCCCACTAAAAGTCCAGCCCTCTCTTCTCTCAAAGTCTACTTTCCCAATCGTTTGCCAAGCATTTCTGCTTGATTAGCCTGCCATCAACTCAAAATTAGCATGTCTGGATTGAAACAGCTTTCCCCCTTATAAAACTCCTTAGTCTCTTGATTTCCCTGTATCTTTTAGTGACTCCAAAATTCTCACTTTCCAAGGACTTGAAACCCAACAACCATCCTTTTGCACTGTCTGCCTATCAAGCCCCATATCTGTTCAGTCTTGGAGTTTCTTTGAGTCATTTCTTGACAGTGACGTTTGCATTTAATCTTTTTTTTCCCTACAAGCTATCCTACTGTGCATCCGTATTGATAATATTTGTTTTATTGGAGTAACCTTTCAGTTCATATCCTCCATCACATGTTTCACTCTAATTCCTATCCCTTCTGCACGCTAAAGGCAAACTCATCTTTCTAAATTACCACTCTGATTATGCTATTATAAACAAAATTTTAGAAGGCTCTATATTGAAAAAAATCTCTTTAGTCACTCATTAAAGACTCTTCCCAATGTAAAAGCAACATATCTTCCTATTCTCATATTTCATCTCAAAAGGACACTCTGCTCTAGCTAATTGGATCAGTCACCACTTTCACCAAATGCTGATGCTCTTCTTGGCATGCTTCCCAGAAGGCCCTTTATTCTGCTCACAAACAACTCAGCCTATACTATGGAGTGTAAGTCTCACCCCTTCTAGAAAACCTTCCCTGACCACCCTGGCATGAAGCAATCTTGGCTTCCATAAACTTTGATAGCATTTATTCACTTACCATTTCCTTTTGCCAAGTTGTGCACGGTCATGACAACCTGTTGTATCATTACCTTGAACTGTTTTTAGAAATGCACTTTCAAAAAAATAAATCTATTTTAATATTTTTTTAACTGTAGATGTGCTTATTTCTCTTTACTTAATTACAATAAAAGATCTTAAAGACACGGGCCATGTTCATTCATGAAACTTTTACTAACTGTTTTCTGTGAAATTTTAAGAGGCATGGAACAGAATCAAACATGGTTCTATAAATAGTGCCACTCTGGTCTGGCATACTGGTAGGTCAATGAATAACTGCTGAAGGTTGTTTTAAATATTATAATAGAAATAGGTGTGGGGTCTAGTTAGGATAAAAGGAGACATGATGAATATTATGAGGACTGTTTAGGATAGGTTGCTATGATAGATGAGTCTAGAAAGGCTTCCTAGGGGGTAATACTTAATATGAGTCCTTCTGTTGTATCATGTTCCATTCTTATAAAGTGCTGTGAGCATTCCAAAGGATGGGAAAAGCCCAGGTAGGTGAGGAAATAGATCACAAGTAAGCTAACCCTGACTATGGACATTTTTCAATAAGATAGAACATATAAAAATTTAAGTCATTTTTAAAAATAAAATAAGCTGTCCAATTTGACTGAAGCATACATGATTTATTGGTGATGAAAAAATTGAAATAAAAAATTATATAATTATAGATAGTGTGGATTTAATTCATGTTAATTTTCCGTTTCTACCTAAAATAACTTCATTCATGCATTTCCTTCTATAAACAATTGTTAAGATAAAACCATTATGTATATTGTTTGAGTTTTATGTTGAAGAAAACATTATTTGACTTTGGCTTTCTAGAATTCATAAATTTAAAACTACCTGGTGGCTTCAAATCCATATAATTATTGTGAAAGAATCTTAAGGTGACCAACTGTCTCTTTATTATTACCTTGGATATAGCAAGTTCTCACCAACAGTTTTCAAGAAACTGAAGAGATGTTGGGTGATAAAAAGTGCTGTTTAAAGGCAGGAGTAAATAGCTACTGTAATTAGTCATGATTTAAAAAAAGAAAAATTAATGATTTTAGCCATGCAAATTTGTTTTCTCATGATAAATTTGAAGATAATGCAACAAGAAAATTAAAAATATTTTTATTGTTAGTTACCTAGATAGTTTAAAAGGGGATTTGTTAAATAAGGAAAACTTTAGTTTTGTAGCAAAAGCTATATAACACAGAGTAAATAAATCAGTCAGAATTCTATTTGTTTAGTATGTAAATTAACTGCAAAATTAGTTATTCTACTTAATTTAAAATCATTGTCACTCTTGGATAAAAAATGGAAAAGGAATGTATTGATTCTTAAATGGAAAAGGAAATGATTGATCCTGTAGCACAGGCTATATTCCATGTGATATTTTAGTGAAATCACATGTATATTTTATTTTTTATTTTTTAAAAAATGTATCTGGGTGACAATGGTTAGTAAAATTACAAACAAAGAAACAAAAACTCATAGACAATAGTTTAGTGGTTACCAGAAGGTGAGGGGGTAGGAGGGTGGTAGATGAGGATAAAGGGAATCCAATATATGGTGATGGAAAGGGAACTGACTCTGGATGGTGAGCACAAAATGTGATATGTAGGTGAGGTATTACAGAATTGTACATTATTACTGTCCCTTTTTACATGTGAAAAATATTAGTTTGCTTTGTCAAGAACCACTTAAAAAATTTATGAATATACTTTGAATATTCTGGCTCAGATGGTCCCCACTGGTCCTCTCCCCAACCTCATAGGGACACATCCTGGTCAGGAGCTCATCTCACAGAAGTGATGCGGATGGGTTGGTTCCTCAACCACTTAAACCCCCTCACTGTAGACTCAGTTTTGTTCCCTCATATTCCATTATTTTCTTCAGGGCCAGACATTTAGTAGGGAGTCAACAATTACAGATTTAATGATGAAACAGAGATTCTATTTTTAGCACCATCGTTAGTATGAATGGAGGCCTGAGTCTTCTTGTTTTGGGAGATGGTGAAGTTAAGGGCAGTAGAGCTGCCTGTAAGGGTCAGCTTTTCCCACTCGGAACATTTCCAATCTCAGTTCATTTACTTGCTCTCCTGTTAGAAGTCTTCCCAGGTACCTCTTGAATTTGCTCTTGAGTTATGTTGTTGTTCAGAGACCCCTGTCCCGGACCATCACATGTGTATTTTAAATGACTTTCCCGATGGTAGGCCTTCCAAGGTCTTGGCAATTCATTTATTCTCCCTTTTATTTGCACCAATTTTCCTCACTTGTTACAATAACTGTACGATAGGTACACTTACTACATTTCTCTGTTTAAAAAAATCAAAACCAAAACCAATTTAGGTTTTAAGTAGCCTGTGGTTTTTGCAGGAAGAATCAATGTGTTTCTTGCTATGTCGTTAAATCCACAAACTCAAGATCATGTTTTACATAAGTCCTGTGTATTCTATTTGAGCCGTGCCTGATAAAAATGTACATAATGAAACTAGGTCTATCAAGGGGTTTGTACACTCAAGCTTGACATTGGTATAATTGAGAAGCCAAATAAAAGTCCTACCACCATAAATTTTGTTATTCCCAGCAACAATTGAGATAAAAGGAAAAATAATATTTAGAAACTTTCAGAATGTGCATTTATATTTGAATTTTGAGTGAAACACTTAAAATAAGCAACTATTATTTCTGGGAGTGGGATGGAATACAAACTTTCAGAATGGGGACAGAGGCAGTGTGTATCAGAGGCAAGAGGGGCTTTGGGGTCAAACACCAATGAGTTTGTGTTTCATTCTATTAATAGTTTTTTGCTAGCTCTGTGACCCTGCCCAGGTTCTATTTAATTTTTCTTATCCTTAAATGATATTGATAATACATATTTCTATCAGAGATATTATTATTTAGACAAAAATTACCGGTGGTAAAATATTATATTTGGAATCCTCCTTTGCTTTGAAATTTTGACCCAGTATCCTGGGCTGTGAAATTGTTATTCCGTTCATTGTATGGGGTTTTAATATTAGAATGTGGTCTTTCTGATCCTTATATGGACCCATTATCATCAGGAGTGGTGTGGACTAAGATGAGGACATGTCCCTAATTATTTTAATCATGCACCAAGAATGGAAAATGAAACTGCATTAATGGATAAACCTATGAGGAGCACAGTAAGTAAATATGGAATGAGCATTTTTTAATACTGTTGACCCAATTGGCTTGACATTTTTCTATAACACACACACACACACACACACACACACACACACACACACACACACACACACACTCTGTAATTCTTCCTTACTGAAAAGTAAGAGAGATGTTGTCAGGGTAAATAGAAAAAATGATTCTGCTGTGAAAATGTTCCACACGTCTCTATCCTGCTTTTTAAAGATGTTACCCAAAGGGGGGGAAAAAACCCCACAAGTTTTATAGATTGCAATGTGTGTTTCTTTTCAGTTGCATAATCACAATGATCGAGCATCATTTTCCCTGTGAACCGAGGTTGGTAGCATAGCAGTTTCACAGACCCTTGCGTGGTTTCCATTAGAAAGCCTAGAAGTAGACCGAAGACAATTACCTCAGGTGGCTCATGTAGTTCCAGCTACAGAGGTTCAGGACTGGCCTTGAACTTAACATTTATTAGTGGTATGTCCTTTGTCAAATTACCTTTCTCCAACAATATCTCTTCACCCGTGAAGTGGAATGATAATACTTACTCTATCTTGATAGATTGTTGTGAAGATTAAATGTGATTCTAAATAATTAAATAGAAAGAAAACTTCGAGTCATTGGCAGGTGCCTGGGGTCTTCCCATTTCAGCCTCTTTTACAGGATCTGGTTTTGTGAGTCCCACTGACAACAGAGATACAAAGGGGAAATCATGTTTAAGGGAAACATTGCCAAATGTCCATTTATATTTGAATTTTGATTTCAACTGTTGTAACAAACATTATTTCTGAGAATGAAATGCAATATGGAATTCCAGATGGGCGACTGGGTCCAGGGAGACTGTGGGGTCAGAGAGACATGGGTTTATGTTTCCACTAGCTCCATGACCCTGCCCAAGTTCTTTTTTTTTTTTTCTCTCATCTCTAAATAATATTGATAGTTCCTACAATTCCAGAATATTGTTGAGAGAGCTTCCGTTTCTGATCTGATTCTGTTTTGCTCTCTGACCACCCTGGCTCATTCCCACGCAAGTGACAGAAACTACTGGAGGTGATGTGACTACACATGAGAGTAATAAGATTGAAGAGACAACCGTGGAAGCCATGTTTTATAGTTATTTCTCACATATCATACCATTAGGCCATCATGATGACCCTGACTCCTCTCCAGGTAGTTCTAGGTCCTGCTGTTAGATTTTTGTGCTGCTCAGTTCTGTTCCATCTCACTGTGCTCGCAGCACAGCAGCCAGGTCATATTCTGATACCTTGTTAGAGGTTCCAGTGACTGTCAGCAGTGCCAACCTGAGGGCTGAGAAAGCCTTGGTGGCATAGTACTGAGGCTCTTACTAATTTGCTCATGTTCCTTAGCTCTGGTAACAAGATAATTGATTTCAATTCTGAGAACTCTAGCCAGTATGAAGCCACAGATGTAAATTAGCACTTATGCCTTCAGAATTGACTGTAGATTTGAAAATTTTGGTGTAGTAACTTGTAGAACCTCAACAAGCAGAGGCCCAGATGACTTCCCCTAGATAAAAAGAAATACATTTTTATAGAGTTGGTCCTTTTGGTTAAATAATTTCCCCAAGTAAAACTTGTAACTTTGACTTGGGTCCTTTAACATTAAGAAAAACGAAAGTATCGACTACAGCAAATATGACATATAATTTGAAGGTGCTGTTAATTCTTTTTAAAAATCCTCTTATTTATTTTTGTAATTGGTACTTAGGTATCCCTCATGTTATGACTGGTGGGTTAGAGAAAAATAAGTTAGCACACAAAAAATGCTTGGCCTATTCCACCCAATTGAAAACAAGAAAAATAGTTTTCTCTTACAGGTTTGATACTTTTTAGCAAAGGTTTTGTAGCCGTCATTTATTCCTTAATTGAGGATTATTTATTCTAAAGCTAATAAAGTATATCCTTTGTTTTTCTGGGACATAGTTTTTATGTTAATTACTAAGTTCTACTTTAATATTATTGGCAGGTATTAGCAACCCGTGGCTTTATATGTTATTGCATGTAGAGGGGTATCAGCTGGTTTATTTC
Organism: Rhinolophus ferrumequinum; assembly: GCF_004115265.2. Taxonomy (NCBI): domain Eukaryota; kingdom Metazoa; phylum Chordata; class Mammalia; order Chiroptera; family Rhinolophidae; genus Rhinolophus; species Rhinolophus ferrumequinum. The sequence goes on along the minus strand of NC_046287.1, from coordinate 71,056,172 downwards.
TTATTTATAAAGATGATCCATTAATTTACTTTCTAATCCTAAATGGAAGCCATAATTTTTTCATGCTTTTCCTCCTGGCTGAAAATCATAATTAGTAATGACGCTAGAGTATTGCAGAATGACAATGATTTTGAGAACACATGGATCATTCCAATCTCATAAGTAATGGCATTGCTCAATTTTACTACACAAATTTAAAAGATTAAAAAATTAAACATTAGACGCAAATAAGTTCTGTGTTTAATGGGGACTGAATTACTTTAATGGTTGAGAGAATTGCATCTATGATCTAGACTGAAAGTGAGCTTCAGATTTTTGCTGTTTTTCTATGGTGAACATGCCTATTTTTAAAAAGACTAACGCTGTGGTTAGGTATGGCAGTCATTCAAGAAGCATTTGTTACACGAATGAAGAAATGAAAGAAAAATGAATGAATGAATGAATGAATGAATGAATGAATATGAAATGCCATCCCAAATTCTGTGAAAATTGCAAAATCCTGAACATCATTTCTGTCCAAAAATTAAATACATGGTGATGGAAGGAGAACTGACTGGGTGGTGAACACACAATGTGATATATAGATGATGTATTACAGAATTGTACATATGAATCCTATGTGATTTTATTAACCATTGTCACCCCAATAAACTTTAATTAAAAAAAAATACAGTGCTTTGATAGCTAGTTTGGGTAGAAGAAGGTCATTGAGTATCTTTTAAACAAATCATTGTATTAGAAAAAAGGATTTAAGGTATTCAGTGTGAAAACATATATTAAAGGTGAATTGTACATTGTGTAGATATTCCTTTTGCTTGTCAACCTATGGTTTTCCCTGGTACCCCAATCTGACTGTAGATTGATTTCTTTGACAGGAAAGCACAGTGGAGGGTGAAGAACACGAGTCATAGTCACACTGCGCTAGAGACTATAATTGAATTGTGTAACACTGAACTAGATGCTTCTCTCATGCCCAGCACTGTGTGTTTAGCGATGCCTGATTGGCAAAGAGACTGACACATAGCAGCTTCTTAGTCAGTGGTGGCCATTATTGTGGTGGTTCTTACAATTATTATTGAGAAGTGTATTAGAATAATTCCTCTTAGGGTACAAATTTAACAGCATGCAAGGGGGAGTTGTAGATATTTGTTGTTGTTATGCATTCATTTGAATTCTTTTTATTCTAAAGTATAATGATTCTTTTCATAAGATTTTTACATATATCAACTGCTCCAGAATGATGTGATACTTTAAAAAACCTTTCATACTCACACCTAAATTTTCAATAGCTTCCCATCAGAGGGAGTAGAATATGCTAGACTAGAATAAAGATACCTGAAATGTTGGTGAAGTTTAATATCCCCGTTCATTATATAGAAGAATTATGAGAAACTCCTACTTTGAAGATTTCCTTTACTTGTTGAGCTATAAAATATGAGTCCAATGAAAACTACTTAGCTACTTTTCTTTTTGTAGTCCAGCATTGTTATGGATTGCATTTTGGTGTCTCCTCTCCCAAGTTGATATGTTGAAGTCCTGCCCCTCAGTGTGACCGTATTTGTAGATGGGTCCTTTGGGAAGGCAATTAGGTTTAGAGGAGGCCGTGAGGGTAGGTCCGTATGGTGGGATCAGTGTCCTTACAAGAAGAGGAAGAGAGACCAGTGAGGACACAGGCACAAGGCCCCCACCAGGAATCCAGTGTGCTGGCATCTCGGTCTTACACTTCCCTGCTTCAAGATCTGTGAATAAGTATCTGCTGTGTAAGTCCCCCAGTCCATGGCATTTTGTTACAGCAGTCCTAGCAGAGTGATAGAAACATAAACTCATATTTTGGTATAAAAAATGCAAGTATTATAGTTAAGATTTTGAGCCAAATTTACTTAGTTTTCATTTTTAATTAACCTACTCAAACATGTTACAATGTTTATAGTTTAAATAATACAGTCTCTCCATACACACACAGACATATATCATAAAATATGTATATATCATTATATATACATATTATATACATACACATATGTAACATATACTATATATTATATACATACACATATATACACCATATATATATGTATGTGTGTGTGTGCGTGTGTGTGTGTGTGTGTATATATATATATATATGTAAAGGACCAGGTGAAATAACTGAGAATTGACAAATAAATTTAGCTGAAGTGTTATATTTATATTAATGGATACTGTGCTATAATAATCAGTTGTTATATTTAGGTCCCCCGTTTTTTTTTTGGTTTTTTTTTTTTGGATCAGGGCCATCTGAGTCTAGCAATGGGGTGAGAACACCACTAAGTCTTAAGTTGAAAGCTCTGGTGTGCACTTGGCTGCCTATCATTTCTTTGTTCCTGACTGGTTTTCAGCCTTGGTTCACCAGCATTTTCTGTGAGCTAACTAATTCCCTATAGTAAATTTTTATTTCTGTTTCAGTTTCTATTACTTACAACTGACAATTCTATTTGTGAAGATACCAATGCCTTCTTCAGCATGAATTTTCATGAATTTATATTTTCCATTTATGTTTTAAACACTGGTTAACTTTTTAATATTTTTCCTGCCACATTTCTACTGGGATATTTTGATACATGCCTGCTGTCCTCACCCACTCACTATTAATAGTGCTATATAATATATATTGATATCCTAAGTGTTACAACAATTTAATATTAAATAAAAAATTAATATTTAAAACATTTTATAAGTATTTTTTTCTTTAAATATTTAGGGACATCTTGAGTGAAATGGAGACAATGAGATATTTTCAAACCTAGTTTTAAGCTAAATGAATTTGGCATTAAGAAAATAATAGATCTTTGTATTAAAAACAAAGGCACCTAATTGTAATGTGGCACTTGAGTGAGAATTCCTGCAGTTAAAACAAAATCTAAGCCTAAGCAATGATAAATGTATAAAACCCATTATAAAAATATGAAATAATAGCTATTAGTTTGTATTAAGTCTCATTTCATTAAAAAAAACATGCAATTTAATTATTTATTATAAATTTCCACTGCAATGTGGGAGGTAAGATTTTTGTGATGACAGATGGGTTACAGGTGTAGGGTTGCAGTAGTATCCTTCAGCATACTAAACAGTAAAATTTTGGGACTAATTTTGTCGAGAGATATTTAGTTGTCTTACAACAGAATTTCACTGGTTTGGTACACTCAGGAATTTGAACCTTAATCAGGTAGAGGGACTCTTGTCACCAAAGGGATAAAAATACAACCTTTCCCATTATTTTAGCATTGACAGAAAGGAGACTGATTACAAGAAGAAACAAAGATGCGAGAGATAAAAAAATACCCAGGTTAGAAAGAACCCAGGGCTTGGTGTGAGAGAGAGTGTGCTAAATGCCACAAATGAAAATCAGCCTTGTGTCAATAGATAAGCCAGTAGCAAGTACTTTGCAAGGAGAAGGTGAGTCTTCAGAGAAATCAATTATCAGACACTCTGAATAACTAATCACATATACAGATCCTGGTGTAACCTTTTAAGGTTAATGGCTCTGGCAGGAGACACAAGTGTCCCAATGCTGGATGCCCTGGGGCAGGAAAACTGGAGTGCACTCAGATAATAATTAATAGGACAGCATAATTTGAATCTAGATCCATTTTTTCATAGTGTAGATATTTGTACTAGTTCCCTCACCAGGAAAAGTTGAATGTTGTTCTGTGAACTTCACTTCATAGTATTTACAGTTTCTTGGGTGGACGAGAATTTTAGTGCTTAAAACAAAACAATGAGAATTTTATTCTAAAAGAAATGGTGAGTCAATCTTACCATTTCCTTTTGTATTCTTTTTAATACTGTATCCCAGGTGATAGATACTTCCCAAGTATATTAGTTCCTTATTGCTGCTGTAACAAATTGTCACAAACTTACTGTTTAAAACAACACAGATTATTATTATTTTTTTTATCTTTAGCATTTTGGGAGATCATAAGTCCAAAATGGGTCTCATGTAGCTAAAATCAAGTTGACAGTAGGGCTGCATGCTTCTGAAGTGTCTAGAGAAGAATCTGTTTCCTCGCCTTTTCCAGTTTGTAAAGGCTACCTGTATTCCTTGGCTCATGGTCCTCGTCAATCTTCAAAACCAGAAGTTTAGCAATTTTAAATCAATCTATTCGCCGCTCCCTGTCTCTCTGCCTCTGTCTCTCTTTCCTGCTTCCATCTTCACATCATCTCCCTCTGACTCTGACCCTCCTGAATCACTCTTATAAGGATCCTTGTGATCACATTAGGACCATTCTAATATTTAGGGAAGTATCCCCATCTTAGTCCCATTAACTTAATGACATTTGTCAAGTCCCTTTTGCCAAGTGAACTGTCATATTCACAGATTGCCAGGATTAGGTTGTGGATTTTGTTTTTTTGGGGGGGTGGGGTGAGTTGCTGTGCCTACCACAGTAAGTTAAATACTGATACCTGTTTGAAGTTAGAACCTATCTGACTGCCCACCATGTATAAATTTAGGTAGGCACCACATCTCAGAGATTGTGTTTCTAATAACACTGACTTCATTCCTGGTGAGTTATACCAATGGAGGTGCCAAGAGTGTGTGTGGGTACCCACGTGCTTAGGGACTGGGCATGGAGAATACTTCAGGTCAAAGCTTACTGGATAAAAAGTACTAAAATTATGTGGAAACTATGTTTATTTAAGGAAGGAGAAAAATTTTTTTTGTGTCAGGGTCAACTCAGAAAACATTAAGTGTTAACAGGCCTGATTTTATTTTAAGCAAAGTGAAAAACAGCTTTATCAAGTCTGTAAGTAGAAGCATGTATATTCTAACAAGTTAAATTGCTTGGTTTTAGAGTAGAAGAATGCCAATGAGGATTTTGGTTCAGCTTCTTCGCTACTAGAATAATAATATAAGAACATGTTTAAGAAGCAGCAACTTCTTATATGTTGTCTTAAAATGAGGTCCATCGTTATAAATACCAAAGCTAACGAGGCCTTGGCTTATTCTTCTTTGTTTTAAATAAATTATTGACTATATATGACCAAATGGTGCCACCAGCAGAAAATTATATTTTCGTATAGAAGTATACTACTGCTATAGAGTTGCCAAAATAATTCACTTGTTGCTAATATTTCAGCCTGAGATGCAATTATTGAGAATCCTCAGAAATAGCCTTATGAGACAATAATGCTTGAGAATATGGGTACCATGTGTAGACTACCTGAATTTGAATTCTTCTCTCTGTGATTTCTTGGTTGTGAGTGTTAGGGAAGTTATTTGACTATTTTATGCCTCCATTTCTTTTGTTTGTTTGCCTTTTTTTTTTAATTGCTAAGTACCATTTGACAATATCTGCTATATTGTTATAAGGATTAAATGAGTTAATACATGGAAAGTGCTTAAAATGGTGCTTAACACAGAAAAATACTTAATAGATGTTAAAAGAAATAGTAAATCAGTTCAAATTTGTTAAAAATCCAATCCGTGGCAGTTAAGAAGATTATCATCAATAGTGTTTTGGACCTAAATACTTCAGCATGCTTGGCTAAGCATAAAATTATATTCAACTATATATTGAAATAATCTTCCATATTTCTGATAAGTATCCTTCTACTGAATGTCTTCCATAAATACTATTATGATTTTTATTTCCAGTCACATTGGAAACTTGAGAGAAAAAATACATTATATTTTTGGAATCAGAGAGACTTACCTGAAGGATATTAGTCTTTCTAGTCAAATGCTTCTATTGGGCTTAGCTGCCTAACTCAGGTTCCCGACAACCATTTCACCAATTACCACCTTCACTCCCAGTATTTATCATTTTAAGTGGCAACACTTCAGTGGCAGGCATTAAATGATTTCTACTAACTAGGCAAAATGTCATGTCACTTCAAAATACGTTTTAGTATTAATCTATTTCTTTATTTAGCAATTCTTATTTCAAAACAATTTTTTTTTTAAAAGTCATCTTTCCTTTATATATCTAGTTTAAAATAAACCCAGTTCAGGCTATTGTTTTTCCTTTTTTTGGAATAAAAAGCCACAAGGACATAGAACCCAGAAGAATTTCCTCAAAGCAGCTCAAAATTCTCTCTGAAGTTAACTGCGAGGAAGCAGAAAACTGGAACAGAAATTATAATTTTAGGAGCTGTACAACTACAGAATAAGAAAACATCACAGAACTTCATGGTTGTGAACCTGGTTTGTTTTACTGATGTTACATGAGATCTTTTGATGTGTTTGATATTGGTGTCAGTCAACCATTAAACATTGATTCTGAGACTTTAGATTAGTTGGTAGTAGCTCTTCCTTTGAAAAATGAAGATTTGGAAATCCAAATTTCAAAGATGAGTGTAATGAAGGAGTATTTTCAATTATTGCTTAGTCACAGTAACTAGAAGATAGTCAAATCGAATGTTGTGATTCCTCTTTCAAAATGTTTTCTAGCATATTTGATTTACTATAAATTAAATGAACTGTTATGTGCTAGCCTTTTTCAAACAGATTTTACAATTCAGGGTCCCTGCTTCAAATTTCTTCTCACATTACTCATTGAAACAATGTTCCAAAGTAGCTAAAGCTGGGATTCTTCATCTCCTGGGATTTTTGGCCATTGAAAGAATAAAAGGATGATACCTGGACAATTACCTATATAGGCAGAGGGATTCAGGAACACAATTTTACTTTTTGATGAACAACTAGTACAAAAACTCAATATTATTTGGTGTGGGAATATTGCTGTTGTTGAGAGAACAGTTATCATGGCACAGTTAAAAGCAGTGGACTACAATCATAGCTCCAATTATGGAGCTTCTAAGTTCCAAGCCCTTCATCCATATTCATTTATTTAATCTTCCCAATTCTTTCCTGTAGGTCCTACTTTTATGCTCTTCTTCAGGGGAGAAAATAGACACAGTTTTCCCCAGGGTTTTGTAACTAGACCTGAATTCCAAAGCCAGCAATCTGGATCCTTCATGATCCTATCACAGGGTTGGTCAACTGGAAGTGTAATATGTTTCTCCTGGATCATTTTACCTTTACTATTTCAGAATCATTTTGTATAAGTAAGTGAGTAGGACTCATTACTGCTGAAAATTTTAAACAAAGACTCTACTCTCTTTTGGAATATAACAATACTTTTTCAGCACCTTTTATTTCTATGATATTTGTGCATCTGCCATTACTGCAGATAAAGCTCATGTGAGTCATTGACCAAATACTAGTTATTTTCATATCCCTGCTGTCTGTTTTTCTCGACTTTCGTATATTGTAGAGAATTAAATAAGCATTTTTGAAAACAATGTGAATTAGCAGAGATGTTATTTAAGAGAGCTTGCGGTCCTAACATGTCTAGTTTAAAAATACTAAGGTTTTTATTTTTCAAACTTTAAAGCCTTAACTCAAGTTGTTTTCAAAGTTAAGTACAATTCATATTTTCGAATTTATAGTTTAGTTTAAATCCCTTAAGCAGTGACATTCAACTTGGTCAAACATATTTTCCACATCATTTGTTATGATAAGTTTACCTGCCTGGGCTAGGTATATTTGCAAATATGAAATGAATACAAAATATTTTCTTTTGGAGAGAGAATGAGATGAATACAGACTAGATGCCACCAGAAAATTTAGAATGTTTCAGGCTTGAACAATGTATATATTTAAGTTTAGACCCCTTTTAAGTCATCCAATGAATTATATGCCAATGATAATCCTGGAAAAGTAAACCAAAGACTTTAAGTTAGGTTGTTTACATATATTGCATAATTAGTAAGCTTTTAAATTGATTTCAATTACAATTATTATTGCAATTAAAGTATATTTGGGAGTTTTTATTTGCGACACTTTTTGATATTTATGATAGAACGTTATTATAAAAGTAAAAAAGATAGGGGTCAGATTAGGTCATTGGATGCCACTGAAAACTTGAAACAAATAATTGTACACCTTTCCAACTGCAATTTAATTAAAGTAGTGCTCCTTTAGCTGCTACAAACATATTTTGGAAACACAATTTCTCACGCCATTGTCACTGAAGAAGATTATATAATTCCCAATCTTTGTGGATAGTTTTGATTGCTAACAAACTGAACACACACACACACACACACACACACACACACACACAATTTTAAATAAGAGTTTGAGAGTTTAGGCAAGCACTTTGATGGCTTTGAAACAATCTGAAAAGTATCTGAATAGTATCAACCGGTGTATTTGTACCATGCTTCATACCAAAGGACTCTGACTTCTGAAGAAGCTGGAGCTCTCTTTGAAGAAAGCCATATTGTAACCAGGCAGTGTCATGAATTCTCTGATAAAACATGTGTTTGCTTTTGAATAATGAATATATTAATACAATGAATAAGTCATTGTGTAGGCCTAGGACACATTCTTTGCTCTTAATTTTCTTCGCTCCCTTACAAAATTGACCTTCTGAATTTATTTCCTTTTGAAATATAACCTAGGACATTTTCCTTATAGAATTTTTCTAAATGGAAGGAAATGCACATTATGCTATAGTAAAGAAAAAAGAAACTATGTTTTAATGAAAGTGTGGCCAACTTCTGAACCTCTTTCAATGAACAGATATGTGTTTACTGCCTACTACTCTGTTTCCCTGAAAATAAGACCTAGCCGGACAATCAACTCTAATGCGTCTTTTGGAGCAAAACTTAATATAAGATCCGGTCTTATATAAGACTGGTCTTTATGTTATATTACATTACATTAAATTATTATGTTATATTATATTATATTATATTATATTAAATTATATTATATTATATCATATTATATCATATTATATCATATTATATTATATCATATTATATTATATTATGTTATATTATAATGTTATACCTGGTCTTATAATATATTATATAAGACCTGGTCTTTTATTATATTAAAATAAGACCGGGTCTTATATTAATTTTTGCTCCAAAAGACGCATTAGAGCTGATTGTCCGACTAGGCCTTATTTTCGGGGAAACATGGTATGGGATACACTGTTAATATTTTTACAGTTTCTATCATCTTTGTGAGCATACCTATGTGATTTTCTGGATAGTTAATGAATGTTTAAGTGGATAGAGAATAAGTATCAAAGTGATACTATTGCAAAAACAGCAACAATTTTAAAAAAAGGAAGATGTTACCATATTGTTTTCTTCCTTCCCAACCCTCTTCCCCTTTTCTCTCCTCCTTCCTTCTTTCTTCCCTCATTCTTTCACTTTCAAATTAATGCCTCTCATACAATATGACAAAGAATGTCTTAAACAAAACAAATAACTGTGATAATAAAATTGCAGAATATGTATTTATTGTTCCTCATGTAAAAATGGCAGATTGAAAAACTTTAATGCATTAATTGTTTATATGCAAATACATTCTGCTAAGTACAAATGATCTTTATCTGTTTATTATAACAAGCACAACAGGACTTTTTCTTGGGAAATGTTTTTAGTGTTTAGAATTACTCTTTGTCGGAAATGCTAAATGAATCATGCCCATGAGTGAAAGAAAACAAAACAAAACAATCCCAACACATTTCCTGACTACCAAATAGACAGACAAAGACAGAACTTTCCCCACTGAATTGATTTTTACACTGGCATATGCCAATTCTATGTTTACTTTTCCAGCTTATTTAGGACCATAAATACAATTAGAAGGACATTTTAAAATATACTACAGAATATCTGTGAAGGGCAATTCCTCAAGTAACCAATGCTCTAAGAACTAATTCAATTTAAAGTGCATAAGGACATACAATATGCTGAGCACACTAATTTTCTTTGGGCCCTTCTTTTTAATTTATTTTATTGTAGAAATCCCATTTCATTTAATACTAAGATTGGTGAATTATGATGTTTGGAGAGGTATACTGCTGTCAAATTCTCTAAAGAATATATGAATCCATTGTAGTGGATATTATTATTATGTAGCTATGGTTAAAATTACATATGCATACATTTATATATATGCAGAAAAATATGTAAGATATATATATATAATTTTAAATAATTTATAATTATTATATGCCATACATTTTATTTTTTATTATTTTTATTATATATCATGACATTTTTTGAGAAGGCACAGATGGTTAGATATATAGCTAGAGCTGTAGTTACAGATTCCCCATAGTACTTCAAGTGAATACTCATAAGAGTATTTTAAATGAATGGGAATGTATATGTATATCCAACTGGACATGCTATAGTATCCCAATGAGTACTTAAAGCTTTGTGGTAAACATGGTGCATTTTTCTGGAGCAGTGATTTACTTAATTATTTTGATGAAACTAACTGTTTTATCTTAAGAACAAACATGTAGTCCTCATACATCAATAGTGAAATCTGGGAGTTGCGTTTGGCTCTTTAATGTATGTAATCTACTGCCATTACCAATCCCTCAGTAGAAGCAATTAGGAGAACCCAGAAGAAGGCTGACCTCAAGCCCTGTCCCTCCCTCTCTTTCTCTTAACTCTGATATGACTTTGTTTCAGAGAGTGTATTGTGAGATTTATCTAGTACCTAATTAAAACTGCCATTGTGATTGCACTGCTGTTAAATTCTGAGTTTAGTATTCCTCTTTATACGAAGCAGGGTGGTGACATTTGCATCTGGACCTCAAAGGTACCCTGGGAAATAAAGCAGACCTTGCCAGTACAAGGTCATTTTAGATCTAATTGTCCTTAGTCTCTTCAATTTTTAGTCTCCATTTGTTAGTCAGGGGCCAGACAGAAATCAGTTAACACCCTTAACTGGGCTTTTGATGAGAATTTTTAAAAAGAGACAATTTAAAGGGAACCAGTGAGGGATGTTGAGGCATACAGAGATTAGCAACAGCTGGAAACCATCATTAGGCCCTGGTCCAGAGGAAGGATCAACATTACCAAAGCGTGGTGAAGACTGAACCCACGGCTGCTCCTTCCAGAACACCAAAGCAGGAAGGGAGTGTATAAAGAAATATCCTGTCCTCCCTCTTCTCCCCTAGTCTCTTATGGCGACCTTCATTGACTGGACCTAGAGAAGTCAGAGTGCAAAACAGCTATGGTGATGAAATCCTGGGGCTACCTTCCCAAGGCATGGAGAAGGTCAAAAAAAGAAAAAAGAAAAAGAAAAAAAGCAGGACGAAATGAATGGAGGGTGAGGGTGGCAAATGAAGAATAACCAGCAAACAAGTTCCCAACACAATTGCCCAACTTTGATCCTGCCACTAAGAAGAAAGTGGTTTTGTTTTGTTTTGTTTTGTTTTAAATTATGTTGCCTTTCCTATTTTGAGTGGATGTAGATGCACCTATTTTAGCTTTTCAAATCAGTGAGTTTGATTCTATGGTATGCATTCATGGCCTAATGAAAAATGACACATATTTTATTTTGGTTTTGGTTTTAAATATAATTGAAATTTTAAAAAGTGTTAGGTAATCACTATCATGTCATAGGATTGGTTTTCTACCAAAAGTCCTCCAGATGAAGGCATATAAAATAGTTTAGTATATCATTTTACTTGAAAAGATGAAGAATTTATCATAATTACAATTCCCCTTTATGAGCAAGCATACAAAGGAAAATTAAATAATTTGAGCATGATTTTCTCTCAGAAAATATAGAAAATGTGTAATTGGAATGTGCAGTTGAAATGGAGGATTGAAAATAAGTAAAATAAATAGATTTTCAGCACTATGAAAGCAGCTAACTATGAATCCACTCTGTCTTTAAGCATCTACCGGTAAGTAGATTTTGTTCATCATTCTTTCTTCTAAAAATTCTTTGTTCTATTTGCTTTACATGCACCTTTATTACTCTGTTCAGTATACAGTAATTATACTTGATCCCAGAAAATATTTTTTGAGTAATAAATGCTAGCTAGCAAAGTTAAGCTTTGTGAAGTGTGAGTAGAGTTTTGCGTGAAGAGACTGTATTTTGTAACTAAGTGCCATCATGATGTTCATTAAAACAAGCTCTCTTTTATTTAGAATCACTAGTAAACATAAATAATTGGGAAGCTGTCTTGGCATATTTTACACTATATTTTCATAAGGCACATAATGCCAAGTAAATGGGCAGACATGAGTTGTTTCTCTTCACCGAATGGCAATTTAAAGAATGTGTCATAAAATAATTTTGGATTAAACTCTATCCCCTGAAACTTTCACATCTCAGTTAGAGCCTCCTAATCACTAACACACAAAATGACCATTGACAGTAGAAGGTCATGTGGCATCTCTGAGTTTTCAAAGGTATGGTGTATTGTATAATATTTAGTAAAATACTAATTTCTATTACCATGTATTTTCTCTTATAATTTGATGATTTAGGTTTGGTGTAATTGTCCATTAACTAAAAATTCAATTAAGGATATTATCCATATCTGGATAAACATTTATGAAATGTAAGGTACACATTGTCGAGTTTTATTTGAGGATGAAAATTTGTCATTTTGTAAATAGAGTTTCTACTTTGAGATTTTTGCTATTCTATTATTTTGGAATGGATAAAATGGTTTCCTCATTATTTCTTTAAGGAGTATACTCAGAATGGAGAATCAATAAGGGATGTCCCATGCTGTGACTTACTTATCATCCTTTGATGACTTTTTTGTTATTTTCGTCACTACATAGGATGTACCAAAGGTTCAAATATTGAAAGCTGAAAAATTGGAAGCCTTAGAAGTTATCAGGAGAGCCAAGAAACAAAGTGTAACTCTCCAAATAATCTCGTTTTATTTTTCTTCTAGAATCAAAGATAACCTTTTATTAGAGATCTTTGTTCATTCTTGTTTAGCGCAGTTAGGAATTAAACACAGAGACACATACACACATTTATATAGGCACTTACGTCAAATAACAGCTGTTTGGTTAATGACTTTTTGTCCTAACCATTCTTGAAAAGTTATCTGATTTTTGAATGACATTTTGTTATTGCAATACACATTAAGTAAGTATACTTTAAGAAGCTGTATTTCAACGTTATGGTTGTAGGCAAACACACATTCACCAAATTACTCAACACTAGAGTTTCTAATCAGAAAATGTAACAACAGATCTGAATTTCGCATTGTGTTTCTATGAACCAAAGCATTTTGCTTTGCCAAACATATGTCAAGAGACTTCTCAGGCTGATGGGCATACACACTATTTTCTTTGGGTGTCATCTAAGCTTCCTCAGGTTTAGTCTTTATTTTGACATTTTGGCGTTTTTCTGTGTTTTATCTTTATTCTTCAGTACAGTCTGAAGAAAAATTAATTATAAGCTCTAAAAGAATTGAAAATTTGTGAAAAAGGATACAAAAAGTAAGAAGAAGAAATACAATAAAGCTTTATTCTATGTTATATAAAAATATTTATTTACTTTCAAAATATTTATCAATTGCATAATTTATTTTCATTCTTCAGTGGGCATAATTTTTCATTTGTGAAAAATTTTTGGGTATTTGGAATTTAAATGAAACACATCATAATTTTTTCCCATTAAAATTAATGGAAATATTTTTCTCATTTAATGACTTTTTATTAAGTGGCATGATTTTCATGAATAAATTAGTATTGCTAATCAAGAGACAGGTGTGTGTGTGTGTGTGTGTGTGTGTGTGTGTGTGTGTGTGTGTGAGAGAGAGAGAGAGAGAAAGAGAGAGAGAGAGAATGTAAATTTATCTTCATTTGAGTACACATACTACCTATTCTTTTATTGTTTTAGTTTATTATGACCCATGGCTCATATACTGGCATTTTGTTTTGCTCTTTCTTTGTAAACTTGTCCTTTGCATCTATGCTAAATTTTAAATATTCTTATACTAGATCAATGTGAGTGTTGCTTTTAATCAAAGATAAAGTTTACATCAAACAACGCAAAATAAAAGAGTAAATGTTGGGTAATTTGGGGGGTTAGTCTTAATTTCAAGACATGTTTCTGAGCACCAAAGCATATAATGTTGCAAATATTATTTCATAAAAAGGCTTATCAAGTCAGTTTATCAACATGTTAGTTTAATTGAATCATCTACCATAGTTTCACATCATAGTTTTGAAATAGCCAGTGAGACAGATAAATAAAAAGTTATTTATATAGCTAAGACAATAGCTTTCTGCATCTTAAAAACTAAGGTAAGCTGAGCAGAATAAAATGAATATATTTACTTATGAAAAAATAGGTCCCTGTTTTTAGTGACACTATAATTTTAGTTCTGTTGGACTAGAGGCTCATGGTTTTTGCTTGTGATCAAAACCAAGGTGTTATTCCTTGAAATGACTTGTTATAATGGCTTGTCTGTAGAAACAAAGAGTGTCTGGAAAAGTGATCTTTTGTAATCAATTTTAATTATTTTTTACTGTGTAGAAAAAAATGTATATATCATATAGCCAGTCTATTAATCAGAACATTTTGATCAAATTTAATTTCAGTGCCAGGGTTGACATTGGCATGTGCAATGGTCTGTACCATTTAGTACCCAATAGCCCAGTTTTACAAACTTGTAGTGCTGTGGTTATCCTGATTCAGTTTAACTCACACTCTCTTCTTACCATCTCTCACTCTGTTTGACAAAGGTATCATTACTTTCTCCTTGTAATGATTAATTAGATTATGTGCTTTCCAAACCTATTTTTATTTTGCCACTCATCCTTGATTTCTTGTCATTCCCCTTTGATTAAAGTGACAGAATTATGTTACTGAGGCTGTCACTTATTTTTTTCCTTCAGGCTACACCCAAACAGTTCTCTCTCTTTTTTTTTTTTTTCCCAGTGATAAGGCACTTCCAAAAGCAACGACTGTGTACACACTTTATATCATTTAGAATGCAGAATAATGCATATTCCAGCATGAGCTGCAAACTGTTCACATTACTGAAACAATTAGTTGTCAGTTTTGGTTTCCTGGTTTATAGTTACCCGAATATCTCAGGATCATGAGAACTCTTTAATGCTTGGTTTGGGGTAATTTGGTTATCACACATCATACATAGTATGATGTCAAAGTGTGAACTACTGTGATAATACTAGAAGATACAAAATCTGTCATCTTGGTTTTTTTTTTTTTTTTTTTTATTTTCCTGTACAATTTTGTTTTCATTTGAAGCAAATGAGTTAGGGCGAAGCATAATGATTCCTGACATTTAGTGTGTCCTAGGTACTGGGGCCAGGTACTGTGTTATGTGTCGGATAGAGATTGTCTCATTTAGTCACCATAGAAACATTAAATGATCTTATCATCCTGTTTCATATATAAGAAAACTGAGACTTAGATACATTAAAATTTTTACTCAAGGTCACACAAATAGTCAGACATAGGAAGAATATCTGGGCTTTTACATCCTAGATTTACTGCTTTCTTTTTGAAGCTGCATACAATTTCTGAGACTTCAATGAGAAGAAATTAGTTGACCATATCTATTTTGAACGTTGTTATGGGTAAATCATTACAATATTGTTATGCACTCCAACTGAGAATGAAATAGGTTTAAAGTAATAACTTTTTTGACTTTATCTGCTGATATTTAGTTTTTAGTAGCATAAATGGTTTACTCTTTATGTACACATCTTAACGATAACACTATCCATCTCTTTATTATTGTGAACAGTTCAAGTAAAATCTATGTCTGTGGTATTGCGTGATTTTGAAAAGTATCCGCTTTTGCCAGATGTTCTGAAGAGATAAAGAACACACTGAAAATGATTTTATATTTTTTAATAAAGTTAAAATTCTATTCTAGGAAGTTTTTGCTTTTTTTTGGTTTTGTTTTGTTTTGTTTTGTTTTAATAGACTGAGTGTTTTTGTCAGGGATGAGTATTCCTTTTGAGCTTTGGTAGGGATTTCTTTATTTCATTAGCCACACATACAAATGGGTTGTAGACATAAACTTAGGGAAAATCTTTATTTTATTTAAAAATTTTATAAGGTAATATTCCGAGACTTAGAATATCCCAAGACTCAGTGTTTAAATGGTTTGCTTAATCTCCTGACTTCTAAATTTGTGTATTTTCTGGTAGTCATATGCATAAACATTTGGTTTCTTTTTATGAAAAAAAAATAGAGTAAAAGAGTATTTTCCCCTTTACACTAAGCAAAAAATAATGTTGAATAATTTAATTTTTCTTAACTGGCTTTTGCAGTTTATTTTGTATAACTGTTGGCTTTTGTAACATAGAAACTTCCAATGTATTAGTTCCTTTTGCTCACACAAAGAATATGCAGGGAATCACAATCTTGTTTTCCTTTTCAGTGGAGCAAAAAAACACATTGTTCAGTAGATTTTGTTATCAGTGACCTCTATGAACATAGGTTGCAAGTCATGTAGGTGAAAAATAACTAGATGGGGAATGAGTATATAATTACTCATGATTTCTGATGGAATAAATAAAGGTTTTGTTATGAGGCTCTACAGTTTTGACAAAGATGTAATATTTGACAGAAGCAAAATTTCAGATTGCAAATAAGCCACCTACAACAGGCTTGATATTCACCTTAGTCATAAAAAAGAAGACAATCAAGGGCTTACATGCTAGCAAGATTAAGAGGCAAAAATTATTCAAAGTAGAATCAGAAGAACTTCTAACTGGTAGGGAAAAAGTTTATTGCTGCAGAGAAATCTCGACTTAATTGAACTTTTATGTGATACCCAGTGGGATCTTCAGATAAAAAGAGAAACAGCTTCAGACTTTGAATGATTATCAGTACATGGTGGCCCTGAAGGGCTGGTGTCCTTTGAATTTGTGCTTCCTCCATTATAAGATCAACCTGTTATCTCATGTGCCTGATAAAATTAAATAAAATGCAATCCTACATTTTAAATAGAAAAGGGCGTTTGTGTTAGATCTGTTTTCTGCTACTCAAGCATGAGGTACTTTTTCCTAAGACTGAGTAACTCAGCTGAGAATTGATACTGGATTCTCTTGCCTTGAAAAAAAATCTCTTTTTTACTTTAAACTTTTAAAATATATTTCTTTGATTATTATAATGCAGGAAAACTAATTACCTCAAAGATTACTTTATCTTTTTTTAATTAAAAGAGTAGGTAGAAGATAATATCTGTATTCAGACTGTTGGCTCCAACAGGAAAATATTTAGAGGTCATTCTTCTTATCTTTCTTCTAGGTAAAATTGGTTCTGTTGTTGTTGCTGTTGTTTTAAATTATCATTCTTCTTTTTCTTTATATTTCAGAAAATCTTACAATATTTCATTTGTTAGTCTAAATATCAGCCGCATAATCAATTCAATACGTAGAACACAGATCATTCCTAATAATCTAAATTTTGTCATTTTCATTTCACCAAAGCATTTGATAGGATTATATAAGAACACATCTCTTTTTTTGTTGGATTAAATGATTCATAGATGTTTTGTAGTCTCTTGCCCCTTTCTTTATTTTGTAAAATCTATATTAAAACTGTTTGATTTTTTTTTATGTGATGGAAAACATAGAAATATTATATGTATACGCCTATACACTGAGGTACTTAAAAGCCATGTGGTTCAAATTAAATAACTATCAAATGTCTATTTTGTGTAAAGCACTTTCCCAGTTGCTTTTGGGGGAGAATGGATAGAAAGATTAAAAACACATGGTGCCTAGATTCCAGGCACACAATGAACTAGTGGAGTCTTTAGTTTAAACTGATTGTCAAAATTTAGTCTGTTGAATCAGAAAACAGTTTAGGAACTGGGGCACAAAGAAAGGATTTGAGCTGTAGTAACAGAATGGTGTCCAAGAGGTATCTTACTCAGCAGGTATGGGAAACTGTCTGTTTGTTTATCCATTTTTCTACTAGATGTGAAACTCTCAAGTTCAGAAAATTCTGTTTTTCCCTTTTGTCTTCTTTATCTCTGGGAAAGAGGCGGTGCCCAATGTTTGTTGTATAAGTGACTGATGGACTGACTGAATAAATGAAATTAAAATTCAAGATCCTATGCCATTGGTCAGGAGTGGGCTAATCATGATTTTGTGATTCCCATAGAGGTATGCCAGTCTCAGTGACCAGCAAACTTCAGATGTCAGGCAAACAGACGAAGTTAGTCAGAGAGAAGGTATATAGTATTACTTATGTCAAAATGTCTTCAGTTTCCATGTTTTAGTTGCCATCTAAAACTTATTTTGAATGATTACCCTCTCAGTCATCCAACATAACTGTATCATTTAGCTGTGTTCTCTGACCACAAGAGTATTTTTTATTGGAAACCAATAGCTGTGATTGAATCAAATAGCTTTTTCTTTACTAAGGCAATATCAAATACGATATTTCAATTACAGAAATGGCGAACCATGGTATAAGAAGTGAAATGTTTTGCCTGGACAATGAAATTTAGTGTATTATTTCCCTAAACCTTTGCTTGCCACATTTTACTCATATTTGGCTTATTAAAGTACAAATTGCCCGAATTAATAGAGACATGTTTAAGAGTTAAAAGAATCCTCAGGATCAATGTAACAAAAGTAGGAAGCTGAAGATAACTCTAAGAAAGTAAATCATGAAATTTAATAGTAATTAAGTTCTGACAATTAAGTTCGTGAACTTGTTGCAACAATGTTGCTAACCTTTTTTTGATATCAGAGGGATTATTCATTATGAATTTGTACCAACTGGACAAACAGTGAACCACATGTATTATTTGGAAATGCTGAAAAGGCTGCATGAAAAAGTTAGACGACCTGAACTTTTCTCCAACAATTCATGGCTCTTGTGTGACGACAATGCACCAGCTCACACAGTACTGTCTGTGAGGGAGTTTTTAGCGAGTAAACAAATAACTGTATTGGAACACCTCCCTACTCAACTGATCTGGCCCCCAATGACTTCTTTCTTTACCCAAAGATAAAGGAAATATTGAAAGGAAGACATTTTGATGACATTCAGGACATCAAGGGTAATATGACGACAGCTCTGATGGCCATTCCAGAAAAAGTGTTCCAAAATTGCTTTGAAGGGTGGACTAGGCACTGGCATCAGTGCATAGCTTCCTAAGGGGAGTACTTCGAAGGTGACAGAAGTGATAGTCAGCAGTGAGGGATGTAGTGCTTTTTTTAGGATGAGTTTGCTCATGTAATTGTCCTACCTCGTACATTAAGATCTCTAGTTAGTCAATGGGTATTCAATGTTTTTCTTTAAGAAATAATATAAGTAAAATCATGAAATATTTTTATTATAACTACAAGATTGAATGCAGGGGAAATAAATCATAAAGTCAAAGAAAATTGAGTGAAAGGAAGTTAATTAAGGAGGTTCCAGTATTAATATGTTTTAGCCAAGAGCATACATGCGTGCAGCTTAGCATAAAGGCCAAACAGCATGGTTTGTGATGGAGATAGTCTTGAGGCTCAACTTTGGATCCATCAGTTAGTAGCTGTGTCTTTGTTTCCTTAGCTCTGAAATGAAGTTAATAATAGTGTTTATCTTATAGAATATTATTAGGATTAAATGTGTTGATGCTTATAAAGTGTTTAGAACAGTGGCTAGCACATGGTAAATATTATGTAAGTGTAAGCCAAGAATAAATAGATAACATGGATGTAGCTCTTTAAAGATGATGGTAAGACTTATTATATGCAGGCTATGTAACCACAACGGAAAAAACAAATGGCCGCAAGTTATTTGGTCATCTTTCTGCAGTACCAGTCACAGCATGCCTACAGAGGTATAAGTGAGCATGAAGTGATTTTAGAATAGTCCTTTAAAGGAGATAGATTCAGTATGCAAATGTACTGCTCCCTACTCTCGCCACTTTTCTGTCTTCTGTGTTTCATCTTCAATTTCTGCATCTCACTTATTTAGGCTATTTCTATTATTTAATTGCTGCTTTACTATGTAGCATAATGCTTAGGAAATGTTTATAAAACAGTACTGCTAAAAACTCTCCATATAGTATTTGAACTCTTTAGAGGAAAGATGCTATAATAACCTAATAAATAATTAAAAGATTACAGAGACAATAAGAGGAGAAATACACAGAAGTGGTGTGCTTAGAGGATGATAATAAAGAGTCCTGGATGTAATTCATTTCAGAGAGCCAGGATTTTCCTAACTCTCATAAAAAATGCAATGCAATTCTAGACTGACTGTGAAATCAAAGGCTAATGCTTCTAAGATATGGTTTGTGAAAAGTTGGAGAGGGATATCTCTTTTCTTGCATTGATGTGTGAGTATCAAAACTTTGGAAATATAAATTTGAGTCTCATATATATATGTATATATTTATATTTATATATACATATACATATACATATACATATATATATATATATATATATATATATGCCTTGAAGCTGAAAGGTATATGGCTATCTCTGAAAGTAATTTACATATAACTTGTGATAAAAGAGCTATCAAGTTAGTAACACTTGTATGCCATTTTCTCCACTGACCCCCATTTAAAATGTTCCTTTTGGTGAGGGCTGGGGCAAGGTGCTCACTTTTGGTTACTTTGGAAAATTTGTGATTATTTCTTCATCTCTCTTTAGCCTATTGAATAATGTAAAGCTCTGAGCATGCCTTGAGTTGCTTGTCTACCATCTTACTGGACTTAAGAAAATGTTTGCTCTTATGAGTTGATAAAATGAGACATTCAGAATGCCATAGGTGTCTTCATTCTACACAAGTTTTGTTCAGAGTGTAAGCTTAAATAATTTAGGATCAACTGATTTTGTTAGAGTGAATCTCTACAATCACGAAGTCAAAGCTGTTTGCCTCTTTTCTATCTTCATAATTTCTGAATTGTCAATTATTTGTCATGCCACATTTTTATTTTCTCAACTAAATAAAATGCCAGAATCTTAGTTATCATTTTTTTGGTTTCCAGTTCTTACAACATTTTTGCTGATCTCTCCTCTTTCTTAAAACTTTACTCTTTGCTTGCATTCATTCATTATTACATATTTGATTAATTCAACAAAAATCTATTAAGCACTTACGAGGTGCCAAGCACTGCTCACTGCTGAGAATACAGCAATATGCAAAATATAAAATCTTGACCCTCATGAAACAAACATTCTGGTGGTGGAAAATAGATTATGTCTAACAAAAAATAAGTAAAATGAACAGTATGTTGAGAGGTGATAAATGCTATGGAGAAAGATAAAGCAGGGAAGCGGGAGTCTTTCAGGGAATGAGGAAATAGCCATTTTAAATATGGTTGCCTGGGAAAGACCTTACAGGAAAAGTGACATTAATTAAAGGAGGTGATAAAGGGAGGCAAGGAAGATCTGTGGAGGAGAACACTTAAGGTGAATGTTGTAAGGTTGGGGAAGGCTGGCATGCGCAATGGACAGCAGAGGTCAGTGTGTCCGGAGTCATATGAGGAGAGTGGAGAGTAGTTGAGGTGAGTTCAGAGAAGTAACAGATCATGTAAAGTTTGAGAAGCCATTGCAAGGTCTTTGGATCTTGCACAGAGAGGGAGGCTTTTGAAAGATTCAGTAGTGGAACATCATGATTTGACTTAAATCTTGAATGGATCCTTTACCTATTATATTGAGATTAGACAGAACCGGAGCAAGAATAGTGAAAAGCAGGCAGTTAAGAGGCCATTGCAATGACCCAAGTGAGATATGATGGTGGCTTAGATTACAGGAGGTAGGAAATATGTTGGATGAGTATACAATTTGAAGGTGCAATACATAGGATTTGCCAACAAAGAAATAAAGAGAGGAGTAAAGGGTGGCATTATGCCTTTTGGCTTGAGCTGCTGAAAGGATGGGATCACCCTTAACTGATAAGAGAAGAGCTCCAAAAGGAGCTGGATTTGAAGGACAGATCAGGAGGTTAGTTTTGGTGTTAAATTTGAGATGCCTAGTGGACATTTAAGTGGAGATGTCTGCTTTAATACATACTTTACATGAAAGTATGTTATCTACAAAGTTTAAACAGGATAGTTGATGGATGGATGTAACAGAAAAAAAATTGTGGGTGAAACTTACATGTCTGATTTTTCACTCTTTCAAAGTTGACCCTCTTGGAAAACTGGGTTCTTTTGCTGGGTCAGTCTATGTTAATAGACTGACTCCTATTTAAAACTGTCATCTCACATACATATTCATAGCAGCATTGTTCACAAAAGCCAAAAGGTGGAAGCAAACCCAACTGTCCATCAATGAATGAATGGATAAGCAAAAGGAGATATAGGCAGCCTATGGAATATTATACAGCCTTAAACAGGAAGGGAATTCTGACCCATCTTATAACATGAATGAACCTTGAAGACATTATACTAATTGAAATAAGCCAGTTATAAAAAGACAAATACTATTTGATTCCACTTATATGAGGTATATAGGATAGTCAAATTCATAGAGACAGAAAGCTTAATGGGTATTGTTTCAGTTTTGCAACATGAAAAGAGTACTGAAGATTTGCTGCACAACTTTGTGAATGTACTTAAGACTATTGAACTATATGCTTAAAATCGTTAAAATGTAAATTTTATGTTATGCATATTTTGACACAATTGAAAATTTAAAAATACTTCATATCTTGCACCTGCTGTTCTCTCTAGATAGTCCATGCAGGACATCTTCTTCTAGATAGTCCATGCAGGACATCTTCTCTCTTCTTTCATTCTCTGAAGTCCCCATTGGCATAAAATTGTGGCTGACTTAGAGATTTCAGACTGCAAGACTTGTGGGTAAAAAAAAGGCAAGAATCAATAGGTAGGAGTCAAGCTCAAATTCAATGTCAGATATCAATGGTCCCAGAAAACTATCTGCCATTACCTGACACAGATTGATTACACCTTTCTTGGGCTCAGATGTTACATCATATTTCTAGGGTCTTTCTCCCACTCTAGACCTCGTTCATTACTCTTGGTGTCCATATCCCTAAGATTCTCACCGTCTATCTTCAACGCAAAGCTGTCCTTGGGAAATTCTAAACGCCTTTACCTTTAATTTGTAGATGTAGATCATACCTCACATTTATATTGAAAGAGCCTATCAAGGTATTTGCCACATGAATTATGAATTCCAAATGAATTATAAGTTCCAAATGAATTTCTAACTAAGAAGAATTATTATCTTTCCTTAGTATTCTGAATATGCTTCAGTGGTTTTAGCATAAAATATTAATATTTTTTCTTCATACTACACATGGAAAATATTAAATTACACTATGTACCTTATAGACTAAATATTAAGCAAGTCTTTTCAACCAAAGTATATATCAAATACTACAGCTATGTGTTTGTATTTATTGCCATATATATGTGTGTGTGTGTGTGTGTGTGTGTGTGTGTGTGTGTGTGTACATATATATATATATATGAAAATGCATGAATAGAGCCGTGACTGAAGATCTTAGTTGAATTACAAAATATTTCCAGTTGTTTGTAATTGCTTGAAGTTCACTTTAAATTCAATGCCTTCTTCAACAGTTTCTGATGGACAGTTGCTTCCTTCAATTTTCTGTACAAATTGTCTACCACCTTTTACTTGTAACTCAGACAGGGCATGAGATTACAGTATGCTGCTCTAGCTGACTCTGTTGTATTATTTGCTCAACATATTTGCTGCCCTCAGTACTGGAGCCTATCTCTGCATGTTCCCTCTCTGGTGGCCCTTTATATGGGAGGAGTATACATCCCACTACTTCATGGGAGCCTCGTGCATGTCGCGCTTTGGCCAATGCATGCTGAGACTGAACAAAAGTTCTGTAGTCCCATCTTTGCTTTTTCGTTCCAGAGAATAGCATTATTTTAGGTAGGGGCTCCTTCTTTAGCATGGCTCTCCCAGTGAAGGGGGACACGAACTCAAGAAACAGCTGATCCACAGCCAACAGGTACTGTGAACGAGAAATACACCTTTTTTGTTTTGAGACATTTGGATTCTATCAGCAGGACTAGTAGAAGCTGACTAATAATGACACTGAGCTATGTCTCTGTATCTGGGAAGCTGCTTTGGTAGTCTACCATTACTGAGGTGATGGAGTTAGTTTTATAATACTTTGGTTTTAAGTAGGGTGTGCAAATTCCACTTTGGCACCAACATGACTTTTTATATATTTCTTTTTTTTTTATTTAAATTTTATTGGGGTGACAATGGTCAGTAAAGTTACATACGTTTCGGGTGTACAATTCTGTAATACGCCATCTATATACATATTGTGTGTTCACCACCCAGAGTCAGTTCTCCTTCCATCACCACATATTTGACCCCCTTTACCCTCTTGATATATTTCTTATGCGTATTATATATTAGACATTTATTTTGGTTCATCAGCTCAAAAATTTAATGTTTATTTTCATTCCAACCATGCAACTGAGTCTGCAAGAGAATTAGCCCCTGATGGCCTGACCCATCCATTCTATGTAATGAATTCTCTTATCTCCTATATATCTAGAATGGTACTAGTTATATACTCTCCCTTGGAGTACTGAGAAAACAAAGTCTCTTAAATAATTTTCTGTGTTCTTTTGTTCAGACGAGAAACCTTTGGTAAGTTATTGGTGGCCATGGAACAAAATCTCTATAATATTCTGCAGTTTCATATATTCATTTACTCAAGGCTTAGAGAATACAAAGCAGGACTCCAAGTTTATGCAATTCCTATCCTCGACCAGGTAGCTTCATTACCCACCATCTGCCATGAACTGCCTTAGCCTCAGGGTCACTGTTCCAATCAGGAAATCAGTCAGATATACTAGTGTTCAGATACTTTTGTTCTCAATTGAGACATTAAACAAAACCATTTTTTTCTGCAAATAAAGTATACTATAAATACTGTGGTACTAAAGTATACTAAGTATACTATGGTACAGCCTCAATACAATTCTTGAACTGGTAAGTTAAACATATCTAAAAAAAGCCTAAAGTTATCAAATGAGTGTGATTTATATCCTTTCCATTCCCCTCAAAGCCTTCTCATTTTCTTAAATTGATGATACTTTCCTTGTTTTCATTGTTCTGTCAGGTTTCCTATCTGTTGCTCTAATCTGTTTTGACATCTGTGGCTGGGAGAGAGCCAAGGTCTGCTTTTACCCAGGCTGTGGATACTCTACCAGGCACTGGCTGCTCTAATGCTTCCTCCAGAACAGTTATTTCCTGTTGATAGTTCTCTAGGTGCTGTACTGCTAGATCACCGCTGCTATTCTGCTGCTCGTCATATTTCGATTTCCTCTTCCTTTAACTCTCTGTTCTGACACTGAGCTCACCACTCTGGAAGTACTCTGACTTTGCTTCATTCTTCCAGTCTTAGTAAAGCAGTATGTTTCCTGTGATTCTCTAATTCTAAGCTACATTCCTAACAGTTTAACACTCTTCATTCTTAGAAGTTGACTTACTTTCAAGCTATTTTCAGTACACCTCACTTTTTAACAAAAAACAAACAAAAATTACCCATAAAAGTGATTCTCTCAGAAGGAAATTGAAATTTAAAACAAAAAAACGAAAAAGCAAAAAAAAAGTTTATGATACTTTCTTGTTTTCACTTGAAAGCTTTCCTCAGTCACGGTTCCAAAGGCTATTGAGATCAGTTTAATGTCAATGTAATGTCACTAGTGAGATCATATTTTTGCTTTTAAAATCCTTTCCCCTTCATGTATGTGGTTAACACGGAGAGGAGCTGGTTCTCTCACAAAAGATTATTTTACAACCAAGGGTTCTCTGAGGTTAATAAAACTTGACTATTGATAGACAATTACAGAGTTGAAAAAGCAGAGTTATTGTTAGAGAATTTATTTATACGTTAATTTATTCATTGAACATATTTTTTCCGTGCTTAGATATCATTGATATTGCCTATGGATCTGTGTTGTTTCTTAATCTGAAATATTATTAAAAAAACAATTTCATGATATAGTTGGCTCATTTTGTGTATATATTATAGTTTACATAGACTTTTCTATATAGGTGTATATATGTAGATATGTAGATACATTTTCCCCAGAGAGCTAAAAATTATAAAATTCCTTTTTAGACCTTAAATTTTCAACATGATTTTTCATGCTTTTTACTGATAATTATTTAATCTTGCCCACTTCTCCCCCAATAGAACAAAGGATTATTTCAATAAGAGATTATGTATTTGTAATCAATAGCAGTATATCAAATTACCCTTCATTTAGTGGCTTGAGCAACAAATATTTATTGTCTCACAGATGATGTTGGTCTGGATTCTGGGAACAGCTTAGCTGGATGGTTCTGGCTCATGGTGTCTCTTGCAGTCACACTGCTGGGGCTGCATTGTCTGAAGGCTTGACTAGGGCTGGAGGGTCCTACTTCCAAAAAGCTCATTCACACTGTTGGCAGTTGATGTTGGGTTTTGACTGAAGGCCTCCATACTCTCTTGCATTTTCCAAGGCCCCTCCAGTAGGATAGATTGGACTTCTCTACATGGTGGCTGGACTCTGTGAGAGAGAAAGAAACAAAGATAAGACAGAGATACAAGACAGAGACGAAGAAATAGAAATAGAAGAATACACATACACACACACACATACACACAGAGGATGACAAAAATGTATACACATTTTAAGAAAGGAAAAAGCTTCATTAAAATTATGCTGATGGTAACTCCTTTGAGAACCTCTTGTAACTGCAGAAGTCAAACATGACTTGTATTCATCTTTTGTTATTGGTATATATTGAGAATTACAAATAATACAGTTTTTTCCTTTCTTAAAATGTGTATACATTTTTTTTTTTTTGGCATTCTGTGTGAGTGAGTGTGTGTGTGTGCATGGAGAGAGAGACAGAGCCAGAGAGAGACAGAGAGACTCTAAGACAGAAGCCAATACAGCCCATCACTTAGGGCCCATCACTTCTGCTATATTCTATTCATTAGAAGCAAGCCAGTAAAGCCAAGAGAATGGATTACACAGGGCTGAGTACCTGAAGGTGAGAACCGCTGGGGGCCATTTTAGAGGCTGCCCACCAGAGTAGTCAGTTGTATATATAGTAGAAAGCCAGACGAATTTAGCTTAAGCCAAAAGGAGAATTTATTCCCTCATCCAAAAACCAAGCAGGGAGTATAGTTATGCCTGGTGAGAAGCTTGTAAAAACAAAATAAGTCAGCTTCTCCCTTTCTGTGGATATAAATTTTCCTCATCTCTGCTTCATTTTTGGTGTCTAAATGGAAACAGGCCTCTAAAATTCAAACATATATTTTCCTCTCAAGCACCAACAGAGACCAACTTTGATTGCTTTGTTCTGATTCAAATCACTGGTAAAGAGATTCTCATTAGTCCAAATAAGTCTTTTTTCAATCAACTCCAGTGTGTGAGTGGGTGTGTGGGGAGCAGTGTTAATGTGGGAGTGGGGGAGCAATGGCAATGGAGGTGAAGTGATGTGACTCTACCTACTTGTATGCTCATCAGGGGTTATGGATCCAAGCATTTGAGAAGGACTTTCTCAAAAGGAGAGTACAGGTCAATTAATTCACCATTAAAATAACTGGCTGACTTAAGGTCAAAGCAGGTCTGAGACTTTAACTTTTATATGTTTGACAAAGCTAACAATTTTTAATTTTTTTCTCATTTGTAATAACTAAAAATTATCCGTTGTAACTTTTTCAGCATGTTCATTTTCTGATGCCACTAAGTTTTAGAAAGTAACAGACAAAATGCAAACAGATAATGAAATAAACACTGGTATTCAGACAGATCTTGTGATGCTTGAAAGCGGAGCTCTTACATATCCATGGAATTTTAAAAATAATTGCATATCACAAAATGTATAAAAATCAGATTTTGTACAAAATCTGTTCAGGGTGTGTCAATGCCCAAAGAGGAACAGTGCAGATCATTTACAAGCTATATATGCATTGTGAATATTATCTATACTTTTAAATTATAAAAGCAATACATCTTCGTTATTATATATCCAGTCAATACATGATTTTGTCAAGAAGTGAAAATCGCCCATAAATCCACAAGCCAGGACAACTACCACATACATTCTGATATAAAGCCTTTCAGACTCTTTCTCAATGAATAGTTTCCACAGGCGGCTGTTGGTAGCTTGCTTTTTTTCACTTGCAAACACATTGCAGATTTTCTCCATATAACTAAATATACACATATAGAATTATTTTTAATGACTACACTGTATTCCTTTGTATCATGTCCCATATGTTTCCAGATCCTTATTGAAGTACATTTTTCTTTTTTGTCTCTAATGATTCTCTATTATCAATAGACTATCGTTTCACTATATCTTTGAGCACTCATCTGATTATTAGCGTGTATTTTTAGCAGTGGAATTGCTGGGTCAGTGAATATGCATTTGAATTTTGAAGCAGATTGCCAAATTACCCTCCAGGAAGATTTTTTTGTTGTTGTTCAGTTGATAGTTCCACCCGCAGTCTTTAAGGATGTCTGATTCCCTCAGCCTCATTCAAGCTAGTTGTTTTCAATGTTTTTAGTCTTAGCAATGATGTAAGTGAAAAGTGACATTTCATTGTTGTTCTAATTTGCATTTAAAATCTTATTCTTAAAGCAGAAGAGGTGGCCAGAGCATGTTAAGTGGAGTCAGTCAGAGCATCTGGGCCTGGGGAAGTGTGAAAAGCAGAGCTATAGGAGACTTTCTTGTGTTTTTTGTCCAAGTAATTTACATCCATTGCGTTGATACTAGGTCCAGAAAGTTGTCTTGTCTGTGCTGGAGGATGGGCACATTGGCAAGAAGTCAAGTTACACTGTCTGTTTCATGCACCTTTTATACCACACACATTGCCTACTCTTGAATTTGCACCAGTTGGGGACCAGTTAGTTGATAAATGTGGGCTCTGTCTCTGGAATCCACTTTCCCTTCCAGACCTCAACTCTTACACGAGCAGGGGTTTTCCTTCAAACATCAACACTATTAATTAATTGTTTAGAGAACAATGAAAAGCAAGAAATAATTGCTTCTTCCCAGTCCAGTTTGGCCTCAAGAGCCTCTGACCTGCAGCTTGGAGAGGAGCCTGCATCATCAGCACTTGCTTCTTCAAAACAGGAAATATTAACAGAGACGCAGAATCTTCTCCAATTGCTTTCTGCAGCATCGTGCTGGCTTTCTCAGGAAGGGGAATGCTGTTCAGGGTCCTGTGATTTTTCCTTGCTTGGGTTCATACAGCAGTATGTCTGTGATATATGGTTGGTAGTATGCCTGATTACAGTACTGGTGCAGTTTTATTCCATGTTCTTGCTTCTCTTTGCCGTCTCAGTCAGATGTTTGATGACTTCGACAGCATATGGAACAAGTGGTGATACGATTCTTTCACCGTTCTCTTTCCTGGAAGTTAATATGTTGGAATGCAATCTTGTTGTGGCTTCCAACCTTCCTTTTTGTATTACCTTGTGGCTGAAATTCAGTTATAAGTCAAGCATCCAGGCGTGTTTGGAGAATAGTGTCAGTGTCACCTGACCAACTCTTGACTTGGAGAAGCATCTTCACACCTCTTAACCACAGTATAAGATGGACTCAAGAATACAGCAAATTTGTATTAATCAAGCAAAAACAATTGACGGTTACTAGACAGAGGGTAGTGAGGACAACAGAGATCACTGCTTTTTGCATTCCTATCACTCTGGAGAAGACTGCTTTAACCTTTGATTTGCTAATTAATTATGGAGAAATGCAATCACGCCATAATACCTAGGAGGTCACACCGCTGCACACCTAACTCACTGTTATATGAAGGAAACAGATGAGCAAAAATTAAGCTGACATCAAGGCAACTTTTTTTTTTTTCTAAATGAAGTTCATTAACCACCGATGAGATATTCAGCCCCGTGTCCTGTATCAAATCGATACTCATCAAATCCTCAGCATATCCCAACAATTGTTGACTCAATTATTGCCCCAATTGTTGCCCCAATTATTGACTCAATTCATCAAGGAGAGAGTTAATTGTTTTGTTCACTTTATTAAAGAGGCATCAATGTGTACATTTTATTTTAGAAAACTTCTTATTGTAAAGAAATTAGCTAAGTAGAAAATATTGTTTTTTCATAGTCCTTATGGGCCTTATCTCTGCCCTAGCCTTAGCCTTTGGAGTAGGTGACTTTATAATTTGTGGTCCATCTATACCCTTCTGAGAAGGAA
Source organism: Rhinolophus ferrumequinum (assembly GCF_004115265.2). NCBI lineage: Eukaryota > Metazoa > Chordata > Mammalia > Chiroptera > Rhinolophidae > Rhinolophus > Rhinolophus ferrumequinum. Next base: position 71,026,193 of record NC_046287.1, on the reverse strand, counting down.
AGGAACCCCTGCCCATACTGACACCAGGCCAGCAAATGTAAATATGGACCACAGAACCAAACAGGGAATTCTGGTTTTCCTACTTAGGAGGTTAGACTCAATGCTTTGCTACCACCCCAGAAAAGCAGATCAAGCTCCATCATGAATAAATGAATAATGTACATTGAGTAAAGTTGGTCCAGAAGATTCAGAGATAAGTGTTGACATTGCATATTACATGGAACAGTTAAGAAATATCCTTTTTCAGAGTCTGCTCTCTACATCAAAGTGCTTCCCTAAGAGCATGAGCTTCTTTCCTCCAAAGAGCCTTCCCACTTCTGGATTGCACTATGGGCCCAGCTTTCTATCCACATGGTCAAGTCTGGCTATGAGCCAATCAACCTCCCGTGGAGAACTTTTCCTTAGGCTTTCTCCTTGAGGGGTTCACCCTGTCCAATCTCAATTGGAATATCACAACATTAACCAAATAAAACACATTTTAGTTTTTTACCTTTTTCTTTCTTTCTTTCCTTCCTCCTTCCCTCCCTCCCTCCCTCCTTCCCTCCTTCTCTCTCTCTCTCTCTCTCTCTCTCTCTCTCTCTCTCTCTCTCTCTCTCTCTCATTTCTCTCTCTCCATAAAAGTTGAAGGTAGGTTGGGGGTGAGGAAGAGAGGTGTGTTGGGGGTGAATTCTGGTTCTGAATGGTTTTTGATCATTCAGGTCTTTCACTATTGTTCTACTAACAATATTAATGTACCAGGCAAACTGTTTTGATTATTAGTAATAAATATGTGTTTTGAATGAGTTATACTATCTTAGATCTAAGTGTTAGATCTAAAATGATCTGGATCAAGTACATTGAATATGCATTTCAGTTTTCAATGCTTGAAAAATAAATTATACATTGAGAGACACTTGACATTTTATTTTCATGAGAATGTAGTTAGGGCTTGAGTAAAGGTACTGTTAATTGTATTTCTTTATATGCTATATAGTTTTAACTTAATTATATTATATTAATGGTAATCTAACCAAATTAAATGTATTAGGATGTTAATAAACAGATATTGAGGAATAATTCAGACAGTCTCATACACTGTTAGATTGTTTTATAAAAATATATTTTTTCTAAATAATTGACACATAATTTATAAGAAAAATGGTACTACAAGAATATAATGAGAATTAGTAGTTACCTGTTCCACTCCTTACCCTAGAGATTACTTTCAACTCTATTAGAGATTTCTTGTAGTATTATCTTTATATGTGGAAAACAAAAGTACAGAAATACAGCTACAAATAAACATAATACACTACTTATACTATAGTTCTTGATTTTCACTAAATTGACTTCCCAAAATAATTTATTAAAATCTGCCTCTGTTATATTCCTAACCTCTACATGTTATTTTGTATCCATTTCAGATAAAACTCTATAATAAGCATTTACATTATCATTAATACATTTTTATTAACATTGCTTAAGGTTGAGTTATTCTGTACTTTGATTACATTTCATTTTTGTACAACTTTTTACTTTTCCTGGAGTTAATATTTGTCTTAGTGTTTTCATTTGCTTAGTATTTGGTGTTCTTCCTATTGATTTATTTTGAATCAGAATTGTTAGTCTTGTTCGTTTTGTCACTCTCCCCTTCCTCCATTATCTGGCATCTTGTATTGACTGTTTAATCCCCCCTCACATTCTCTTTGCCCTTGTGGGGTTTATATCCCCTATTGGCATCTTATTCGAGTTTGGGGGAGGAGAGGAGATTTATATATATAAAATCTCCTATGAATAACATAAAATCTTCTATGAATAACAGAAATTTCTGTGCCACGTTCTTTAAATATTTTACCTAGTCTTCATACCAGTGTAAAAGGTTGGTATTACTATCTCTCCTGCTATATGTAAGACGACGAGTTGAGGAATATTAAGTGCCTTGATTTTTCCTATTTGTTCACATCGTAGGTCTAGGATTTCAAAGCAGTCCCTAGCCTCCCTCCAAAGTCCCCTCAATCCACTACCACAGAATATCTCTAATGTGAGAGTCATGACAACCCTTGAACTCCCTGACAAGTTTTCTAATCAAAATAGCATTTTAACTTTTGTGATGCTTTAGATTATTTTCATTAATGGTTCACTTAATTTAATAGTTAATCTGATATAGGCAGAAAAGAGAATATATAATGAGCATGTTTGACTTCCAGAATATTAAAAAAATAGTGAAAAAGTTTATAGAGAAGCCAGAACTGAGGAAATATGGCAATGCTGAGGGAATAGTGTACTTTTATTAAAAAAACAAACTGGCGGGCGACCCTGTGCAATCTTTGGAAAATAAAAGGAAAAAGAAATCTGTAAGTGCTCAGAGGAGAACAATTTAGGGCTAAAATCACAAGAGTTTATTATGCTAGACAAACTGGATTTCTATTGTTTTTAAAATTACATAGTGGATGAAGAGAATGTAAGCATCAGATGGGATTATCTGGGCTTAATTACAGCACTTGATACAGTACACCGGAAAATGTTAGGTAAAAAATTAATTAAAATTAGTGTCTTTCTTAGCATTGTTACTTTCACTGAAAACAGCTGAAGTTAAATATATATTTTTAGAAGATGAATGTTAACCTGCTGAGATGAAGAATGTTTCCAAAAACAAAACAAATAAATTGTAGAACTGCTTTTAAGCTTGCTACACAGAATGCCTTCATTATACTAAGGAATAAGTTAATACTTGAAGACACAAAACAATTATATGTAACCCTGAGGTGTAAAAGTAATGAAAGAAGCTTTAAAGTTTTGTTGAAAATGTACAGTGAATAACAAAGAGATATATGATCAAATACATTAAAAATACATATTTTAAATTTAAGCCTCTGCCTAAAGCCATGACATCATTCAAGGAGTTCAGTTTGTCTGGTTATAAATCAACTTTTTATTACAACAACTTTAAAATGCCAGCAACTGATGTTTCACCTCACTCAGAAATCAGAAGTGAAACAGATATTTTGGTAAGTCAGGGTAATCGTATATAGACCATGGATATATAAAAACACAATTTTATGTATATTACACACACACACACACACACACACACACACACAATTACAATGACAAGGTTATAAGGAAATGCTACCATATTTTAGAGATGGAAAAACTGAACCCAAGGAGATGGGTTAATTCTTCTAGTCTCAAATATAGTGGTTAGGTTATTAAATCAATAGTATTTTCTGTGTACTTTTATTTTGATAAGGCGTGGCTTTCAGAAAGGAATAATTTGCCAGAAATAAGTTTAAAATGACACTGTTAACTAATTTCCAAAGATTTTGGTATTATCAAGAAATTTTGGAAAATTGGAGAATGAAAATATTATAAATGCAAAATTTTCATTTATAATTCTCTTATAAGCATTTCATTTCTTTTCCAAAGAGAGTTACCTTGCTTAAGCCTTATAGAAATTATTTTGCTTTTGAGTAATCATGAAAAGAAACACTCTTATTCCTTCAGCAGACGTTTTTATATGCTTGTGAGCTAGTATTGTACCAGGCAAGGGGGTAAAATGCTAAACTAACATATTCTGTCTTTGTCATGATGGAGTGTTCATTTCAGTGGAGAACTAGACTTTATATTATGGTTCTAGCAGACAATCCAATTAATATATTTCTTTTCTTATTTCTAATGTCCATGATTTATGGTTTTCACAATAGCTATCACATAATTATTCTGACATTGTATACATATGGTATTACTAGATAGCCATGGCTGTGAAATGTGCTTCCATAGCAATTTCAAATGTGCCTTGCAAAGGCAAAGAAATTGTTATGAGATAATTGAGGACAACAAGTCCTTATCAAGAACTATAGGATAACCTGCAATATAATATTTTTAAGTATGCAGTGAAAGATATTTCAGATAAAAACCGTAATGTAAAATTGCATTTTTTTCCTGGTGATTTCTTAATGTGTGAAGTCACTGTTGTTGCCCAAATGAGACTAGACAGGATGGTTTACCTGAGCTCTTGCCCAGGGTATGCAGTATGCTTTGAGCAGAGCAAGATTGGGTCCAGTACGCAGATTCACTGACTGCTGTCTAGCATCACATTGTTCTGAATTATAGGGATTTGAAAGGAAAATCGCTCAGGCTCTAGGTGCACCCAGTTTTAGAGGCTCCACCTCACAATATATCAAATATATAATAACGGACAACATCCCATATTAAATATAATATAAAATTACTCAAGTGTTACATTGAAAGCAGAAATTCTCAGCGTGCACTCAGAAGCAACATCTGCCCTGCCCAGCTGCCTATCTGAACACTCTTTGGGGTAAATTCTTTCTTTACCCCAGGATAAGCATTTAGACCCCGGAACCCACCTACTTCCTCTCAAGTTGGTCAAAAGTCCTCTCGTCATTTTGTTAAAAGAATGATCTCATGTAATTGTAATAAATATGTCCATTCCAGTGTGATGTTCAATCCAAACTTCAGATTCACAGGTTCTCTATTCCTCCAAATTTGGTAGCAGTGCAAGGACGACTCTTGCTCTTGTGGGAGCATTTCTGAGCTCCTGAGAAGCTCTGTTGCCTGGTCCCTCCCACTGAGCTTCCATGATGCAGTCAGTTCCTCTCCTGGGGCCATCCATGACCACATACCCTCCAGCTCTGCATTCCACAGCTTTCGTTCACCAAAGCTCCCACTTGGACCAAACCTTCACGTACGGGACCTTTTAAGAAATGTCCCAGACAGGCAGCTGACAACCCAGATCACACAGGTTTGTCTGTCATCATGGTGAGTACAGTTACCTCCTAAAAACTGTCCCTGTCCTGCAACTATAGGGAACTTCAATGAACCACTGATATGTAGACATCTTTTTCAGGTGTAAATCAGCTATAGGTGCTCTGTGCTTCCAAACTTCCAGGTCTTAAGTATGATATAGCCCAAGCTCTAAGACTTTATATATAATTCAATGTTGCAATACAGTGAGTGTGGAAGCAACAGGCCCTACCAGGAAAGATATGAGCTGTATAATCAGATTGAACTGAATTCAAATCCACAACACCTACCCTACCCCCACCCCCACCCTGTCCCCAGTCCCTGGCATTGTGTGGGCAATTTAGAAAAGTAAAGTTATTCAAGTACTCTGAGTCCCAAATTAGCTCATTTATAATTCCTCAGTGTTTGGTATAAAATATATATAGGGAAAGATTTTAGATGTAAGATTATACAACAGGGTGAAAATTAAATCAAGAAATCAGAAAAGTGTGAACAAAACGGAAAAGAGTGAACAGAAGCTTAAGATATAGCCAGAGTTCATTTTAGTACCTAAAGTGTATATCATCACAGTTTCCTCATGGTTTAAGTGGAGTTATGAGTCCCTGACATATAATACTCATTAATTATATGGTGGTAATCATTACTGCAGGTACACACCACCTCTCACGGCAAAGGCTGCACAGATGTATTTGTCTCCATTTTACACTCACTTTTCAATTCCACAGAGGTTATCATGAGAAGATAGAAATGAATGGATTTTGAAATAAGGATGGATTGGGCAGGATGAGTGACCTGTTTTGATGGATAATAGATAAAGTGCAGTCTGAACTAGAACAGCTTGCTGAACACAGCAAACGATATAGATAGAGAAATAAATTATGCAGTTACTTATACAAAAATGTAAATATTCATAAAAGCATTGTAGGAGAGGAAGGAGGAATTAAGGGTATACAATTTGGATGATTTTTGGTTTTGTTATTATTATTATTATAAACTGGCAACTAATTTTTTTTTTTGAATTGTTAACGTGAGCTCAGCTCTTTAAAAGTGTGTTATCTCACTTAATCCTCAAGGGTGAAAACATGTGTTATCCTCTGGTAGACAGATAAGGGTATTGAAGTTAATTTTTCCCAAGATCACACAGGATTCAAACCCAAGACTGGTTTTAAGGAATCTCTTATCCATTATACTGTTTATATTATTCATGAGCCCTAAATAAACTCTATATTCAGTGCCTACTCCGCCACATTTAATGCATAGAGTAGAGGTATGAACACTATAATGTAACCTGCTTTAGCACAGAATTAGATATAACATAGTAATGACTTTGACAGTGGCTCTTAATGATGTGACATGACATGGGAGAACTTCAGTAACTACCACATAATTTCTAGGCTATCTCTAATAATAAAAAAGTGACAGCCATCACCATTATGATGATACTTTTGAAATGGATAATTGACCTTATACAAAGTATGAATAATGACATCTTTAGAGAACTTTTCTATGCTTGTTAATCCCTAACATACAATCTGGAAAAACAGTGTGCTTGATGCTTAAAAAAAAAAGTCCCCTAGACATACCCTGCCATCTCCCATATTTGATAGATGTTGTCCATAGCCCTGTCTTTAGAGAATTTTGAAAGCATTAGGATATGAACTATGTTCAGGAAATGTTATTACTGAAATTACTAGAGGAATTTGGTTTTGATGTTTATTCTCTGATAATATTTAGCAGCAGGGACTGGAGAGCTGCCAAGCCCTCAGCAGAGGCCTTAATGTTCTTGCCTGTTCGTATTGATATTAATTTACTCTGTCCGGAAGGAAAAGAAAATTTAGGGAAATACATACATATATATTTCTTATCTGAGGTAATGCTTAAATTCAGTATTAAGTATCAGTCTGTTTAAAAATAGATGAATCCATACAGCTGATACAAAATGATTTGATTCATCTAATTGGCATTTTTATATTACATGATCTAAAGTTCCTTTTCTATTTTGAGCTCTATCCTCTGTGCTTTCCATTCAGCAAGTCTTCATTTTGGTTCCCCGTCCTGAGACACGTGGTGTAAAACATTTCTAACCTGGGTGTCCTATTCTAACTACTACCCCACCCCACCCGACAACACAAAGAAGTCACGTGTGAGATGGTAATTGTTATCACATCTGCTGGAGTGACACCTGATATTTAGAGGAGGACACATGGAGCCCCCCAAGTAACTGTGATACTCTCTCAAAAAACGTAAAACATTGAGAAGCAGTCAGTTGAGGCACATAATGTTTAAGTAACCATGGGCCACGCCCAGTGAGCCTAAGTGGGATACTATACACAATCTACTATTTGACATGTTTACCCACCCTAATGGAAATATAGAGCCACAACATGGAAGAGCCACCAGAATTTGTAGAGGTCTATCACCTCTACTAAGAAGACAAAAAAGCATTTCTTTCCCCAAATTTAGCTCCATCCGAGTTGATAAATATTTAGAAAACTGCATGTACACATTTCTACACATTTTACTAAGATTCTGAATCTTTTTGACAAGGTGACTTTGTTTTCTTTATTTGCTGGGAAAACGTGGATGGAAGAATTATAGAATGCCATTTTATATTTACCATCATTTTATAGCTCTCTTTCAAATGAAAAGCTATATTGAAATGCAAAATCAGCTAGAATGATCCAACTTAAGCAACTCTGCCTTTTCTCACTCTTTTATTTATCTGCAAGTGTTCAGCAATATTTAAGGTGGAAAATATCAGAAATATAATATCTGCCTTTAGGGAAATATATTGATCCACTTAATAGCAAAAAATAATGGTAAATTGAATGTTCAGAACCATAATTTCTGCAATTGGAAAGGGTCAAATATCAAGAACTAAACTTGTACATGATTCTTTTTCTCTGCTTTCAAGCTGTGGGGGACCAGATGTAAGATGACCTATTGGGTATTAAGATGCCTAATATCACTCTGATTTAGCAATTGAAGAGCAAAACTGCAAGCAAACTAGCTGCAAACTCTTATAATAATCACATTTCACAACAACATTCATTGAAAACTATTGTTTTTCAAAAACAAAGAAGATGTTCAGAACAAACTGTTTTATATTCAAATGTCTTGAAAACACTGCATACTATGTTCCCTGCTTAGGGATTCAAAAAGCATATTCATATATTAAAAGCTCTAAGGTACCTGTTTTCCTTTCTGTTACAGAGTTTTCAAATTTTGCTCATTATATCCTGCTTGGAATATCACCTCTAATATTTTTGTCAAACACAAGTGTTTCATACACCAGAACTTGATAACTTTGACTTGGACTTTCTGGTGACTCTACCTATATTATGTAAAAAGTGCTTAAATCTTGAACATTTTTATAAGGACTACATGCTTCTTTGAGAGTTCTTCAAAGCTTGAAGTCGTATCCTAAAATTGCAAGGATTTATTTATACAATAGAAAACAAACAAACCCTGATTTTCAGTATAGTATGGAGATTTTCTTACTGGTTAGCTGTGGAAGAACTTCTCTGCTTAGGGATTATGATTATTCATGAACATGCCTTAGGGTATATAGCTTAAATTAGATTTTCTGGTAGTTTCTTGACCATGTAATTTAGTTTGTGTTTGAAGGTTTAAAATCAACAAATTATTGGAAGAAAATAAATAAATAAATAAATAAATAAATAAATAAATAAATAAACAAACAAAACTAGGACCCAATATTCCTACCACAGAGCTCTCTTTAAATACCATAGGCCTGTTAGAGCTGACATTACCTGTGGAACTGAAGCTTTCCCAATAAATATCAGAAAAATTTTTTTTTTTTTTTTTTTTTTTACTGTAAAGGGAAAGTAAGTGTAACAAATAATAATAGCACTTGATTAAAAAATGATGCTTTAATATTTATAAAATAGTCTTACGAAGGCAAAATACAGAATTAATTGTCCTCAGTCATCTGCCTTAATCAAGCATATTATAGATGTTAATCAGCGTAAACTTAAAAGATGAAGCTGAAAAATCTGATATTAATATTAATTTCCTAAAATGCTTTCATTTTCCTTGGTAATGTTAAATAACAGAAAATTGAAACAGATGCTTAAAAATAGACTTACTAGATAAAATAAACTTCCCTGGAAAATTAAAAAAGGAGAATGATTAAGTGGTTAATAACACTTTGTTATTAATACCTTTTTTCATAAATCTGAAATTAAGAATCTGATTGGGTTTTTTTCCCCGCTCAGAACAAATATAAACTTCAACCACTAGTTTCTTTGGATAGGGTATGATTTTATTATCTATATTTGTGTGAAGCTTGATGTTTTGTTTTGCTGTTGCTGTTAGAATGGATGGACATTATCATAAGTAAGGACAAAAGAGGGAAAGAGACCGTTCTGCTGTGGTTATGTTGCAGATTTTTTTCCCCTACAAGTGAGATACTGCAAATGGTTCTCATTGCCCCGTTTGAGAAAAGACTGAACTGGAATAGGTCCCAAGAAGAGTGCCTAAAAAGAGCAGTGATACAGACACTGGGTGGTGAACACACAATATAATATATAGATAATGTTACAGAATTGTACACTTGAAATCTACGTGACTTTACTAACCATTGTCACCCGAATAAACTTTAATAAAAAAATATAAAAATAACCAGAAAAAAAAGAGCAGTGATATAAGGAGAGTCTAAAATAAATAGACTTTTTCAGCCTGAAAAGATCAAGGCTGAGAAGGGATTTCACTGATGGCTATAAAATCACAAAGTGTACAGAGAGGGAGGACATGGTTTGTTGACCAAGTTCATTGGCATTTTAAGAGAATCAGCTTTGACTTATTAAAAAACAAAAGTACGCATTTACAAAATGGCTAATACTCTTGCTAACTTTATAATCCTAAAATGTAGCCTTGATAACATATATACAAAAAGAGTTTAGAAAGAAACTGAATGGCACATCATGAGTAGATTACTTGGAAGTTAGGAACATTAGGAGTACTTCCCTTATTTTGATCCAAGCTTTATGAAGAGCTTGACATAGTATTCAGGCAAGCAGACTCTCAGAAAGAAAGAAAAAAAGAAAAAATGAGGGAGAGAGAGAGAGAGAGAGAGAGAGAGAGGGAGGGAGGGAGGGAGGGAGGGAGGAGGGAAGGAAGGAAGGAGGGAAAGGGTGGGGGGGTAGCCACGGAAGAAGGAAGAAAGGAAGGGAAAAAAAAAAAACACCCTGATTATTAGCATTTGCTGGTTTCCATGGTGTAAATACTCATCGTGATTGATTTCAAGCTACCAATAGTTTAACAACGGGTTTCCAAAAATCATGAATATTTAACATGTGGCTCCCTTGCCCATTAGATACACTGCTTAGATCATATTTACAAAGTTTGGGAACAAAGTCACTGTCAGAGAGACTATTATAGTTAGACTATCAGTCTGAGCCACCAACAGGGACAAACCCACACAACTCCCATGAATTAGCATAACTGGATTAAAATTATTTAAAAATCTAATTTCATATGTCTTGTCTCCCATTTATATAAATTATTCATGTGGTATTCACTCCCTATTACTTCACCATGGGGCATGCACACAGTAAGAACAGGAAGACTTGGTTGGAGAGGAGGCTGAGGTGCAGGATTCCACTGTCTGATGCGATGGGTCTTTTGGACAATGTAGAGCAGCGTCCCGGGGCAGGGAGATATTACACACACAGTGTCTACAGGTAAGTCAATGAGGTGGTGTTGTGGGCCTGAGGAGTACGGAGTCTCTAATGTGACCTACCCAATGTAATTACTCCTGACTGTCTTCCTTTCTTTAGCTGTGTCCAAATGTGCATGGTTCTTGCTAAATAAATGGCTGTGTTGAAAGAAATTGAATTGAATAAAATAATGATTTGTAGTTAACTGAGTTAACATTCTGGTGCAAGTAAAATCAACAATTTCCAGGAGGTTTTATGTACTTTCACCAATGCATTGAAAGAATTACGATTATACATTTGTTTTAGGAACTGGCTGGAAGGTGTTAAATTGCTTAACTCTATTATAAATCAAAAGACTTGCTTAGTAATTAACATCAAGGCATTCATTTTAGAAAAGGGTATTAGTTAATGTCATCAAATGGGAAAGATTCAAAATGGAAAAGATGAAGAGCTAACAGCTCTTTCAGGATGAGAAATATATTTCACCTCTACCAAAACTATACGTATTCTTTTCAAGACATTTTTAGCCATTCACTATGCTAGCTTCATGGCTGGTTTTGAGGGATAAGCTGGAGTTTGTCTTTTGGTGATGTAAATGATGAATAGACCTGGTTCCAGTTAGAGGACTGAGTAGCTGTTCTTTAACCAGGAAGAAGCCATTTATTGATGAAAAATTTTCTTTCAGTTAAAGAAAGTGGCTTGTGTTTATTCAACTAGCCAATAAAAATTAAAGGGAGTAAAATGCTTGCCAGTGTCTCAGGTATCAGGGTTTCTGTTGGGGAAAAAAAAAAAAAAGAGACTACTTCTGATTTCACTTTATTTAAGCATATGAATACAATGTTATTGGTTGTATGCATACGATATATTTGGAGAGTATTAGGTTGGTGCAAAACTAATTGCAGATTAAAAGGTTAAAAATAATCACAAAAAATACAATGACTTTTGCATCATTAATATTAACAAATTTTAAAATATTTGGATATAAATCTTGAAGCTTCTTAAGCTTTCTTATAGCTCACATTCTGGGAAAGAATTGGTAACTTCTTTGGGAAATAACCAGGTGCTGAGTTCAGTCATTTTGTAGACCGCACATGTGCCACAATGATGAGTGCTTGGTACATGATTGTAAAATAGGTAGAATGTGATAAGAAATATCAGTCATAACAGTATCTTCAACTTGATAGAGTTAGTAATAATTTTATCATTCATACCAATTCTGTAGAACCAGATGCTGAATATTCAGAAAACATAAGAAATATAATTTTAGGCAACAGGCATAATTTCAGAATATAATCACTGTTTACAATTTTACAATTATTTATAATATTTGATGGTGGTGGAAAATATTTTCATTACAGTTGTCATAATTTCATTATATTATTTATTCTTAAAGTAACAGACGTTGAAGAGGATTGATATAAATTAACTAATGATATAATTTAACTAAAGGTAAATATTTCTTTTAAATGTGCTGACATGTGGGACAGTTCCAAAAACTGTTTAGCTTAGTGCACTTTAGCTTACTGTAGGATGTATTTACTGTTGATGCAGACCACTTCCTTTTTGTGTTTGCTACAAAATTGCAACACTTTTCGCAGTTATGTGTTTACTAATCTTTTCTATCTGCATGGGTTTTTTAAATGTCTTCATCATATCATCCCGTGGTCGAATCTGAGCACTCTGGGTACGTGGAGCTTTGTGCAAAGTGTTGAGGCTACACATTCGTGTTTCCAGCGGTCCTTTTGGTCAAGCAGCTTACTCTAAATTGTAGCCCATTTGATGACAAAATACTGCATTGCCACTTCCTCACCACATCACTGCCGTGCTGCTCCCAAGAATCTTTAGAAGTAGTAAGAACAAAGTGTAGAGGTAGATCCGACACATTTTTTCAGGAATTGCCAAAACCTCCTGGTAAAGAAAGGCCTCAAATATCATTTCCGATAACATCAAAATCAAACCAAGTATGATGTCTCATATGATGAAAGGAAAGAACAGCTCATACTATTTGACCTATTGACCCATACAGGATGCATCACTAGTATGATTTTTAAAATACTGAGATTACTAAATATATGCACATATATAAGTATACATGCTTATGTGGGAGTATATTTATCCAACTTCATAAAAACGGGCCCCATTGTGGGCACAGAGGACATGCATGCAGGGGGCACTCACTGCCCCGCAGGTTCTTTTCCTGTCACCTGAAACACAGCAACTTCTTACAAAGGGAGTGACACTGAATCTATCTGTTTTTACAAGGAAATGGAACTGTGATTTAAATATATATCTGAATTTACCTAAATTGAATATTTTGACCTTTATGCTTTTACAACCTTACATTAAATTATGTTATCCTTATGCAGAGCTTGTGATCGAGCACCTTTCTTAAGTAATAAGAAACACTTTTTAAAAATAATACTATTTATTTCCTTACTTGTGAGTTTCTGACAAATTCCTTAAGCCTTCCGTTCTGAATATATGCGATGAGAGGGCATTTGGTGGCAATGAAATTTGGGCATCAAGGAAGAATAGTAGGTAAAAAACAATTTGGATGTTGCTTTCTGGATTTTGACTACTAAAAGATGCTATGAATTGGGTAGGTTTTAAAATAAGAAAGTCAGTGTAACGACTTCTGATGCAAAGACTCCCTGTAAGCTTTGAAGGAAAGGTTGGAAGAGTGTAGAGAGCCGCCTGTGGGTGTGGGTGTGAGGACGTGTGCTTAAGTTGGTGCAGTTAGTGGGAGAAGCAGACGCAGACTACCCTCAGCATGAGGAAAGAGTCCAGCCATTTGAGTGATGTGGGGAGAAACTCACTGGACTGTGTCAAATAAAAGAGTTCAGACTTAAGTAAGGAGAGCCTTTATTCCAAAGGATTATTGCCAGAGAGGGAAATGGGGCTACCATGATAGGGATATCACTCCAACCATGAGATCTGAAAGTGTCTCAAAGGGTAAGCCAAAAGAGGTTTTCTTTTTATCGGGAGGTGTAAGCAAGGCTGAAAAGAGCGAAGTTTGGAGAAATGAATGACGGATATTGATGGGTGGTGGGTGGTAGATCATAGAATGGTTTACTCTGAGGTCAAGCCTATTCTCCAGAGGGGTTGTGAAGGAAAGGTCACATGCTGGCTCACACTGATGATGGGCCAAAGGGTAGGAGTCTCAGGGAAAGACAGAATCTTAGCAAAAGCTTGGTTTAACACACATTTTGGTTGATTGGTCAGGTAGCGATTTCTGAGGCAAAGAATGGAAATATGGAGGATAAGTGTTTGGCCTAATCACAGGCAAACAAGAGCATCCATGAATCTTATGCTAGTTATACAGGGGGAGGATGTGTCTTTGCATTTGCAGGAAGTCACTTCTATTGGAACACAAAGGGTGGGAGGTTTTTTTTTTGTTTTGTTTTGTTTAATTTTATACTTTTCATAGGACTTGCGTAAAATTCAATATTGTCGCCGGCAATGAGAGGTAGCACGGAAGAGCAGTTGGCGTCGGAGCTCCAAGAACTAATGAGAGTGTCTGGGGAGATAGGCAGAGTGTAGTGATGGGGAACCCCAGAGCAGAGGACATGCTGAGATCCAGTCAGGCAGACCTGAAAAACATCTGTGTAAGGGATACGCATCCGGTAGCAGGATCTCAGGCATGTGCAGGAGTTCAGAGGCAAAGTTTTATTCCTCAGAGGCAAGATATTGAGAGTAAGATGGGGCCCCAAGTTTCAAAATATATAAAGAGGATCCTGGTTTCTGAAATAGGAAAGCTTTTCTATTTAAAGTGGCATCAGCAGAGCTGAATTAAATCAGAGGTAAATTGGAGATAATTGAAAATAACTCTTCCACCAATGGATGAGATGGATTCCAAACTCTGGGACTTGGTTCAGCTCTTATGGAATGAGGGGAGAGCAAGCAGGCAGAATGTGACACATAATATCTTTAAAAAAAGTTTTCTTCTTAAAGAAAATCAATTTATTTCCAGCCCGAATAATGGCCTACTGCATCACGAACCGCTATCATTTCCATGCTATGTACTCAGGAATTTCTTTTTGTTTTATAGGTCAGCATCCCGAGTCTCATATGGGAAAACATAGTTAAATTTAGGAAGGAAATAGAATATAAATAGCTATATTAAAGGATTGTAAGATTTGAAAAATTACATGTCAGAATTGAAAATGTAAAATTTAGATTCTTTTGGGTTTCTCTATTTTTAAATTTGTATTTCTCCTCTGTTGATAACATTAAAATTGACTATTGAGTTACTTTTTCCAAATGTTGAGTATAGTTTCTATATGCAATATGTGAAACTTTTATAAATGAATTGCATGTGGTTTATCATTTCCTTTCCTTAGGTTATCTTAAATATATTTAAATATCCAAGACGTGCAGATAATATATAAATATAAATGTTGTATGATAGAAAAAGCTTAGTTTATTTTATTAATTCATAAGAACATTTGTGAAAGTTTTATGTACAGGAAGAAAACATATCATTTTCTTGACCCCATATAGCCCAATTCCCAGGGATGAATTCAAATATAGCAATCACATCAGAACAGCTCTCCATATCTGGTCTTAGTAAGCCCTGTGTCATTTATTCAAATTTCAAATGTGTATTCAGAATACAGAATGGTACTTAACAAGATTTCTCTGCAGAATGCTGTCTCGTATCACTTAGTTGTAACTGTACTAATAACAAGTATTCTGGTTTGCTTTATTTTGGTTACATGTACACATAACAAATTATATATATATGTATAAATATACATGGCAAAAAATATATATATGTACACACACACATATATATTTCTTCTTTTCACATCAGTGTGATGTTTAAGAAATTTGAGAGGATGGCAGTTTTACTTTGTACATCTTTGACCACTCCATAGTTCTTAAAATGGTGTCTCATTCATGAACAGCATTCGGTATATGCAATGACGTAAATTAAATGATGTTATCCTTTTTAATCCTATGCATTCCAATTAATCTTAAAATGACAATGCCTAGAATTATGAATTATGCATGGAATTAAAATGTGTTTAGAGATATGTATGAGATGTCAAAGAAATGCTGAAGGATTCTCTCCCTTGGTCCCCGATCACAGCCCACCCTCTGGTCTCTGCTTTCTGTCTCAGTCCCCATCTCCTCCCTACAAGGTAAGTCCAAAGAGCTTTCCTAGAATAGGAGCCGTTTAGAGATCTGACCTCTGTCTGCTTCTCTAACATCATCTCCTGATTTCCTCTCTGTTTAGCCATATGCTTCAATCATCCTTAACTGTAAGCAGATTCCTGAACGAGCCTTGATTGGCAAGTCTCTTATGTGTTTGTACACACTATCCCTTCTTCCTATTAAGCCCTTCTCATCTCATTTTGCTGGTGAACTTCCCCTGTAGAGTTTGCCCTTGTTATCTTTGCATCTTCACTATACCTTGTACTTGCCACTGTGTTAATCTCAATTTCTTGATATTGCATTTATTTGTTCCTATCCTGTCTATCCACTGCACCAGGAACTCTTTGGGGGATTGGGATGCAATCTTATTTCTGTTTGCATTCCTAGTGCTTTACCTTACACAGTAGCCTGCTGATAGATTACCAATGAGTGCTTACTAAATCAGTTAATTACAAGATTTTCAATTTTTCCCCCTATGGAATAACAGGGGTAGATTTTAGTAAATAAATACACTTGGAAATTATTCCTAAATATTATCAGATCTATGCACATAAAAATCCTATTAATTTGATAATTTTAGCTGTTAGATATGTAAAATTTTAAGATATTTTGATAGCACTATGTTAATTCATCTACTTCAGTCTATTGCACATTTTTGAATAACAGATTATAGTATGAGCACTGTGAATATGACATATTATAATAATGAATACTAATTTATTATCATGAATTAAATATGAGTTTATATGTGTGTGATTTTATATATATTTGTACTCTACCTCTAATATCTATCTCTATCCTCTATCATGTATTTCATTGAGATACCCTAATATTCTATAGAGTATATAAAAGTATATATATATGTGTGTGTGTGTGTGTGTGTGTGTGTGTGTGTGTGTGTGTGTGTGTGTGTATATATATATATAAAACAAATTAAAGTTTGTTTTTATCTTTTATATAAAATCTTTTGTATTTATCTTTTAATGAACCTTGTAAATTAAAGGTATAGTAAAAAGTTTATGGAAGCATAAAGAAGAGAATAATTCTTGGAGTGATCAGGGAACTTTGTGAAAAGGAGCTGCTTTTTAATCTAGTTGTTTGATGATAACTAAGACATTTCCTGATGGCAGGTACCATTCTACCCAGAAAAATAGTACACGCAACCAAGTGTTTGGAACCCTGGAGCTCTGGTCAGAGTGGCCATGGTCCCATGTAGATAAAGGAAGATGAGTGTTAGAAGCCAGCAAGAAAACAGTTGTCTGAAAATCTTACAACAAAATACATAGCAATTGTATGCAGATATCCTTTCCGATTCAGTCTAAAATAACATGTTTTTCTTTTGTAAGTGGATCAATTCCTTTATTCTATTGATGGGAGATTCAAAAGATGTAATTAATAAATTATTAAAAAAAATACTTGCCAAACTAGGACCATGTTAAAATATAGTATCAGCATCCATAGAATGAATATAAATTTCTATAAGTTTTAGTTTAATTTTTTAAATCATTTTTTCATGATTTTCAAAAAACACCAAGTTTGAATGTGCTTCCTTAAAGCAGCTATTGCTATGTGTAATACTTAAATATTTTCTCTATTTTTCGACCTACATTGTTCTTTTTTTCAGAATTCATTCCCATAAGGTATTAAGGCATGAAATGCAATTTTGTAGTAATTTATTTTAGAAGCAAAATTTATAGATTTATTTTATATAAAAGTGTTCTTCTTCTTCTTCTTCTTGTTCTTCTTCTTCTTCCTCTTCCTCTTCCTCTTCCTTTTCCTCTTCTTCTTCTTCTTTTGTAAAGATAATAGCTGCATTCTCTTGCCTAGGTAATGGACAAATTTGAACTAAAAGGCAATCACCTTGTGTGATCTTCTTTTTCCTCTGGCATTTCCACAATTCAGCTCTAATAATAATTTTAAAAATTAGATTGGCACAGGCAACTGCACAACCACAAAACTAGTCAGAATTGGCAGAGGAATCAAGAACTGGGCTGATATTCTGGCACTTGCTTTTGCAATTGAAGAGGAACTCTTCAAGTAAATAGACTATTCCAGTATTTGGGGTTTCAAGAATGCTTATTTTTAAGTACTTTTTTTTTTTTTAAATTAAGCCATGTCTATTCATGGGTGTACAAGCTGCTCTGGCGTTGCAAATATGATCTGTCTAGTTCAGGGCTGCTGTCTTCAGAACTAAAACAGTCTGGCCCTTCAGTAGGTTGCAATGGACCATTTCAATAATTAAGGCTCATAGTCTCAATTCCCACAACATGAAATTTTTCCTTGCCAAGGTTTATTCATTTCTCAAAGATAAACTCAATCTTTTTTCTTCCCATCCTGGTAATATAAATGCAATAAAGAAGGCCTACTTTCAAAATGTTACAGCAGCTGCACTCTTTTTCGAATTGAAATCACAGCTACCACTGTTGGTTGCATGGATTATTACAATAGTTCTAACTAGTTTCCTTGGTCTTACACTTTAGCTTCTTCTACCCCATGTATTCCCTATATCACAGCCCGAGTTATACTAAAAGATGAATTTGAAGAAGTCTGCTTTATACTCAAAATCTGTGAGTAGATTTCATAATAGAAATTGTAAGCTTATTAGGAAAGCTTCCAGACCATGCATGATCTGCCCTACCTCCCTGTCCAATCACCTATTTTCCTTCCTCTCACCCAGTCCACCCCTTCCTTTTTCTGTGGACTGCCTTCTGGACCTTGAGCGTCACTTTGGTAACTCACTCTTCGGTTCTCAGATGAAACATGTTTTCCTCCAGAGAGCTTCGTTTGATCCTCTGAGCCTAGGATAGATGTTGCTCCAGTGTATTCACTGTAATGTTATGTATATTACATTACAGTTTCTATTCTCTATTTGTACGCATTAGGCAGGAATTATGAGAGTAGGTTCCTTGTTCATCTTTTCTCCCTCTTGTATCATTCTTGTCACTTAGAAGGGACTCAATAAATATTTATTAAATGGATAAGATAGGAAATATGAAAAGCACGAGGTAGATAAGACACCAAAGTTCTTGTCATCAACTCGCTGACAAGTCTTGATCAAATTATCTTAACCTCTCTGAGCCTGTCCCACTTCCTCAACTTTAAAATGAGGGTGTCTGAACTGTACAAATAATATACATCATCTGGTCTAAAATTCTATGACTATTTTATCATTAAGCCAAAATTACAAAGTACCCTGTTTTCTCAGTGAAGTATTACATATAAGATCCAATGCAAAAGATATGAAAGAAACTAATAATCTAGTGAAGAAAGAAAGCCTGGATAAGACAAATAACAAGAATAAAAGGCATAAATCTTTATAAAATGTATAACTCTTTATATTTGCCAAGGAAAGGGAACTGAAGAGTGGTAATATTGGCAGGTTTATTTAAAAAGAAAAATGTTTTGAAAAATCTTAGGATACTACATAAAATTAGAAAGAAAACCTCAAAGTGAGAAAATAGTATGAAAAATGACATTGGTGTCATGGCTGTGAGCCCTTTATAATAGCAGACAAGGCTTAAAGCTTCGCAAAATGGGATTTTTCCAGTTACAGAGTAATGCCAGAGTGCTACTGGGTGACAAATATCTACAACTAGATTTCTGAGGGTAGCTTTTTGGGGTCAGTTAACTTATACTGTAACTTACATTGTAGTACACATTGACCCGATACTACTCGCACTGAAAACTCCAAATTTCCAAATAATAATAAGAATACTTTACATAGCATAACACTAGGAGAAATACTATGTCACCTCTCTGCATTTTGGTTTTTCCTATCTTCAGTGGCTACATTTAGTTTTTCCAGACCACCTGAATCCTGTGATATATTTACAGGTAAAATTTAACAACCAGTAACTGATATTGACTAATATTAACAGCTAAATTTATTTGTCAGAGTTTACATTTTTAGTAGTACAAGGAGTCAGGATAGGAAACCTAGAAAACATTAATAATTGGCCATGATTGTTAAATGAGATAATATAAATGAGCTTCTAACATGGAGAGAGGAAAATGCCAGATACTCAGTATTATTCCCATCATTTCTTGTTCTCTGCCTCCTTGGTCAAGATGTTAGGCCTTTAAAAATGCATGTATCTCTGACTCCCAATTATTTGTGCTTATCCTTTCTTATCCAGGACTTTCCTATCCAGAAAGATGACCAAGAAAAAGCTGACTATTTTAGCTCCCAGAAAATAAGATATTTAAATCAATTTTCTAATGCATATGACTAGAAGATTATTTTCTAGAAGGGAGGGAGAATGAAGAACAATCTTATTTATCAAAGTTTCACTGTTTCTAAATCTTGAATGTCCTTGTTTTTCAATTTATATTTTTAATTTTTTCTCATATTTTAAGATCCTATTCAACATGCCATAATTTTCATTGAGCCTTTCCTGAGTTTCTCACTTGGAAGACATGGATTTCTTTCTCCATACCCATTACAGCCTGCAGTGTTTTTTTCAGTTGAGTACATCCATAAAATGTTATAGCTGGGAGGGGCTTTAGAGTTATTTTATACAATCTCCAAATATAAGAGGTGAAGAAAATTGAGAGGTTGCTAAATTAGTTCTCTATTTTATGTAAAATTTCTCAGATTTTTGTATTAGACTTATGTTACATTCCTGCAAATCATTATATCTGTTACTTTCCACATCTCTATCTGGCTTGAATGATTTTCCAAAATTCTAACGTATCCAACTGACCTTTATTTTCTGCAACTGTTCAAAAGAAAACCTCTGTTCAGCTCAGAAGTTTTGTTTTTGTTTTTGTTTTTCCAGAATATACTATCTTCTCCCCACATAGTAGCAACATTTCTGAACTTTGCTTACTGGACTTTATCTTCTTAGTTGAAAAGATTTCCATTCATTTTCTGCCAATATACCTTTGTTTAGGGCCCAAAGTCCTGCTTGAGAAGGACTTCAGTGAAGCTTTCTGAATTACTCCAGCACGAGATCTTCTTGAACTCTTTATGCATTTTAATTTTCTGTATCATAAATTCCCACATTATTATATATGTAGAGATTTGTTCATTGCTTGTTTCATACATGTATGCCGTACTTCAACAACCAGATTATGTAATCATCTTTCTGTCCATTGTGGTTGCCTGTGTGTGTTCAGTGCTTTTGGTACTGGGGAGAATGATTTGCTCTGTGCCATGTTTTGCAACCTTTGAGGTACAGATGAGATGTTCTCCAGAATGTGTTAAAAGGTCCTGTGCCTAGAGGCAATATGTCATCTGGGTCTAAAATAAATGTCATTTGTCGTCACTTATTAGAAGAAATTGGAAAGGCCTGGGAGGGAAAGTGAGTGGTATTGATAATTGTAATTTGGGTGAATGGAGATCTTTTTGGGACACTATTGGTGTGTAAATCTATGAAATACAACTTCAAAAAAGTCTTTGAGAAGATGACTCATCAATAAGAGTACAATGAAAATGCATCATACATTCAGTGTACGTACTTATTGACTGGTTTATATTCCCATTATAAAATCAGTGTGATGACCCAACAAAATAGAGAAAATGATATTTGGAACCACTTATCCATTGGCTCACTTATCCAATGTGTTTAGATAAATGCAGTCTGACAGAATTTCTAGCAGGGCTGCTGTCATGGCATTGATGCTTTTGATTAGATATCAAAGAAGGCCATCTTCTGAGGCTGTTATTTGGATTAATTCCCAGGGCTGAGAGCTACCACAGTATCTTTAAAAAGCAATACTGTTACAAGGTATTCATATGCAAATGGGACAGTGATTTAATATTGCAAAGTTTGAGAGAATTGGGAAAATCAACAAAATGTCCTTTGAATATTTCGTTTCTCTCTAGTTGAAATGAAAGAGATAAGTTTTGTGAGGTAGACCAAAGACATGGGTGATGGGTCTGCATGTCAATTTATTTTCTCAGGGGGGATAATGGAGTCTTTATAGAAATCCCTATCTATTACATCACAAGATGAGATTTATAAACCAAACTACCAGATTGCTAACATTATCATTGTAGTGACTATAACATCTGGTAAATTAAATAGGGATCATTTTTTTTTAATCTGAAAGTTAGTTCCATTTAAATTAATCAATAAATCTATTTGAAATAATGAGGAAAATATAGCCTTGAGCTGAGATATAGTTGACAGTGTTGGGATTAAATATCATATATGTAATATTTTGATAGAAAACATCAAATAGTCTTATGAAAGAAAGCTCAATTATAGTTACATGAAATTTTCTCACAGTTTATATATGCTTAAATATAGTTTTTTCAAGTATGATATTCCCAAACAAAACTGTAATTTTTTTTAATCTATAAGATCTTCATTTGTATGTATAAGTATGTGTGTATGTACATATGTTTTTTTTATTTCATAACTCTCCATCAAGGTCAGTAAAGCATTGTTAGAAAAATATGAAATCAGAATTAAGAGAATTAAGAGGTGGTCAGGCCAGATGAAGAGAATATAAGAGTATGGGTATTTTCCAGTTGAAATCATGTACATTATACAGAGAAAAATCTCTGGGATTTTACTCTTAATATGAGCTTTTCAAATTACAAAGTGGACATTTTCTCCCAGTTCACTGCTATTTGAGTAGTAAGCATTCTTTTAGAAAATTACACTAGGCAATAAATAATGATTTGATAATTTTTTCAGATGTATTTTTTATGTACATATGTATTTTTTTATTTCATAACTCTGTGTATGTACATATGTATTTTTTTTTATTTCATAACTCTCCATCAAGGTCAGTAAAGCATTGTTAGAAAAATATGAAAGCAGAATTGAGAGGTGGTCAGGCCAGATGAAGAGAATATAAGAGCATGGCATGGATAGGGAAGGGCAAAAACGAAGGGTAGGGAAATAAATTTTGCACATGATAGAATGCATGATATCTGACAAAAACGCAACAGGAACCATATCATGAAAGACAGAGCTAGTTGGGAGGGGAATTGAGTTGGCATCTAACCTGAAAATACTATGACCCAATTTTATTATGCATGGACATTTTATAATAAAAATTAAGATTTTTTAAAGGAATTATTTGCTATTTGGAGCTATTTGCTACCATATAAACATTTTTAATACTCATTGTTATTTCTATCAGTCGTGCTATATTTAGAGTGTTAACAAATGGTTCATCACATGCTTAAAAGAGAGTAAGGACTAAAGCATAAATAAGAAAATGTACTTCTGAAAAAATTATCAAATCATTATTTATTGCCTAGTGTAATTTTCTAAAAGAGTGCTTACTACTCAAATAGCAATGAACTGGGAGAAAATGTCCACTTTGTAAGCTCATATTAAGAGTAAAATCTCAGAGATTTTTCTCTGTATAATGTACATAATTTCAACTGGAAAATACCCATACTCCTTTAAAAAGCCAGTACCACAGCAGCAGACACCTTATTACTTAAAGGCATGAGTTTATAATTACTTGGAGCTCATCCTCAGGGCTGTCACATGGCGATAGTAATCTGTCATAATATGGGACGTTTGGTTACCTAGGATGCCTTTAATTTTTTTCTTCTTTTTTTTATATCTCAGATTGGGCAGAATAGAGATTTTATTCCCATTATAGTCTAAACTACTCCTGATAAGGGGTTCTCAACCTTACTTTTTATTGACCTATTAATTACATTAGCTCAAAAAATACCCTTTGAGCCACCCATTCAAATGGCATATATTTGACATATTTCTCACATACATTGACACAGACAGGTTTCCATAAACCTGTTCCCTCCAGGGATCGAGAAAATAAATGGCTGGACAGAGGCGGGCTCAACCAGAGGCCTCTCTCAGCAGAGATCAGGAAGGCAGTTTTGGGGGAACCCAATGAGTCTCCTACCCCTTTTTCTAACCTCTTTCTCCCTTTATTGTCTGGCAACCACACTCAGAGACCTCAGAGAACCCAACTAAACAAAGGATATGCTTGAAGCCTCAAGACTATTTGGTATTTAAAAAAACAAAAATATCCTCTTGAAGACGTTTCACCACTTTGTTTGCCCTATTCAGAAATTTAGGAGATCTCTAAGAAAGACTGACAATACTGATTGAATATCCAACCCCACATGCTTTTCTGATTTAGCTGTTGAATTCTGTAATTAAAGCCTGGTATGTGATTGATAAAACTTATAGTACCATAAAATTTGAATATGGTTTTTCTTTCCTAAATTTCAAAGGGCTCCATGAAAATCTACTGAAGCAACTAGACAAACTACAGGGAAATTCTTATCTTTCGTGATAATTCAGCATAGATGTAATCATTCCATTTTAGCTATATGCATACAAAGTATGAACAAATATTTCTCCAAAGATAAAAATCTACGTTTATTATGTTGAGCATAATAATTAATACCTAAGTGTATCTGGGTATTACATAGTGAGTTTTTGCATTTGTTCTAATGTATAGAACATATATTTGTTCTAATATATAGATTTTGGCCAACAATCAACACAGCTGATTGTTGACATGCTATTGTTTATGAATGTGATAAAGCAGCCATTTGTTTCCTGAGTAGTTAAATTGTCAATTTAGTAAATGGCTTTTCTCATCCAAAAGGGGGGTTGGGGAAATAATCACAATAACTCACCTTTGTACAGCAATTTTGCAGCATGTAAGTTGTTTACAAATATATTATATTATGAAATCCTGACAACATAATGAAAAGTAGGTAGAGCAACTGTTCTTTCCTATAATTTACAGATAAGACAGAAATTCAGAGAAGTTGTTATCTGATCAACATCGCACAGCTAATAAGTGTCAGACCCACGCTTGAAATCTCATCTTCTGTCTTCTGATGTTTTCATTGTGTTTTATTGATTTATAAATTAATAACATTTGAATGGAGATAATATTTGCTTTAAGAAGTAATTGATGCTAAGTATATTTGGAACAAATACTCTTACAAGTGAAATAATTTAAATGATTTCTTACAGAGCTATAATTTGAAGGCATAACATTTTTTTGTTTATAATTAAAGTATAGTTGGCATACAATATTATATGAGTTTCAGGTGTACAACATAATGATTCAACATTTATATATGAGGCATGATCAACAATATGGTGAATGTTTAAATAATAAAACATATTACAGTAAAATACACATTGCCATTAATCTCCCTCAGAATACTCCCCCTCACTTTGGACACATCCCATCATTCCTGCTATTTTTTGAAGCAGTTCTAGAAATCTTCTTTTGTGAATATCTTTAATTGTGCTGTCATGGCTGCCTCAATGTCCTGAATCATTTTGACTTTGAGGAAGAGCCAGAAGTCACATGGTGCCAGATCCAGTGAATAAGATGGATGAGGACAAGCCATATGTTTTTATTTGACAGAAATTGCCATGCCAGAAATGATATGTTTCATGGGGCATTGTGATGATGGAAGATTATTTACAGTACACTTTAAAACACACCTTCCCTCAACCGTAGTTCACACCTGACTGACTGCACCAAACAAGTAGAAACTTGTCAAACTTGTCACACACTGTTACTAAGATTTGACATGTCACTTCCTATATTGAAGATCCCAGCCTTTCTGTTGGATGGCACTCGGCAGCAGCATTCACTGTATTTTGTGATCACAACAGAAAGGCTCTATGTCACACACAGCAATTTCTGTCACATAAAAACATTACGGTTTGTCCTCATTTATCTTATTCACTGGATCTGGCATCGTGAGACTTCTGGCTCTTACCCAAAGTCAAAATGACATTAAAGGTAAACGTTTTGAACTGATTCATAACATCTAGGCAGCCACGATAGAGCAACTAAAGACTCATGAAAGAGGACATTCAGAACTACTTCAAAACGTGGCAAGAATGATGGAATGAGTATGTGTGAAGGAAGGGGGGATATTTTGAGAGGAATAAATGGCAATGTGTCTTTTATTGTAATTTTTTTTTAAATTTAAACACTGTATTGTTTGATCATGCCTCGTATCTTATGGAGTGATCACCACGCTGAGTCTAGTAACCATCTATTACTAGTTATAACTAGTTATAACTGGTAACCTGTACAAAGTTATAACAATATGATTGACTATATTCCTTATGATGTGTATTACATCTCCATGTTTTATTTATTTTATAACTGGAAGTTTGTTCCTCTTAATCACCTTCACCTTTTTGACCCACCCACCACCCTTCTCCACTAAAATCCCTTACTTAGTTCTTTGTGTCTATGAGTTGAAGAAATGACATCTTAGTAGTGATATAACAGTTGTTGTACTGGATAGATAGAATGATGGCATGGAAATCTATGAGTATGGCTATTTTAGAACTACCTATCTAGAAGAAAAATAAGACAATTTACACCCCTAAAATTATGCTCATATAGAAAGCATATATCTATGATTACAGTTGCCTTTCTAGAACAATGAATTCTAACATTACTTAAATACATAGTTTATAGATTACTAAGTTACTTGCAGCTTTAAAACCACTTTATCATAAGTTTATGACACTTTAGGAATTAAAAAAATAATAAAGTGCCAACCAAAATCATTTTTGAGCAATAGTATGCTAGCTCTTTCCACTGACTTTTGTGTAAAGATTAGAACTTTTCTGTATCCTTAACTTTTATGTATACTTTATTATGCACATTTCACTTCTTGTGATATACACTTTTTTCTTATCATCAGCTTTCTCTTATACCAGTATTGTTGAGACGTGGTAGTAGAATGTGGTTTAATAAAGTAGGCTTTTGACTTAGTCAAAACACCCTTGATAAAATCTAATCCATTTTTTATGTTGATTAAAAGCCATTTTTATCCAAAATACTAATTTTCCCCCATTTTTCCTTGGAATATATTGTGTATGAATTAAATCTATGTTTGATTTTAAAGTAATAATTTAAAGAATTATTTTATCCAAAGGTATCACTGGGCTATTTTATACAATAAGATTTGGGGCAAGAAGTACATAATAACACATTTGATCTCAAATAATTTACACATGTAGTATGACCAAATATTGCTGATAACAATAAATATGTATATTCTGGTTCTGATCGATCTATTGTCCTAATTTTTTTTTTTTTTTTACCTGTAACTAAATTTTAAAATGATTAGAAACATAATATATAGGACCATTTCAGGACTGTAGATCAGAGGTTGGCAAACTCTTGCATGCAGACCCAATCTGGCCACACTATTTTTTGTTAATAAAGTTTTACTGGAACATAGCCACTATTTATTTACATGGTATTTAGGGCTGCTTTCACACTACAAAGCCCAAATGGAGTAGTTGCAACAAAAACCATATGTGTCATGAAGCCTAAAATATTTAATATGTGGCCTATTACAGAAAAATTTCTGAGCCCTATTATACAGGTTCCAATTTGTAGTCTGGTACCACAGAGTTGTAACTGGTACTGTTTTCTACATGCATTTTCCTAGTTAATTGTCTTTAATATTACTCACCTTTGGAATTACGACTGCCTTTAGCAGATAAACAGTTGCTTGTTTATGAATAAACCTTCTTATACTTTTCACTGTGTAATGAAGCTGTGTTTTTAAATAGCTTATATTTCTTTTAAAAAATTATTTAATGGCAGTGACCTAAAAGACATTTATTTGAACACTAGAATATCTGGATCCAAAATGATTAAGGCTGACTTATTATATGCAAATTAGTATTTTTTAGACACCTAGCACTAAGCACTGAAAATATTTCTTTCTGTGAACCCTGGAAACATAGCTAGTGTCTGTTTTGAGAGGAAAGGCATTGGCATATGTTTCTAAATGAATAGTTATCTCAATTAATAGTTAACAGATAATTATTAACAATTTGTAAAGACATCCTAGGCAAATATGCTTGTCCTAAAATCCTAAACTCCTATCAGGTTAAACAATCTTACCGATTCCAGTAGAGGTCTCTAGTACTTGCTTATCCAGTTTTCCATTAGTCATGATTTCGCAGAAAGATTCCACTTTCAAGACCATTTGCAGTTAGGAGGGGCTCCATGACTAGTTTTAGCCAATGCAATGTGCCGGAAGTCATGTATATGTCACTTGCTGCAAGGCATTTAAAAGCTGTGCCTTTTCCATGTGTGCTTTTTGCCCTGCCTCTGACACCTCAGAAGCCATGGGTAGAACACCACAAGATGGAAGAAGCCTGGGTCCCTGATTCACTGGATGGAGGGTAGGCCCTGCTGAACTATGTGACTTTGTGTGAACCAGAAATAAACTCTTTTTCCTTTTTCAAGCCTGTCAGACACTTAGATTTGGGAGTGCATTGGTTATTTAACATGGCCAATTTTATCATAACACATGAACTGTTGTATAATAGCCTTGCTTTTAATAATTTGTTGATGACTACATGTTGTCTCTATTGGTGGTTTTGAAAGAAAATGTTTCCCTTTTCAGTGCTGAGTAGAGAAGAACACTTACTGAACTTAGAATCAAAAGTTCAATGTTTAAGTTCACTCTCTGAAACTTTTGACTAGGTAGCATTCTTTACTGTTTGAACCCATGTGAATTGACATAGTTGAGAAATAGAGTAAAGCATTGATCTTTGTTCTAGAACTGGGAGTCAGGGACGCTATACTGTGTATAAAAGTCTAGCTCAGATCTGAATATCTGTGTGGTATGAGTAACTATTTTTACTTCCAGTCTCAGGTCAAGATTATTTTGTACTTCCCACAATAGACACAGTTCTCTATAGACAGGTTTCTGAAAAATAATCACATTTTGTTGTTGTTACTCAAGTAGTGATTTAAATATATTGGGGAGGCTTGTTATCAAAGGAATTTCTTTCAGAATTGTGTTAGAAATCAAAATATATTTATAAAGAGAGAGCATCCAATTTTTTATATTAGTTTTAATTTTGATATTACTAATCACAATCTGGGGAAAAAATCTGAAGCTATCTAACACAATTTTATTTTACAACAAAGCAAACTAAAGATCATGGAAAGAAAATGATTTGAGGCCATACAGCCAGTGAGAGAGAAACAATAATAACAAGAAGTCAAATGTCTAGATATGCAAGACAGGTTCTTTCTACTTTTAACCACAAAAAGGCTATAGCCTAGTAATAATGTATTTCAATCAGAAACTTGATTAACTAAAACTAGAAATAATTTTTAGGATATGTAGTATATTGGGATTATATTAGATGAAAGTAACCTTAAAATGAGTAAATTAAATGTTAAATTTATCAGGAAACACAATTTATTTCCCCTGTCTTGGGGTTCAAAAGAAGGAAAAGACATAACCCCATTTAAAGTTAGAGGGATCTTGTTCTCAATCAAAAAGTGATGGTGGAGGCATAAGCCTGGAAAGATGGAAAACAGGGCTGTTGGTTATGCTAGAATTGTGTGGACCCCATGATGAAGCAAGAAGATGGGCTTTGGGGGAAAGTGTATGAAAACAGGATGGGGGGATATGGCAGGAAACATAATTGGAGGGGATTTTTGAGACTCAGGCAAACAAGTTTGGACCTTAATAAATGAGCTAGTGGGAATTTTGCATAATTTTAAGCAATGATTTTGGAAAGTGACTCAGGCAATATGCATGAGAAATCTAAGAGGGCGAGGCTGAAAGCAAGAACATAGCTTGAACCACTTATATCTTACAATGCTAGTTCAAGTGAAGTAAATATGACTTGAGTAATTAAAATAGTAGTGAGAAGGAAGACACTGAAGTCAGAGATGTTTTGAGGAGTACACACACACACACACACACACACACACACACACAGTGCCAAAAAAAAATGTATACACATTTTAGGAAAGGAAAAACTGTATTAAAATTACGCTGATGGTAACCACTTTGATCACCTCTTGTAATCACAGAAGTCAAAGGCTGACTTGTATTCATCTTTTGTTATCGGTATATATTGAGTATTACAATTTTAATACAGTTTTGCTTTCTTAAATTGTTTATACATTTTTTGGCACCCTCTGTATATATACCACTGGATTGCAGAAAATAACTTTGGTGAAATTTAGGATATATGTGAGTGCTGTATGCCTCTTAATCTTGCTTCAGTTTTCTGTTTCTACGTCCTCATTTTCTCCTCTTTCTCCCTCCTATCTCCATTTTACCTTGCCTTCCCTTCTATCTCTTCTTCCTCTTTATTCCTTTAATTTCCTTCTGTAACATATTTTTTCTTACCACCTTTCTCCATCCTGTTCTGCTTATAATATGGGGGAATATGGAATTAGCTGTTAATATTCAACGTTAGATAGGTTTTCAAGCTACAAGTTTAAACTTAATGTTAATAAGGCCAATGCCAGTTTAATATCCATGAGTAGCCAAATACTGAAAAGAGGTATTTACCTGTCACTACTGTTTCTAGAGAAATAACCAGTGTCTGTTCTTCCAGTAATGGGAATTTTTTTCAAACTTGGTGGTGAATGGGTTAAGTAGGGGTATAACTGTGTTCTTATATTCAGGTCAGCCTTCTATATGTCATTATTATGTTTCCATGCTCACTATTGCAGCTGAAGAGTTTGGTGCTTTTCTCCAAGAAGCTCAGAGCCTTTTTATATTAGTATGCCTACCATTAACACACATTATGAAGTTGGTGAAACTAAAGGGAAGCTCGAAGGCTTGGAGGTTTCAGATAATAGTGCCCCAGACTGTCTTGTCCTTCATCAAAAATGTTTACAATTTATTATGCTTCCTATTTCTCGGTGAGGAGATAAGGTGTACCATTGTAAAGGCTTCCGGGTCTGTGCTTCCTAGATAGGGAGGCCACGTGTCCCAGTTTGCCAGGGACAGTCCTGGTAAATGCCTATGGTTCCCCCATAGTTGTTGACAGAGTCTTCTTTTAATCTTGAAAGTGTCCCAGATTGGAAGATGAATTATATGGTCCCTCTATTCATGGACCATAATGAAGCCAAAGGAGCTATTTCTTGTATGCGTTAGATAAGGCCCGGTTTGACTTTTCTCCTGCGAGCAGCGTCCCTGCTGGTGAATTGACACAGTTTGGAGACAACTGTGATTAGCCATATCTGGTTTTTGTGACATGACTTTAGACAGTTTTGATTGGTTAAAAACACTGAATTGCTCACTTTTGTGAGACAGTTCATCAGTCTGAGAATTAGTGGAGAAAATAAATTGCTTTTTGAAAAGGCTTGATCCTTGCTGAAAATCACCCTGCGTTAGGGAATAGTGGAAATTTCAGTTGAGTTTTCCTGGGAACATAACATTGTTGAATTTGCAGAAATAAAGACACATTTTGTTTGATTTGCCAACTCTTCAATTATAATTCATTGAAAATTGTAAAGTTTTGAAACTATGAACTATGGCTGCATTTACCCTGTTTTATTCTCGTGCTTTGCGTCTATAAAATGAGTATGCAAAAGAAACCCTTATGGACTTGACAAAGAGTGGGAATTTTTGGTTGAATGAATTATGTTTGGTAACAGAAAATATTTGAGAGAGTATGCAGAGTGTATATTTCTTTTCTGAAAATCTGAAATCCCCATTCTTTTGGGAGATCTAATTTCATTTTAAAATAAAACCGCTAACTTAATTCCATGCCAAGTATTAGGGGATGATTTATGAGTATGGGGAAAGTAGTACAATGAAAACCTTGTAAGGGACAAACAGAAATCACACACCTGAAATGAATAGATAAAATGTTATATAATTAAAATAACTTCTCAAAACATACTTAAGATGGAGGTATTATAATTCCCCTGGCTTCAGGGTAAAGTACTCATTGGTTTTGGGTCAAATGAAGGTGGTATTGTGGCTCATCTCATGTCCCTCTCTGTCTTCCTTACTATGTTCCAGTTGCTTTTCTGTCTCCCTGTTCCTAGAATGTACTGCCATAGTCTCCCAATAATTTGGGGCTTTGGGATTGCTGTTCTTTATTTTGGGAATCTTCCTCACAAAGATATCTCCTTTCTGTCATTTAATTCCCAGCTCAAATGTTCCCTCAGAAACTATCCAAACTAAAGGAATTCCCCTATCACTTTCTATCACATCATCCTGCTTTATTTCAGCCACAGGATAATATTTAGATGTATTTTTGAATTTATTTAAGTTTCTTTTACGCCCCACTATCAGGTAAAATACAAAAGTACAGAAGTCTTGCTGATCTTACATATTGCTATATCCCAAGGGTCCATAAAAGGACCTGCCATGCAGAATCTACTCAATTATTATTTGTGAAAAAAATCATATTGCTGTGTTTCTATAAGTTGACACTCATATAAAATTATTGAGCATGCATATAGATTGTTTAATGAACAGATTATTGTATAGATTTTTGGAACTTCTGGTCTCAGTTTATAATTTAAATTATGCCTAACACATCAAATGACCACAAATCAATTAACCTTGGGGGCAAAATAATGCAATAAAACACAGCTTTTCACTTTGAGGCATAATAAGCAAGTGTAATGTTTTAACATTCCTTAATGAAGAGGTACAACGACCCACTATTTAAACCAATACACAATTGGGAACTTTTGTACCTCATTTCATACAATACATACCTATTGTTCTAAATGGATTTTATTCATGTTCACATAAATGGAGGGAGAAAAACTGAAGCACTTTTCTGAGAAGTCATTGTGCTATTTATACTGCAAAACTGTTGGAAATGATTATCATACCATTATTGTGGTAGAGAGATATGAAAGAATAATTTTTAATCTGTATGGCAAGATACCCTATTTTGAGTTAGGAAAACAGCCTCAGCTCCTGATGAGAAATATGAACTTCTCAGAAATGTTCGTAGAGTGGCTAATAAGTGTGTATATATTTGTGACATTGTGTGAGAGTCAACCAGGCATCCAGCTTATCTATTCTTAAAATCTTTAAGATTTACCCTAAGTCTAAGAAGACCTAATATTACCTTTTCTCATTGGTTTGTCATTATCGTTGAGGCTGATGACCTGCTAAGAACAGGGCCAGGGGTTGAACTTTGTGTTTCTATGGTAATGGCCAAGTCACCTCCAGAAAATTCCTAACACGGTCTTGGGGAATTTGATAGAAGAGCATACATTCATCATGTGTTGCCAGTAGCAATTTGCAAACAATTTCCACATGCATATCCAGGCTTTATCTGAATGCCTACACATCTACTCTTCTATTAGCAATATTATCAAATAGCTTTGAGTGGGTGTACTTTAAATATTTGAAAGCTTTTCCACCCTTGAGAAGCCCCGATAATGCATGTGATGATAATCTCAATTCTTTTCTATCATGATGAATTTCACAGTACTCGTTCAATATGTAACAGAGATATATTAAAATATGGTTTACCTACTGCCTTTAAATTGTAGAATTTTCAGTTATATTAGGATCACCAAGAAGATTTTTATCACCAGCAAGTTTCTTTTACATTTTAGGTATCCAAATGTTAATGTACAAAATATCTTTTTAAGAATTTATTTTCTTTCTCTGAGTACAAAGCAATGGATACTTATATAATATATGTAAATGAGGGATTTTCTGCCATTACTTTTCTGATTTAAAACTCATATAGCTATATTTTGTTTAATTTTTTTCTTTCCAATTTCCAAATTATTGTAAATGCCAACTAAGCATTTTAAGATAGTTCAGTGATAGCAATAAATACATATTCACATGTAACTATTAAAAACTGTAACAGAAGTTATCTGTATTCAATATTAATCATCGAGTTCTAAGGATTTATAGTCCCAATGCAGCAGTATGATACTGATTCTACAAATGTGGACGTTAAGACTGAGAAAATAGTTTTTCACCACTCAGTGAAATAACTAGTTAAACCAAAGCTTGGAGAATTTGAAAGACTTTTTTCTAAGGTTACAGAGCTACTAATTCACAGGATTTATGTTGCATGACTGTTCTCACTGACCGTATCATGTGCTTTTCATAGACATTCTTAAAGCAGTGATTATAACAGCAATGATATAAAATTAGGATCCTCTTGGTGAATCTTTGCTATATTATCTATCAATCTATAGCAATGAGTCTTAGCCTTTAAAGGTGTGCATATGAACTATATCAGATGCTTGTTTAAAATAAAGATTTTTGAGTTCAATCTCCAGCAGGTCTGTGGGATGATCTGTGGTAAAGTTTGGATGTGCATTTTTAAGAAGGTTGTCTGGTGATTCTGATTTATTTGGTAACATTTTGAGACATTATAATTTTTACTTTCAAGCATAAGGTGTGTATATAGAATATAATCTGAAACATGTATGTCGAACATGTAGAATCACTATAAGAAATTGGATGATTGTCTTCCAGAATGATGAGGTAGGATTTCTAAAGATACAAGTGAATATAAAATGTATTTAAAAACACTACTTTATTTTTAAGATTCAGAGGGTGTTTTTGTTTTATTAAATTATCTTAGTCAAAACTTGTTGATAGCACATGCCCACCCACCATCCATCCTGATCAAATGAGTAAAGAAAAAGTGTTTATTTGACAAGAGTGATTACCCTATCAATTTAAATATGTCAGTGGTAATAAATGAAAACATTTATTTTAATATGAAAACAGATTATTAAATGACTCCATTTCTATTCTAAATATGTATGTAACTGTCAATCACATAGATGCAACAAAAATTAATGTGCAGAATCAAAGTAATCAGCTTTAATTGTTCAAGGAAAAATTCAGGTCACCTATCAACCTTGATGAGGAAAGTTGTCCAAATTTTATTTTGGCTATTTAGCATTTCCAATAGTTATTTGCTATTTTAATTTTCCCGCCTCCTAAATTAGTTACTCAACATTTCACTATTCAGATTTCTACATACCTCTTTGGCATGAAGAAAAAAAAGGGTAAGAAGAAATGGTGTTTGTGAGATTAGTCTCAAACCAGTCCTTTTATTGACCCATGAGTCACTACCATCTGCTTGTTTCCTATTAACCCCTGTCTGTATCTTTCTGTATCCCACCTCCTGGAGCCCTTGCAGACAAGGGCCTGATTTGTTGACAGCACATGCCCAGTTTCTCTGGCTCTTAATCATCTGCTTAATTCCTGAGAACATATCTTTTCCTTTCAGGAACATGCTTAAGTTTGAATTGTACTTCTGGAGATGGAAACCTTTGATTTGGATTTTGTACTGTCAGTGTACTACCCACTGAGCAGCCTCATTGGAAGTCACTTAGAGCTCTTTTTTCCTCAAGCATTCTCTGAGCTTCCACACCCAGTGATACTGCCATATATAGATATGAGGCTCAACTACACAAAAATGCATAGATATTGGTCTTGGAAGCGATATTCAAGTGTATGAAAGTCAAACCTCAAGTACTAGCTTTAAAGACTAAGCAGCATGGTTTGATCAACTGTATGGTATTTTTTGTTCCCATTTTCCTCACTTCTTATAACTTTTGGGCTTCAACCTGTGGGTCAATATGTAAGTAAATGGCAAACAGTGATTGATTAAATTTATTTCTTCAGGATATTATGACCTTTACCTACAAACTGTAAAATTCAACCAATATTTTCTCTGAGAAATAAATTTTCATTTTTAATGCTCTCAGTAACTGAAAAGTTGGCAAAGAACATGTTGACCAATTACATAGAACAAGACTATAATAGAAGTTATAATATTTTTACTACCTCGATTAAGTCACAGGCTTTGAATGTAGATGGTCTGACAACTATTATTATGTTATACAGTATGTTTAGCCCATGTTTTGTGGAACAGTATCTACATACTTGATTGTTTTTTTTCATCATCCTTCTCTGAACATATTAACTCACTCAGCAATTACTTCATCCATAAATTAAGATCATATTATTACATTTTGACAGCTACATTGGTAAAATATGATCCACAACAATAGCTAAGATTTATTGAGTGCTTAGTGTGTGTGTGGCATTGTTGGAATCACTTTCTGTGTATGTCCTCAGTTCCTACAATACACTTACGAGATTAGTACAGTGATTGTGAAACTGTGGCACACAGAGGTTAAGTAATTCACTGAAGGTCAGGAAAGTTACACTAATTTAAATTCAAGTAGCATTTCAGTTGTCCAGGTCCCAGACAGGGAGGAGAAATGTTGAAATGAGTAGCATGCTTATTTGAACATGTTAAAATCTACTCATTTCTTGTCAACTTAATGTAATAGCAACCAAAACAAAAGAAACGAAGTAATTAAAGAAATGAAAACTAATTAGTTTCTCTTTTTATATAATTTTATATGAAATTATTAGACTTCAGCATATCTAGATTCATTAGATGTGATTGTAAAATTAGATTAAACATTTATATTATAAAACTATGGCATTGAACCAACATTTTATGTTCATTTTTCAATAGTTTTAAGGCATTTTTTTCTCACTGTTAATAGAAATAAAATATATTACAATGAATATCTCCCATGCAAATATGTTTAGACAAAGGATGATATTTACTCTCATAACAATTGGGAGCACCCATGACTATTGTTAAACTATAAACAAAATTTAAGCCATTGTTAAATTCTAAGCAAAAAGAGAAATTTAAAATATTGGTTCACCCTTTGTCTATAATTTCCAGAAGGAAAGCTAAAAGTAAAATAGCAGTTCTTTTCAATTATGGTGCAAAAGCCATGTGAATTGAGCCTATTCCTCTGTTATATGTTTTATAACATACTGATGGTTTAGAGACTGGAATCTATGAGGATGATATCTGTGCTTGATGCCATACAACTCAAAGAAGCTGATGTGAGGGCAAGGGGGACAAGATGTTCTATCAGCAAGGCACAATTGCTGACTTGGTCTCTATTCTCCATTAGAGAAAAGAACTCATATTTTCCCTAGTTTTATGTATCTCACATGTCTCGTTTATGAAAGCACCATCCATTGTATCTAAAAATATTCTAGGCTCTGCAATTTACTCCAATAGTTAATATCTCCATTGATGTGAAATAAATGGATTGCAGTTGTGCTGTTTTGAACATGTTAAGTAAAACAAAGTCATTTTTAAGGTAGAGGAATAGGGTGAAATTTCTAAAATGGTTATAGAAAAATGTGTTAATACAAGCACCAAATTAATACAGCTACAGCAGAAAAGTAATTGTAAATTTCCTGTTAAGGACAGATTCTCATTCCATAGATGAAAAAGCTTGGGCCAAGGAGATAATTCAAATCTCAGCTCCAACACTTACTGTGAATGTGAATTCAGTCATAGCCTTAATTGCAATTACCTTATGTAAAATATGAATAATCAATAATATGATCAAACACCAACATATGTAAAGTGTTGTGGATATTACATAGCACACGGATATTCAGGAATTGGTAGTTTTATACTTTCAGATTATTTTTCTATTCAATGATATTGGTAATTTGACACATATTTTGGCTCTTGAACATTTACATCATCCTCTATGTATTTCTCCGAAAATAAGACCGAGCCGGACAATCAGCTCTACTGTGTGTTTTGGAGCAAAATTAATATAAGGCTTGGTTGTATTTTGCTATAAGACCCGGTCTTATATAATATAATATCATATAAGACCAGTTCTTATATTAAAGAATATAAGTAAATCAAATAATATAAGTATATTAAAGATAATATAAGTATAGTATCTTATATATTTATATTATTTTTAATATGTATTTATAATAATATAAGTATAAAGATGATATATACTTATATTATCTTTAAGATACTAATATAAATATATTAAAGAATATAGTAAAATAAGACCGGATCTTATATTAATTTTTGCTCCAAAAGATGCATTAGAGCTGATTGTTCAGCTAGGTCTTATTTTTCGGAGAAGCAGGGTAACTGCTGTGTTAACACCGTGAGAGAGAGAGAAATGAAATAGGAAGTATACAATGATGATGGTAACTGAAAAATAATATTTTAGTTGAATGTCATAAATAACAATAGAGCCTCATTTTCATTTACATGGTAAGTAGTGAGAAAGCTAGGTCAATAAATGCATACTATGTATTATATTTTTTTAGTTGAATGTTGCTTCAGGTGTGCTAGCTTGTTTGCAGAAAATGACTTAATACTCTGAATAAATATAAGGCTTGACTCTCTTCTTTAGATTTTGTTTCTTTTTTCTTTCTCTAAGCCTTTGAAGCTTTAATATTTGATACTAACTTAGCTGAGCCCACATAAAAAGGAGATTTACATTAATGAATAATTAAATACAGTATCTGAAATTAAAATCAATCTCATTAAATAAACACTGTCAACTTTTCTGGCAAGTTATTTAGTAAACCCATGTGAACAAGATTTATTCAGAATGACAATTCATTGATCACAGTGGTATCTGAAAATACTTTGAAATCAATCAGACTTTTGTCTATTGGGAGAAATACATTAAGCCACTCAAATTTTCAAGTGTACCAAAAGCAGCAGGAGGAGTAAAACCAATCTTTGAGTTGTCAAGAATCTGTCTCATTTCTGCTTTTACTGCAGGGATGTTAACAATGGCATCCCATATGTAGATATCCCAATATGCACAAAGTACTATGCTCGGAAGCATTCAGGAAAGATGAGACGATTACATGTCATCTCCTCCATCAGACAGAAAATGTACTCACCCTCTTGATGCATATAGTAGATTCTGGTTAAATTTTACTGCATCCAGCAGACTGTCATAAGTTAACAATTTTGGAGCACTGATTATATGTTGTATACTTTTAATCCCTACAATAGTTTTATAAAGTGAGGTTTTTGTTTCTCCCTCATTTTACAGAAGGGGAAACAGAAGTACAGAGATATTAAGTGATTTCGCAGTCATAGCAGAAAGCTTAGTACAAATATGAATTCAATTCCATGCATAAGTCTAAATCTCCTGTCCTTTTATGTCCTGTGGTCTTCTTATAAAATAAGCTGCTTAATCATTTAACCAAAACTTGCTCTCAGACAATAAAATAGATGCTTTCTTACTAGGAAATATACAAGGTAAGAAATTCACTGACGTTGTTGAAATTCCCTCTGGTTGAAGTTTCCATGTTGTTGGAAAAATAAGTCAAGGTTACCTGAGGACGACATGTAGAGGAAAAAAAAATAATTTTGTTTCAGTGAGTTGTAAAGAATCCTTATATTTGAAAATATTAGTGGTCCCCAAAGCTAGTTGTGCAATAAGTAAATATTTGGGGGGAGGATGTCATTTAAAAATAAATCCCAGAATCATTTGGATTGTACAAGAGAAGATGGAGTGTTAAATATGACTAAAAGTGCATAGCACATATATTCAGATAACTATTTTTCAATAGATGATGAATTTACTTGAGGACAGAGCTGCACAATTGGACTGAGAAAGCAATTAGACTAAGGAACATGAATAGTCTTTTCTAAACTTAAGCTTGTATGTGTTTTTAGCAACCATAGCATATTTTTAAGATTATGGAAGATGTTTTCCTGATGCCTGACACAGAGATTTAAGAAGAAATTGATATTATTCAAATATTATTACATAAGAATTTTTTTTTATGTTCCACTAGAATTTTCATATTTTGCTTATTAGAATGTGCCCTTTATAAATAGTGTGAAATAGTGTTCTTCTTTGAAGAATGCTTAAGTTTATATTTTATTATTTAACATTCATGGAAATTAATTACATTTCACAAAGTCACCAGTTTCTATCTATATCTATATCTATATCTGTATCTATCTATATATATTAATATATATATGGGAGAAACACATTAATACATATATATGTGCATGTATGTATATATATATATATGTATACATATATATGTATGTATACATATATGTGTGTATGTGTGTGTATATATATATATATATATCTCATCATCATCATCATCACCTCAAGTAAATGAAACATCAAAACTCCACACTTTGGACCATTTCTGAGTCCTATGCTGAGTGGGACAGTAGGTGAGGCTCAGTGGGAGAAATACCCATGGGAGCAGGCAAACAAGAGAGTCAGAGGCTGACTTAGATTCAAAACACAAGAAAGTGTGTTGACTTGTTAGCAAAATGTAAAGAGGAATCCCAGAAGAATGGTTAATTCATATCTATGGGAGATGTGTGAATAGGACTGAAAAAAAAAAAAAGAGTGGCAAAGTTGATGGTTAGGATGGCAGTGAAACATAAAGCAAAATAAACTGTGCATAATTGTTCATGCTGTTCTGAAACTAATTTTTACAGAGGGATTATGTGTCAAATGTTATTTTCTTGTCAATAACAAGGTGTCGGGTCACTTAAAAGTGCTAAGTTAGACTAAACAGAAAATTGACACATCACATTCCACATCCTTCCATTTTAGTGAAATTGGTAATGCCACTTCCAAGGAATTTAATTTCTCTTTTGTTAGAAATTGAAAACCAGTTTTTGTTTGTTTGCTTATTTTTGTTTTCCTGATACATGCACCATCAGGCATTTGTAGTCTTTGGTTTCAGCAATACATCAAATAGTTTACATAATCATCTTTACTGATCATTACCCCTTTTTGTAAATCAAAGTTAATTTACTCATTTACGGTGCTAGGTAATAAAAGGAGGGACAAATAGGATTTTCGTCTTTAAGGAATTCAAGGCCCAAATGAGAATATAAGACATAAGGACATTAAAGTAAAGGACATTAAAAGTAAATAATCATAAGTACAGTTTGGATATTAGAGTTAAATAAACATGAATCAAATACTGGTCCTACTTCATTTTGACTCTCTACACTTATCTAAGTTATCTTACCTTCTGAAGCCTCATTTTCTTCATCAGAATAATTGATTGCATAGATCTCCTGGGGTTATTTTGAGGATAAAATTAGATCATGTGCTGCCATCATATTACTTGGTCACTTGGCACATAGTAGATTGAGCACATAATCATAATTATCATCACTAAATTGTACTGACCATTACTAATGAAGCTAAGAGAAAGAGGAAATGTATTTTGTGCGCATTTGTAAAATAAAGTCTTATAAGAAAAAGTCTGGTTTGTTGCAAAGTGAAACTCACATCATATTAGAGATTAATAACCAAAAAATATATTGCATTATACATCAGGATGTACTAAGACCCTGATTTCTTTAGAAAATCTTCTAATAGTGCCAGCTTCGTGGCTTTGAGCAATTTATTTAATGTCTTCATAAGTTTATTTTGCTCCTCTGAATCAGCAATGGCATGTAATCGATAATCTTCAGGTGTCATAGTTCATAGCAGACATGAAATGATTAAAATATCAATATAGGGTTAATTTTTGTTGTATTTAAAAGCACCACAGTTGTATTTATCAAACGAAGATATCTGTGATATCTGATAGAAACAGAACCGTGACCATGGACACTATTGATCTATAGCACATTAATGATCACGTGCCCACCAGAATTCCACATTCTTCTTGAAAGCAGACTCGCTCATTTAGAGATTTGCCACATGCCAGGCAATCGCTTCTTTAAAAATTTCTAATGACGTGATAAATATTTTCAACTGTGTTCTCATGGTCATGAGAACATTTTATGATTATTTCACCGATCTTTTTGCAAGGTGGTCAAAGAATATAAAGGACTAGAAAATATTAATTTAAAAGTCAAGGACCATGACACATAAGAAAGAATTAGGAAGAGATGACAGAAAATTATCATGGATTTAAAGAAGTAATAAATCCACTTATTAATGAGATATCTATGTTTTTAAAAAGCCATTTAATGAAAAGGGAAGTAAAGGGAAATTTTAATATGCCAGACAATTTACCTAAGATACTATTTTTTTTAATAAGAAAGGTTTTCATTGTGTGAATTATAAATGTAAAAATTAGTGGCACTCTTGTTTCTAAGACAAGAATCTCAGTTGTATGCTACCTGATTCTTCAATGATTACAAGGCTTATCATTTGATTTAGCTTTGATAACATGGGAAATTAATTGATTTGTAATTGACCAAAAAATGGTGGAAAATTGATGTGAATATTAATATCCCATGGTTTCTTTGCCTTCATGGTACATTTCTAATTTTTTTCTGGGCATCAGTGCAATCCAGTTTGTATTATTTTGTTTGTGTTAAAAATCTATCGATCTACTTTTAAGGGTGGATATTTGAAATGAACATGACTATTAGTTCATAAGCTGCAGACATAAGACAGCATGGCTTTTCTCAAACAGATATTTGTCTGTAGAAGTAAATCAAAGGAATAAATAAATATATTAAATTCGACTGTGAAAGTCAGTGCTTTGATCTACGGTTTGGAGAAAAAAAAAGCCAGGAAGTTAAGTACTGTTGGAGTAAACCTTTTGTACATAAATGATCTTCAAAGTCAGACGTTCAGAGTAAGGTCATTTTCAGAAATGACAGAAAGTCAATGGAGCAATCATCAAAGAATCGTTGCCTTATTCATTTAGAGCCCCATTAATGGTTCTTTAAGTCATAATGACTTGATAAAAAGGTGGAAAGGGATATAACCCCAAAGTTACAAAGGTCCTCTCTGGGATAATACATGTAAATTGGAGACAAATAAGTATTGAAACGTCATTCCTACTTCCAGGTCACTTGGCAATGACTTTGCCCTTAACATTTACACATTATCTGCCATGTGTCCCAGTTTACAAGAATGAAGACAGAGATCTCACTCTTTCTGATCTTTACATGGAGTTAGTGATTTATATAAGTCAGTGTTTTGGAAATTACCTCTCATGCCCCCAAACCGCTCTTCCTCTGTGTGTGTGTGTGTGTGTGTGTGTGTGTGAGTGTGTGTGTCTGTTAATTAGCCAACATGTGTTTACTGAGTACTTAATATACACTAAACATCATGTTGTGGAAAGGGTGAGTGGGTGGTGGGGATTCAAAAGACGTCCAACTCAACCACTTTTTCTTTATCCCATGCCTATAACATATGGCACATGGCTCTTACCCTTAATAAAATCACTATCTACTTAAAGATCAAGAGTAATAAAAACAACAAATCTAAAGAACTACACAACATAGTATACAGTGCCTCAAATCTATGAAGCAAATTTGGTGTTTACATTTGTGTTTTTTTTCATATTCAACTTCAGTTTCCTTTTTCTTCATTACAATGAATTCCTTACAAATGCAGTTCACAATCTAAGGTACTGGGGGTTAGGACTTTGGCGTGTGGATTTTGTGGGGACATACAAGTAGTTCATCCCATTACACATACCATCCAACCACTCTGGAGGAGGGTAGGATGACAGGCTGGTGCTGAGAACTTTCCTGGGCTCTGTTTTACTGAGTAGATGTGGTACACAAGAGTAGATGGCAGGTGCACAAGCAGAGTCTTTCAGTGAGGAAATATGGATTGAGGAGTGTGACTAGGCATTATGAATGGTATCGTTGCTTCCAAGAAATGCACTGGAGAAAAGTAAGGCTAATAGCCACATTTATACTGGAAATCCTGTGTCATAAGATGTCATGGAAAATCACCTTGGAGCATGGCCTGGAGCCACCCCATCACTGCCTCCCCCATAAATAAATGGTCCGGGACTCAAAGATAAGAAATAATTGAAAGGGAGACAGCAGGGAAGCTTTACAGAAATGCCACAAAAAATAAAAATTAGAACAAAGAACAGACAAAAGAAAAGGTAAAAAAAAATAAAATTACTACAGGATAGGTTAGAGAAGAAATGGGACAGAAATACAGTGTTCAAGAGAGAACATGACAAGAAGTCTGAAATGTACTTTGTTGGTGTATCTGTTAAAGAAACAAAATAAGGAACAGAAAGCCTTTGAACAATAAAATTGAAGAAAAAAATTTTTTTTCAGAAAAAGGGAAGACTTGAATCTACAGAATGAATGGACAAAACATATCCTCAAGCAATTACCACAGAATATTTGCAGGTGACAAAACAACTAAATTCTAAGGACAAAGATATTTGCCTAAGTAGATGTAAAATTCAAGTCATTTATAAGTCAATAAATTTAATTCAGTCTTTTTTTAATTGGATATATAATTTACTTTAAACCAAAGGAAGCAAAATGATTTACAGTTCAATGCAATCCCTATCAAAATTTAATGACTTTTTTTAAAAAAAAATTAAAGTTTATTGAGGTGGCAATTGTCAATAAAGTTACATAGATTTCAGGTGTACAATTCTGTAATACATGTCTGTATATCACATTGTGTGTTCACCACCCAGAGTCAGAGTCAGTTCTCTTTCCATCACCATATATTTGATCCCCTTTACGCTCATCTACCACGACCCTCCTTCCTTACCTTCTGGTAACTACCAAACTGTTGTCTGTGTCTATGAGTTTTTGTTTCTTCATTTGTTTATCTGGTTCTTTTGTTGTTTTCAGTTTTATGTACCATATGTCAGTGAAATCATATGGTTCTCGACTTTTTGTGTCTGACTTACTTCACTCGGCATAATAATCTCAAGGTCCATCTATGTTGTCGCAAATTGTACTATTTCATCTTTTCTTATGGCAGAATAATATTTCATTGTGTATATACACCACAA
The DNA here is from genome assembly GCF_004115265.2 of Rhinolophus ferrumequinum. Lineage (NCBI taxonomy): Eukaryota > Metazoa > Chordata > Mammalia > Chiroptera > Rhinolophidae > Rhinolophus > Rhinolophus ferrumequinum. The sequence continues at coordinate 70,982,315 of NC_046287.1, read as the reverse complement.
CTTCTTTATCCATTCATATATCAAAGGGCACTTTGGTTGTTTCATGTCTTGGCTACTATAAATAAAGCTGCAATGAGCATTGGAGCACATATGTCTTTATGGATAAATGTTTTCAGATTTTTTGGCCAGATACCCAGGAGAGGGATTGCTGGATCATACGGTAATTCTATTCTTAATTTTTTGAGGAACCTCCACACTGCCTTCCATAGCAGCTGCACCAGTCTGCATTCCCACCAACAGTGTATGAGGGTTCCTTTTTCTCCACAGCCACTCCAACACTTGTTACTATTTGTCTTATTGATGATAACCATTCTAACTGGTGTGAGGTGATATCATCGTGGTTTTTATTTGCATTTCTCTGATGATTAGTGATGTTGAGGATTTTTTCATATGTCTATTGGTCATTTGTATCTCCTCTTTGGAGAAATATCTCTTAAGGTCCTCTGCCTGTTTTTTAATAGGATTGTTTGTTTTTTGTTGTTGTTGCTCTGTATGAGTTCCTTATATATTTTGGATATTAGCCCCATATCGGATGTGTTGTTTGCAAAAATATTTTCCCATTCGGTTGTTTGCCTCTTAGTTACCCACAGCAATTGTCAGAACTAAAAGAAAATGGGCCTAGGAAGTTCTCAAAAAAAGTGTAAGCCAAAGACTTTCGACCAAAGCAAGCAAAATATCTATAAAGGCAGAAAACACCTTTGAACATGTAAGAAATCAATGAATACTGTTCCATGGTCTTTGATGAAATCGTGATGATAAAATCCAGCCAATAATTTAATAAAGACTGGCAGTGAGCATTGAATCCAATTGAATATATGATACAAGACTTAAATCAGTGTGAGAATTATGGTTTTAAAACAGAATGTGAAAATTATAAGCCCTAATGATGTCAAAATTACATATCTTTAAAAGGCTGAGCTTGGTAGAAGGAAAGAGGAGAAATGTTGGGGAACTGAGCAAGAATGTGGATTTATAATGCTGAGGGACAAATGATATAAGTTAAAACTCATAAATCAGTTAATGTCAGTATTAGTATACTTAAATAGCATAAAGATAAACATTAAGAAAATAGCATACTCAAATGAAATTGAGAGGGAAAGGAAAGTATGTTACTTAAATTTTTGCTTATAGTAGAGAAACTAGAGAGAAAGAAGGATATTATATAAAATTATAAGTGTAACCATGAATTAAAAATACATCTAAATGATCAGAAGAAATGTAAAGAAACAAAGCCTATATACAGAGACATAACCAATGATGAGAGGACTAAGATCAAACATATATGTCACATCAATAAATGTAGATGAATGTAAATGGATCAAACATCCTATTAAACCAAATGACTCATCATTTGGGCCGAGAGGTTAAATCCAACATGGGCTGCATACATCATATCCTGCTGATGGCTTTGTGGGTGCTGGATTTGAAAGAGCCAAGTCTGTAAATGGGAAGACCAGGAATATGTGGTATATACTCTTATACACAATGGAATACTACTCTGCCATACGAAAAGATGAAGCAGTGCCATTTGTAACAATATGGATGGATCTTGAGATTATTATGCTAAGCAAAATAAGTCACACAGAAAAAGTCTAGAGCCATATTATTGCACTCACATGTGGTATAAAAAACTGAAAGCAACAAAGGAACAAGACAAACAAATAAGGAAAGAAAATCTCATAGACAACAGACAATAGTTCAGTGGTTACCAGAGGGTTAGAGGGAAGGGGATGGTAAACAAGGTCAAATATATGGTGATGGAAGAACTACCTCTGGGTGGTGAGCACACAAAGTGATGTAGAGATGATGTATTACTGAATTGTACACTTGAAATATATGTAATGTTAGTAACCATTGTCACCCCGATAAATTGTAATTAAAAAAAAAAGCTACCATAGTTTTTCACAGGAAAGATGATGGAGTCTAGATCTGAGACAGAGAGTGGATTTTTTTTAAGAAATCAGAAGGATCTGAGAGCATAAAAATTTGTTATATACTAGATATGGTACCAAGAAAGAGAGAAGGTATCTCCTAGGTTTGTCATGGGATCACCATCAACTGAGACAGGAAATATTGGAGAGATAAAGGCTGAAGAGAAAGATGGTCCATTTATCTTCACTTCTTGAGTAGCGTGGGCCTATGGGCTACCTAAGTAGATCTGCTGGGCACATAATATCTACATTTATCTAAATCTCAGTGGACAGTCTAGGAGAAAGATGCTAATTTGGAGCTTTTTCAGTAAAAGAGTAAAAGAAAGTTCATATCTCATCTGTGAACTATACGAATGTTAAAAACAAACAAACAAAAATACATTTAAGAGAGTTCTGGATTTCAGCATAGAAAGAGGGTGATGTTATGTTGCAGATGGCAAATGAGAGGGAAAAAAAAATCCCATCTTTCTCTCTCATATAGAATTGAGTTTCTTTGATTGGTTGCCACATATTGGGACACACATTAATTTTTTTTTAATACACTAATATGTTAAGGATTTTCCAATGTTTATGGTAATCTAATTCTCACAGCAAGATCTTATTTCTATTATTTTATAGTAGAAAATCTTCCATGAACAGCACTCGAAATTACTGCAATAACTGTTGTAAATACATGGAACACACTTGTGTTCTGCTGCATGGTTTTATTTAAAATTAATAGCTCAATTTATCTAATTTATTTTTTATCAGATATAGATTTTGAAATGATCTTTTAATGGTTCTTAACACTGAAGCCATTGTAATGCCTATTAATGGTATAATAGAGTTAAGTCAAATATATCCTCAAAATGCTCTGAACCTCTCACGTTTCCTATTATTTATGACAAAGTTCCTTTTCATTATAGCTATGAGTCTCCATAAGGAACATTCCACAAAAGTAATTGAACATTTCAAGTTGTTAAAATCACTTTGCTTTGGGCTTCAAAACTTAAAACGCTACCCAAAGCATACTATAATTATGTAGGAAGGCACGACTTGTCAAATATTGTAGACTTTAAACTCCCAATCAATTGAAATGAAGCATAGTCCATGAAAGTGTTTGCCAAAATGATGTTACTTATTGAGAAGGCATTCAAAAGACTTATTCCATTTTTTTTTCTTCTGTGAGAAAAAATAATAAAATAGTAAAAGAAAAAATACAAGGGGAGAGGGAGAGGAGAAAAGGTGGCTGGACCTGTGCAGAGAAAGGCAGATAGGAAGGGAAAGGAAAGGACACTTATTTGACTTCCTTACTGTACTAAGTACTTTCAATAGTACAGAAAATTTGAAGACACAGATCTCGAACGACCTTTACCTTCTGGCTGGATTGGGACTGGGGTGGAGATGGAAGTGGCAGGAGACAAAGAGGGCTGCCAGTGTTCTAAGAACAGTTACAGTGTAGCATATGAAAGATTAGGACACTAAAGCTAATACTTTATTTCCTCACTGAAAGGGCAGGAATCAAAGGCATGTTTATAGTGATTATAAAAGATTATACAAGGCAAGTGAATTCTGAATGACATGTGGGGACTTTGAAGAGCTCTATCTCCTTGTCTTCCTTTTTCCTTATCTCTTTTCCTACTAACTTCTGTTTTACTGCCTTCACAATCTCTACCTGTCCTCTTCTTCCCTCACCGTTTTCCTGTCCCAAATTGCCCTCTGGCCTCTGTAGTCACTCATATCACCTCTAAAATGCTTACTTTCCTTCTCCCTTCTTATAAGTTCCTTTACAAAAAATCCTGAAAATGTTCTGAGAAAGGCCAAACACACAAAATGAAAATTCACAGAATAACTAAATATATTTGGATCTATTTAGGTTTCCCTTCATCTTCTTAGACTTTGGGAGGAAAAAAAAAACCTCTTTATATGTTCTGGCTTCATCTTTTGAGTATCTATTATATGTCATTATATTACACACAAAAAATCTTACCTTTTAATTTATCTATGTATAATATTAGTTCCATGAAAATTCAATACTTGGTAAATTTACACAATGATGATTTGGGGATGGGGTGTTGTCTGGTATGTGTCAAATAATTTGTATTTCTATCTAGTACTTATCAGGGATTCCTTGATACTTAAATTACTTCAGACTTCTTTTAGTGGATTAGAGTTTAGGGCAGGAAAAACATTGCCTCAAAATACAACATATGCAAAAATCAGAAGCATTTGTCTATTTTGCATGTTAGACTAAAGGCATTTTATGTAATTGCTCCTTTAAGTATAAGTAGTTTATATTAGTGCCTGGAGTAAAGGAGAAGTAACTCATGTGACGATCTCCAGGTCTGAATTGTATTCCAGGCTCTGCCACTCACCAGCTTTGTGCCTTTTGTCACTTCACTCAAAATCCCTGGGCTTCAGCTTCCTCATTTGCTAAACATTGAGTGTGCTGTGCTACAACAGCAAGGCCCCTTTTGACTTTATACCACCATTTTTTATTTATTTTTTTTATAAAAGATACTTTAAAAGTCATCATCATGCTCATTCCCTTCTTAAAGTTCAGTCTGCTTTTAAAGGAACATGACCCTATAAAATGTCAAGTCATTTTAAAAATGAATACCACCTTGTAATATTTAGATACACTTTAAATCTGGGAAGTGCATTTCTTAGTTAAAAAGCACCTATCCCTAAAGTAGGAATGATACCCCACGTTTTGTCTGAATACTACAGTTTATGTTCTCTGTCTATGGGTTTTACATCCATGGATTCAGCCAATCAAAATATCGAGGGGAAAAAATTGGAAAAAAATCCCCGAAAGTTCCAGAAAGCAAAACTTGAATTTACCACGTGTCAAGAATTATGATGAATCCATGTAAATGTAGTGATAGTTAGGTGTACCCTGCTGTAGCCTATATGGAAATATCAGTTATATGCATATACTAAGCCATTTCCCATAAGGGACTTGAGCAACCATGGACTTTGCTATTCACGGGGGTCCTAGGACCAATACCCTGTATATATTTTTTTTTATTACTGCCATCAGAGGGATGACTGTATATATTGTAGCGGCAGTGTTTATATTTTCTAGCACAAAACCAAAAATTATATCTTTGTATAATTTGAACTCTGAAAACGAAATATCTAAAGAAAGATGTTAATTTACATAATATATTATGAAATTTAATTTTAAAGTATCTGCGCCAAAAGAGGGTAAAGCTATAGGACATTCTATACAGTCTTATTTAGTGCATGCTCCGTGACCACTGATGGGTTACGTGTTGAGGGTGTTGGGAATGAGAGTTCCATAATCTAGTCGAGGACACTGAGATGTAGTGATAAGCGATGTACAATCAGATACACACATGCAGGAGTGGCACGGAGGGTGGAGTCGATGTACTGGGCTGAGCTACTGCGTCTGGTGATGTCTCAATTCAGTTAGAAAAGATGAAAAAAGGTATTCGAGGTAGGCAAGAGGAGAAAGGCCAGAGGAGAAGTCACGGGAGGCAGATGACAGAGCATGGGCAAAGGCTCAGATGTAAAAGCAGTATCGTGAGTTTGGAGAAACAAGTGGTATTGTATGGCTGGAGAATAAAAGGCAGATAAAGTTTTCATGGCGAGAGAGGAGAGAAGGATCAAGCAAGCGGCGAATGCCTTCTATATAATATTAAGGAACTTACAATATACACTGAATCCATCATGGAATGAAAAAAAAAGATTTTATGAGTAGGGTGCCTTTGGAAATAATATTTTAAAATACTAAGGAGAGTAAACTGGTAGGCTGGAGGCAAAAGACGGGGGCCCCAGTCGGGAAGCCATCGTAAATGTCTCTTGAAAGATGATGAGCTGTGACTTGTGCATTAGGGATCTCCAGAGATACAGGCCAATATATAAGAGATTTAAAAAAAATGACTCATGAGATTTTGGAGGGTGGCAAGTCTGAAATTCATAGAGCAAGCTGGTAGGTCAGAAATTCAAGTAAGAGTTGATGTGGCAGTCTTGTTTGTAAAATCTGCAGAAAAAAATCAGGTAGGCTCAAAACTCAGGCAAGGTTGTTATGTTGCAATGTTGAGGCCAAATTCCTTCTTCTTCAGGAAACCTGTCTTTATTCTTAGTGCCTTCAACTGATTGGATGAAGCCCATCCATATTATGGAGGGTAATCTACATTATTCAAAGACTACTGATCATATGATTAAATGTTAATTAATTGTATCTACAAATGAAACTTCACAGCAACGCCTAAACTGGTGTTGATAAAACTGGGCACCATAGCTTGGCCAAGCTGACACATAAAATTAACCCCATCATAACTTATTCTCATTAATCTTGTGTATTAATTTATTGTGAATCATTACTCAGGAATGGAAGACTATGTGATTTTCTCTCTCTGTCGCACCCCTACCCCGCTCCTTCATAATATTTCAGGTATCAAAATTAGGATAGCACTAGAAAATGCAAAACGAAATCATAACCAACACTATTTTCACAGGTTGTTACCAGCAATTGTGAAGATAGTCTGATTCTTAAAACTGTGAGAAAGGTCGTTTCTCTGAATTAAAAACAGCAACCATAAAGATTCCACACTGACATGGCCTCCTTGCAGTACCTTTCTCTGGTGTCTTGTCAGCTGAGCAGCACTGGCCTTTAGTATCTCTGTCTCCCCATGAAGCCCAGGCTGGGATGGGTTTTGATCAGTTTCTGGGAAACCAAGCATGTTTTTGTCCTTAAAATGAGTCTTCTCTAGGACCACTCATAACCTAACAGCATATAACTCTTAAAAGCTCAGAAAATCACTCCCAACAACATCAGAGAGGCCACAGCTCTGTGGACAATCTTTGCAAGTCTAGGAGTGAGGCTTTTTCTGGACCCTTGAAAGAACATCATTCTAAGAGGCACATGTTGCTCTCTAAAAAGGAATTTTGCATTTTGGAGCAGAACAAAAGTTTATTTGGACCTAAAGCTGATTTTTAATGGAATCACCTCCATAAACAGCTTAAATCATTTCATACAATTATTAAGTGCATGAAATAAATTGTACAGGCTCTTCAGTCTTCCCTTTGGAGGTCTGTATTTTCTTTCTTCAGACTTCTTCACTGTGATTCCTTGCTCAATCTTGACCTTCCTGGTTATATTACCATCCACTTATGCTGGCTTCCGTCCCCAATCTAATGTTCTATATCCACTCTTTTAGCTAAAGAAAGAGAATAACAAAATTATTATGTGACAACAGGTTATGGGGTAAATCTGGGTAGGTTAGTGTGCTTTATATTTAAGGCAGTATTATAAGCCTTTTAATATGCTATCTTTGTACAGGAAATGCTTTACCTCTGAGGTAAAATTAATAGGAGGAAATTAGAGTTTCAAAGAAATCTGATGGGGATGGGTTTGTTTTTGTTACTGTTGTATTTTTGGTACTCTTCAAACCACACAATGGATATATAATGATTTCAAGTAATTGATATTTCTTTAAATTTCCATTCTACATTGAGCTGTGAGTTTCACATAAATTAATTTCATATATGAAAGCACATTTCCTAGATGGCCAGAATAACTAGAGTTATTCTCAATTTCCTTCCTGTACCTGGGGATGAAACAGCACATGTTGAGTCTGCCCCCAAAATAAGTCTGGGTAGATGGAGAGAGTATCTCACCGAAAGCTAGATTAGTTGCTGGGAAATGGAGCAGAGAATTTCAAGGGAATACCTACCTGAGGTGACAGAAGTCAATTTCACATGCTGGAGTTTGTAGCAAGGGACTGGAGATCCATGGAGGTGCAAACAAACTGATTTCTAGTCAGTGAGAACAGTCCGGAACAATTCCTGAAAAGTCGGCTGCCTCTGGTTATCATAGGTCAGCACTTGTTCCTGGGGGGAGGCCCGGATGAGGTGGACAGCCTTCAGCGGATTCATATCTATTTCAGTCACTCTTTCTTCATATTCACTCTTTAAATCATCTTCATCAGCTGCTCCCCTGAAAAGGGTTAATCAGATCAGAGAGAACTACCCATCCACATGTGCTTCCTGCAGAAAAGCTCCAAACCTGGTCTTCATTTATACTTTCAGGTTGGAACCCAAACACCCATTGCACTATTACATTTTAGAAGTCATGTAATGTATTGTGGATTTTTGAACGTAGTTATTTGCTTTTTTTTTTTTTTTTCAATTCAGAGAAATTTCATGAATTGGTAAAATGGAATAGTTGCAAAGCCTTTTCACACTGTTATAAAACATATTTCTATTATTTGATTTGAGCCTTATCCCCCTGTGAAGTAGACACGGCAAGTGTTTTGATCCAATCATACACAAAGTTTTAAGTATTTTGCTTAACACCACATGGACAATAAAGGAAGATGTGTGAATAGAACTTAGGTTTCCCAAAGTCAAATCTTGCTCCTTTCATCATATCTCATTCAGCTTTAAGGATTTTTCAAAGAAATTCAGCTACCCTTCAAAAGAATTCATGGAATTACAAATATATACTCACTGTTCAGATTAAACAAACAAATAGAAAACCCTTCTTGAGAAACCTACGTAGTAGGAAGAGTATGTTTGCCTCTCATTTTACGCTAGCTCATTTTACCAGGTTTCCTCTCTAAGTACTTCAAAATTATAAAATATAAACTTCATTACTAAAGACTATAAATTAAAGAGAGAACTTTACTTAAATAAAGGATTATTACTTTAAAAATTGGGTTTTTTCTCTAAAGGATTGTTTTCCTTCACTCTTTAAAAATGAAGAAGCAGTCAGGAAGTTACAATCTTCTTAGCTATTTCCTAGGATAGAAGTTACCTAACACTTGCTGAACATCTACTAGGTACATATTATCCCAGCTCTACTAAGGGAGATGCATTGTTATCTCCTCATTTACTGAACACTTTACTAACTTATCTGAGGACCCCTGGCTGAGTGGCAAATCTACGATGGAAACCTCAGCAAATACTGTGCTTTTTCTGCTACTCACTACTGGATTGGTCTTTAAAACCATAAAGAATGTAAAGGCTAATACACTCATTCAGCTAGAAGACTACATCATGTTTGCATTTCCAAGGAGTTAAAAGAACTTAACTATAAAGCTTGTAAAATATTAAATCTAAATATCACACCGAGTCTTGAATTCCTCTTTAAGTAACATCGCTGTGCTATAAAAATCCATTTGCAATAAATTTTCATATGTAAGCTGCAGGATTTCAAAGTCTTTCTGAAAAGCCCAGGGGCCCTATGTGATCTGTACTTTTTACAGTCTTTCTGCTCAGTGCTTAGAAATTCATTGTTTAGTCTATTATCTTAAACTCAAGCCCCAGCCAATTGCTATGTGTTCATTTTTATTTTATGTGTATAAATGTCTTACTGTTACAACAAAAAATTAAATTAAATTAAATTAAAAAAGAAGCTATACATATTGAAACTGTAAGCTACATATTATTAGTAACAGAACCGTGAAACAAAACATATAGATACAGGGAGCTTTTCCAGTTGTCCTTGTGTATAAGAAAGACTTTAGAGAAGCTGACTCTTAAAATTGAGCTCTCCTGGTAATGTGAACATGGGTCTAGAGTTTATAATTTTCCGAATGCAATCATTTATGTATTGTGGTCTTCCAAAAATTTAATTATGGTGATCAGAGAAATACTTTGAAGCATGCTGAGAGGAACTTATAGAAACATTAGACTTTTAGGTGTTTTTCTTTTGGGTAGTTAGTATAAAAATGACATGTAGCAAAGGAGGGAAATACTGCACACTTCACACTAGAAGAATTTTTTGGACATTGATAATTTGGGTCAGTGCTGAGAAGCAGAAAGTTTTAACTCTAAATTCAAATATTTCTTTACTCCAAATACTTCATCTTTCAGTCTCTTCTCACAGGTGTGTGTGTGTTTGTGTGTGTATGTGTGTACATGCAATGATAAGTCTAGGTCTAACAAAGAAACGCATAGAATGAAATCCATAAGCATACACGCACATCAATGGCTTATAAAGAACAGAACACAGGTTTTAAAGTAAATAAAAAATAAGAAAAGTGGAAAATATATGGCCATTGTTCAATATTGGGATAAGTGATGTGGAAAAGGGTCCAGGAAATGCATTCTCTGACCTTGTAGATGATAGTAAGCTCCTCAGTGTAATGATATGCCAAGATGACCAAAATAAATAATGGATGTTAGAGGAGACCATGAGTTTGAAGTAATATATTATTTCCATGGTGAGCAAAAGTAAGGCAATACATATAGGAGACATTGATCAGAACTATACTAATAGGATGTCAGAAATGAAATTAACAATGGAATCCAGGAAAAGAACCTGCAGGTTCCCAAACATATTAGACCAGAACTGCCTTAACCAGAAAGGACATAAGAAAAAATGTGAAGACAAATTCTACCCTATATATAATCTTGAGGTGTGCACACATGGAAGATACTAACACATGCATTTCTATGACATCATACTAACCTTGTAAATATTAAGTATTTCTGCACTTTGAATGATAGGTTTTCAAAACCCTGAACTGTCATAAATTATGGGATGAAATCTATATGACTGCATTTTGGTACTTGGAGTATGGACTTTGATTATCAAATGAAGAAAAACTTTTTGGAATATTGTGTAATGATGCTGTGTACCAGACAATATACTTCAATTTCAGCAGCGGTCCCTTTTTGTCCAGTAAGGTTTAATTTTTTGAATATTAGATTTTATTGTATTTTGCTCTTATTGTTTTATAAAATGAATGTAAAACAGAAAAATAAAAGTGCTGACACTAGTATTAGAAGCACAGAGCCTATAAAACTAATACTGTAGAGAAAAATTGGAGCCGAAGAAATCAGCAAATATTTAAACTTGGTCTGTGGCTTGCTTAGTTTAATTGGGTTGTGTGTGTAATGATGAAGACATGTTTTTTTAAAAAGAATATTTATTAAGGTAATATTAATATATGTTTGAAGATTTTAGCAAGTAGGTACTTTGTTATAAAATGCACTTACTGTTTTCAATTTTGCGTACTAGACTTCCAGTATATTTTGCAAATCACATTGTACGTAAAAGAAGTATGAGGATAAAAAGATAATGGGTATAAAACTGACACTACAAGTTTACTAGCTATGCAATTTTCGACACATACTTAACTTTTCTGAATGTCAATATTCTCCTGTGTAATTTATGGGTAAAAAGGACTATAATATTGGTTTTAATGGTAATAAATCTAGGTAACAAATGTAAAACAGCACAGTCCCTGACTAGGTTGGGTAGTCAATAAGTTGTGCTAATTATTACATGTTCTAACACTAAACCCAAGGTTGTTACCACTGGGCCACAGAGTGGACAGAGCAGGAGATAGTTACAGAATTGGAAAACTTCTGCACATGGTGATCACCAAAAAGATAAGCCTCTCTGAAATGGGAATCAGAAAGCAAAGTGAGTATCACAATGATGCTGAATAGTTTTCTCACTGTGGGACATTAGAATGAGAGGTTAACTCTCTACTCCTTTTGTCTTTGGGATAAAAATCTAACTTTTCATCTATGGATTTCAAAGTTCATATTGATTGATCCCTGTTCACATCACCGGTTGCATCTTTTATGACAGTGTTTTTATATTCTACGACCATGGCATTTAACTCTAAACTACCTTTCATCACCAAGTTATGCCATGACCTCTGTGCATGATACTTTCTATTCCTAGACAATGATTGTTCAGATCAGTTGGCTCTTTCAACTCATCCTGTAGGTCTTTCGGTCATAGTTCTTTTCCCCATCCCCATTTCCATTAGATGTCTCTCTAACATGCTGCTATATAACAACATAGCTCAAGAGGCATGGGGATGCTTTTCAAATTGCATTGCTTAATTGTTGGTGTCTCTCACTGCACTGTGAGCTCTGGGACGATGGCTTCTGTTTGACTTCTTTACTTTGCACAGTGCATGGCATACAATAGTAAGTAGGCCAATAAATATTTATGGATTAAAGTAGAGTTCTGAGGTTGATAGAGATAAACGCAAGTGTAATCAAAACCATTCATATGAAATCATTTTATCAAGTTCAGAACACTAAGAAGTGATAAAAATTAAGCACAAAAATGTTTCAAAAAAAACGACATGGCAAAGTCGATGGATAACAATTAGAAGTACTTACATAAGTATTGCCCAAGACACTAGAGAATATATTGAAGAACCCTTATTCTCCAGCTATCTACTCCTAATGCTTACTGAATGACCTTAGTCATTTCACTTCTTTTGGCTATAGTAGGCTTATTTATACCGTAGGGGTAATAAGATTTATATACCTAAATACAAAGGTTGAATAAAATAGTTCCATGGGTCTCTTCTAGTTCTAAGACACACATCTCTCTAGACAGTTGTGAAATTGAAAACAGCTAGAATTTGCAATATAAAATTTTCAGTTTTGCATATTTAAAAAATCATCATTGTAAGAAGAGTGTATGTGTGCTGTACGTGCAAGCAGGAACATATGAATTTCAATGTAATAGAATCATATACGGAAATAAATGACTAAAATTATATTAAGTTAGGAATTTTAAATAGACAAAATCGTTTCAATTTAAAAATTATAGATATCCTTCCATCACTGTCTATTAGGTATATACTGATAACAAAAGTTATCAGTGTATACTGATAACAAAAGATGACTACAACTAATGTGTACACATTTTTTGGCACCCCCAGTATATTTTAAAAGATACAAACTATTTTATAAACAATCACATATTCAAATATAGTTCATGGCTATTCCAATATTATAATGAAGTTTTATTTCCCTAGTTATTGATTATTAATATCTGACAAAGATATGAATATAGATAACAAATATAGGTGATTTGTATAAAGATATTACTTTTGAAAATATTGTATTTGCTTGTCAGTTCAGGCCATTTTTAATATACAGAAAAATCCTCCTGCTTCCAAACTATAATATTCCTCTATGATAATGTATTGGGCTTGGCATTAAATTGTTTTTCTGAATAAAAATCTCATAGTGAGAGACTGGGTGGCAAATTGTAGAGTTATGGAATGGAAATAAGCTGGTCTAAAAGCCTAGTAATATACATTCTCAAAACGAAGAAAGAAAAAGTAATATATTTAATGTATAGGGATTATTAGAAAATGGAAGAAGTGGAAGTAATTGAATAAACTAGTAGAATATTTTGAGTTGAAGCAAATATGTCAGAAGGTGCCACATAGAGCAGGAAATAAATCACAAAACTTGATTATGAAAATCTTAAAAACAGTAAGCAAAAGGTAAAATAAATTTGAAAAGCCCAAATATAAAACTTAGTCATGGAGCATATTATCTATACAGAATTAAAAATAAAATATTATCCTTAGACTATTAGAATAGTCACCATAATGTACCATAGAAGGAAAATGAGTGCATAAAAACCACCCCAAAATGTGAAAAATATGAAAAAGTAAGATAGACTCTTACTCCATTAATAAAAATGCTAGAAAAAAAGTTACTAACAGTAATTAACAGAAAGATAGGTAAAGAACTGAAGTATTAAGCAAGAATCCAATCATTCAAAACTGCATTTATATACTTCAAATTAAGTTCATCTGAGGTGCCCCAGCTCATGCTGTCTACAGAAATAGACTTTGTGACGTCAAGGAGTACATGACTTATTCAAAGAATTTGATAAATTACTCAACAATTACATTACCATGTGGTAAATAATGCCATAGAAAGTAATAATAGTAAGCATAACATCCTAACAAGATCTACGGGAAAGAAGTCTTACCAGAAAGGAATGTTTGGATATTGCCTTGAAAATGACGAAGGAATACCCAAGTGTATGTGTGGAGGACAATGGAATTTGAAGTAGAGGCCAGAGGAAGTTACAAGGTAAGAGGAATGGGTAACACTTGGAGTAAGCAGCTCTGTATGGTTGGAGGATACGTGACTGTGTGCAGGCAAGATGTGAGTCCAAGGATAGAGAATCAGGGCCCAGATTTTAAAGGGCTGACATGATCTGATATGTGCATTAGAAAGTCCCCTTTGCTGATTTTGTGTGGACTTAACTCAGGAAAATTAAACCTGAAGACGTGGAGACAGTGAAGTCTCTTGAAATAGCACAAGAAAAAAATGAGAATGGTGCAAACAGACTGAAGGTGAATGGACATAGTGATGAACAAGTGAGTGAATCATTATAATATATATGTATATATATTATATGTGTATATTGTATACTATATATAATAGTATACATTATATATACATATACATATATATTATACATATGGTGCCAAAAATATATACACATTTTAAGAAAGGAAAAAATTGTATTGAAATTGTAATAATATATACCAATAACAAAAGATGAATACAAGTCATGTTTGACTTCTGCAATTTCACATTGCTACCGTAATTCAATTCAACTTCGAAAAGTAATACATAGATAACATCTCTTAAAATGTGTATACATTTTTTTGGCATCCCCACTATATGTGTATATATAATATAACATAATATAATATAATATAATATAATATAATACCAGGTCTTACATTAATTTTTGCTCCAAAAGGTGCATTAGAGCTGATTGTCTGGCTAGGTCTTATTTTCAGAGTCCAGAGTGCTAACCATTACACAATGGAACCTAGGTCTTATTTTCAGGAAAACATGGAAACATGATGTGTATGTGTGTGTGTGTGTGTGTATATATCTATATATATATATATCTATATATCTATATATCTATATCTATATCTATATCTATATATATATATATATATATATATCTCCCATATATATATATATGGGATAGAAGCAGAAAAAATGAGAAAGAGAATGGCTGTTTTGAGGCTAATTGACAGAGAATGATGGTGTCATTCACATAGATATGTACTTCTAGAGGTCTAAGGTAGTAAGCGATTAATTCTCCTTTAGAATTTGTGGTTTTGTGCTTTTGAAACATATAGATAGATGTATCTGTCCAGTAGGCATTTGGATACATGAGTTTGGAGAACGGAACTATAGTACGAGTAATGCATGACTGCAAATGAAATCACTGAGGAATAAAATGAAGAAAGAGAAAAGACTTTCCAGAGTGAGGAATTTTGGAGAATACAGACATTTGAAAAGTAGGTAAAGACATATGACAGAAACTCAAAGTGTTATCCTAAAATGTAGAAAATTTGAATCTTAGTTGAAAGCCTAGGCTATTACATGAGGACCAGAATAAAATATTAAAATAATGAAAAAAAAATAATTTCAGGCAAGCAAATTTTTTTTTCCCCCTAATACATAGAGAAATACAAACTTTGAGTCAAGGCAACTCTCAACTATAAGCCTTAGGCATGAAATGAAATAAGAAAGATGAAGCAGTAAAAATTCTTCTTAGAAAGAAACTACAGTAAGTTAAATTTAAGTAATACTAATGACTCAATTTCAAGTAGAAATGTCCCATGACCTCACTTAGGTCTTGTTCCGGATGTCTTCCAAATTATGGCAGTAATAACCAGTCACGCATACTGCTTCACAGGGCTTCTGTAAAGCACCATGTGTGTAAAAATAATTTAAATCTTTGGAAAAGCAATATTCAAAGTCACTTCACAATAATGAAGACAGTATAGTGATGTCAAAAGTTGAAGTGTATTAAAGTGATCTGCACTTTAAAAGAGATTATAAAAGATCATTGATGGTCATGAAGGAAGAAATTGGGCTAATTTTTCATTGTAATAAAACTTAAATTATTACTAATAATTTGTCAGTAGAGTCAAAATTATTTTGTGAAACTTAATACTGTTGCTTTCTTTCTAATGTAACTTTTTCTACATGTAGGGATTATCGTGTAGGCCACCTTTTTAAAAGCTATGCAAAAAGAAACATTCCTATAGAAGAGGGATAATGTAAGCGATCAAAGAACCAGTCAGATTCTTCAATGGGGACCAGTATTGTATATTAAGTGTGCCCATGTTAGCTGGTACTTCACACAATTTTGATTGTTTATATATTATAGTAATTTTCACTGGACTATATTTGTCCCCTAGGACGTTCCAATGAAAATGAAGTTCGTTAAATTAGTGGGAAATCATACATAGTACAATGGAACTACATTAATGTTGTGCCAGAGAAGAGTTTACTTTTGATTTATTCTCTAAAGAAAGGATTTTCTAGGCAAACTGAAGAGGTATCTGAGATGTGGGAAAGATATTAAATGCCTTTAAATCATTTTCAAGTACATAGAAATTGCCATTCTAAACAGTTGATATTGTTGCTGGCATGCCCCTTGAGGTCTCCTTGTAGGAAGTACTGTGTTATTCTATGGCTATTTATTGAGTACTCTTGAAAAAATTAAAACTGCGTATCTTTGAATATTTTCCTAGTTCTTTATGTGTACTAACTCAAATGGACCAATTCAATTAATCTTATGTAGTGATATTTTACTATACATGAGATTATAAAAATCTAAAAACTCTCCAGAAGATTAAATGGTATCAACTTTATATGGTATTCCTTTATAAATAGTTTTTTTCAACTCATTCTCAAAATTTACCTGATGTTTCTCTCTTAAAATCATATGAATGTGTTACGTTACAAATGTTATATTTTGAAAGCAAAATGTTACAGTTCAAAGTATGTTTATTGTCATTTAATAGACTAATGTTCTCTAAGTAAAATGTGCGTGTGTGTATAGATCTATTCAAATGCTTATTGGGCCATCCTAACACTCACTATAGCTACACAAAAACAGTGAGATGGGAGTGGTGGGCCTCTTTTTCTAGAAATGTGGAATCTGAAAACTTGATTTAGTCCATAGTTTGGTTACAGGTCTTAAATTTGTAATTTAAAAAGTATATGACATTGTTTTAATGGAAGAAGTGATTTTATTTTCAGGTTTTATTTACAAATGAAGTCCCATAGGATTTGCATCATTACTTGGATGAGATGCACATTTTTTTTTTTTTTTTACTGTTATAAGTTTACCTTTTCATTGAATGTTGTAGAGGCTTAACAATGTGGTTGTTTTTTTTTTCCCCCCAAGATGAAAGGAGTTCTTATAAAGTAGTGAAAGTAGAGCACATATGGAAAGCAAGGATCTAGCACATTTAGGGATAGATTGCAGCAACAATTTCTTTAAAATTTGCACTTTCTTAATTAAAGTAGAACAGAGTTTCCAATTCTGGTACAGCAGAGTATCTCCTATTAGTCTGATCCTTTCACAGACAATTAACTCTACGCAAAATTTGGAAAACAACTATCTAATGCATTGGAGAGTGACAAAAACAAGATGGGAGTTAACCCTTGAAAGAAAGGAATAGCATTGAGTAAAATTTTCGTTCTAATGGTTTTTAGCCTGAGCACCTTGTGATATGTCTAACATTTGTATAAAATATCTTGCCTGTGATGGCTTGAAGAACTAGAGGACAGAGTTTGGGTCAGTCACAGCCACCAAAAATGGATGGAGGAAATTTAAGAAAAGAAAGGTCCAGAAACGGGGATGAGGAACCCCATGTTTTTTGTATAAACTCTAACCAAGTTCTGGCTGGTCCCTGAACCTCATATGCACGTGAACCTCACATGTAACCTCAGATGGTGGAGAATCTAAGCAATCCAGCTAAAGCTAAAACCTAAAGTGACCTTTGAAGTTCCACAATTCCTACAAAGACGATTTTTCAGTTAGAGTTTAGCTATATTAAGTGCCCACTAAAACAACAGCAAATATAATACAATATGCTTCAGAAGAATAAAAGAACCTGAATCTCTACAACATATAGGTCCCAAAGTCCAGGATACAAGCCAGCTCTTTTTTCGCAGAGAGAGACATTACCTCATCTCTCAAGGCTGCCTGCTGCAAACATAGCCCTGGGAATAGCTTGGGTAAAGAGCAGTCAGGACCTTGATTTCTTGGCATACCTTCTAAGAACTATTGTTCAGGGACTCAGAGATATGGCATAGTGCTTCCCTCAACACCCATTTTTCTATTCTCCTATTTGCAACTGGTCTGAGCGTAAAGAATAGAACTGACAATACTAACCAAGAGTTCTTAGGATCTAAGAAAGGGAGGGAAAACTTCCTCACTATTCATAATGTGCTCACTGGTTTCCCAATTAATATTTTCCTAATCACCTACTTTTGTTAATGACTATATGTTCAGAGAATCAATATAAACAAATACATAAACAAATTTTTCAAAAATGTCATTAATTTAGGAATATTACATTTCAAATATTTGAAACCTAATGATATATTTTTCAATTGGGATGATTTCTTGTTTCCATAACTTGAAAATATTGAACTGGTTGGTGATTATTTTCTAAACTTAATCTACCTCCAAGTTGTAGTGCAATTTACAACAAAGCTTTACAAGTGGACATGCCCTTTCATGGAGGGTCTGAAAGAAACTATTGCTTAAATAAACTGATATAAATAAACTGACAGTTACTATTATTGTTAGCATAAAATAATTATAATGACTTAAGTAAGGTTTTGCAAATATTTATTTCTATTTTGTAATTTTTAATTAAGAATTCTATATTAAAGAAGTTTAATTATAGATATTTTTCATAGAAAAAGCATTTTCTCACTATGTTCTAAATAAGAACTATAAAATGGCTTCAATATTTTAGTTTGGCTGATGATGCTTTCAGAATTAGCAAGAAGCTAATATTTTAATAAAATAATTTGATACATAAAACATTAAAAAATGTGATCCAAAAAGATACTTTAATAAGCCATTAGTTAAAGGAAAAAAAAGTTTTGATGTAATAAATTTATCCCCAAAATACCTATTTTCAATGATCTGCCATTTCCCTTTTCCACTTCCAAATACAATTTTTTTATCTGTTATCTGTGTGCAATGAGCTTAGGCACATTATGTATAGATATGCTAAGGATAGTCGAACTATTTCTGAGTTGCAGTAGTGAAAATAAAATGTAACACATTTTGTAATCTGCATGGTGAACTCATAACACAAGATTTCTTTAAGAGAAGAGATGGGATTCAGGAAACATTACCCAACATCAGACATGTTAACAGGAAGTCCTATGATTGATTACCCCTGTGCCACAGTCTTGGTCAAAAATTTGGACTGCAATAGACAGGTAGAGATATCTTGGAGGAAGATCTGTAGGGCAAAACCAAATGGAATTAACAGACTAACTGGTGCAGTCGATCATTTAGTATTTAAAGATGTTTGACAAATCGGAAATGTTAACACAATTAGCATTAGGTACATGGATAATTAAGAAAAAAACATAAAATTTGTGGCAGAATGTATTATTGGACACAAATATTTACTTGGTATTCTCTTTTCAAAAGGAAGTGTATTATTTTTGGATGTTTTGAGCAACAAAATATGGTGACACATACCACATCAAAGCAGAAATGCGAAAGTGTGGTTCAGCTCAACTTTCCATATTTTTTTTTAACCTCACGGATGGCATGTCCCAGATTGGCCTTTCTCTTTCAGCATAGGCCACAGTATAAAAAAGATATGTAGAACATACTTGAAGCCAACCTACAGCTTACATGTGACAAAAGTAAAAAATAGATGTTGTTGAAGGCCAGAGAGGTTCTGGGGTTGTTTGTTATGCAGTATGTTGTGGGCTGAATTGTGTCCCCCCAAAAATTCATATGTTGAAATCCTAACCCCCCTAGTACCAACTACACTTAGAGATAAGGTCAGTAAAAAGGGTGATTACATTAAAATGAGGTCTTAGGATGGGGCTCTGATCCAATATGACTGATGTCTTTAAAGAAGAGGAAGAGACACCAGAGATGTGCACACAGAGAAAAAGCCATGTGACGATATAGGGAGAAGGTAGCCATCTGCAAGCCAAGGAAAGAGGCTCAGGAAAAACCAACTTCGCTGGCAGCCTCCATAACTGCGAGCAAGTAAAAGTCTACGTTTAAGCCATCCAGTCTCTGACATTTTATTAATACAGCCTTCAAAAACAATCAGTAACCACAGGATGGCCATGGGGTTTTGAAAATTAATCTGGGGAACATAATTTAGTGGTTACCAGAGGGTAAGAGGGTTGGGGAGTGGGAGATGAGGGTGAGGGGGATCAAATGTATGGTGATGGAGGGAGGGCTGACTCTGGGTGGTGAACACACAGTGTGGTTTCTGGATGATGTGGTGCAGAGTTGTACACCTGAAATCTGTGTAATTTTGCTGGCAATTGTCACCCCAATAAATTAAAAAAAATTAATGCACAGTATAACCTAGGAAAAACTAAAAATGTTAAGGAATAAAGGAAATGTAATCATGGTACACTGCTTGGCTAACACTGAAAACATGTACAAGGTCATAGTAGTGAAACACTGACAGCAAAAAAAAGTATGTTTTTAGCAAAATGGAAACCATGTTATAAATACATTGGGAAGATGCCAGAAAAGGAATGAGAGATAAATTGTCATTATCATAAAAGGAAGTCAGAATCAGTTTTAGAAATCATGCCTGTAATAGATAAAAACACTTCAGTCATATGCATATGTTTGTATGTATATGTGTGTCTTGTTAACGTGCTAACAACTTCATTTTTCTGTCTAATTGTTAGCTAGTTCTTTAGAAATAAAAAAACAAATTATTTAGTGCGTATTTATGTGCCAAGCACTATGCTTGGTGCTTTACTTGCATAACTAACCCTCACACAATCCTTCAAGTTAGATATTATCTCCATTTTGTCCATAACCAAATATTAAGTTAACTGACTTGCTTATAATAGAATATTGATTTAAAAAAAAAAAAAACTATCTCCAAAGTAATTGTTTTTGTTCACTAGAATATACTAGTGATTATCATAGAGAAAATGACAAGAGTGTATTACAAATCATAAAGCAAATTATTAACTTGCCAAGGTAAAAAGATACATTATTATCTTTTTCAAAAATATATACCAGAAAACTGAAGCTTGCTTATGGTCACAGAGAAAATAAGAGAGAAAGAGCTAGTGCGTGCAAAGTCAAAACTTGTGTCCTTTCTATTATGTCATATTGTCTACTTCAGTGGGAAGTAAGATTCAACAGATAGAATATAGAAGAGCGTTCAGTTCTAGACTTTCTTGCGAGCCTGAGTCTTGTTAGAAGAAAAATTAGTCAATGATATTCTTTGAAAATAAATATGCATAGTATCTTTTATAAATGAAATTAATCTGTGAGATGCAGAATAGAAAGAAGGCTTCTAAAGTAACACAAATAAAAAAGTTATTAAATTCTTAACTAAGGTGTTAATTTTTTATCCATGACTTTCTGTACACCTACTATAAGTAAATACTGTGCTGAAAACACTGAACTAGAAAGGACAGGAAAACATGGGCATCCTTTTCTTCCAAGCAGCTAGTGGGGACTTTGGTATCCTTCCCAGTGGGTGGTTATGTTGAGTGGTAAAGATGATGGTGGGGTAATGACCCACAAGCAATTCTTTGCTGAATGTTGTCTGGATGTCCAGATGTTTATATGAATTTACATTGACATCAAATGTTATCAGACATTCCCAGTGAGTGGTTTATAAAGTGTTCAACTATAGTTTAATATCCAGGTCTTTCCATTTCTTGACGGCCTCCTCCCCATGATCCACTGCCATGATTAAATGCTAGACCTCATCATCACCAGGAACTATACTCTCTGAAGCAGTCAGAAACCATTAGCTTAAGCAGAAAAGGAATTTTTCAAAGGATATTGGGTAGCACACAAAACCTTTACATAGGCCCAAGAACCACAACTGGAGGTTTGCAGTCTGGAACAATGCACAAGCTTCCCCCTCAGGACTGCTCCAGTGGAAACACCACTGATGCCGCCATCCAGACACCATGGCAGGCCACTACCTCCAGCACCACTTCCTCTGGTTTTGGATGAATATGTTGTCACATTTTCTGAATGTATATTTTTGGAGTAAATGCTTCTCCTGGCCACCAGCTTCTGAATCAAATTCTGCCATAGAGTCCGATTGGTGGATTGCACATCACAGTGCTCCAAGGAGGCCTGGAAAGTAAATTTTAACTTCTAACTTGGGGAAGCATGGGCTCCTGAGATGAAGAGCTTCTTAAATAAAGGAGGGGTGGTTCGTGTTTTTGAATAATTCCCCCAGTCCCAGAGAGGGAAGGAGGGAGAGAGAGGGAGAGAGAGAGAGAGATAGAGAGAGAGAGAAAGAGAGAGGGAGCACTCCAGGGTATAATATTTCTAAAATCTCTGAAATATCATTTCAGCCTCCCAGGTATTTCACTGTCCCACAATCAGTTTTCATTCTCCCTGCTCTTTGAATCTAGTATCCTGTTTCCAAAAGTTCTGCAAGTACATCCAGGCTGCCAATCCATGGACTCTACTGCTTCTTCACTCTCCATTCAACGTTCTTTCTCCTTCCTTATGAGGTTTCATCATTACAATCACTTCCTTGCAAATATGCTTCTTGCTCTCATGTTGCTCTTTCTCTCTGTCATACTCAAGAGGCAGAATCCCCATCAGAGATAAAGCCACCAATTGTCCTGCTCCATAACTGCTGCTGAGCACCTCTATACTGCTGAAAATGTCATACAGACCTACTGACTAATTCTCTTTAAATTACTCACCAAAATCTCAAATTAGGTATTCAACACTACCTGGCATTTTATGCTACACTTTAATAAGTTAGCATATTCCGAGGGCATTGCACTCTTCAGATTTCCCTCCTGCTCAGGAGCCCCTACTCAGTCGATTTCCCACTCCTCCCCTCACTACCATCTCTTGCCATCCTACTGCATGGATTTTAATCTCCCCAAGTCTTCTCCAGTTTGGCAAATGATACTTCAATCCTCTTTGTTGCTCAGGTGAAAATTAAGAGTTATCCTTAAGTTTTTATCTTATTCTCTGCCCTCACACCCCATCTATCATGATCTTACCCACTTTATTTCATTTCCACTGCTTTCCCTGTCGGCAAGCCACTGCTGTCTCTTATGTGATTTTCTTCAGTGCCACCCATGGGCCTCCTGTTTCTTGCCTTACCCCTCGTACAATCCATTCTTTCTCTAAGCAAAACAGTCATAGTACACTTCCTTTAGTGTAAAATTGGCACCTCGATCTCAGGTCAAAGCATACCCATTGAACTTGAAATGATAATCCTAAATCCTCAAAATGGTTTTAAAGTCTAACATTAACTATCGTCCTGCTTCTTTCACTTAAGATCATATTATGTTTTTTAAAGAACATTATCACTATCTAAAAGTATTCTGTTCATTGACTGGTGGGCATATTTATTGTTGGTATCTTTCCACTAAAATATGATGGAAACAACTACTTTGATCATCCTAGCAAAATTAACTACCTACTACTCTCTATTTCTTTGTTTTACTTTTCTTCACAGTTCTGATGATTACTTGATAGTATGTGGTTTATGAACTTACTTACACGTTAAAATTTGTCCTGCCATACCAGAATGAAATCTCAGGTTCTGATGACCAGAGGATCTCCACCACCTAGAAATATGCCTGAAACAGATTAGGCTCTGCAATTCTTGAATGAATGAATAAATTAATGAATAAATTAAGTACATGATAAGGAAGATAAAAGATATAAATTCTTAATATTATGCCTGGAAGGGGCATTTTTACTCATTTAATTGATATGATTAGCTCTGAGTAAGAAAACTGAGGCCTGGGGGAGCACAGCTAATTATTGGAAGAATTGGGACTAATCACTTAGCTGTCACCTAATTTACATTTCATAGTGGTACACTGTGCCCTTTGTAAGTAAATGAGTTTCCTTTTTTTGGCCTTTATTCTCCTGCATTCCTAGGTCCACTATCCCTTCAAAATGTTTGGTCTATTGCAAGTGCTTCATAAGCTTGTTTAATTAATGAATGCATAAATAATGAATACTCTAATAATGCATATTGATAAGTGATGTAACCTGATGACATTTGCGCTGTTTGAGTTCTACTTGCCAGGAGAGAATCTTCAATTCTCTCTGGCATATTATGCTATTGATATCTTCTCTTTCAGCCATAAAAAGAGGGAGATAATGTTTGTGTTCTTTAAGGACACATTTTAAAATCATGTTGCTTAATAGGTGAACCAAGCGGGGAGACTCTGAGTAGGAAATGCTCAGACTCTTTCTCAGATAGCACTTTTATGTGGCTCCTTCCTGCATATGCCTGTTCAAGACAGGATATGACAATTCTTCAAGGAGGATTGCTGGCCGCACATGAGGTGAAACCACCCTTTGAACATCTGCACTTCCCATATGCTCTTCCCCTGAAAGAGCTCCATACTGCCTATCGGCCCACATGATCCTAATCAGGGCTCGGTGATGCCAAAGCATGTGCACCCAATTAAGGCCACTGCTGCCTGCGCTCCCATCAGAGCTGCTGGCAGTGTGACCTTGCACACTTAGAGCCTTGCATGTGCAATCTGGCAGAGGTGAGTGCTCTGCTCTATCCCAGTGTTTATACATCCATCCCCTTCACCTTCGTCTTGTCTGTCATAAACCTAGCCTGTCAGAATGCTGAGCAATACCTCCAAGAGGTGAATCGGGTCCACGGTGACTAACAGGTGCTGCATTGCTGACACAGGCACAATTTTGGGTCTTAAAAAAAAATAAGTGTTACGCAGTTTAAGTCACTAGGAAGGTGGATTTAATGAAGTGGAGAAGTATGAATAATATTGACATTTTAGCTCACATTAAACTTGCATATAAACTGAGTTTTGCAAAATTTCCTTTAGCCAGTCTTGACTGTGACAGAGAACTTTATTTAGGAGAGGAAAAAAATGTTTAGATCAGAATACAATTACAGTGAAAGAAATAAATATAGGCATGTCATATCTCGATGTAGACACTATCATTTTTAGTGTTTCTTGTTTTTTTTTTCATTTACATTAAGGCAAAGAAGGCTTAGATAAACAACATCCATTTCATTTATTTATCAATTTACTCATTAAATAATGAGTTTATTGTTCATCTAACAATGGCCCCAGCATAATGTCTGGATGTCAGCATAAAACTTATTTTCAAGTCACAGAAAATATAATGGGAGGCACAAGGAAAAATATATCTTTTTTTTTCTAATTAATGTTCACAAAAAACAGGAGAGCAATAGTATATTCCTCTCTGATCTGTTCATATTATCCCATGCAAACAAACAGAAGAACAGGAAGAGTCCCTGGCCTACAGCTGGAGGCTCCAAAGAATACTTAGATCTGAGGGCTTGGAAGGGAAGAGTCCTTATAATTAGTGTTATAACAGCAGTACTTGATCTGGGGTCAAGGGCAAAGGGTGAGGAGGGCTATTTCGCAGGAAAGACTTTTCTGGATGAAAGCTCTTAGAGAGGAATTGACTTGTCCAGGAACAAAGAACCGTTCAGAGCATTTTCTAAACAGGTTTAAAAACAAACCACAGGAGGGTATCTTTATCTAGTTTTATTCTTGTTATATTTCACTACAGTTAAATATTTAGTTTAGTTATTGGAAAAATAAAGGACAACAGGGATTTTGGTGCAAAGGACAAGTCAAGGAGGATCGGCTTTCAGGTATATGGATCAGCAAGGGCGTGAAAAGGTATTTTCCAAGGTAGCAGGCTGAGTTTGTGGGGATATGCGACTCAAGGACAGTGACCCGTTCTGCTCACAAGCTTTATTGAGCATCGCAAGGATGTGAGTGAGCGCGAAGAGCTGATCAAGCACTGCTTCTCAAGGCCTCCCTCATGACATTCACTGGTTGGCAGTGGCAGCCAACAGCCCTTGACAAGTGAGGAATCCACATGGTTCAAAGAGCCTTGGGCAGAGGACCTCCGAGGCCCTCTCTCAGTCTCACAAGAGCCACTGCCTGGAACTGGTTCATGCTTTCATATAAGCCAATAATGCTTTTCATATAAGCTAATAAGCCAATAATGCTGCTTTCCTTAAGTCATATGCTAGACCTAGTTTTTATGTTTCTTCTGAATTTTCTACACAATCATGCATTTTTGGTTCCCACATTGGAGGACGTAAAACTCTTCCATGTATGTATACCCAGAGGCATGTTTTGGACAAGTCCTACCACAAATATGAAATGGTTGCAAAAAAGAAAAATAAAAACAATAACACTAAACTGACGTTTCTTAAGAATTTATATGTCAGACATTATTTTGAGTATAATACCCATAGGAAGTACACATTATTATATTAAAATACCAATTTCATGAAACTGGAGCACGGAGAGGCCAGGAATTTACTCAAAGTTTCACAGCAAATCATTGGTAGTTATTGGGCCTAACTGGAAGGTGAGTAGGGGTGGCAAGGGTGGGAACGATATTATGATAGAGTCCTGCATGCTCACCATAAGGAAAATAATTTATCCTACATGTAATGGGGAGCTACTCAGGGATCAAAAGGCGAGAGAAGTGACCCGGTCATTTACAAACTAGTTTTGAAGGCTTTGAAAAATCAAGTCTTAGAGAATTTCAATGATTTTGCAAAGATTTCACACTTAGGAAACAGCAGAGCTAATAACATATCCAGGCATGAACACAGGGCCCACATCTTAAACCATTCTCTCCTACTGCCTCTTTCCACCCAAGAATAGGCAGACCGGACTTCCCACGGAGGGGAAGGCTAGTGTCTCTCATTGCAGTACTCGGGGCTAGTGATTTCTGGGTACTTCACCTCTGTGGTGTGGAGGTGAAAGTAGGATGGAAACTGACATATAAACTATCAACAGGCCCCAAGCTGCATTCTGCCTGAGAAATGGAAGACAGAACATATTTATATGGAATTTGAGGACCACAGGAGTAAAGCTGGGATTGAACTGAACTGACCTATATGAATAATCATCAGAAAGGAACTAGGAGGAATAAAAAAGTTGGGTGACTATTTTAAAAATATTTAGATTAATGTTGAGATGATTTTGAAAATAAATGATTACCATTATTTGGTATTTATATATAATTTCATTATGAACAAAATCTAAGTATTCACTTACAGGAAGATACTTATTGACATCTGGAGAATGTATGGGCAAAATTATTTTGCTCAACTGTTATCAAGATATTAGTAGATTCTGAGGAATTTTAAGTCTTAGTCTTTTCGTATCATATCTACTTTTGCAAAGGTCAAATGCATCATGTTAATTTCATACCTTAGATACAACATTTGTTTCTTGCTTTCAGTTTTATCATAGATGGTAATGTAGTCATGATTCAAGAATGGGGACTTTTGGGTCCGGGTGTCAGAATTCTGATATTCACAGAACAGCGTGACATGCCGGTTTATGTCAAACTCATAATAAGAATATGTATAAATGGTAAGAAATGCTTTCTTCAGAATTTCTGCTGAAATATCCAAACTGAATGAAGGTAATCCATGTCAATATCGATGAGAAAATCCTATGTGACAGTAAAACATCTCTTACGAGATGAGTTCTCTGACATTTTTACTGATAAAAAAAAAAAAGAAAGAAAAAGTCAAACTTATCCCCCACCAACTTTCTTTTTTATGGTTAGTAAATTTCATTAAACTCAAAATGGTATTAATCCATTTTCCCCTTAACTACTCACATCTTACTAGTTACAGCCCAGGTCTTACTAGTTTTTTGTGGCTCTACTGATGGAGATAGGCAATAAGCTACCTTTCCAATTGGATGCTCAGGACCAGGGGAGATGATATAGACCAGGCATAAATCTCGTAGAAGCAACTACTCATATAAATTCAGCTATAGAGTATGAGAGGAAACTCAGCCAGGCAGAAAGGACTAAAGTAAGAGAATGAATATTCTCCATCCAGCAAAAGGTAAATAAGTGACTATGTGTCAGAAAAAAGAAAACATAAATAAATAAATAAAACTAGGAAATTTCACAATTAAAGAAGCAATAAGAAAGACAGAGTTCCTATCATGCTCATGGAGTTTGTGACATCAATTTCCAGAAAGGCTGGCATGCGCATGACAGGGTCTTATGCTTGGATGGGCAGCGATAGAAGACCTGCTGTCAAGCAAAGCCTCACAGATGGAAGAGAGAACACGTGTAATTTTATGAATTAGCTACAAGCACAAGCGTCAGGAAGGAGCTCAATTACTGAACCTAGGTTAGAATATAGAGCTAGTTACTACTGAGGCAGATTAGGTTTTGAAGACTCCTTAGGTTTTCTCTATTGGAGTTATGGGGATTGAGCCTTTCGTGGGGTCAAGGTGACCTAGCATGTGGCTCAGAATGATGTGAAGAAGTGTACCAAGTAGATAGTTTCTCTACACCAAGAATACGTTAAGTTAGGACAATGTTTTCCATACACAGTTCGGTGGCCATTATTATCCCTCAACATGTTTTGTAATCAAATATCTTGCAAAACATTGGGTTAAGCAAAATTAAAATTGGCTCTTCTTTAAATAACCTGACTATTTTGTATAAAACACTCTTCTCTATAGAATAAAGTCAGTCCAAAAGCAAGTAGCCAAAATAGAAATTGTTCAATGTAAATAAGTATACCAACAACATAATTTAATAGAATATGAATATGAATACACACACACACACACACACACACACACACACACACACACAACACTGAATGTATGAATGGATATTAAATATGTGGCAGTCTTCTGCATTTATGTTAGGCCATATGGCTAAATGGAAAAATGTATTGACCAGTCTCTGATGTTAGTTCATCTCATTAGGCAGTGTGGTGGTGAGTGTTCCTGGTCCTTTCCTTCTAATTTGGTCTCCCCTTGGCCAGGGAGGATCTGTCTGATTGGATAGTGACTGCACTGAAGGGAACTGACTACTGCTCTGATTAGCCACTTTGTCAAATGTCACTTGCAATCAATTTGGCTGATGGAAGGAGCCTTCAACTCTGATGAGAACATCTGTTTTGTCAGCGTAGTAGAGCACCGGGTTGCAGATCAATGCAGTCACACTTGCTCCATATCTGCAAGAGAATGATGCAAACGTAAACAAATGTGCTTTGCAAGCATAAATAATTAATAATAAATGATAAGCACAAACATGACATATCAGAATTACTTTAACACTGGCCTGCTAAACCAATCCCAATCTTAAAACCCAAACTACTGGGGCTTAGCCCCAAGAAAAAATAATTAGATGTTACTGATTTAAACTACACACATACAAACACATTTTAATTCAGGTCTAAAAATATGAAGGTCTGTGAAGCCGTATACATTGAATTTGTATCTGTCAAGAGAACACTATTTTTATTTCCTCCACAGGAGATATACACAAGACAAAGTCATTTTTACTCATCCTGAATCCATGTATCATATAAGGCCCAGCTCAGTGGCCATCAAGTCTACAAAAAGTCTCTGAATCCCCAGACTATCTATATTATACCATATCTCTTCTATTGTTTGTTTGTCTCTCTAAAATAATATTTCATATGCATTCGGCCATAAATGACAATAATTTATCTATATGTATTTCTTCCACTAGTGTGGTATTTTAAAATGCTTATTAAACCCAGTACAATGCTTATTCATTATATCAATAAATAAATATAAAAAGCTCATGGCATTTCCTGTGTACATGAGTTCTATATCTGATATCCAAAATGTATATCTAATGTCCTGTATGAATCCAACAACCATGAGCCAAGGTGATTTTACTGAGCTTTACTTTCTTAGTCTAAATATATATAAACAAACAAAATCATTATAATTTACTATTATATCATTCTATATTCATACTGTTATAGCCATGAATATTTACTATAGGGAAATAATATAAAATTACTTTTTCCGAAACTACCTATAGAAGTTCTTGTGTCTACTCTAGCTGTGCTATTGGTAAGAAATGAGTCTCCCTAACTCTATCCAACGCTCACCAGGCCACGTGAAGACAAACTACCTCCTAATTTATCCTAATCTCACAAGTTTTGCAATTTTCACAGCACTGAGCTGAATAATTTTCATTCAGGGAATTCCCACTGAATACTTTTCAAATTGAACACAATTATGAATTTTAAACTCAATCCTAATAAAAAAGTATTTTATCCAGTGTAGATTTTTGGAAATCTCTAAAATTTTACTTATGTTTTTAATAATCATTCTTGATTTTATATGTGTTTTTTTGGGAAAAAAATATTTTATCTACTCCGAAGTGAAATGTTTTCACTAAAAAAGAAAGGCAGACTCTATCAGTATTGCATAAAACTACATATAGATGTCTGTGAGATGCCTGCCAAAGGGTTTCAGCCTTCCCGGTAGAACAATTAATAAGATAATGAACCCAAATGGAGAGTGAATTTTTCTAATTGACTTAATAAGAGTGGGCAGAACTAGAAGCATTTAATTGATGGAGAACCAGGCTTAACAGTGCATTCCTGCCAAATGGACATGTGGCACGTAAAAAATAATTTTAAGTTGAGTGTAGCCCATCATTCTTATGCTTATTCAACATAGCATGGACCTGTACATATGTATATATATAACATATATATGTGTGATATATTATATATGCATAACATATAAACAAGATAAGTAATACATTTATTTGTATATAATATGTTTTATGTATTATATGTTCATATACATAAAATATGTATTAGGGAAATAAGTTTACTTATAATCAAAGTTTTATCTATAAATAAATCAGCACCAACTAATATACAAGTACAGGAATGACAACTAACATTCATTTTGCAGGAAAGCATGGGTGTGTGGGCAGAGGTTGTCTTCAGTGCTCTGCATTGAAGGGCAGGAAGATTGCCAATGGTTTGCAAACTTTTCCACAGAGAATCCTGCAGGAGCAGGTCAGGGAAGGGCGGCAAAGCCAAGTGCAAAGCTGCTGATTCTCTAATTTCAACTTAAACCAGGGCAGTATCTGGTTTGCTACTTAATATGTTTGGCTTTCACAAGAGAATCCTGCCACTTACTACACAAAAGCCCTGAGAGCCACAATTGACTGAA
Source organism: Rhinolophus ferrumequinum (assembly GCF_004115265.2). Lineage (NCBI taxonomy): Eukaryota > Metazoa > Chordata > Mammalia > Chiroptera > Rhinolophidae > Rhinolophus > Rhinolophus ferrumequinum. The sequence continues at coordinate 70,951,596 of NC_046287.1, read as the reverse complement.
ACAAGCATTTTCTAAACTTTTTGACTCATAAACTTTTTTTACTGTAAAATATTATCTCATAAATATTCTACAGAATTATAAAACAATCTCCTCATGCTTATGTTATATGCTTAGGAAATTATTGTTTTAAGAAATCAATTTAAAATGTATAAAATATATTTTGAAATATGTATCCTAATTTTATTTTATACTATTTTAACAAGTTTTAAAAATATTAAGAAAAATGTTTATTCACCTTTACTTGCTTTTAGCAAGCACTATGTGCTATTTAATTTACCTCAGAATAATGATATACGAAAAGCATGATTTATTTACATATGTGTTCCATACAACCCACTCTATTGTTTGCTGCGATTTATCTGTATAATGGGCCATCTAAAATGGACCAGCATACATTTATACCTTTATAAGCATACATTTAACTAAGAATAAAATTAATTTAAAATAATATTAGGGTCAAAACCACCAAGAAATTTAGTCAATATCAAGCCAACTTTGTGACTGAGATTTCTAATTTTGAGATATTGGAAATTTTCACACTATTCTGCTGAAAAAAAATGATTATTTTATTTCCTGATTAAAATATATATATATCAAAACTATACCCTTGTCTTTTTTGATATAATGAATTCTTAAGACTCCCAAGCAGTGGTTGAAGAAGCTATACTAAAACATCCTCATTCTAAACAGAGTATGTCACTGTGACAAAGTGCTCCTTGGTTAAGGGTTAAGTGATTAAGAAAACCAGCCAAAGTAACAAAGCATCTAGTCAGGAAGCTCTAATATGTATGCCTTTTGAAAAACTGCTAATGACTCTTGTTATTGAAGTAGGGAACACTGAAGTTGAAGAACCAATGAAACTGCAATGTATGTCTCTGTATGAAAGAATCACACATTCCATCCTTTCACCTCGCATTGGGCACCTGGTTTGACTGAACAAAAATTATGTTGTTTGATGTATGTTTGGGGGGGGGGTGGGGAAGTGCTATAGTACAAAATAAGCATTTTATTATGTTGTATCGTATTTCTCAAAAGTTTATTAAATATAAGTTAATATATGCACAGAGTTTAACATCAAATAACTATTTTATTAGATGGTAGGAGTGTATAGACTTTCAGTAAGGAGGAAAATGGTTTCAACGTGGCAGTATGTTAACCAGCATTAGTTAATAATCTGGTTGTGGATTTGGTATATTGTTTCCAAAGGACATGTTTGTTAGTTTTAGGTCACCTTTAAATTTTACTAAATTAGAGGAAATATAATGAGCTTTTAGAAATGAATTATTTTGCGACACAGTGGGATATGTTACTTTGAAGTGCTGCAGCTGACTTGGCAGCTCCCCAAGCTGTGGTCTGATTTAAAACCTTGCTTACACTATAAGAAATGTGCAGCAAGATGGCAAAAGCCTGGGGAGCTAACGCAGAGGGCTGTGGACCCCAAAAGAGAGGCCGCAGCAAAAAAGGAAACTGACCATCAACTGGACTTTAACTGTCTTCTGACCCGGAAGTAGGGTTGATTAGAGAACTAAAGATTCATTTAAATATGTGTGGCTTTTCTGTAGGTAAATTTAGGTTTTGTTTTTTAAAAAGTTTTCATTATCTTATCTCAGTGCCAGAATGTGCTGGTAAAGACAGCATTTTTATCATCTAATTATGAACACAAATGACTTTTCCCACAAAATGAACATCCCCCCGCCCCACACACAAAAAGTGAGAAGAGAATGCAACCAAAATTAAACTAGAAGAACATACGAATTATTTTCTTTTTCTTCCTTTAGCCTTTCCCATGTTCTTATTCTTATGTTCAGCATTACATTCTATTTCAGAATTAGTTTCACAATTGAAAAGGAAATAGAAGGGATTGGAACGCTATCTGAAAATTAACAGAATATACGAGTATTGCAAACTGATTAATGATTGGAATCTTTTGGATAATAAGTTAATATATTCTATTTGCTTGGATTTCAAATAGCTGGCTTACATATTTTATTCCCCACATAAGAATTTAGAAATCTTTCCCCATCTGAACAGTTATTTGTGTGCTTCTCTATATCCTTACATTCCATGATAAAATTGGTTCATTTCTTCTTTTCTTTCTTTTTTTTTTATTAGTTTCAGGTGTACAAAACAATGTGATAGACATTTATCATTTATATCCCTCACACAGTGATAACCTCCCCCCATCTACTACCCCTCTGACATTGCATGCAGCCATTACATTTCCACTGTCTCTATTCCTAATGCTGTACTCCACTTCTTGTAACCATATATATATATATATTTTTTTTTTTTCCAATTGCAGTTGACATTCATTATTGTTCGGCTTCAGCTTCAGGTGTACAGTGCAGTGATCAGGCATCTACATCATCCCTGAGGTGGTCTTCCAAATGAGACAAGTGTCCATCGGATACCCTACAAAATCTTTACAACATTATTGATTATATTCCCCAAATTGACTTCCGTATCCCCATGGCAATCTTGTGGTTACCGACTGTGCTTTCTAATCCCCTTACCTTCCCCTTTTATCCCCACCCCGTCTCCCATCTAGCAACTCAGTTTTTCCTCAATGTCTCTGACACTGTTTCTGATTAGTTCATTCATTTATCATTTTCTTTAGATTCCACATATAAGTGAGATCATATGGTATTTGTCTTTCTCTGTCTGACAATAAAGGAAAATTATTCAATGTATTAAATCAATGTATGAGTTTTTACGCAAATACTTATCCCAAATTTGAGTAGGAATTACTTTTGCTGATTGTTGATTAACCAATTGCATATGTGCTTCAACTATGTATTCATAGCCAATTAAAGAAAATTATATGAATTATATAATTGTTAGTATGTATTGCATATTCATCTTTATTTATAGATATAGTTCTTCTTATATGGTAGCAACCAAAAGAATGGAACTGTATAATTTATATACATATATATATGTATGTATATATATATATAATATATATAATATATATATATAATATATATAATATATATATAATGTATATATATATATAACATGTATAATTTATATACATATACATATATATGGAACTGTATAATTTCCTAAGTTATAAAGTTATATTTTAAATATATAACCAACATTAATATAACCATGGTTTAAAAACTACTGTTTTTACGATACCCTGACATTCATAAATATACTGATCTTATCTAAAAAGTTTAAACCAATTCTATGCATTTTAGAATTTTTTTTCCTTGGCACTAGATCATGGTGAAATATCTATTTAATATGAACTGACTTAATTGAATTATTTGGGAAAAATAAATATTTTTAAGGTTTAAATAATGTAAGTTGCCTTATTACTCCAAAAAATAGAAGATATATTTTATATATTTCATATCATACATTGAGAAAATATATTTTCACCTGTTAATGATTTTTTAATCATTTCATTTAATTCTGAAGAGAAATTAAATTTAGCACATAGGTGTTTGTTTTTCATAAACATTTTTTTCCAACAATGTACTTGAATCCAAGTTATATAGCTTTGCAGTAAACTTCTAACAAATTTACCATCCTGCCATCTTATCAATTTATTCTGACTTGGGAAGTATAGAAGCTTAAAAACAAAATGTTATCTTTGTATAAGCTTGGAATAAGTTACAGCTCACCCTAGTTTGGTGATTTTTTTTTTTTTTTAAGACTGGATACATACCTCTTTTTATTAAAAACATGAAACAATTCATGGAAAATAAAGGATTATGGTCAACTAAATATAATCATACTTTTTTATTGGAACCTAAATCACTTTTTTTAAAAAGTGGCTGTAGGAAACTCAAGGCTAGTTCATTACCATGTACAATATCCCTCTACTACAGCTATTAGCATAGAGGAAAGAAAATGAGGAGGAATGTGGTGAAAAAGAGCTGAAACTGCTGTTTTCTTAAAACTACTAGTATTTAAATATACATTGAATACAATTGAATCTATTTGTGTATCTACTTAAATAACAAATTTGCTACTTCATGGTCTTGTAAAATTACTCATGTGAGCTGAATTAAAAAAAATTATTTACCTGTTTTATATTACACTTGCTTCTTTAAAACACTTGGTGGTTATTTACATTTTTTGCAAATTAAATATATCAAATAAATGAAGTATAAGTTATAATGGAGAAATAACCTGCTACTGTAAGTAAATTGAGTGACAAATAAAAGAAAAATTGTTAGAATTGTGTAGCATGAACAATAAGTGGCACTTTTAGCCATAAAATCTAACTATAACATGCAATACACACACATGTACAAAATGGAAATAAGCCTATGAATAATTTTGAAAATCCAGATATTTAAGGAAATATAAACTTAAATGAAATATATTATTTTCTTCATGAAGTTGTTAAATTTTTAAGAATCTGATTATAGACAGTGTTGGTAAGATTTTGGGGAAATAGATTCTATTGTGCTATTGATGATGTTGCATGTTGCTACACTATTTTTTGAGACAGTGTGATAAGATAAAACAATATTGTAAAAATGGTACCCATATTGCCTGAAAATTTCCAATTTGAATAATATATTCTGAAGAAATAATCAAAGATTCTTACAAAGAATGTGTAGACTATTGATTTATATAGGAAATATATATAGGAAAATGGAGAAAAATTTAAATGTTTTCAATTGGCCTTATAATAAAACAAATTATAGTGTGTAAAAATGATAAAACTCTACGAAGCCATTGAAATCATGCTTTGAACAGTATATAATGAATATTCCATTTACTGAAATATTGGGCAGTAAATAACTAAGAACTCTCCTGTGATCAAAGAGAGGTACTGGCAATCACACAGCTGATAAGCTCTCTTAGACACAAACTTTCTGATTCCAAAGCCCACTTATGCTCTTTAATCACTTGCCACAGATGAAGAAACTAATGTTAGCTAACATAGCTCATAGTTATAATGGTGATTAAGAGAGTCATGTGATAAACACTAATCTAATATCTTAAGATTGTTTCTGTAATCAAGAATCATGCTCAAATGAAATTACACAGGAGGGCTGTCTATATCAATTGATCGTTTTTTAATAGAAATTATTTTAGGATTACTAAAATATCAAGGATTTATCCAGAATGCAAACCTGTATTCAGTATAAGAGTTTTTAAGGAAAGAGAGGGTCTTTTGCTCTTAACATTTTCTCCGAATTTGTACTCATAGAATGAGCCATAATTTCATTAAACAGCCATGTCATTTGTGTGTGTGTTTGTGAGTGTGTGTTTTATCTTCATAAATGATTGTTATAAAATATTCCAATGAATGCCTTTATTATTCTTTTGAAAATCTCCACAAGCTTATGATTATGTACATTTTACCAAAGTTTTTCACAAAGTTTAAAAATTATTTTACAAATTTCCATTCAGGAATATTTAAACAAGTAATATTTTTTCCCCCAAACATCCCAGCACAGTATTGGGTAATTTGGTACTAAGCAGCCTAGGTATTGAGATAGAGATGGAAAAGAGCTACAATATTTAAACATACTATAATATCAAAAACAGCATTATAGAATGCAGAATTCCTATGGCCCTCTTCTGAAAATACCACACATATTCAGTATGTTGTTTCTGTTCATCCAACGGACCATTTTCTGCAAAATATAATATCAAAGGAATAAATTAAAGATGGATAACTGCATAATCATGGTTCAGTCAGTGATGGACCATATTTATGATAGTAGTCCCATGAAATTATATTGTAACTGAAAAATCACTATCACCCAGTGACATCACAGCCATCATAACATTGTGTGGTACTCATGTGTGTTGTGGTTATGCTGGTGTAAACAAATCCTCTGTGCTGTAGAAAAACATAGCACATACAATTATGTACACTACATACTACTTGATAATGATAATAAATGACTATGTTACTGGTTTATGTATTTGCTATGCTGTACTTTTTATCATTATTTTAGAGTCTTCTCTTTCTACTTATAAAAATAAAAGTTTGGTTGGGGATGAGGGAGGAGGTGAGGGGATTAGAAAGCACAAATTGGTAACCACAAGATTGCCATGGGGATACAAAAGACAGTTTGGGCAATATAATTACTAATGTTGTAAAGATTTTGTAGGGTATCCAATGGACACTTCTCTTATTAGATAGTGTATACGCCTGACCAATGCAGTGTATGAAGTTGAAGCTGAATAATAATGAATGTCAACTATAATTTAATATATATATATATAGTCACAGCATAGGGAATAGAGTCAATGGAATTGTAACAGCTATATACGATGTCAGAGGAGTAGTAGACTAGGGCAGGGAGATCATCACTTTGTAAAGGGTGTAAATGTCTATTACAATGTTTTGTACACCTGAAACTGTTTGCTGTAATGTAACAAAAATGTTTGCTGTAAAATAGTATGCCGTGTTATTGCAGAAGCCGCCTCATATATCTTGTGTTTACCACATCTCTTGATTGTGTCATTTTCTCTTGGGCTTGATTTAATCTCATGTTTTTTTGTACAGTAAGTTGCTGAACAGGATTGTAGCCTAGGAGCAATAGGCTACACCATATAGCCTAGGCTATAGCCTCTAGGTTTGTGTAAGTGCACTCTGCGATATTCATACAATGTTGAAATCACCTAATGGTGCATTTCTCAGAAGGTATCGCTGTCATTAAGCATCACATGATTGTGTAATCACAGATGAAATCCTCTTATTTGTATTAAAATAATTAAAAGAAATCGTATATAGTATATACATATATTCAAATTATTAAAAATATAAATGTTGCTTTTAAAATAGTACCTCAACTTATTTATTCATGTGTACAATGACATATATAAGAAGAAGCTTAGAAAAAACATTTTGGAAGCTACACTATATATCAGTTATTGTGCTAGGTGTTCAGGTTTATGTTGTGGTGGTCCCTGCCGGTTGATGATAATGTTCTTTAGGAATGACTTTAGTCCTAGTGAGACCCACACACATTCTGTCCTCCCCTCCTCTCCCCTGTGGCTTTTAGGATTACAGGATGCACCTCAGCAGAACCATTAGGAACTCTGAAGAACATTTCTTGCTCATAGGTCCTGGAGGGTCTATGACGTGCCTGAGGGCCACACAGTAAGGTAGAGAGAAAGGAAGGAAGCCTGGACCTGGGGCTCTGCCTTTATTAGAGTTGAGCAAGGGATGCTTATGCTTTCCCGAGGTCACTTTTTAATTGGCCAATTTAAAACATGAGAGTGGGAAGTAGGGCGTGGGTAGGGAAATGCAGGGTCACTCAAGATATCAGTTACCTCATTTATCCAGGAATTCCTAAAAGGGGAATATCATATGTGGAGGGGGCCTGTTCCTTAACTAATTGTTTTGCTAAAGGCTGGTAACAGGTTTATTCAAGATGGATGTTTTCAAAAATGAATGCCTGGGCAGTCAAAAAATCCACGTCAGGCACTTACGTTACAGTAGAAAAACTACAGTATATCACCTCATTGTACCTTACTTACGAGAATTTATGTTATTTTGTATATTTTCATTTTAGACATGAGGACCCTGAAGCTCAGATAATTTATTTGTGCAAAATCACAGACACTGGGATTTGAGTCTGTGAAACTCTCAAACCATAATCTTTTCCTTCTCCCATGTTTGGTGTACACTAGAATGAAACTAACTAGGTAGATTAGAGAACTGCAGAATTGAAAACACCTCTGGCTGTCTCCACAGTAGATGTGCTAAGAGAGGTTGCTATGCCTGCATGATTCCTGTTGACTGTTTATTTGAATAATATTTGAATATGTATTACTACTCTTTGGGGCATTTCTGATTTAGCTGACATTGACCTATGAATAATTTAGCATGGATGGATGACAGGGACTCTCTGTTTTACAGCTGGCAAGAGCACTACCCCTACAGTCTCCTGCCAAAGTTGGATGCTTCATTCACTAGCTGTCATCCTTGTAGGTATTCCTTGACTTTCTTGTGCCTTAGTTTCCACCTCACAAGGTTATTATAAGGATTCTATGAATTAATACATATAAAGTCCTTCGATGGTAGAAAGCACTTTGTAAGTACTTAATAAATGTTAGCCATCAATGCTATTATGGATTCCATTTCCACAGGCTTCAGTCTAATGCAAAATGAATCTTCTTAAGAGATTAGGTTGAAATACAACACTCCTCATTCTCTGTTGAGTGGCGGAAACGACTAATCAAGCATGGTATGCCTTACCTTCAGGCCTACACAATACCTTAGGATCTTTACACCCAGTGCTTTCAACCAAACATTGAAGAAATGATTGGGTCTGACATGTAGTGGTGAACTTATTTTGCTATACTGGGTAACAAGACTCTTTCTCTCCCTTTTTTTTTAATGAATAACTTCATGTACTAAGAGTAAGAGGCACAGATTTTTAACTAGAATAAAGCTACTTCAATGCAGACTGGCTTTATGATTCAATTGTCTAGCAGTTTGTTTTAAATGGGGTAATTCTCACAAACACACACATAAACACACACAAACACATACACACACACACAACTCAAATGAAATGTGGTATAATGATCTGAAATGAAATGTAAATTTATTTCGTGAAAATAATTACCCCAGGAATTTTCTCTCCACATGTTATATTCTCCAAAGTTATAGTTGGTCTTTTATCCTGCATTGGCAGCATCTGTAGGCTGTTTCCTTTACTTAAACTGCACTTCCTGCTTTCATTCAGGTGGCTCTTTTTCCATCCTTTTCATCATTAGTGAAACCTCTGTGTGGTTTTGTGGATTACCTCTGATGTAGTTTTTAACACCTAATCATAAGTTTGTAAGTGCTCTCCGTTACCATATTGTGGACTTTCTAATGAAAGAAAATTGCTTTCATCTCCATATTTTAGGAGCCTGGAAAGGCCCTTTGGGTGCAGTATATATTCAATAAATATTTTACTTCCTGAAGTTCTAATGCCTTTACTTAAGTCAGATGATATAGATCCTTCACAGTTTTTGCTCAGACATTACATCCTTCCTCATTTTTCCAGCTCCTCCAAGTGTTTGGACAGCTAACATATACTGCTTTAGACAAAAATGTATCCCTATAATGTCATCAACCATTACCCTGAAAATATGAAATCTTTACCATGAGGTTAACATCATCACATCATTATTAAAAATCTTTGATTTTACTACTCTAAGGATATTATAGGTATTAAATTAAACCTTATTCTTTACCACATTCTAGGATAGAAACATGTTCAATGTGTTATTATCTGACGATGAAAAATTAAATCACAGTGATAGGAAGAATAAGATCTTTGGTATTAATAAAACTCTTATTCATCCTTCAAAACCCATCTTAAATGTCATTTTATGCACCATTTCTTGTCTGCATCATCCTTGGACATTCTTTCCAATTTCTAGGCTGCTTCTAACAGTTGTACATGCTGTAATTATTGTATGCACTATTCTGTACTATAACTTTTCTTTTTAATATATTTTACGTTTGGGGGAAGCTGTAGATTTACAGCAGAATTGAGCAGAATGATATATAGATTTCTTGTATACCTCTGACCCCCACACATGTATAGTCTCCCTTATTATAAAGAGTCCTCCCTAGAATGGTACATTTGTTAAAACTGGTGAAACTACACTGACATGTCATTATCACCCAAAGTCCATAGTTTACATTAGGTTTCACTCTTGATGTTTTACAGTCTATACATAGCCGCCATTATAATATCATACAGAGTAGTTTCACTGCCCTAAAAATTCCCTGTGCTCTGCTTTTCAACCCTCCCTCCCCCATAACCCCTGGAAACCACTGATGTTTTATTATCTTCATAGTTTTGCCTTTTCCAGGATTTCACGTAGTTGGAATAATACAGTACCCTTTTCAGATTGGCTGCTTTCACTTAATGATATGTATTTAAAGTTCCTCCATGTCTTTTCATGGCTTTGTAGCTAATTTCTTTTTAGGCTGAATATTATCCCATTGTCTAGATGGACCACAGTTTATTTATCTATTCACATATTATAAAACACCTTGGTTACTTTCAGGTTTTGTTTATTATGAACAAAGCTGTTATAAACATCCATATACAGGTTTTTATATAACTTTTTTTTATGTCCCTCTCCTTAACAAAAGTGTGAGCTCTGTAAAGACAATGTTTATCTTTTTGTTCCTTGCAGTAAGAACAGTGCCTGGCACACAACAGGTACTTTTGTTGAATTGAAAATGTGTGGCACAGTGAACGGAATAAAGAGGCAAGCATTCCATTTCAGATCACTTGCTTGCTTTGAAAGAGACTACATAAAGGATTTCTAATTCAGGATGATCTATTATAATCATCTCATGGAAGCCATTATTTTCAGAAGGCATGATGATAGCTTTGCTGTGTTGAAATAGATTATAAAGGCTTTGGCTTGAAACTCTGCTCCTCAAAACAGTGAAAGCATATTGTGCAATTCTGACACAATAGATAAAAATTATGTATATGTGTATGTATATGTATATGTGTGTGTGTGTCGGGACTGGGGCAGGGCAAGGGCTCTGATAAACTCATAGGGAAACAAAAATGGGATTCAACATATTTTCTGATTATACAAGGGACAAGGGACATCTGGATTGGTCTTCAAATAACATTTTCTTTTCATGAGTATACACACACACACACACATATGTATACACATATACATAATTTTTATCTATTGTGTCAGAATTGCAGTTGTCATATTAATGTTCTTTGATCCAATTTTAAGAGCCCGATCTAAGGTTTTTCACACACACACACTCATACACACAATATCCTGTAAAAACTTCACAGATAAAGATAATATTTCATATATTTGGAATAGGGCCTAAATGTGATATTATGTAATATTGTCCTAAATACACATATGTGCAAAAGTTTTATTTGTATAAATAAAATCCCACTGTTCAAATGTTAATTCTGAGGTCCTTGAAGTCCATTTTGCCAAGACAGATTTATCAGAATCTTGAAAATCATTAAAGTAGGATACCAAAGCATATTGAATTTTGCTTTTGTATTATATGTTGTTTGCTGTTTGGTTTTGTTAGTATATACATTATGTATAGGCTATAAATCGAAGTTTGTTCCATAAAAGTATCTAATTTGGTATTCATATTGTTGTGTCTCCCAATCATCTCTGCTGAGGCATTGATGTTATTCTAGGCAGTTATGATAGCTCATGTGGATCGTGACCTTTACATCATCAAAATGCAGGAGAATGTTTTCTTCATTTGCCCATTTATACTCATTCAGAAAACTTGAGTTATGAGCATGTTTGCAACTTGGTCCTTAAATTTCCTTGAATATATTCTAAATGAATAGAATTTGGAGGATTTACAGACCTTTAAACACCACGAAAGTACATTATTTTATTTTAGTAATGTGTGAGGATGAACGATGCAGGCTTCAGATTAGAAATGAAGATCCTAATCTCATAAATAAAATTACCAAATCTTTGCATCCAGAAAGGAATAATTGGAGTTATTTATAAAAGAGTCACCTCTGAGATCGATGTACTTAGCATTTATACCATCAATTCCAAGGTTTATATTTTATCCACTTGAATCAACATGACTGAGGGAACCTCAGAAGTAACAAGCAAGTTATTTGGAAAATGCATTTCTTATCAAACTGATCTACTTATAAAGACTTCAGAAGCAAACAAAGAATAACCATGACTTTTCAGCCTTCATTAAAGCTATAGAATTTTTATAGTCCGAAAGATAAAAACAGGAAACTTTTTATTTAGGGCAACCTCATTCTAAATTCCAATAGAATTAAATTTTTCTTATAATTATAATTCAATTTTTTCTTACTTGATAAGTCAAAGGATAGTTGTAGTTAGATTTTATAATCTCTAGAAGTAGAGCAATGCTGTTGCTATTGTGCAGTGGTTAGAAGTGTGAATGCCTTTTTACTCTTTATAAACTAGCTGTGTGTCCTTGGTCAAGATACTTAACTTATCTGTGCCTTTATATTTCACCTTAATATGGAGGTAATAACGATTCATACCTCACAGATTTTCTGTGAGGAATAAATGTGTATATATATATATATATATATATACACACACACATATATCATACATGTATACGTATATATATGTATGTATGTATATGTGTGTGTGTGTATACACACACATATATATATATATATATATATATATATATATATATATATACATACATACATATATCACATGCTTAGAACAGTACCAGGCATAGAAGAAGCTAAATAAATATATACTATAAATTCATCTTAAATTTTAGATAAAATTACAAGGCAATGTTGTTATCGCTTCTCTGTCTTTAAGAATTATGCTCAGAAATTAAAACTAGTGTATAAAGCAAGGGATACTGATTTGATAAAGAAAAGGGATTTAATATATTTTTGTACTTTGGAGATGACTATCTGACATTCAACGTATCTGAAGTCACAACTTTATCTCCTTCCATATCTTCAGATTTCGTAATGGAATTCTGCTTCTGATTATGTTACTACTTGCATCTTTAGGTATAAGTATTATATAAAAAGAGAAGATAAGATATCTACCTCTAGGTATTCTAGAAAGGCAGAACTTCACTGAGAACGTGTCAAGTTAAATACAACTTGTGCCATGAAAAGCTCAAAATCTTCTAGTACCATAGTTTATATCTATGGTAATTTCTTAAAAATCATCCAATTATTCCTTTTGTTATTTGTTCAAAGCCAAATTTTCATCACAACAAAAGATTCTTTTTTAATGGCTACCCGTGAAATAAGTTTCCCATTTGTGTTACATAAAACCTTGAGCTGTTGATTAATATTATAAGGAGAGGGATTCTATAGAGAATCAATCTCACATTGGACAGAGAAGAATATGTTTCTTCATTCCAAAGTTCTTGGAATCTTTAAAAAGTGCACATTATTATGCTGTACGAGGAGGATCAAGAACATATTCGACCAAAGATTTTGTTTTGTTTTGTTTTCAGCAAAACAAAAACAAAACATCTCATACATCTCACGGAACTAGGATTTTAAGAAAACTACCTTTGGGAAAGCTGCCATATTTGTGGCACACAGTACATAATATTCAAGTGAGACTTCATTTCAGGTGCAAAACAATAATAATGGCAGTTATTCTCCTTTATGATTCTGTCAGCGGTGCCACATTTGTCCCTTGAAACCATTTTCAAAGGGGGTTAAAAGGATATTAACCATCAATAAACCTGCTGATTGTTGAGTAAACATAAGAGACTTTATGGCTCTCTGACATTCTACCTCATGTGTGTCCACAAAAAGAGAATTGTAGAGTGATAAGAGAAATCCAATCCACCGTTAAACTTTAGTTCAAAGCCAGAATTTCTTACAGTAAATAACTAAGTGTAATAGAGAAATTCTGCAATGTCTTTAATTGCACAATACAGGGTTGTACATGGAGACAATAAATGAAGCAGACACAGAGTTCCAGAAGCTTTATTAGGGAATGGCTTGCACAATGAATCTCTGAAGCCAAGCTCTGATTGGCAATTGAGTCTCTTTTATAATGTCACAGCTGTGTACCAAGCTCTGGTGGTATGTGAGCACAGCTGGGATCTGGCATTGACAATATATATAAATGGGAATTACTGCACTTTTGTTTGAACTTCATGACTTACTTTAAGGCACAATAGCAAACTTCTGTCTACAATTTTTATCTTAATCTGTGATTTGTGTTCTTTTGCTTTCTGGAAAAATCCACTATACAGTCATCACAAAATTCCCTGGTGATTATTAAAAAATCTGGACTATTCCTTCACTCAGAAACATGTCAGTGTTTGAAAACAAACAGAAAATTGTAGAACATTCAGAAATCATGTCCTTACTATCGTCTTAGGTATTTTCTTTTAGAAAAGAGACCAAACACATTTTTGAAATGTTGAAAGGAAAAATCAGGTAGTTTCAGAATTTTCCCCTTCATTAGAGGAATATAAAGGGAAGTTTTGGTCATTAAAATAAGACTTTGATACAAACACTAGAAATTCAAATTTTTTATATTAGCCCTGTTGGAATATTGTGGAAGCCTAACAACTGGAAAATGCTATGTTACAGGATACTCTGAAAAGCAAATGCATAGAGTATGACAGTTGATATTTTTATTTTATATATCTAAGTTTTGAGGGTTACCATCGAAGAAACAAATTTTGAAGTTAGACATACCAGACTCTGATAATTCATAATATGCTTGCATGGTCTAAAACATCAGGCAATGTTTACATATACCAAACAAAAAGAAGACTAGTAGATAAAAGCATTTATCAAATATTCTACGTAAATATTTCTAAACATTACAGCTTAGAATTACTGCATATGTATAGATCACATATATGGAGCAAGATTAAAAGAAACAAAAGTGTATGTACAACCCAGTACTTTTCTTTAATTTCTAGTCTCTTATCAAAAATTGCTCCAAGACTCATTTTCTCTCCATATCAAGTGAAAATGTGTTTTTAAAATCAACACTTAAATCCTTGATTGGATATGACATGCCCCTTAGCAGCTCTGGAATTTCAGGTATTAGGTTGCCATTAAATATCCAGGGGCTCCTCAGAAGAATGGGGTTTCAAACTAAGAAGCTATTGACCACGATGTGCGTTCTTTCTCAACCTGATTTCTTAGAAATCTCTTTTATCATCTTTTCAGCCTCTCTAGCTCTCAGCCTAAGAAAAACAGCCTTAGGGGGAAAGGTTTTATTTTTCAGGTTTTTCTGCCCTTCAAAACTGTAGAAGAAGGAAGAGAGGCAAAGATCCAATTATACGTCTTCAAAATGACAGCCTGATACTCATATGTCTCCCTGGCCTCAATTAGAAAAATAAATAAAAAATACGGTATTTGTCTTTGAAAGTGTGGAGATAAATTTGTTGCAGATATGAGTGAGCCTCTCTCAACTGTGTGTACACATGAAGCTCATATTGTTTGTCAAACTTGCTCTTACTATTCTTGGTTTTGCAACTCAAACTTCTTAGAGAAGACCACACATATCCCATATCATTCTAACACATCTAGTGAAGTAAAATAATAGTACGCCAAATATAATCATTAAAATGTGAGTCTCTTTTAGGTAAGGATTCCATTAAATTTAGTTAGTATTCTTTTCATTTACTGTTTAGTTTAAAGTTTTTGCTCCAATCTTTACTCTGACTTTGGTTGAACATCACATTTCAGAGAGCTACCCTAATGATCCTGTTGTTACTGCTTCTGGTCCTGGGCACCTGGCCCTGGTTACACTGCTCTTCTTTGTCTTTTATCTGCAGCACTCATCACCTTCTAACATAATGTATAAATCACTTATTTAATAAGTTCCTTGTTTATTGTCTCCATCTGTTCCCTTGCTAAAGCGTAAACTTCACAGAGCCAGAGAATTTTGTCAATCTTACAAATTCATCCCAAGCATCTAAAAAAATGCCAGGCACAGCCAACACTTAATATTTGTAGAATAAAAATCTCTTTCTCAAAAATGTTTCTTTAAATGTATGCCTCCTTAAACAATTGTGATTTTTTTTTCTTTTTCATTTTGTATAAAATAAATAAAGGCTTGTTTCTACTTGAATTTATTAATATTTTATTACCATCATATATATCAACATCAAAAACAGAATTTACTCAACATTTATTTGCTTATGGTACGTGGTTATCTGTAAAGTCCCTTACAGATATTGTCACATATATCCAAGATATACTAGTAAACAAACAAATAAAAACCCTCTGTCAATTACATGTTCAACTGCTTTGGACATGTAAATGCCCCTGAAATTTGAGTGTGATATTCAAGTTACTATTTTAATTGCTCTTTATCTAATATTCTTATGTAATAGCTTAAATGTGATTTGCATTCCAGACTCTATAAGCTTTTTTTTTTACCTCAGAGGTCAATGACCTCATCAAAGCAAATGGAGAAATTTTTCCTAATGCCAGAGAACTAAATAGAGTAAGCAAAGAAAGCAAGTCAGGTCAGTATTTGGAAAACGTTAGATGTTTCTTATTCTGGAAGGCTCTCAGGCCAGATGAAATTCTCACATAACCTTTTTTGTCTACTATTTAGTATTCTAGCTGTAGATATACCAAAGTTTTTGCTTCTCAAATTCTCTGTGGCATGGGACCGTTTTAAAAAAAATCCAATCTGTTACATACCAATGTTTTTTGAAAACTATAATAAAAAAATGTTGCATCAGTGTCAACATTAGATGCTATAAACATCTCTAAATGCGTACTCTTAATTTCTTTACTTATTTTATCGAATTGCAACACATGGTTCAGACACTGACATTGGATTGAGGCCAACGCTTTGAGTGGCAGGGGCAACCACACCCTGAGAAATAACCCATGTGTCCACTAGCGGCCCACCTTAGAACACTGGAACAAAGAGGGATACCAGGCAGAAGATGTCGGTGTGGGAGCGAGAAGGCACACCTGGTGGCATGGTATTGCCCCCCACCTTGAGGACAAAATGGAAATATAGTCACACTTTACCCAGCCAGCAAGCAAGAGGCTACTGGAGAAAACTCATGAGCTACTGTGATAGTTGGTCTATGACTTGTTCACCAAAGCCATGAACTTGATTGACTCCACAGAAGAAGCTCTCCATCAGACACTCTTTAAATCTGTTTCATATCCAGTTTTCAGCAAGCTTATCTGATTTTCCAGCTCATAGACTAGACACAGATGATGACAGCTGGCAGCAGGAAGAAAGAACTGTTCTCTGACAACTGGAAGAGTAGATAGCTGACTGAATCATCAGGCAAAACGAGGAAGAAATGCACACACAGTAGTCTATGGCCATTTAATGTAGGGCTGACAATTCCTATCCCCTTGTCCATGGATTACTGTTCAAACACGTGGCTCTGCTGTGTGCTTGCTGTGAACCTTAAGTTACTTAAACTCTCTAAGCCCCATCTTCATCTATGAAATTTGGAAAATATCTATTTTACAAGACTGTTTGAATGTCAAATAACATAACACATATGAAAGTACTTTGCAAGGGTTAAAATAACTATATCAAAGAAGGATATTATAATAATTATTATTTCTGTTTCAGCCTAGTAAATTGTGTTATTTGGTATACTGACCCTGTATCATCAAGATAAGTTAAATTTTGTCCTCTAAGAAATTCATTCATTTTACAGATAGTTCAATCTAAATTTCTTAATATTTCATTCTTAAAGCAGTAGATATGCAAATTAAAACATTCACTTATCTCATCAGTTAACAAAAAGTCTGATAATTTTTATTCTACGTACATTAGAACAAAATGAAAATAGAAATACATAAATGTTAATGATGCGCTCTATGGAATGCATTGTTCCCTGACAATGACAGATAGTAGACTTTGGAATTGCCAGTGTTACCTTGATTGGATCACCTTAACATTTTTGAGCCTGTCTCATTATGAATTCATGTGCAGTACCCTCAGGGCCAGTTCATGGTACTATTGTGAAGACCAAAACATGAAAGGCAATTTACATGCAAGTTTATGTTTTTATTTTATTTCCTTATTTCTATAAATTGGGGGCATCGGGATGTCTATTGGAAAAGTTGTAATGTGAACTTGGTCTGAAAAAGAGGGAATCATATTTCAATAATTCCAGAGAATCATAGAGGGCATTCCAGGCAGTGGTCACGTTGTGGCTAATGGGTGAGAGGCAGCAATGATTATTTGCAAGTTCTAGGCACAACAACAGCAAAATATATAAATCATTGGAGAGAAGGAATAAGGCTTCAGCGGTGAAGGAAGGGCGTGGAGACAGATGCTAATCAATGGGAAGACAGTGGAGAGGTTTGAGTCTGTGGTAAGAAACCAAATGCACATCAACCATTCATATAACCTGGAGAATGGATTGTACTCTCTGTAATGCACCATTTCTTCCTCCTTCTGTGTCCCTAGGTAAGAGGTTTTCAGGAGGTTGGTAGAGAGATCTCGATTTCTAGCCAGCTGCTCTAAAGTGGCAAAGACTTATTAATTCACTTTTTGACTTGTAAATTGGAAAGCAAAAGGGTGTATGACCTCAGATAAGCTGGAAGATTCTGATCTCCTTGCAGTGATTGAGGTTCTTGAACACAGGTCTGAACAGGACTTCCCCCACCCATCTACGAGCTTGTCTAGGAGATGCAAGGCAATGCTTTATTCAGTGGTAGGTGATGCCAAATCTGAATTCATCAGCCTCTTCAGATATAATCAAATTAATTTGAGCAAAACATGAATTGCAGTTAATTTGCTTTATCCCACAACTCATGGAGTCAATATCAATTCTAAACCTATCAGACTTGTAAGTACAGCAGTATTTTAACTTAAATACCATTTTTAATATGGCTAATTTTAAAAATAAAATAGCTCCTGATATTGGATTATTTTATTAATTTTACTAACATTTAAATTCAAAGCATTTTAGTCACATGAACTTTCTGGGTTGAAACCCTGGCAAAGTTTCATTAATATGTAATATCTCTTTAGCTAATTCCTGAAACGTTGATAGATATAAATATTTAATTTTTTTCTGAAAATAAAAAAGATTGGTAATTCAGAATTTTCAGGTTATGCTTTGATTTCAAGAAATCGCATATTTTTTAAATGTAGATGATTTTCCAAATCCACTTAAAATCATCACTTTTAGCTTAATTTTTAAAAATTTACTCTAAAAATGGAGTAAATAATAAGGTGTGTTATTTGTCTGTAGTAAGACTGTCTGAAGAAAAGCCTATATTTATGGAAAAAGAAAACAAATGTGCATATTTCAAATAAGCACTAGTATATTAATTACTTTTCATTGTGTATTAAGATATATCAGCTAGGAACTAGACAGGTGAAATGGTGACCATAATGAAAAGATGTCTTTTATAATGAAAATAAATTGTAATCCATTCTGTTGATTACTGGTCATGCCAATCATTTTGTTTAATATTATCCATTCATTCACAATAATAGAGTTGTGCATTTCACTGAGATGACTACAAAAGTTAGAGTTAATATTTTCTGGTATTGAATTGACAATGGATATATTTTAATCAAGAATAATAATGAGAGCCAGAGATGTAGACAGTATACATGAGAACATTCTCGTACGTACTCGTATATACACCTCTGTCCCCAGCTTTCATCCCCACTTTAGTTCTACATGAAGTCCTGTTCCTGTATTGTTCAATAAGAGAGATGTGTCCAATCCCTATCTCAGTGTAGACCTTGGATGAGTCAGAGGTGAAGTGTGTGGGATTTTTAATTTGATTTTATTTGCATTAAATCATTTACACTGAGCAGGCTGAGGATAAATTGCTGATGGTTGGTCTATAAGAAGTACACTTGGAAGGCCTTCTGGGGTGCTGTGACTCAGCAGAGATGATCTCAATCGGTTGGAATGGTGACACCCAATCTAGTTTGAGGAGTCTGATCTCTTTTAAAAAGTACAATGATATTGATGGCTGCTGCTATAATCCATTTTGGATCCTCTTACACACTCATAAAATATATTTAGTTATTTATTTGCTTAACAATGACTTGCCCAGAAAATCATATATGCATTTTTCTAATATGTAAACCAATGCTATAAAGTCTACACCTCTACCTCTGACCTCTTCCCTAAATTCAAAGCTATCTCCATGAGTCTACTAGAAATATCCAGCTGTCTTTCAATCCTAATATGTCCCAAGCAGAACTCTTACTTCCTGATTCCCCCAAATATGCTACTCTCCCAATATTTCCTCAGACAGTCCTGAAATCTAAATCAATTAATAGAGAGATGCTTGAGTTGGACAGATGGAATGACAAATGCCAGGTTTATTAGGGATCAGGTTGGAGGACATGATTAATTGTAGTCACCGTGAAATTCCTATGACTACACCCCCTCCCAGGCTGAGATGTGATCCCCACCCCCACCACCTGCCTACCTCCATAAAACACACAGGCTGGGGGAGCAGAGAACTTATGCCTTCTGAAGTGAAGCAGGCATGAAAAATGGAAAGGAGGGGCCTGACTCCTTGTGCTTAGCTTCTTTTCCAAAATTTTACCAATAAGGTAAATCAAACCTCCTCCTATAGAGTGGAGTGATGGGGCTGAGAAAGGACACATGGCTACTTTAGTGGTGGGTCCTCGATGTGGAAATGTGAATCCATGAGAAAGCAGGTCCCTCCAACATTTCCTATCACAGTAAGTGGCTCTTAACTGCTCAGGCGCCTAAGCCACAAATCAAGTATCCTCCATGGCACTCCTTTTTTTCGGATCTGCCCAAATCCAGTCCTGTTCTTTTGATCGTCAAACATATCCTGAATTCTTCCACTTCTCTGCACCTGGAAAACTGCAATAGCCTCATAATGACTGCCCAACTTCCATTCTTTTATCCTTGCAATCCGTTTTCAGCACTGTTTATCATAATAAATCACATTCCTGTTTAAAACTCTTCAGTGGCTTCTGAATTACGTAGGATGACTCAGTTACCTCTACAAATCCTCAGCCTTATCTTCCTCTCTTACCTTCTCCCACTCCCTCACTAAACTCTGGCACACTAGTCTTTTAATTCTTTAGGTGCAGGAAAATGTTCTTCTTAGAGCCTTTGCACCAGCTCTCCCCTCTACCTAAACTTCTTCTGAATAGATCTTTCTGCAGTTTTTAAATTATTATTAAAATAATAATTCTTTATTATTTTTATTATCCCTTTTATTGTTCAGTTCACAGCTTAAGTACCTCCTCAGAGAGACATTTTTTGACTATTCAACCTAAAGTAGCTGTGTGTTATTTCCCATCACCATAATACTTATTCCTCCCTTATATTGTCTTGTTCATCTGTTTCATTCATTACTTTCACCCACCCATGTGTTGCTTATTTTCTCTTTCCACTTAAAAGTAAGCTATCAGTCTTGTTTATTTATGGTATTGACTATATCTCTGAGCCTAGAACAGTCTCTGTGATATAATGAAAGTTTAATAATGTGCTGAATGAGTAAGTATGCGTGTACAAGATAATATGAAAGAGGCAGGCTTTGAGCTGGACAGCCTTAGGAAGGAGGGTAAAATTGATAGGACTGATTTGTTCTTAGAGTCTGATAGCATTTCAGTATCCGTATCTCAAATGGAATTCTTTTGCATAGAATTTTGAGTTTTGTAGAGAGAAGAACATTTATGAAAAACAAGTTTGGATTCTCAATAAGTTTGTAGAGCCCCAGCAGCTGCTCAGTGCCTCTGGACAAGGATCACATTTACAAGCATGGTGTGAACATGAGTTTGAACTTAGGCTGTGTCAGCCTCTGAGATTTGGGTGTGCCTATAAGCCAGAATAATAGACCTTTCAAAAGTGTACATGAAGCTTAGGGGTGTGCTGAGAAAAAGGTCAGCCTGTGTCCAATGCTGATCAGGCATATCTGTACACAAATCTGAACTGGGGCATTACAGTGATAATACAGGCTCCGTCTTATCTTCAGTATGCGCCTGATAATCTGCTAAGCTCTTTGCATCTTATACAAAATCTTATACAAAAATCCTCTGACGTAGCAATAATTAGTACTGGCACCTATCGATGAGGCAACTGAGTCTTAGATTTAAAAACTTATCATATAACTAATATTGCCATGCCAGGATTCAAATCTAGGCTCAAATCCAGAAATTGATTTTTTTAAATATTATTTCTCCAGCTAAATTTCAAGGGTACTAGGGAGAGTTCTGTGAGGGAACTTATAAGGTATTGTGCTTTTGACCCAGGACAAAGCGCTGGGAGATTCTGCTTGTAGAATGGGTAACTATGGTAACTGCATCCTGTCTAACCCCACAAAAGAAGTTGCCTTGTTCTCTCTCTCTCTCTAGACAAACTACGTTGTGATCTTATGAAGAGAATGTAATACAAAGGGGAAGAAAAGCTTCTCCCAGCACCTCCCACCCCCCCACCCCAATCACCACCTTGTAATTCCCCTGGTGGAACAGTCACACATGTGGCTCACCATCTACTTCCTTGCCTGTTACATCAGCAGCTGCCACTGGCAGGAGCTGCTCTTAGTGGAGGAGCCATGGACAAGCAGTGAATCCAGCGGAATGGAGTGAGCTTATGTTAGCCACTACCAGAAGAATTCCAGAAATATTTCGGGGGCATTTTACAGAGGGATAGAGTTCCTGGATTAACTGCTGAGGATAACGAGACCCATACATTTTCTTTGTTATAGTGATTTTGCGAATACAACAGACAGCCTTTTATTTGTTGTTTGTTTTAAGCAATCAAGTCAGTGAAGTATCAGTCCCCACATATCAGAACAATGGAAATAAGAGAAAAAGGAGATGCAGCAGCAACAGAAACAACAGAAAATCATAATGACACCATCAAAAAAGAGATCAAGTTACAAATAAACAGAAATGTTAATGAATTACTAGAAGGGAGTAATGAGTTACTAAATGTCTGTGTCCACCCAAAATTCATGTGTTGGAATCCTAGCACCCAATCTGATGGTGTTAGAAGGTAGGGCCTTTGGGAGGTATATAGGTGATGAGGGTGGAGACTAATGAACTTAGTGCATTAATAATGGAAACCCCACAGAGCTCCCTAGTCCCTACCACCACGTGAGGATACAATGAGCAGTTTGCCACCTGGAAGAGGGACCCCATCCAACCGTGCTGACACCCTGATCTCAGACTTCCGGCCTGAATGTGAGAAACAAATTTCTGTTGTTTATAAGCCACTCAGTCTGTGGCATTTTGTTATAGCAGCATCAAAGGACTAAGACAGGAGGGATTGGAAACTCATATCAGAAACACATTATTTATTGCTTACTCTTTGTACTTATGTTTCAGGCAGCCATATTAAAAATTGTACTGTTTTTATTTTATAGTGTTAATTCATCTATTCTCAAACAGTCCGTCTATCATCTATGTTTGTCAATTGACTTAGAGACAATTTCTAAGTTTGGCTGTAACCATTTCAATTCAGTAGATTCTGTCAGGCCTTTCAGAATGTTTCAGTCCATAATGAGCAGACAAGTTCTTACAGAAAGCTGCTTTGGCTGGCTTATTTCTGCCTGGAGATACCAGCTCTGTAGCAGTAACTGAGAAATAAACGGCTCACTTATGAGTATATAAAGCTGTAATGATCTCGATAGGCTTGTGAGGCTATCACAGTGCTTACGCCTACTCATAGGGGATCAATCCTTTTATAAAGTCAAGACAACCATCGGTCATGGAACTGCCCTGGTTTTGGTGATTAGTATGCACTGAAGGGCTAACCATATGGACAGCATATCAGATGGGGGTATTTTAGGGAAAAGAACCCCAGGTCTGAGAGGAGTGCCCATAAGCTATGGACACCTGACCCTGGGTACAGGTACCTGGTGACCACAACCTTCTATTTACTGATTTGAAGAAACATGATGGGACTTGTGGCCAATCAGAAGAGCTGCTCTGAAACTTTCTCAGCAATAAGCAGAGATATCCAAAAACTGTCTCTTAAGTGCTTAGTGAAGAAACGAATCATAAGCAGCCTTCCTCCTCAAAGAAACATACAAAATAAATCCACCATTCCTGAGAAAGTGGGTCAAATCATTCTGGACCTGCAACTGTGTCCTGGTGCAAAACCAGCATGAACACCCCCCAACGGGGATGCCTTGGGGACCTGACACCATGCCCGGAACATCCTTTGGCCTTGCGGAACTGGTTTGTTTATAGGATGGTTCGGCCATTTCATTACTGACAGCTGCATTGCCAGCAGATCCTGTCAACTGTGGTCGTTTCCCAACTGTTTACGTACATGCTGCAGTGCCTCAGACTTGTTTTTAGTACATCCTTAAAGTGTTTCAGGAGACCACTCACCCTTGGCCTATTTACCCTCTCTCATTTCAGAAGGGAGATGTTTCAGCAAACAAATAGCTTTTGTTATCCTCACTAGCTCTGAGAAATTGAGTAGAGTTTGACCTGTCTTAGATCCAGCTCCCAAATGTGGCTACATTTTAAGTTTTGCTCCTGGTCATCCGGTCTTGACTGTGGATAAAAAGCATCAATAACATGAACAGCATTTAATGGGGGGAAGTGTGTGCCATACATGTCTATGCCCTATAGAAGCAAGGTGTTTCTTCTCCACGTGTTCCACAAACATGACTTATTTTATATTTTCTTTATGTCTTGTCAGTTTAACTTATAAAATGTATGTTTCTCCTTAATCATAATAACTACTATTTATTGATCATATATAACAGATGCTTTTTGCATATTACTTCTTATCCTCAAAACAACCCTGTAATTAAGAAAACTGAGAATTACAAGGTTAAGTAATTGGTCCAAGTGCAGAGTTGGTCAGTGCTAGAGTCAAAATCGGAAACCAAGTTTGCCTGTTCTGATTCTGAGTTCTTTCCACAACATCAAGCTACCTTTCACACTTCCTTTTTTCTCCTTCCTAAGCACTAATTACCTCAAAAGATAACTGTAGAGTAATCAAATGAGAAGGAAGGGAGGAAGGGAGGAAGGCTAGAAAGGAAGGAAGGGAGGGAAGAAGGGAGGAAGGGGAGGTAAAAAGGAGTTAATTAAGAAAAGGAAATAGACATTACTCAAGTGATTTCAAGTACGTTTGAAGGAACTATTTGAGGTTACATATTCCTTTGTATTATGGATGGTAAGGGAAAGATTAAATAAACCCCACTTCAATTCGGGAGAATAAAATACATGCTTAAAGAAGCTCTTTCCATCCATAACAACTTTATGATTCCATTATTCAGGTCATTTTATTTTCAATCTGCTGGCTCGCTCATAAGGGTTCATAGCTATGAATTTTATTTCAGTACAACCAAAGAGAAAGAGACAATTTAATCCATCTGGATTTTTATTTCAGAAAAGGGATATATATCTGTGCATCAAATAATCAAATAAGGGGGATAAGTCTACTATATTTTCACTTAATGAGTCACCATGTGATGCATGCATTTTTCTCTAACGCATATTAGATATCATTTTAAAAATGTTAACGCAACTCCATCCTTAAAAATCTGCTAATTTACCATTAAGAAGTTGGCACCAGACACCATTTCTGCAGAATAGGTTTTCAAAATACAAACTGAAGAGCAAGACAACTTTTAACAATTTATCTATGGTTTGGTCACTTATCAGTGCATGAAAGAAAAAAAAAAACAAATACCGTTTTTTGGCCTTGAGAATTAGTAGAAAAAAATTCACTGCAAAGCAAAGCTAAGCAGTGATAAAGTACTTAATTTATACTGTCACCTGTTGGATTAATAAGTAAGCAGAGGATATAATGTGTATGCAGGGTATTATTGGAAAATTCTCTACCTACCCAATTAATCCATTATTATAGATAAGGATGGGTTTTAATAGGTTTTAAATAATGCAATAGGGTAGATACAGAGAGAATTCAAAAATAGATGAAAACATGACCTACTAATTGAGATATCCCTGTTTTGATATAATTGCTTGGTAAATTATGCCAAGACTAGGTAATATGTTTCTACTGTTAATAATTATAGTTAAATGAAAAAAAGAATAAATTTGTAGTATACCATGTTTCCCCGAAAATAAGACCAAGTCATATATTGTTTGCTCCAAAAGATGCATTAGGGCTTATGTTCAGGGAATGTCATCCTGAAAAATCATGCTAGTGCTCATTTTCTGATTAGGTCTTGTTTTCGGGGAAGCGTGGTACACGCATTAATAAGTTTGTGATTTTTCTTTATGAACATCAATATAATTAACGTTATTGCATTTCATGTACAATAGATATTCAAGATGATAATTTCATGCAACAACAACTATGTTGGAGTAATACTATTAAATTATATTTTAAATGGGAGCACGATTTTGCTTTCAGCAGTGTAAAGAACACAGAGTTTGACAAACACAATTTTATTAGGGAAAAAAATAATTATTGCTAATTAGAAGGTACTAAGATAAAACAAAAAGTCATTCAAAATTGAGGCACTTTGGAATTTAAGTACTAAAATTTAGTCTGTAAAACTGTAGCTATCATAGTGAGAATGTTATCTTATAAGTGACAGTTCCTACAGTACTCTTACAAATGAAGTCATGTGGAATATTTATATGAATAATTTTAGGTCCTTTCTTAATTTTTATTAAAATACTCATAAAATCATTGGAGAAAAGCAAATTTAACTGTTTTATTTACATTTCTCATTTTTCATTAGAAAAGCACCATGTGAATTGCTTTAGCCAGTCATTTTCTTTCAAGTTCGAAAAGACAAAGAATATATTTAACAGGTTTATAACTCTTGGGAGATTCTGGATGATTTTCAATATCCCCTATCCAAATACTCAGTTCTAAAAAATGTGCAATCAGAGCCCTTGTGCTTTGAATATACACTAGGGTAAATGAAAAGAGTTTTCTATATATTTAAGCAAAATGCCTAGACCTTTACTGTCTTGGATGCATAAAAAAGATAACTATTGAAAACAAACAAACAAACAGATATAATTGGTTTTGTGAATTTTTGAAATTTAGAGAACTAGTTCAGAAACAAGTAATCCTGATTTAATTATTTTCTAATTTGTCAGTAGATAAAACATCTGTATAATAGATAAAACGCTGTATGATGACTAAATTTCAGAAGCCAGGGCAGAAGTTTCAATGCTGCTCAAGTTTGCCAAGGAACTAAGTTTTGAATAATTACCATGTCCAGGGAGTGGCATCTGTGCAAATTATTATTTGGCACAGAACATTTCTAAGCTTACGTGTCACATCATGGCCATGGATGATGACAAGATCCATGGGAAGAAAACCAAAAGATTTCTGGAGTTCCTCTGAAGTGCTTTTCCAACCATAGCTATAACTTTGAGAAAATGCTGGGTGGATACAGCACATCTCAGTGATAACTGTAGAGTCATTTCTGATTTCCTTCATCTAACTTTCTGCAGTGCCAATGCATGACCCATCATCAGGCTGTTAGAGTCTTCATCCCGGTCAGCCTTTGCATGGCTGTACCAGTTGTCTGAGTGCATGTTTAAGGAGATATGCTTTCGGATCATTGTAAAATGGATTTTGTCTTAGTCACAATATTAAATGTTTATATAAGATAATGCTTCTTATAAATGACTATGAACCTATAAGTAAATACACCAATGCTACTGGTTTTTTAAACATTAAGCAATGGATATTATAAAAGCATAGTAACAGTGTAATGCTTGAAGCCTTAAGATATTGTCTATTGAGATGTGTATGCATATAAGATATGTTAGTGTTTTAGTAAAATTGCAGAAACTAGTAATACTGGTTAAATTGTTGACTGATTCATCAATAGATAATCATCGAAACCATAAATTAAGAATATTTAAGTTAATAAATAAATTATTTATAATTATTGGCATTGAAAGCACTCTTCTTTTTGTTTTTGTATAAAACAAATATATGATTTGTTTTCTTTAATTAAAATTTAGAATTTCAAAGCCAAGTTTTTCCTTACTATTGTTAACAACGGGCTAATATTATTCCCATTGTTAGGAGATAATTACACATTTCTCAACAAAAGCACATATTCTCTCTTTTATTGAAGGTATCAGATATATGTTTATGTTTATATTGCTATTTTATAAATATATTACTTTTCAAAAAACTTAAAGCTGAGTCCTTTATTAAAATTAATTATTTATTATTAATATCTAATTATTAATTATATTATTAATAAGTCTAATATTATTACATATTCTTATATTTAAACTTGAGTGAAAGAAACATACAAGGCTTTTTAAAAATTTGGCATGGTTTTTCAGCCAGAAGAAAGGAATGCAATCTTACCATTTGAGATAACATGGATGGATCTGGAGAGTATTATGCTAAGTGAAATAAGTCAGACAGAGAAAGACAAATACTATATAATCTCACTTATATATGGAATCTAAAGAGCAAAATAAATGAACAAATAAAACAGAAACAGACTCATAAATACAGAGAACAACTGATGGTTGTCTGATGGGTAGGGTGTTGGAGGGCTGGGTGATAAAGGTAAAGGAATTATTAGGTTGATGCAAAAGTAATTTCACTTTAAAAGGTTAATAATTGCAAAACCACAATTACTTTTGCACCAACCTAATAAAAAGTACAAATTGGTAGTTATAAAATAGTCATGGGGATATAAAGTACAGCATAGGGAATATAGTCAATAATATTGTAATAACTATGTATAGTGTCAGATGGGTACTGGACTGCTCGGACGAATCACTTCCTAAATTATGTGGATGTTTGATCACCGTGCTGTACCCCTGATGCTAACAAAATAATATTGGATGTCAACTGTAATTGAAAAACAGATTAGCAGGGTTTTGATCAGGGTTATGTAATTGTCTCTACAGAGGAAATTATTTTAGGATACATTATTTTAGGAAATAATTTAGGAAAATTACTTTGAGAACTACTTAAAAAAATCAGGCAAATGCCCATCCATATTAGAAATACCAGCTTATTCAAAATTTGCATTTGCTAAATATGCATATGTATTGTAAATAATTATGAAGAGAGTAAAGGGCATACATTAGGAATACATTTATAGGAGCCTCAGATTTAGCTTCTGACTTGGAAACTTCACAGGACTTATTCTCTACCTCATTGGCAATTAGTTGCTAAGAAATGGTTAACTGGTTTTTTGTTTCTTTGTTTGTTTTTTATCATCATCACTAAATATTTGCATGACATTGGAGAACAATTTGTTTGATCTAAGTGGACCTCATTTTCTAACTCTGCCCCAAGAAAGTTAGACTAGATCCATCTCTAAGTTGTTTTACTGAAATATTGACTGCTAAAACTATGATATTGATATAAATGGAAATTTGTATTAATTTCAAATAACGGAGGGGCAGTTGTATAGTTTGGGCCAGGATATGTGAAACAGGAAATAAGGAATGTTTTATAATGTGTGCGTGTTTGCGTGTGTGTGTGTGTGTGTGTGTGTGTGTGTTGTTACTGTTGTTTTTGGCATCAAACTCACTATGAGAACAGTTGTTTGCTCAAGATAATTTGATTGACAGGGAATTGAAATTTTCCATTTCTAGCTTCAATCTCTGTCTTGTTTTTTTTAGTTTCTTCATTTTATATTAAAGATTATGGAAAAATGAAGTAAATTTTAGTGGTCTTTGAATTGTTTTCCTTAACTGTGATTACATCTACTACACTTTTATTATAACTTTAAAGCTTTCTTGAATGAGAAATAGAAGAGAAGTAACAATTTCCATTGTGATATTTCCAGGACCCAGATGTACATGGAGGATCTGTACAGGGACAAGACCCAGATCTATATTGGGTGGCGGTATCTGTACAAAAACAGCATCCAGATTTACATGAAGGGTCTGCATGGGGACAGGACCCAGGTCTGTAATGGGGAGAAATTGAAATAAACATGGAAATATCACAATGGAAATATCACATTCATAAAACATGTTAGGACTTCAATAGACCCACTCGGCAAACAAAAACAGCCTCACTGATTAAGGAGGAATACCTGAGCAGGTAAGAGAAGATTAAAGGCAGATTCAAGAGGACATGCTTTGGAATGAATGGGTGGATTGATACACAGACAGAAAATGAGACAGTGTCCTTGTTTAAGATTACTTTGATAAAGAGAGCTGGAATGAGTTCCTTTTCAAGTGTTATTTCTTTCTTTTTTGTTTCTTTTTTTCTGCTTAGATATGTTTACAGAAAACTTGGAAAATGCAGACAGAAAGGCAATACATTTATGAAGTTAGAATTGATTTGTGTGGACTTGGGAGTATGAAATTAGCATTTTGTGCAGAAGTACTGAGTAGATTAAAAGGCAAATGTAATGCATATTTGAACTGATTTAAAAATTTGTTTTATATAACGTGTTATGATCCTAACATATTTTTCATGTGTAAGTTTTGAATGACTTTATATCCTCAAGGTAATACAATACTAAATGGTGCTATCTATTCCAAGTGGTAATTATACTTCAGTTAGTATTTATTGTGATACTGAAGACTGATTTTTTTTAGTTATTTCACTATTAGAATGCATTCATGTTTAAGGATCTTCTTTTATTTAAATATATTATTTTTTTCATTTAATAGAATTTTTGCTAATAATTATAAACTTAAAGTATGCCAGGCCTCTTAATCCCCATTTTGCAGATGAGGAAATTAAAGATCTGAGAGGTGCCCAGGGACTCACAGTGGGCAGGTGACAGAGCAAAACGTGCTCCCAAACATATGGTAAGAGAGATCATGGCTTTATCTTTATCCGTGGTATCTGCTGTTGCATCTCACATTATACTGCTATTTGTAAGAAATTAGAATCATAATATTGCAGAACTACAATGCTGAATTTAAGAATTTAAGATAAATTTTGCAAGATATTTTTCTTTAATCATAAACCAGAAATTTTCAAAAGCCATATTTAAATGTTTCATTTTAATACTGCACGCTGTATAGTCTTTTTGTAACATAATATCAAAATCTAGCATACAAAAATAGAGAAAATAGATTTCTTATGTTAATATACTTTTGTAGTTGAGGTTGGAAATATTCATGGTAAGAGCATTTTGATATTGTGATTAACTATCAAATGGAAGCTTTCTGTTTTGTTTTTTCTTTTATTGTCCTTTCGCAGACATATTTTTCCCTTGAAAAAGCTAATTGCCTATCTGTGGAGGGCAGAATGTTTTCACTCAGCCCTTGAATTCTGACACTAATGTTGTTGCAACAATTAAATGTACAACCCAAAATGCCAAATTATTATATTGCATTTCCCCTCTTAAGTTATTGTCAAGAGTTGTTATTTCCCTTTTTGAAAAATAACTGATCATTTGTCCTTCAAATGCATGGCACAACACTTTGTGTCTTGATATTTTAATATGCAAAAGTAAACATTTTTGTTAGCTTTCATTGGATTACAGAAATGTCTAAAGAGACACTTGAAATTCCCTGATGGCATAATTTCCATTAATGAGAGTCTTGTAAAATGAAATTGAACATTTCTGGATATATTTTTACAATTTATCTATAAAAATATCACTGGGTTAAAATATAATCCCATCACATAATTTTTTTAAAGTGTCTAGTTAATCTTTCGACACCTCCCACCATTGGTGGATCACTAGCAGTGTTAACTGCTATGATTACCTATATTCTTGAATGTAAATTTATTACTGTGTTTCCCCAAAAATTAAACCCAGCTGGACAATCAGCTCTAATGAGTCTTTTGGAGCAAAAATTAATATAAGACCCAGTGTTATTTTACTATATTATAAGCTGGGTCAATATAATACCATATCATATCATATCATAACATATCATATATACCAGGTCTTATATTAATTTTTGTTCCAAAAGACACATTAGAGCTGATTGTCTGGCTAGGTCTTATTTTTGGGGAAACAGGGTCACTTTTGTCCTTTTGGGGAACATTTACACAATATAAAATTTGGTTAATTACTAATTATCTTTTTCTTCATGGGACAAGCAAGGGCTAATAATTGGGCTTTCCTTTAGCATCAATGGACTCATGATTTTCAAATCAAAATTAGGGTTTCTAAGTTTCTTGACTTGTGTGTTCTTCAATGTTGGAAACCAAATCATTCTTTACCTTTCTCTAAATTATACCATTGTAAAGCAGAATTTTCACCATTTCTTGTTGTGCTTCAGCACTAATAAATGTTAGTCAGTATTGCCAGATACTAGCCAATATTAAAAGAATAGCAGTGGTAACAAATAATATTATTGAGCTCTTAATATATGCCAGGCAATATTCCAAATTGCATTACTATCTTATTAATTTTCTCTACAACCATGTGGTTGAAGTTAAGTCACTTTATCAAGGTGATGTGACTAGTAGTAAATAGAGGAACCGAGCTTAACACCCGTGCAGTCTATCTTCAGAGCCCCCATTTTTCACTGTAGCATCTCAATGATTTAGCCTGAGAATGTGACTGCATTTTCTGTATTATAAATTTAAAAACTTCATAAGAGGCAAATTAAACCTTAGCTGATATTTAACCTTATTATCAAAAGCTTACCTAGTCCTTATTATGCTGACACCAGTCTCCTAACATAAATAGTTCTGACCTTATAAGGTCTGAATATTTCATTGTAATATGACATTTCAGATTCCTGGGAATAATTGCTGTGCTATTTTATTTTAATTGCCATGCATAACATACAGTGGAACGGGGAATTCTCCTTCCATCAAACACGAACTATCAGACACACCTTTCACAATGAATCTTGGAATTTTAAATATTTGGTTCTGTTTTATTTATTTGATCATTGATGGTACTCACTGTTTATGTTAGTACAGATTAGGTTGACTTCAGAGTGAGATCATCCTCCACATTATTATAATTTCAATTTATGTATTGTGGGAAAATGTAGGGGATGCATGTGAAACTAGCTTTAATGTCTTTTTAGACATTCCATAATGTGGCAGAGCACTCTAAAAATGACATTAAACATGGCCGTGAGAAGTACACTTCAATCCCCCGAACAGTATTGCAAAAGGCTGTCGCTGTCTATAAAAGCCTCCAGTTATTCATTGGCAGCGCTTCAGAACTGTGTCCCCATTTGAGTGGAACTCTTTACTGCCTGTATTGCTATCATACTGAGAACTTATGGACTGTTGCAGGAAACATTGTAACTTTCTTTAGTGTTCTCTTGGTCTTACCCAAGTTTCTTGCCTTTTGCTGGCTATAAATTGCACTTGGCAGCTCTATACTGTGCATGGCCAGTTACGTGATAGTATTAGAAAAAATAGATTACACATGTTAATGAAACTTTAGTGATTATACTATAACTCCCAAGGTGCTAACTCAAGGCGTTAGGCATTGTAATGTATTCAGAGATTCCTATGGTTTATTCAGATTTCTATATTGTGTGATGACATGAATTTAGAGTAAATTGGAAGGTCGTGAAATTAGAACAGGGGCTCTCTCTTTTCCTTAGAAAAATGAGCGACCAAGTATAATACCTCACAATTATCTATAAACATGAAAAGTTACTTGAAATTTGGAAACTTCATTATAGTGATGGTGTCACCATTTGGGGAAGGAAAATGCCTATCAAAATCAGGAACTCTAATACTGTTTATGAAAATAAGGTAAATGGTCCCACCGTGGGTAACTTACTCGGGGTATGATGTTCCTCTCCCGCTCAGAAGCCTGCGTCATCCAGAACAGCATGTAAAACTATCCAGAAAGAAGAGCCCAAGATAGAACAGCAGTTCTCAACCTGACTGCATTTATCAGGATCAACGTGGGAGCTTGTTTAGAAACACATATTCACGGATACCACTTCAGATATGCTGGATCTGAACTTGAGGCTTAGTGTTTAGGGCATCAACATGTGAAATCAGGGTCAGGTTTGGGGGGGGTGGATATTCGGCCCATAACACCCATTGAATACCTTACTCAACTTCTATTCCAATAGCCTTTCTAAAGCAAAGGATGAGTCTTGCTAACTCTCTGTCTGAAACATTTGCTGTGTCTGTCTTGTCTTCTGGAGAGATCCACACTACTTTGTGTAGCATACATGACCTGACCCTGGTCTCACCTCTTTTAATAAATTAATTGAGACTGACTAGATGATGTACTGAGAAGGATTGTTAGATTATAAGGAAGTTCATGAGAAGAGATGTTGCTATATGCTGACTGTTTATGTCCCTCCAGAATTCTTATGTTGAAGTCTGATCCCCAATGTGAGGGTATTTACAGATGAGGCATTTGGGAGGTGTTTAGATCATAAGGATGGAGCCCTCGTGAATGAGATAAGTGCTCTTATGAAAGCGACCCCAGAGAGTTCCCTCGTCCCTTCCACCCTGTGAGGACACAGTGAGAAAATAGCCATCTATGAACCGTGCTTCTCTCCAGTTGTCGAATCTGCAATATGCCCTGATCTTGGACTTCCCAGACTCTAGAACTGTGAAAAATAAGTGTTTGTTATTGAAATCATGCAGTCTATGGCATTTTTGTCACAGCAGTCTGAATGGACTCAGACCAGTCCTGTGGCCTTGACAAAATCTGCCATAGCATCAGTAGGCAGGAGTGAACCATACTGCACACAGCAAATTTGCTAACCCTGATCTGGCCTCTACCTGATGGTCCAAGCTCTTCCTTACCACTCCCTATTGCTGTGACCCTGATAGGTACTTGAACAACCTCTGTATGTCTCTTATTTTTCCTTGCTTTAGCAAATATTATTTCCTTGTCAGGGAGTGCCTTTTTATCCTCTTCCTCCTCCTTTTCCTTCGCCTGGCTAATTCCTTCTCACTTTCAAACTTCAACTCACATTTCACCTTTTCCAAGTAGCTTTCCTGATTTCTTTTTCTCCACTGTGGCATCTTTTATGTGCAGGAATTAGGACCTATCTCAGTAAGTATTAGCACGCATTAAAACTGTTAGCTCATTTTTTCTCTATCTTCAAAAATGACTTGGCGTTGTTTTATTAAAGCAAAATATTTTACACTTAATAGAAACCCTATGTATTTGGTGAGTGACTAGCTTGAACTATCTCTGACATATGATGTGTGGTTACATGGTCACATTCACACATTGTCTTCTATAACAAGAAAAGGACCAATCAGAGTCAGTAAGAGAGAACCTAAAAATGCCACTGTCCACCTAAATACTTCTGCTAACTACCATTAGGCTAAAATATCCTGCATGTATTAGTGGTAAGGGGATAAGATCATTCACTTGATATTAACTCCCTGTGTACCCAAGATTACAGAAGTAGCTAAATCCCTGCTATTAATCCTAAATTAGAATATAAATTCAGTAAATTATTTGAGTTCTATAATGAACCTCTTTGGCTCCATAGCCAACATCAATAGCTGGGGTTATATGGAAACATTTAGAATAGTTTTTAGCATAATGTAAAAAAAAAACAAAAAACACAACAACAGTTATGTATAGACCTGAGTTGAATTTGAGCATAAAAGCACATTCAACATGCTATTGCATTCATATTCCTATTTTATACAAGAATTACAAACCTGAACAAGACAAGACTCTGATAGTAATAATTGCCTTCAGATAGGTATTAATACCTAGCAAAATTCTTAGCTGTTACTGTTGAAATTTGTAATGGCAAACTAAAGCTGCTTGAAAGCTGTGGGCAAAGTCAAGAATGAGTCTTCCATTCTCATTGATAAGTGGGATTCATCCTTAATGAAAATGTTAACTTTTAATGTATTTAACTGGAATTCATTCTCTAAAGCACTAAGTATAGATAACTAGTGATGTCATGCTACCTGTCATCATTTTGCTGTTAAACACATGGCACTTAGGTCTTGCGTTTATGTATAGACTAGACCCTACCTAACATTTTCTCACTTGAAAGCTTATAACTCTAGCACAGCAATTATTCGTAGGTTACTTCCTACCAAGGAGCATTTGTGTTTTTCACGAGCAAGACACCTCTGTCTGAGTTAAACAGGCCTGTTCTGTCCTGAACAGTGGTTTTCACTGTCTTTGCTGAGGAGCTGGGCAAAAAATGTCTAAGAACAGGTTTTCACTTTTTTCCCCTTGTAGGTTAGTCCTTGTGGGCCTTCCAGTATTGATGATTTTTCACCAGCTGTGCTACTTTCCTATTACATGTTTGAGAAAAGCACAGTGTTTTAGTGTGTGTTTACTTCTTAGCTGAGTCTTCTTAATGTTTCTGAGAAAAGAGGGAACTACGATTGGGAAATACATTTCCTTACTTCATATGTTGAAAGCAGTGACATGACTTGTACTATGTCTAATCGCACACATTTTCAGTATATCGATGCTTTACACTTCAGTGGTGCAGAAAATAATGGGAAGCTGTTTCTCCTGATTAATATCATCACCTATTAACAACAGCTAATTAACTTCCAGGTGAAGCATTGCATCGGAATTATATGATCTTTGAATAAATTTTACTGTGATAAAAAGGACTTGTGTGGTAACCTGGTTTTGCTTTAATCTTTATTAGTAATTAATTCACTTACAGAAATATGCTGCTTATTTATAGAACCTGTTTCGATAGGATTTTCCCAAGTACATCAGTAAGATAATGTGTTCTTTGTCATAAAAGCCTATAGCATAATATTTTCAGTCATCTGCTGGAATAATCTAGAAAAGAATATATGTGTTTTATAGCAGAGAAATAATACTTTTTATTATTTAAAATACTAATAATTTTAATGAGACTTCCTACAATTATTAGCCTATTACGTATGTAAATATTATACTGACAAGAAGAATCTGTATGGCTGTGTGAATATGGGGAAGAAAAGAAAACAAAGAAATATATGTTCATGAAATAAATGATTAGCCTGAAATGTCAGACATTTAAAGAGAGTTGGACTCAATTCTAAAAGAGTTAAGAAAGATACGAGCACCCTTAAGAAAAGAGAAGTCCCCCAATCCGTTTTCTAACATTTCCCAAATTGCACCCTCATCAGCTTCTGGTTGATAACATTACAAGTATTTTCATTAAAAGCAAACTGGACTTAGAGCAGTGATTGTGCTATTAACCTATTAACCAAGGATCCCCTTGTATAACTGTATAATGACTAAATTTTAGAAGCCTGGGCAGAAGTTTCAGTGCCTCTTAAGTTTGCCAAGGAGCTAAGTTTTGAATAATTACCATGCACAGGGAGTACCACCTGTGCAGATTGTTGTTTGGCATAGAGCATTTCTTAGCCTGAGTGTTATATGGTCAGGATCTTGAGAGGAGACTCAGAAGATCACTGGAGTTTCTCCGTTGTGCTTTTCTAGCCATAGCTATAACTTTTTTTAAAATTGGGGAATGTTGGGGGACAGTGTGTTTCTCCAGGGCCCATCAGCTCCAACTTGTTGTCCTTCAATCTAGTGGTGGAGGGCGCAGCTCAGCTCCAAGTCTAGTTTTCAATCTTGGTTGCAGGGGCCCACCATCCCATGCATGGATTGAACCGGCAGACTTGTTGTTGAGAGCTCAGGCTCTAACCAACTGAGCCATCTGGTCACCCCTCTGGCAGCTCAGTGATAGCTCGTTGTCTTCAATCTAGTTCTGGAGGGCGCAGCTCACTGGGCCATGTGGGAATTGAACCAGCAACCCTGTTGTTAAGAGCTCGCGCTCTAACCAACTGAAACATCTGGCCACCCCAAACCTTTTTTTTTTTTTTTAATAGCTCACAAAATCAAAATTGTTCTTTCTTCCTTCCTTTCTTTCTTTCTTTCTTTCTTTCTTTCTTTCTTTCTTTCTTTCTTTCTTTCTTTCTTTCTTTCTTTCTTTCTTTCTTTCTTTCTTTCTTTCTTTCATCGTGTGACATGAGTTATTAAAATTACATAGATTTCAAGTGTACATTTATGTAAAATATCATCTGTATATTGCATTGTGTGTTTTTTTTTAATGGGGACTTTACTATTTTTTCACAATTTTCTGATCTTTCTTTTCTTAATTAAATTTATCGGGATGACAATAGTAAAATTACATAGGTTTCAACTGCACAATTCTACAATATATCATCTCTATATCACATTGTGTACTCACCATCCAGAATCTTCTTTTTCCATCACCATATTTTTGACTCCCTTTACCCTCTTCAACCATCCCCTTACCCTGTGGTAACTACTAAATTGTTGTCTGAGTTTTTCTTTCTTTATTTGTCTTGTTCCTTTGTTGCTTTCAGTTTTATATCCCACATATAAGTGAAGTCATATGGTTCTTGGCTTTTTCTGTCTGACTTATTTCGCTTAGCATAATAATCTCAAGATCCATCCAGATTGTCACAAATGGCACTATTTCATCTTTCCCTATGGCCAAGTAGTATTCTATTGTGTATATATTCCAATCTTCTTTATCCAATCATCTATCAAAAAACACTTTGGTTGTTTCCATGTCTTGGCCACTCTAAATAATAATGCAATGAATATTGGAGCACATATATCTTCTTTACGGATAAATCTTTTCCGAATATTTTGGATATATACCCAGGAAAGAGATGGCTGGGTCATATGGTAATTCTATTCTTAATTTTTTGAGGAATCTCCATACTGTTTTTCATAGTGGCTGCACCAATCTGCATTCCCACCAACAGCGTATGGGTTCTTTTTTCTTCACAGCCTCTCCAACACTTATTATTTGTCTTGTTGCTGATAGCCATTCTAACAGGTGTGAGATGATATTTTCATTGTGGTTTTGATTTACATTTCCCTAATAACTATAGCTATAACTTTGAGAAAATATGGGGAGGATACAGAGCCTCTTATTTATAATTTTAAGAGAGTCAGTTCTAATTTCCTCCATGTAACTTTCTGTGGTGCCAACACGTGACCCATCACGAGCCTCGTACAGGAGCTTTCACTCCAGGCTCTCTCATATGGTTGTGCCAGTTGTCTAAGTGCCTGTTTAAGGAGAAATGCTCCTTGATAATTGTAAAATTGATTTGGTTTTAATCAGAATCTTGAATATTTACATAAATTAACACTTCTCAGAAATGACCACTGGAATAAAAGTAAATCAATAAATGCTGCTGTCTGCTTTTGGAACAGGAGGTGCAGGTTTTCCCTTAAGGTTATTTCTTGCTCTGAATCCCACTAAATTTTCAGTTTATGCTCTAATGTTACACACTAAGTACAGCGTTCTGTTTGTTTTTTTTGTTTGTTTGTTTGGTTGGTTGGTTGGTCGGTTTATTTATTTATTTATTTTTTTCCGTGCATTGTGCTTATTGCCACTGCTTTGATGCTTTTACTTTGTAAAGTACCAAAATACACGATTGTGTGTGGAGCAAGCATTTGACTGAGTGTTTTGGAACTGGGAGGAGAGGGCACTGGCATCAGCATACGACAAACGAAACAGCTTCAAATGAAAATGTAGACAACTATTTTATAAATAGTACCTTAGGCGTTCTACCTCCAGGAAGTTTTCACCAGCTATCCCTCTATATGGAAGGAACCCACTACCACATTATGATATTTCACTCATCCCTGTGTTACTCAGCCCCCAACTCTCTTTTCTGTAGTTGTGCATCTAGAATTCCAGATTCCTACTTAATGGGCCTGGTGGTTTTTTTCCACCAAACACAGGGTATGAAAATAATGAAACTCTATTTATCTTCATTTCTCTCCCTTTCTCTATTTCTGCTTAACTAAGAAATACCCACTCTTGCTGATGACAGAAATGTAATCTTGACAATTGAGGATAATGAGATTATTTCTGGGTTGACACACGATCAGTACAGGGTTTTCTGCAGTCAATTCAAGATTGTCATATGATCTATGCTTCCTCAGTGGACAGGATCCCTAAGGCCCCTTCTGCTCTGTGGACTCTGCTTAGCCATCTTCAAACTCCTCTTGGGGCACAGAAAGCGCATCTCTTCTTTCTTATACCTTATTAAGACACTGATATAAGTTCCCTTGGGTCCATTCCTCTATGAAGCTTCCTCAGTTATCACTGAAGTACCACCTGAACACCATTTTGGTTATGTATTTCTTACTCGTTTTGTATCTCTCAAGTTAACATTCCAAAATCAGGCTATATACCCTCTGCACTGGGAATTCCCTAAACTTCACAGGAATTACCATTGCCCTGGCCACTCCCTTGGGAAAAAATCCAGGGAAGTTCCACTCTCCTATCTAATGTGTAGAGCACAAACTCTGTGCCCTGAGTTCACAGTGAATATCCATGCTGTTAGAGTCCATTGAAAGAGCATTTTTTTTCTTAAAATCCAATGAAATAACAAAAAATATTTTTGAAACTCTAAGTGGAGCACCTACTAATTTTTCTAACTTTTATAATCACCCCCTTTCCAATGTCATTGATACAATTAGTGGAGGGTCACATAACAACTTTGCATATCCAGGAATAAGTGAAGATTAAAAATGTATCTCTTAATAGTCCAAACATATTTTCTTCTACATTTCTTAAGAAAAAAATAGTTATACTTTAGTTATCTCTCTACCTTAGCCCACAGTGTATTGTTTTCACAGTGAAATGTTTCTATTTAGATGTTTTAACATATACAGTAATTGTTTCTGTGTAATTCTATAACCAACTATTATAATGACATCTTTTTGTTTTGTTTTGTTATGCTGTATTACAAATGTTAATTTTTAAAAAAACATAGATTCATCAGCTATATGAAAACTATAAGATGATTTGAAATGCAATCAGTTCTACCTCTGATAGTAACAAGTAAAATAGTATAATAAATAGAATGCTATTCTTGATCTAAATTTTGGCTAATAATGAACCTTATCATATAGGGAAAATCAAACTTCTCAAGATGGCTTGTGTAAATATAAGTTTCCACAGGACTTCCTAGGAAACGCCATAGACATAGAAGGTGTCAGTTTTATGTGATTACTATTGACTCTAGAAAGCGTGTTATGTCATATATCTTGGGAAATGTGGGTGACTTTGTTAGCAAGTCTGTCCTTTATTCTAAGAATTTTTAGAGGATAGGATATTTGTTTACTTTAAAGTTAACATATGGTTGATTTTTATTGATATTATTAAATGAACTAGTTATATTCTTTAGACCACAGTTTCTGTATTTCCCTAAAGAATGAGATGTTTTCATGTGTGTCCCAAAATAATACATTTAAAATCACAATTTCATACTTAGAAAAATTAATAGTACATATAGAGAAACTCTATCAGGTTATACCATAAGAATTAACATGGTATGTTCAAATAAGAAAAGTGAAATAGAACTGTAGTTATATTCTTAGTGATTATTGTAATTAAATTCACTCTGTGTTTTACTTGTGAATTACTTGACATTGAGATGACAATGAAGAAATTTCTGCTGCTCTGAAAGTTTGGGAGCAAATTCATTTTTCAAAACACTACTGGCAATTTAATATACATATTAATTGATATTTAACTTTATGCAGTGAAATTGTTTCCTGAAAAATTAATTACCTTATCCTCTATTTGGGTTAATTATGAAGCAATACAACTTCAAATTAAAAGTGTAAATGGTTTTGATTTAATTACATTGTGATCATTAATAATGTAAGTAAGTTTCTTCCGCTTAAGATACCCATGATCAAACACTATTTTCCCAAAAGATTATTGGAATATATTTTTTACTGTATTTGGAGAGGGCTGCCTGGGTAAGTGGAAAATAAGAGTATATTAATAAGAAAATTTACCAGTGAGATTCCTACACCAAATAACACACATGAAGTCACCTTATCTTAGGCCATTTTCTGCAGAAGCCCACGGAAAATTTTCATGACCTGTCAATTTAATAATAAAAGTTTAAATCAATGACCCCACATCTGGTTATTTCAGAATTTAATAGTAATTGGGGACTCCACCAAAGACCAAAGCAGCTGAAAGTTTTCATTTATGTTCTTCTATAGTTCTTTGGAAAACAAGGCGTTCTTTATTTGACTTAAAGCTTTATTGTTCTATAAAGTCCTAACCTGAAAATAATTCTATATATTCAGTTAGTAAGTTTAAGCTTTTGTTGGTAGTTCACAGGATGTCTTCAGCTACCTGCCTGTGTTGTATTTCTGATGTCCTGAATGGTGACTGTGAGCCTATCCTTGAATCACTCCTAGATACACGAGCTTGTATCCAAGAGTTGTACACAAGGTAAAAATTCATTTCTGGCAATGAACTGAATAGAATACATTAAACATACCTTCTGCATTCTGAACCGCTTTGTATGTACTTTGAATTGTAATCTGAGGCATTGAGGTGAGTCTCCAATTCTCTGGATACGTTAGCCTCTAGTTGTCTCATAATTTTTTGGCCCTTTTTGCTCTGCCCAATAGCAGAAAATGGCCTAAGATAAGGTGACTTCACGTGTGCTATTTGGGTGTAGGAAAAGGAACAATGCTTTCCGTTTTCCCTTCCTCAGAAAGGTGTGACAATATGCTTTCTCACATATATAGCAGAGCACGTGCCAATGCTACAGTCAGCTTTAGTAAAACTTCATGCTTTCTGGTGATTTGTTCTCTCCATTCCAAGGGAAAACCTAAGGAAAAGCAACCTTGATGCATATTTTTTTTCAACTTTAGTATACTTGATTAGCTGGGAAGTGAGTGGAGAGAGGCAAAATGTAAGAATCTAAATGTACCCATTTCCAGTTCCAAATCCTTCAACAATATTTATCTCATTTATTATATTTGATCATTGGGTGTTTTTCTTCAAATAAGCAGAGCTTGGAACTAAAGAAAGAAGAACAATGATCAGTTTAATAAAAGATCCTGACCTTCTGAAAGGAAAAGGAGACAGTGAATATACTGGCATCAATACATACCATATACAGAAAAAAAGCACAAGTATTCAGAACAGGGATCCAGACACAAATATCCAGAATGTCAAAACTTCTGTG
This sequence comes from Rhinolophus ferrumequinum, assembly GCF_004115265.2. Classification (NCBI taxonomy): domain Eukaryota; kingdom Metazoa; phylum Chordata; class Mammalia; order Chiroptera; family Rhinolophidae; genus Rhinolophus; species Rhinolophus ferrumequinum. Next base: position 70,909,397 of record NC_046287.1, on the reverse strand, counting down.
TCAATAAATATAATAATGCTGGTGAATAAACCCTAAACTCACAATGCTACACTACACTAAAGAGAATGTTGAAAATATAAATACACCCTGCCAAAGGTAATTTGATTTTAGTTCAGTAATTCAGAAGTGACCTGAAAGGGCACTAGATGAATAAGCAAGATCCATCAACTTTATAATATTACATTATTGAAAAGATATTTATTGCCAAAAAAAAAAAATTAAACCTGAATATAATCAAGCATCTAGATCAAATGTCTAACTTTCAGCATGCATAGTGATCAGAAAACCAAGTCACATGATATTACAGGGCTGTGTCCACATTGTCCAGACTAAAGGACACTCCAAAGAGCAAAAAACAGTCAGTTTTCTTACTCAAAAATGGCAGCTAAAAAGAAATAGGGGACAATGAAGCTTAAGAATAAATAGGGGAAAATAGGTTAAAGGAGAATTAACAGGCATGAAAAAGAATCCCTAAATATGAACTTCATTTGTATTTGGCTTAAAACAAACAAATATTTTTAAAAAGCATAAGACAATCAGGGAAATGTGGATACAGACTTGCAATTTGCTTATGCAATGCAGTTTTTGCTCTTTTATGGATGATAATGGAATTGCAATTATGTTTTGTCAAAGTACTACTATTTAGTACTGAAGCAGTTAAAAACAAACAAAACTAAAAATGAAAAATAAATTCTATACTCTCTGGAAATTACTTCAAAACAATTTGAAAGGATTGGAGGTATGGATGAAACTATATTGGCCATAAATTGATAATTATACATGGAGGTCCATTTACACTATTCTCTCTATATATAGAGATGATTGAATTCACCATAATAAAAGGGAAGAAAATAAAGATGTTCTTGAGGCTAATTATTATGAGAGTAGCACTGCCATTATGCTAAATATTCAAATATCACTTCATTCTGGTATATCTTTATAATGTTAGGTACGAATCTGGTATAAGTGTGAATTAACAGAGAGTATTAGTGGAAAAAATCTGAGATAGTAAAAAGGTTGTGGTACTTATTTAATAAAATATAATTTCAAATAGTTGAATTTATAAAGAAGCAGAAGAATATAAGGTATAATTTACAGGGAATATAGTTGGGCTTTATTATAATAAGTAAAATATAGATAAGGTTAAGAGATAGAAAAAACAGGGTTTGATGTCCTCATTTCTACTTGTCTAGTTAGGAAACCAATGAGTCTTCTGAGCCTTGGTGTCCTATTCTGTAAAAATGGTAATAAGCATACTTACCTCAAAGGAGGAAGCGGACATTTAATAATCTGTGAAAGCTCCTAAAACAATAAAATAAGCCCTGGTACTTACGTAACTCTTGCTAAATAGGTCATTAGTATATATTAACTCCTCACAACAACCTTGTGAAGTGAATATTTTTATTATCAGGGTTTACAGATGAGGAAATGAAGGCACAGGGGTTAAATGCATCCTTTAAGGACAAGCAGCTAGTAGACAGCTGAATTGGGATGCAAGCTATGCCATCTGTCTCCAGAATCTGTGCATTTTAATCAGGTATGTGACATATAGCAAATGACACATAGTAGGTGGTTAATAAATGTTTCAAGGATAAGTAGCCATTGTTGCTTTCAGTGATAGGACCTGCAAATAAGTTGTTTTTTATGTTGTACTCATTCGGGTCACCCTCGCTCCAAATTATATCTTGAATTTGAAAAATTAAGATTTAAAGTGTTCTCTGATTTACTTTCTTTTTGACAAACTGTGAAATTAAGCCCTTAAAATGTAACAATCACTGGACTTCACACTGCACATATCAGCTTAGTTTATGCTCACACTAGTCACAGCAGCCAAATTAGGTAGGAAACGTTCTCCCTACTGAACAGATGAGAAAAATGAAGTTAGAAGATGGTGAATAACTTGTCAGATATCACACAGCTTTTAAACGATGGAAACTCTTTTTAAATGAAATGTGGTAGAATTGACTCCAAAGCACCTTGGGATAATTTTATTATTCAAGTATCTCCAGAAGGGATGAGAGACTAGCAATTAATTTGCACATATTGTACTAAAAATGTTAACACTGATATTACACTATACTCTAATTACGATCTTCGGAGAAAGGTGCTATTATCTTGTTTTTCTGTATGGTGAGACTGAGGCTCAATGAAATTAAATTATTTGCTCAAAATCATGCAACCAGTAAATTGTAAAGCAGGTATCTAAACCCAGCTTGGCCTATCTTCAAAGTCCATGCATTTGGCACTACATTAAATATTGGCAGTTTTGCCTATAGTCTTTTGAGACAATAAGCAGCAACCCTAGTGCCTGGCAAAAAATGATTCATTTCAGTCTGATTTGTTTTTTTATGTACTGTCATTCCCTTTTGAAATGCTATATTCTCAAATATAGAATACACTTGATCTGGCTGTTATACTTTGAGGTGGAAAATGCACTACGGTTAGAAGATGTGCTAAGTCTCATTCGCTAGGCTTATAAGTATAGCTTTTTCATTGTCATGCTTGTTTCTCCTATATATTCTAATGCTTATGCTACTCATAGAATTACGAGCTGTATATTGTCTGCAGTAAATTGGAACCTTCAAATTTTTGGAACATATGAACAAAAAACTCACCAGGAGTTGAGTTGGGATAGAAGAAAGTATAAAGGGACATTGTTCCAATCTAGCCTTTAATGCAATGCTTGAATAGTTAGGATAATTTAATGCAAGGGATTATTCCTATAAAGAAATGTGCCCACCCTTTTTCTTGCTTTTTCACATAGGAAGCCTGCAGTTTATTTCAGGAGGCATCAAACTTACCAGGTGCTTCTTTCCTCAGTGAGTCACAGGAGTGGGCCTAAAAGAAATCTTAATTGTGCTCTTTACATTTTGGCAGCATCTTAATACAGATGGAAAGGTACAAATAAAGTTATGAAATATATTCTGATGATAATAAGAAGTATGGAAGATTAAGAAATCAATTAATTTGGGGGATAATTTCTTTGGAGAATATTTGATGGACGGAATGGGATTTGAACTGAGTGGTTAAGGGGTAATTTCAGTAAAGGAGATACGGTGAGATCAGATTAGAAGGGCTTTCAGTGCAAGGTTAAGAGAATGTGCTTTATTCCAAAGCAAATGAGAATCAATAGTAAACTATTGAGCAAGGAAACAATTTTATATAAGCCATATTTAAGTTAAGATTTAGTATGGCAGTCTTATTTTTAGTGAATTGTGTCAAGGAGGGTTTATGAGCAAAGAGAGTGATGTTGTCTCTATCCATATGTCAAGTAATGAGGAATGGTGTGGAGTAGGTGGTTGAATTGAGAAGAAAAATAGACTAAGGAAGAGAATGAATAGAGAATGCATAACTGGATGAAGAAAGAGTGAGTGAGCAAGAGAGATAGAGAAAGAGAGAGAGAGAGAGAGAGAGAGAGAGAGAGAGAGAGAGAGAGGATTTCTATACTGATTAAGGCAAACATAAAGATACTATAATAAAAAACGTAACCATCAAAATATCATGGCACTAAAAAAGGTATGAAAACATTTCTCGTTTTATGTTAATATTCTGAGCTTCCTGGGCTCTTTGATCAATGAGAAGTGATTTCCTTTTTACTCTTTAGTCTGCTTTCCCTACATTATTTTCTGCATCTGCATGATCTAGTCTGGCTCACTTTCCTTAGTAAGGGGGAAAGAGCATGATCAGGCCAAGGAATTTCCTTTTTAGCTAGTGAGGTGGTGTCAACCATAGTCCACAGATAAGAATGCTATCACATGGACATGCCTAGCTGCCAGAAAATCCAAGCCTTGGTGTCTTTGCACTTCTGTGATCTCCATCATTTCACTTCTCTAAATCTTGATATTGTTATTGGTAGATCAGTGGCCACATAGTTTATCATGAGGGGGATGCAGCTGTAAAAATTGCAGTCTCACACGCGCTTCTGTCTTTCCACAATGTTAGACTTTACTAGTATAGAACCATGGATCTAGTCCTGCTGACTCAGTTTACCATGGGCATTAACCAAGGGCTCTGATTAGAGGAGAGCCTCCAACAGTCGAAGTAGAGCGATTTTACACAAGAGGGTCACACAGGTTTGTAAACAACAGGGTTAGGCAAGGTAAACAGAGTCTTAAGCATGAAGGATGAGAGAGTCCGGTGTACAACAAGAGTTCCTTTGGTGGTGGGGTGCGCAGCGTGGGGCGTCAGACCAGGCTGGAGCCATGGTCAGGAGGCCAGGCTTTAAGCGCTCTGTTTGGACTAATATAGATGCGGCTATCAGCTCGTCAGTTGAGGCCTGAGCGATGAGCCATCAGAGAGCTCTGATTTTATGCTTGAGACAGGGTGAGGTGCATCCATCTGCAGCGAAGTGAGGCTCATCTTTAGTCCCACAAAACGGTCCAGATGGTCACACTCCACCCTGCATCTGGAGTTATGTCAGAGTTATCTGGTTAGGGAGGTCACTGGGTATGCCTTTCTGGTGATGCTCTGACATGACTGTCACTTTGTGACTGACAGAACTACCAGAATTATTAGAGTCCATTTTGTGTTCATAATTTAGGCTCTATACAGTAGTACCTAAGATTTTTAAGAGGAATATTTATGGTAATTATTTTAAAGATGACAATGTTTTTAACTATTGTTCAAATATGTTATTACCTGTGGTTAACACATAGTGAGAAAAGCAAAATATGAAACAATAAAATAGTAGAAACTAGAAACAATAAAACTGCTTTTTCAATCACTTTTTTCATTTTAAAGATTATTTGTTATCACCTAGTCAAATCTATCACTACCAATTCATATCCTAATAATCAGTTTAAGAAAACGTATATAAAAAATGTCTTCAGTGCAGAATGTTAGATGATTTCAAAAGCATGGTTCTTAATTTTAGGGGCAGTGCCTTTGATTTAAGTGCACTTCACAAGCATTTTCTAAAATACCGTCTGTGCCTAAAGTTTGCCTCATTCAGTTCTTTTTTTTTTTTTTTTTTTTTTTTTCATATTGATTTTTTTTTTTTTTTTTTTTTTTTTAATTTATTGGGGTGACAATTGTTAGTAGAATTACATAGATTTCAGTTGTGCAATTCTGAATCACATCATCCATAAATCACACTGTGTGTTCACCACCCAGAGACAGCTCCCCTTCCATCCCCGTACATTTGATCCCCCTCACCCTCATCCCCCACCCCCCAACCCCCTTACGCTCTGGTAACCACCAAATTACGTTCCCCAGATTAATTTTCAAACCCCGTGGCCATCCTGTGGTCACCGACTGCCCTCCAATCCCCTCACCCTCCCCCCCACCCCCCACTCCCCCCGCCCATCTAGCAACCCTCAGTTTTTCCTCATTGTCTCCCAGTTTCTGATTAGTTCATTCACTTATTCTTTTCTTTAGAATCCGCAAATAAGTGAGATCATATGGAACTTATCTTTCTCTGTCTGACTTATTTCACTTAACATAATGTTCTCTAGATCCATCCATGTTGTTGCAAATGGTAAGATTTCTTTCTTCCTTATGGCTGCATAATACTCCATTGTATAAATGTACCACAGTTTCTTAATCCAATCATCTACCGATGGGCATTTTGGTTGTTTCCATGTCTTAGCTATTGTGTATAGTGCTGCAATAAACATAGGAGTGCATAGAGATTTTTGAATTGAAATTCTGGATTTCTCCGGATAGATACCTAGGAGTGGAATTACTTTCATTCAGTTCTTTAAGTGAAGTTTTCTTAGGGGAGATAAGGAAGTATCAGTTAAGATTAAAGCAGCATTAAACCTTAGCCAAAGGATATTAAAATGACAAATCTATTTGAAATTCCAAAAGGGATTATGTAAACTTCTTGCATTCCTTTCCCATCTTTGCAATTTTTAATGGCTGCAAATTTTCTGGATCCTGGTTTTGTATTACAGATGCAGACAATTGAGCATAAATACCTTTAAACTGAAATTTAGCAATTCCAACTATTTATCTACTAGAATTCTAGAATTAAGTGTGTGCACGCATGCGTGCGTGCGTGCATGTGTGTGTATTATGGTCATATATATTTACTGTTTTTATGACAAGAATAACCTCTTGTAAAAATGTATTCTCAGTTTTGAGATTACCTGAGACAACACAGTTGTTTATATTCAAGTTAGTGCCTTTTTAGTATATTTATAATTTTGAATATTTTTCCAGTTTTTTATATACGAGTATGTCTTATCTAAGTAAAAAAAGTAAATTCTTTGATGGTAGGAAATGAGTAATCAATTCTTGGTCTCTCTTTGTGTAACGGCAGTAGTAGGTGCTCCAAAAGGCCTTTCTGTATTAAATAAACATATTTAATGACATAAAATGCAGAGGAAACTGAAATTTGAAGACATGCTTCAGCTCTACTGTATGTTAAATATAGGTAGAAAATCCCAGCTAAGGGTATATGGTGATAAAAGCTGGTTTATAAAATTAAATAAAACCCACTTGAAGAGAAGTTTAGAGTAAATGCATATCAAAGGCAAGCAGACGTAATTTATGTGAAATAACTTCTAGAAAATAAAGTAAGATTTTAAAGAAATAGAGAGGGGTCGAGATGGTTTATTAAGAAGCTCATGGAAATAATCTAAAAATAACTGAGAAAGGAAAGCCTCAGCGTTATAAATAGTGTGTCAACACATAGGAGAAAAGCTAGTAGCATGAAATAATACCCAAGTTGTAAAAACAATAAGTAAGAAAATTTGTAATTTCAAAAAAAATAAGTAAATACACACACACACACACACACACACACACACACACACACAATCTTTTCCTGATTTTTAAGGCTGAGAATTAGCTTTTGTTATGCTTACTATTCTGGGGAAAATGTGTTTCCATCATTATAGAGGTTTTTGGTTTTGCAAGTGTGAGGAGAAAATACAAGCCTTAGAGATGACCTCGGTTCACATTTGGGCTTTAACATGATGTGCTGCTTATATATTTCAGGCAAATTTTTTTTCATATCTCCAAGTTTTTATTTTCCTGTATTTTAAAAGTGAATAATAATTTCATTAGCTTTAAATGAGATGACATTTAAGGTACTTTACAATATGCCTGGCACATGATGAATTATCAGTGTTAATTTGTAAGAAAATATCATGATGATGATATGCATGGAAAAAGAAAGATGTTCTAGTTATGGGAAATGATAAAGCAATACTGCTTAAAACTGATGATAAAGTAAATATGCATCAGAATATAAGTAAATAATAATAGTTGGTCAGTACTGGGTGCAGAGATTCCCTCATTATTCATTCAGCAATTGTTCATTTAGCACCTGTTTGTACCAGGCACTCTCTGTGTGCTAGTGACAGAGCAGCTACCATAGCAAGGGGAAGTCCCCATTCTTTAAAGAGATCTGGTGGCCAGATGGGGTCGGGGCTCACCTGTGAAGAAGACCTAACATCTGTCTTCAGTGAGTTATCTAGCAGAACACTCTTCCGTAGGTTTCCGGTCCAGAGTATGTCAGGGACTATTTTTTAGGTGAGTTAATATCCATGAAAAGGGTTACAACAACAACATAAAACACTAAATTTCTTTGAGGGCAAATACATTGCTAGGCTTATGTATTTTCAAATGCCATAATGTGTTTGAAATACATCGTTTACAGAGAAGTAACAACTACAAATGATTTTAGGTAAGACTGAGTTTAAGTTCAGCAATATACTTCACCCAAATTTTAAAGCAAATTATTTTTCAGTACTTAAAACAGTACATATGGCAGGTCAGGTGGTAAACTTGGCCTATCTACACTGCTTTTATTCTTAGCACTCAGAGATCCATACAAATAGAAGCATGGCAAATGCTCTGTAATTCATGAGCTTTAGAATAATACTAACATTTATCTCAAGATTAACACTGGTATGTGATGGTATAAGTTTTTCATATTATTTTGTTGTTTTGGTACTATATTCTATTCAGTTCCCTTCTTTGAATGCTGCAAATATTTTGCTAATTTCCGAGTAGCACTGCTATAAGTAGAAATGTGTTTTCACCTTGTGTGTTGTCAGAAACTTCACAGGTAGAGGTAGACATGTTGCAAGGGTTATAAGAATAAATATCTATAAATATATTTATAAATGCATGGTAGCTTCTGAAACATGCAATATTATAAGTTAAAAATAAGAAACCAAGGATGGTAACAATAATGAAAGGCAGTGATATTATTTCAGAGGGAATGTTACTACATAAAATTTTGTACATCTAGATTTTTTTATTGTGAAACAGAGGCACAAATTAGCACCCCAAATTTCTGGTCAAAACACAGGGTAACAGCGATGTTACAAAAATTATATTGTCGATAAGGTGAAAATACCATTTCCTATGGGGAAGCACAGCATTTTCTGGTTCCAGAAATGGGGGGAAATAGCTCCTGTGGATTATCCCTGAAATACCCATCAGGTTCTATATTAGACAACAAAGGTACTACAAATATTTCTCCAAGCACCTCTCAATATAACCTAAAAGTCCCATGTTAAAATACAATCCAGTGAAAACAATCCTACAGGGGGGAAAAAAAAGAGTCCAAGGGGGCCAACATTCCTCATCGAGGGAAAAATCACTAGCATGGGAGCTTACGTATCCTTCAGGTTATTGTCTATGAATATTTTTTATGCATCCAGACTCAAATTTTCTCTTCAATATGATTTGGTTGACTATTTTTGTCTACTTCCTCTTTAGATGAGGCTGAGATCCTTTGGTATTGTTTTCTTTTTGGGCAGTGTTATGACTACTAGGTTTTGGAGACATAACAGGGAGACAGCCTGATGTCCTTTACCTACTTCAAATGGCTGGGGATTTCAAATGTCCAGTCGCTGGGCCACCTAGAGAGCTGTATCATTCAGTTTCTCTCTCATTTACCTTATTTTTTCAGCCAACTGAATTTGCCAAAAGTAATTTTGTCACCAAGTACTTTGCTAATTGTAGATTTATGGACTACAGGTTACATATAACAGTCTGTGTACTTCATAGAGCGGTTATGAGTATCACCATGATATCATGCATTCAAAGTAGTCTCCACACAGAGCTCAATACAGTGGTTCCCGCATTTGTTTGTACTTTGGAATACCCAGGGAGCTTTGAAAAAGACCAGCTGCATTTTACCACCAGAGATTGTGTTTTAATTAGTCTGGAGTGTTGTTGGTGCTTAGGAAATTTCAAAAGATTTCTAAGTAGTCCAAAAGTGCACAGGAATATGGAAATCACTGACCTAGCACTTAGTAAATGCTCTTCAGGCTAACTATTCCTATTCCCAGATATATTTTTATGAAAGCAATGGTTTTATAGGCTCAACATGCTAATTTAAATATCCCACATGTATATGCAGTATTGCAACACATGACTTTTTTTTTTTTTTTGCATTTCAGTTAAGGTAAATTACAACATACATTTTTTAAAAGTACCATAAAAGTGTACTGTGCAACTTACACAACAATCATATCTTTCTCTATATTGTAATGAAAAAAAAAGCAAATCATGAGTCCAACAATTATGGGCAGTTCAAGAGCTGACTTTGCACAATGTCAACAAGTAAAAAGATGTGCTGAAACATTCAGTAATGGTTTGCAAGTCAGCAAACAGTGATAGCAGCTGCTTTATAGGTGGAGGAAAATTGTACCTCATTTTCACTCTCGGGTAATACATCTGTTTAATTCATTTTCCGTTGTAAATGTGAAAGTGATCATTAGACTTAAAAAAAACCCACAGTCTCTTACACCATGTACATAAGTTATGTAAATTAACTGATTAAAAACATGGATGCACTAGGTTCTCCTAAATAATCAACAAGGCTGCAGCAAGAATAGAATTAAAGAGGTTCAGAATTCAAAGGCAAAATAAGAAGTCTCCTTATTCAATCCTCTCATCTTGCAGAGGAGGAAACCCTTTATCAAAGTATCAGCAACATTTCCAAGGTCAGAAGAAGATCCAGTAGGAGAATATAGTAGAGGTGATTACTCCCATTTGCCAAACTATTGCGCTTTTTGATTATGTATTGCTGACTTCCTGTAAAATGAACTGCGTTGGATGCCAAAGCTTCGAAGTTCAAAACTAGATTCCTTTAAATCAGAGAAGAAAATTAAGGTGCTGTCAAAGCAAAATTATACTGACAAAGTGAAACTTGCAAGAGAGTCGTGAACGTGTATGCACTGGCATGATGGGGTGAGAAGAACACAGACCATCTTTGTTTGATTTATGAAAATTGGCTTTACAAAAAGGAAAAGTAAAGGGTCTCTGGTAGTCTACAACTCCAGCAAGGTACCTGCCAGTTAGGTCTCTAACTGAGACTGAGAGATAGGAGTGCTAACTTCTTTGAGGATTTGCTTTCAAAGGGATGGATCCCAGATCTTTGAGACATATATCCCTAGGTTGTATAACTGACAAGAGGCTTTTTAAAGGATTTATATCTCAAAGGAGCAAAAAAAGAATGGACACTTTTAAAAAAAATAATTAATAAAAAATAGATTTATTTATTTTTTTAAAAAGGAGTGGATTGTATATTTAAGTTTCTGACATCTCTCTATTACCTTGAGTCTTGAAGAAAACATAACTCACTGAAACTGTGGGAAAAGGAAAGCATGGACAGTTACAAGTTTTCTGGAGTAAATGCTCTAAGAAAAGTCAGGCCAATGGCCTTGAGTCAGGAAAAAGCCTATGTAAAGTTTTGTGAAGCTGAGGCAAACGGTAAAGACATTTTGGTCAGAAGAAATGTTCCATTTTAATTCTTGATAATCTCTTATATTTTTTAACTCTGTGTTAGTTCACATTAATTTTCTTACTTGACTTTCACAACCAATTATGAAAATTCAGAAACATAAATGATGCTTATTTAATGGGTATTGAGTATGGAGACACCAGGGTATTAACAATCTTAGTAAGTTTCAAAATTGACAAATAACAGAACCAGGATCTGTTATGGCCACTCTAACGATAATGGCTAAAAGTCTTCAAAATAGCCAAACCTACTGTTGGTAAGTTTGACCATTTAATATACTATTTTGTATATGAGTAAAATATGACTTATCAGCATGTCAGACAAATAAAATCTTAGCACTGATTTACTGCAGTTGCTTAAAACTACTTTAAAAGTATTATCTATATATCTCTAACATATCCAGTATGGTAGCCACAGCCATATGTGGTTACTGAGCATTTGGAAAGTGATTAGTCTGGGTGAGATGTGTTATAAATATTAAATATTTACTGGATTTGGAAGTCTTAGTACGAAACAAAGAATACAAAATATATCATTAACATTTCTTTCTTATTGACTAAATGTTGAAATAGCAATATTTTGGAGATATTGAGCTAAATTAAATATAACATTAAAATTAATTTTGTGTGTTTGTTGTTGTTATCCTACTAGAAAATTTAAAATTCCACATGTGGATCACATTATATTTCTATTGCACAATATTGATTTAGGTAATTAAATAAATATAAAAAATCAAATAAGGTTTGTCATACAAAATTACTTAGAATTTAGATAACAAATTAAGTGATCTTATAAATATTGTGGAAGCTATGACATTGATAATCCATTTAAATGAAAATAACAATTTACATTTGTAGCTAAAGAAGAACTATGACGAGGGTAAAGCTAATTTGAAATGCTTGAATATTTTGAAATCAATTTTTTAATGAAGGATTTTGATGAAATGCTTCCAAAAAATTACACAAATAAAAAGAGACTTCAGGAAAAGGTGGCGGGGTAGCTCAGGTGCACAGTCACACAAAGACTCCGACAAAGAAGGCACTATATCCACAAAACAGCCGCCATAAGTGTCCCTGGGAACATTCATTTTTTTAATGCTGAATGAAAGGTGCTCTGCAATGTCATATGAGAGATGCAACAATGAAAAATACATAGTCCACACTACTTTAAAGTTTTAGATTCTTGTTTCAGACATGGAATTTTAACCAGGACCTTGACAGAAGACTGAAGCATGTGCATGTTAAATAAATTTCTACTCAACACACCAGTCATTTTAACATTTGTTGCACGTAATAGTCTTGTGCCCTAGTAAAGCATGTCTATAAAATTGATAATATTGATTCCATCTTCAACTGACAATCAACTCTATCTTCATTTTATGTCCAAGATGAAATAAAATGAACCAGATTTATCCTGTCACTTGAAACAACAAAAATCATGGACAAATATATGAAACAACAATTTTCAAGTCACTGTACAGAAGGAATGATAATGACTCCTGAGAGATGTAAAACCAGAGTGGTAAGCTTTATGATTAACCCAGCTCAGTTCCTTGAGAGAGTTCCCAAACCATACTGTTGGGCAGAGGGAGTCAAGAGATCTGGTTGAATTGAGGAAGTGAAACTTAGAATTCCACTTTACAGCTCATTCTATGAGGCCTGCAATAACCTGAAGCCAAACACAGAGATATTTGGGGAAAAGAAAACTACAGACCAATATACATCATAGACATAGATCCAGAAACTCTAAACAAATGTTAGCATATAGCATATAAAAAAGATAAGGTTTCAAGACCAAGTAGGATTTATCTCAGAAATGCAAAAGATAAGTTTAGCATTTGTAAATCAATGCAATTTACTACATCGACAAAATGAAGAAGAGTGGACACAATAAACTCATCTCAGAAAAAGTATTTGACAAAATTCGGCCTTCACTGCTGAGAAAAAGTCTCAGTAAACTATAAATAGAAATGAACTTTTTCAAGATGAAAGAGAACAACTATGAAAAACCTGAACTAGCATTATACTTAATAATGAGAGACTTAATGCTTTTCCCATAAAATGAATAACAAAACAAGAATATTTACTGCGGTTACTTCTATTCATTGTTATATCAGAGATGTTAGCCAGTGAAGTAGTGCACACACACACACGCACACACACAAAGACATTAGGAAGGAATGCTTCTTTAAAAGGAAACATTACACTGTCTTTATTTAAAGATGACATAACCATCTAACTGGATACTCAGCTGGAATCTTTAAAAGGCTACCAGAACTAAGAATAGCAAGGTTGCAAGATAAAAGATCAATACAAAATCAACAGTATTTCCATAAGCTAGCAGCAAAAAAGTAGAGATAAAATAATATTAATATCATTTACAAAAGCATTAAATATATACAATATGGTGGCATAAATCTTATAAATGATGTGGCAAACATTGAATAATGTAAAATGTTGCTAAGAGAAATGAAAAATACCCATGAAAACAAACAGATAAATGCTGTGTTAACGCGTGGGAAGATTCAATATATTTAACATACCAGTTTTCCCAAATTGATCTGTAATGTCAATGCAATGCCAATCAACATGTCAACAGACATTTTCAAAGTAAAAAAATGACAAACAAATATTCAGTGTAAGTGGAAATTAACTAAAGTCGAAAAATTACTTTGAAAGAAGAACTACATTGGAGGACTAACTGTACCTTATTTCAAGACATATAAAACTACAATAATCAAGCTTGTGTAGTATTGGCGCAAAAACATGAATGAGAGAGAATAGGTGCATGAATATGTGAACAATTAATTTTCAGCATAGAAACACAGGTAATTCTGTGAAGAAGGTGAACCTGTTCAAGGAATTTTGTTAGAACTGTCAGGTGCTCATATGCAAATAAGTGAATTTCAATCCATACCTCATATCATATAAAGAGTAACTCACAATTTATCATAGACCTAATTGTGAAGTCTAAAACTATAAAACTTCTAAAAGAAAATATAGGGGAAACGACCAAGTCTTTTATATCTTAGGCAATTTTTTTTTTCTTTTTTACACCTAAAGCACAATCTCCATCAAAGAACAAATCAGTAAACTGGATTTCATCAAATTTGAAAAAAATGTTCTCTTTGAAGGACAGTGTTAAGGAGGATGAAAAAACAAGCCAGAGTAGATGAAAATATTTGCAAATTACATAAGCTAAAAGGCTTGTATCAAAATATATAAAAAAAATTTTTAGAACTCTACAACAAAATAAACAGCCCAATTAATGAGCAAATGATTTAAATAGTCATTTTACCAAAGATGTAGGGATAGGAAGCAAGCTCATGAAAAGATGCTCAACATCATTAGTTCTTAGAAAAAAGATGTGTTAAAATTACAATGTGATACCACTACACACCATTTAGAATGGCTAAAATTAAAACGATATTTTCCCAAGAGTCAGAGAGGTTGTAGAAGAACAGAAACTCTCCTATAACAGGGAATGTAAAAGGATACAACCAGTTAGGAATATAGTTTGACAGTTTCTTAAAGTTGAAACATACACCTACCATTTTAGTCCTAAGTATTTAACCAATACATATGAACAGCATATGTCCATATAAAGACTCATACACAAATGGTCATATCAGCTTCATTTATAATAGCCCTAAAGTGGAAATAACTCAGATGTCCATCAACAGGTGAATGAATTAAAACAAAACCAAAAACAAACCATGTTGCATCATACAATGAAATATTACTCAGCAATACAAAAAGAATGAAAAGTGATAGATGCTACAACATAGATGAATCTCAAAATAAATATACTGAGTGAAAGAAGCCAGACCCAAAAAAGTACATTCTGTATGCTTCCATTTACATAAAACTAAAAAATATAAACTAATCTACAGTATCATAAAGTAGATCAGAGGTTGCCTAGAGACGGGGTTGGGAGCTAGTAAGTAGAGAGGGGAACTAAAAAGGGGCAAGATAACATAGTTTTGAGGGATGGATTTGTTCATTATCTATATTGTGATGATAGAGTTACAATTTTGCGTAAATATATCAAGCTTATCATATTACAACTTTAAATGTGTTATTTATGTCAATTACAACACAATAAAGCCTTAAAAAAATATAGAGTAAACGTTTGAGTGTGCAGCTGTGGGACCCAGATAGAGTAGGGTGCCACAAGACAATTATTGCAGTGACCTAGAAATTTCATATGTCATAGACATCCAAATTTGTTAATGTGTCTTAATAGCAAATATACTTTGGAAATTGTGGGAGAAACATATTGGATTTTAAACCACAGATATAATTCAATATTTTTTATTTGAAAAAGAGCAAGAAATATATTAGATGTACGAGTACTGTGTGAATTGGTCACAGTTTCTCAATAGCTTTACATCTTTCTCAGTCTGGTCACATTTGCCAAAAAGTATAGTAGCATAATGATTTAAATGTTCTCACAAGGGATGATGTAGACTGTATGGTTAAAGGAAATATTTTTCTGCACTTCGCAATTCCATCTTTTATTTGCATAGGAAAATGTTATTTGTGAGAAAAACAAAGTCCAAATTAAAAGTCTTCCAGGTCGTTAAATAGTTTATTCAGAACTTCATAAAATTTGAAAGCCTCCGCCTCCAATTTTTATGAACAGTACAGTAAGCACTCATTTGAATTAAATAAATAAATTAAATACACACTCGTACAAGTGAAATCACAAAATGGTTCCTGTGCCAAGATGGCCTCCCCAAATACCACAAATAAGAAGATACTTTCTTCTAGCCATTGGAAATTCATATTAGGAATCATTTTCTCAAGGCAGTCTCCCCCTATCAATGTCATGTCCCTTGACTGTTCCATTTCTGTTTGTGTTTGTGCAGTCATCTGTACAAACATATTCTATAGCACTGAGACCCTACATTTCAATTATGCATTGACTGGTCTATCTTTCCCATTAGAGTTTTAATGTCCTTACAGAATGTAATGTGATAGTTTATGTCATCCTAATCTAGGATCTGCTATATGATAAATATTTAATAAAATGTAACTAAATTGACCATTGGGGAGTATAGCCCTCGCTTATAGCAAATCCTGATAAGTCCCTAATTTTCCACATCCCTCTTTTTCCACTATGTCTGCTGTATAAATCTAAGTTAGTAAGCTTACATAAAATGCTGAGATTCTAAATGTTCCCAGCTGATCTATTCAACTCATTTTAATCAATTTGTCACAAAAATCTGAATAGAGCGACAATTATGCCGTATGCTATATGTTTGATAGTATTAAGATGAAATGCCACGGATTGCTTGAATAAATCAAATGAAAGAGCCATATGGAGTGTAGATTCTGATAGTAATTCAATCACTAAACTAGAGTCACACTTTGATTTTAACCAATCTGATGAAACACCAAAATTGTTACATATTATTCATATGCAATGATACAGCCATACCAGATTGGGTTCAGTAAATTCTAGTTGCATTACATTTTGTACAAGATGGGTATATTGCACTGCCTATTTATTTAATTCAAACAAATGCTTACTGGACACTTTGTATTTAAAAATAATTTCCCGATGGAGAGTTGTATAAAAGGAGTGACTGGCTCTGGAGTGAGACTGCAGATCTCCCGTAGGTTGCTCAGTTATTTGGCTGTGACCTGCAGATTTAGGTACAGATCAGTTTTAATCAACATTTTATTCCAAGTATTTCTTGGGTATTTACTTTGTTTGAATGCTGTTCTAGTGCCTGGAAATACATGGCATATAAAATCAAACACTGTCCCTTTCTTATGAAGATTACAGATATCAATCAAATAATCATATACACTGGGAGGGTAGGGGGGCTGAGTTGTGACAAGTGCCCCAAACAAGAGGTAATCTTACTAGAAGAGGCCATGATAAGGGACTTGATCTACGAGATCTGACAATTAAATTCGCAAACGTGCCGCTGTGCGTTTACATTGGCAGCACTGTACAAACAGCTCGGTAATGTTTCATAACTTTGTATATCAGTGTCTCACAGCTGTGTTCGTGTCGAAGTGTGACGTCCCTTGCTGAGTGGAGTTCATTATTGTTGCTGTGTGTTTTTGTGTGCCATCGCAAGAATATCTGAACTTGAAATAGAAAAACAACAAACATTAAATTTCTTGTTAAACTTGGCAAAAGTGGAAGTGAAATCAGAGACATGTTAGTCCAAGTTTATGGGGATAATGCCGTGAAGAAAATGGCAGTCTACAAATGCATTAAATGGTTTCCTGAGGGAACAGAACATGTCACTGAAGAAGAGAGGTCAGGGCGATCAGTAACAAGCAGAACTGACAAAAACATCGCAAAAATCTATCGAATTGTGCATCAAAAGCATTAGCTGACTGTGAGAAGCATAGCAGACCAACATAGATAGGAACATAGACAGTTAGGAAAATCTTAACTGAAAATCTTGGCATGAGAAAGGTGTGTGCAAAAATGGTCCTGAAAGAGCTCACCGATGAACAAAAGCAAAGGAGAGTCAAAGTTTGCCAAACCTTTTGGAGAAGCAAGATGATGTTCTGGGCCATGTTATCACTGGTGATGAAACATGGATGTACCAACACAACCATGAAACAAAGTGTCAAAATGCACAAAATGCAACTCAGCCAAGTCTCCCCATCAAAATGTCCGGTCAGTCCAAATCAAGAGTCAAAATGATGTTGCTAAACTTTTTTGATATCAGAGGGATTATTCATTATGAATTTGTACCAACTGGACAAACAGTTATCTAAGTTTACTATTTGGAAGTGCTGAAAACGCTATGTGAAAAAGTTAGACAGAAACGACCTGAACTTTTCGCCAACAATTCATGGCTCTTGCATCCTGACAATGCACCAGCTCACATGGCGTTGTCTGTGAGGGAGTTTTTAGCCAGTGAAGAAATAACTGTATTGGAACACCCTCCCTACTCACCTTATCTGGCCCCCAATGACTTCTTTCTTTACCTAAAGATAAAGGAAGTATTGAAAGAAAGACATTTTGATGACATTCAGGACATCAAAAGCAATATGACAACAGCTCTGATGGCCATTCCAGAAAGAGTCCCAAAATTGCTTTGAAGAGTGGACTAGGCATAGGCGTCGGTGCATAGCTTCCCAAAGGGAGGACTTTGAAGATGACCAGTGATATTCAGCAATGAGGTATGTAGCATTTTTTCTATGATGAGTTCCCGAATTTAATTGTTACCCCTCTTATACACTGAGGCTATCAAAGGCTCCTCTGAGAAGTGGATGATTATGCTGCGATAGGAAGAATAAACGTAAATTAACTATAATAAACGTAAATAACTACAATAAATGTAAATAAACGTAAATTAGGAAAAAAGGAGGGAAGAGCATTCCAGGAAAAAGAAACAGGAGGTACACAGGTATGTCAGTAGAGATGATTCTGAGTAAGGGTGATCAAAGGAAGGCCGGCATGTCCGTGGAAATACAACAGGAAGAAAGGGATGATAATAGTAGAAGCCCCTTGTTTCTTTTCATTGTAAAAACAAGGCAAATTTTGACTACAGTGTTGCTGAATTACGGAGAATGGATTGGTTGTGATGAAGAGGAAGCTAATAATCAGGTGTGAGGCCATTGTTATGTAAATGAAGATGGTTGAATTCTGAAATAGCCTGGTGGTAGTAGAGGGGGAGAGAAGAGTGGATTAGAAACAAATTTAGGAGGTCAAGTGGACTGGATAGTGGTTTGGATAAAGAGAGGGTCTTCAAAATTTAGGGCTTGCAGAACTGGATAAATGATGCTTTATTCACTGAGAAATGCTCCTAATGGCCAGTATTTTCTGAGTGGTTGGAGGTGGAAGGGTATAGTGGGTTTGTCTTTAGGTATGTTGAGATTGAGATGGCTTTGTAAATATAAAATTTGATACAAACAGACAGCTAGGTAAGGGAGTCTGGAGCTCACAGGAGGGTTAGAGATAGTTGTGAGCTTTCTTTATTAAGTCATAATTGAAAACAGAGGTGTCGATGAGCTCAACTAAAGAGAAAGTAAAGAATGAGTGAGATAAGATGAAGATGGAAATAGGAAAAAGTTGATGGAAAATGAGAATGCGTGTGCACACCTTGGGCTGGTAGACTGGAGATAGAGCACAGGTTAGGGCTCTGTAACTTTGCACTTGAAACTTGCTGGTGAACCTGTGATGTTGATTAATAATTCTGAATCTCAGATACCATTGGAGACCTGTATTTTAATAGGATCTCCAGGTGATTTGAATGCATACTAAAGTTTGAGAAGTGCTACTGTATAACACTTAGGCTATGGAGTAAATAATTTAAAGTTACTAATTCCACTCCCTACAAGACCATGAGCTAGTAGTTAAAATGAAGGACTGACTTTAAACTTCATATTCCTGGAGTTAAGCACAGTGCCTGATGTATATTAAATTCTTAATACTTGTATAGTGAATACATAAATACAAAAATGGGGAGAATGGAAAGTGATTAAGATCATCTTTTCTGATCCATCATATTTTCTTTTTCCTTACTCTTCTCCCAAAATTCAAATATGTCTTCATTTAACTTTGACTTTGGCTATAATTTAAATTCATAACTTTTCCATATCTCTTTGCCATGCATTCCTTTTCCTTCACGTAGTGTATTGAAATACTTCTGAGTTCCCTATATTTCTCTATGTTGGACAACATATCTCTTCTATGATATTTACTTAAAAGAAATAAATGAACCCAAATTTATTTAGAGCGGGTACATGCACATTAATATTGTTATGTTTTATTTTTTTTTAATTTGGCACTTTTACAGAAACAAATCAGTGATAATATTATGCATTGCATTCCTAAATAGAAACTGGTAAATATGGAATTATTAAAATTAGACTTTTAAATATTTTCTTGCATTCCTTTGAAACTGGAATACGTTTTTGATATTGTGTAATACTCTCACTTTGTGAAAATTGAATAATAGAATCTTTTATAGTCTTATATTCCCCTAGAGTTAATTATTGTTAATAATGTGTGTATATACTTCTAGATTTTTAATAAATGTATACAATTATATGGTGGAATGATATGGATAGAACATTTTTTGTTACAAAATAACGTAATATACAGTTAAATATAGATGGTTTATTATGAATCTCTTTTTTAAGAGATTTGTATCATTTCCTAATAGTGTATTATCTCCTCTTGATCTAATTATTTATTTCCCTTTTCTTATCTTTGATAACATGAATCTATTTTCTATCCCTCCTCACTCTTTCATTTTTAAGAAGCTCTTCTTGCTCTAAGTTTTTCTATATTTTTGGTTACCTATTTTTTATTTATTAAATATTATTGGGATGACAATGGTTGAGTCAAATTACATAGATTTCAAGTATACCATTCTATAATACATCATCTATAAAGCACATGTGTGTTTACCACCCAGAGTTAGTTCTCCTTCCATCACCATATATTTGACCCTGTTTACTTTCATCTACTACCTCCCTTCCCTCTTACCCTCTGATAACCACTTAACTATTGACTATGTCTATGAGTTTTTGTTTCTTTATTTGTCTTGTTCCTTTGTTGTTTTCAGTTTTATATCCCACATATCAGTGGAATCATATGGTTCTCAACTTTTTCTGTCTGACTTATTTCGCTTAACATAATAGTCTCAAGATTCATCCATGTTTTCTCAAATGGCACTATTTCATCTTTTCATATGGCAGACTAGTATTCCATTGTGTATATATACCACATCTTCTTTATCCAATCATCTATGAAAGGACAGTTTTGTTGTTTCCATGTCTTGACCATCATAAATAAAGCTGCAATGAACATCAGAGCACATATATCTTTACGGATAAATGTTTTCAGATTTTTTGGGTAGATACCCAAGATGGGGATTGCTGGTCATATGGTAATTCTATTCTTAATTTTTTGAGGAACCTCCACACTGCCTTCCATAGTGGCTACACTAATCTGCATTGCCACCAACAGTGTATGAGGGTTCCTTTTTCTCCATAGCCTCTCCAACACTTGTTATTATTTGTCTTATTGATGATAGCCATTCTAACTAGTGTGAGGTGATAATCGCATTGTGGTTTTTATTTGTATTTCTCTGATGATTAGTGATGTTCAGCATCTTTTCATATGTCTGTTGGCCATCAGTATGTCCTCTTTGGAGAAATGTCTCTTCAGGTCCTCTGCCCATTTTTCAATTGGGTTGTTTATTTTTTTGTTGTTGAGTTGTATGAGTTCCTTATATATTTTGGATATTAGCCTCTTATCAGAGGCATATGAAAATATCTTCTCCCATTCAGTTTGTTGTCTCCTTATTTTGTCGATGGTTATCTATGTTCAATGTATTTTTGATGTCTAATTTATTTCTTTTGCATTCTATAGCCTTCCTTCTCAGGTGTTTCTTCTTGTTCACTTTTCTAGCCTTCTTGAAAGGAAAAAAAAATGTTTTTTTAATAATTTACTTAATAATACAAGAACTTAAGACAATATTTTGAGTGCTCATTGATCTGCATTCTAAAGGTTTCTTAATCTCAGCAATCTGTCATTTTAGTTTTGGTTTCTTCTTTGACCCATGAATGATGGAGCAGTGTCTTTTTTTTAATAATTTCAAATTTTTAATTCAATATTTTTATTATTAGATTGTTTTGTGTTATATTTGGAGGTCATATCTTGAAAGGTGTCTACTTGTTAGAATTTATCAATACTTAAATTATGGCTTACTACATGATAAACTTTATTCTATGAGTAGCAGACAATTATATTCTTTCACTGTTGTAGAAGTAAAATATAAATGGAAATATTGGCATTAGTACACATTATCAAAATCATTGGTCATATTATTCAAATTTTCCATATCACGTCTCTGCATAATCTATTTATTTTAAAAAAGATGTATTACTATCTCTGATTAAGATGGTAATATTTTAAATTACTCCCTTGTATGGCTAGCAACTTTTCATTCCTTTTATATTGTAGTACATTTGCTAGATGCATGAAGGCTTATGATTTTCACGTAATATTCTTCTACTCATATCTATTTCATATTGTGGCCTAAAATTCTGCATTTTAAAATAAGAATTATGTATCACTATTGGCATGTTTGTTTTGTTTTGTTTTGTTTGCATTTCCTAAGTTTAGCCATTTGGGGTTCCTCCTTTATGTTCAAACTTTCTTGTAATTTTTTTTTCAGGTGTGTGTTCTTCTAACCCCAATCAGAAATGGCATGTAGCTCTGGGAATTTTATTGTAGAAAAAGTGTGAGTGGCTAGAGTTAAACACCTCACCTATCATTTTGGTGAGCCAGATTTGAGTGGTGCCATTGAGGAGGTGATATTAAATGAGTTAAAGTCATAATCCAGTCAACTTTTGATATCAACTGGCTTTACCTTGAATTCTGGAAACTACCGTTTTTCCCCGAAAATAAGACTGGGTCTTATACCATATTTCCCCCAAAATAAGAGCAGGTCTTATCTTAATTTTTGCTCCAAAAGATGCATTACAGTGTATTTTCAGGGGATGTCTTATTTTTCATGTACGACAATCTACTCTACTCAAATACAGTCACGTCATCTTCTTCTGGAACATCATTATAACGTACTAAATGCGTCCGTCTGATGATCTGAACTGGGGCTTATTTTTGGGGTAGGTCTTATTTTAGGGGAAACATGATATGGCACGGATAATTTATCCTCAGTGGATCCCTTCCTGAGTTTACAGATCATCATGACAGGATGTCATCTTCCCATTCCCAATCAACAAATGTTGTGACTTTTAATATATAAAAGAATTACCTCAGGATTAGTGAACAGAGGTGAGTGTCCTCCTAGGTGGATTAGAGTTGAGTGGTCCTTTCCCTGAACAACCATAAATAGTTGAGTGGCATTAGGGTTCATGAGCTTCATTCAGTTCGAGCAGCAGTGAATGGTGGTTACTGTAGAAAGGGCCAGCACAGCTTTCTGCCTCGCTTTTCCACCTTCATCAGTATTGGGTGTGTGGAATACCCCCAGATCCCCTCTTCAGGACTGATCGAAACACTTATTCCTCTAGGTCTGGGAGTACTGGAAGCTGAGAGCTCTTGTTGAATTCTTTTCTGAGAATTGCTCTTTTTTCTGGAGGTAACTCATGCCCAATAAGTACTCAGTTAGCTTAGCACTGAACAAAATCTCATAGACACAGACAACAGTTTAGTGGTTACCAGAGGTAAAGGAGTCAAATATATGGTGATAGAGGAGAATTGACTTTGGGTGGTAAATACACAATACAATATATAGATGATGTTATAGAATTGTACACCTGAAACCTATATCATTTTACTAACCAATGTCACCCCAATAAACTTAATTAAAAAAAATAAAGAATGGTCCGCCTTGCTTCAATTCAGGACCAGGCTTCAGAGCTGTACTACTCCAGAGCTCCCTGTGGGATTGGCTGATTTTGAATTATCCCTCTACCCAATCCTGCTTTCTGTATTCCTCCCGTGTTTATCCTGAGAGTTTGCCCAATGAAATTCCTACATGCAAGTCTCTATTTTAGAGTCTGTTTTTCAGGGAACCTTGCTAGCCCTATCATCTCCACAGAAAGAAGAAACTAAAAAATTCTAGGCTGTACAACTTTCTGATTTCTAGTGGTGGGACAGTTTTCCCAGGTAGATATTCAGTCATCTCAGTGGGGAATAAGAAATGAACAACGACGTTTTATGTCAAGTCACCATCTTGGTTCCATATCTCATGATATGATGATTTATCTGTGTCTACTCTAATGGGTTAATGTATTTTGTATTGCACTCTTGCACAGTTAGGCTAAGTCAGGGAAGAAATGTTTGATTAGGTGACCAAGTAGTTATAGTGGTGACAGAATCAGAGTAGAAGTGGGAGAAACATCAATTAAACCAAATCATTCAGTTTACAGCTATGTATGGCTTACTATGGTTAATAAGATAAATTTATTTATTTCTGTAATTTTTGCATAGGATTAAAAGGAGAAGTGTTTTATATACTCTTGTAACTTTCATAGAACCCATGTCTTGTCATTTTAGGGACTCTGTTGAACAACTCAGGAAAAAAAAAATTCCCCCTCGGATAAAAAGTATTATAGGTACAAATTTTTACTTGAGAAAGCAATGGAAAGAAATGAATAACTTTGAAAGAAAGTATGAAACTTCATGACTGTAGTGAGTGATCTCTGCTATAAAAGAATAAACACTATCTTAAATAATGGACTTTGAGAAACGCTGCAAATAATGAACTGCCTGAAAGTACTTTCCCTACATTTTCTTAAATTTTAACAATTAGCAGTTACCTTCCTTGAGCTAGCTTGAATTTCAAAATGATGCTATTTTGAAAATTAGAAAATGAATTTATACCTTACTGGGTAACTCCCACTTTTGGAATTGTTAATTTGCCAATCTAATTCCATTTTATCATATGTATACATTTATTTATTTTTCATTACGTATTTACTGAGTACCTAGGATGTGCTTTATACTATGGGAAACCTACCTGCTAGATTTTTTACTTATTAATTATGATTTACATCAAAGAAATTTGTGGGCTTTGACTTTTATAAAGGAATATAAGGAAATGATGTTTTCAAAGCAATGCAGAACATGAGACATCCCTGGAATTATGGATTGGACATTATGGTGAGTGATTCTGAGCAGCCATTAGGGAGCAAAAGACTGTGGCAGCTAGCATGTGGATGTAAGTTAAGAAGGCCTGCTTGCTAGGATGTAAGAGAAAGAGTTATGTAGAGTGATAGAATCCACAGAAAACACACTTATAATTTTAGTCTTTTTGTAATTAGAAGAGGATTCTGAATTATTTATTTTTACAGATATTCAAACTAAGATACAGATGAATTAAGAAACTTGGACAAACTTATGTTGCATTTGATTCAGAAATGGAATGAAACGCAAAAATCAAACTTTCAGTCCAAGAATTTTCCCACTCTGCTAACGTGTTCTTCACCCTAGTTCACAATATTGCCTAGAGCAAGCCCTAAGGAGACCTACTTTTTACGAGAACAGGGCTAATCCCCTATTGCTAGTGACATTTTATATGGATTTTATTTTTTTCATGTCTGCAATAAAAGAGAACAAACTGTTCTCATAATACATAGCAGAAATTATTCAAGCTTTCTTGTTTTGCATATCTTTCTTACCTCTGATGAATTTTCTTTTATGTGGGACACCTGCCCAAGTGCAAACATCATTTGTGGCATACTCCATTATGTTTAAACATACTGTTTAAACAAATATCTTTGTGCCAACCTTTCACATAAAATGTGGTTGATCTAGCATTTATTTAAATGACTCGAGATTGTGTTGCTATTCTTATTCAATACTATGTCAAATATAACAAAATGAATTTTCCATATTTTCAAATTGGAAAATATTTTTATACTTTACTAATAAAGTACAGAAAAAGAATAAATGCTCAAGCTGGATAAAATTGTATTTTTTTAAATTAGTATTTGATAAAGTTCTTCTATAATATTCATTGTATCTATAAATAAAAATAGAACACTAACTCATTTTTCTTGTGTGTATGATAGATCATAAATTGTACAGACATATATGAGATGACCTTCATTTGATATATTTTTTTCTTTTTCCGTATTTCTTGTTAGGAACCGTAATGGCTATTAACATTTGAGGCAATATGTCTTTTCTTAATCTTATGGTACAATATATTGAGAAATAAAAAAAATATATAAACTATCATCTATATATGAAACCCTCATCCCTTAAGGGGAAGAGACACTGGGGGAAATAAATCAGAAACTGAAAGACATAATAACTCATACACCATTTTGGGAATTCAGCAACACACTCAGTGTTGAAGGAAGCAAAGGAATAAACCTTCTTTCTTCCCTGCCCTTTTCATTGTCCTTCTTTCTGTCCTGTATGTATTGAATGCTCGTCACCAGGTTGTGAACATTTGCAGACTAATTGGAGAGAGAAACATAAATAAAATAATTAAAGGACGGTATAAATGCTCTAAATGACAGATAAAAATTGTATTCAGAAACCCAGATAATTTATGAAGTGGATTGGCTCGCTCCCTCATGACTGTGGCTGGGGTGCAGTTTGGGGCTTATCGCTATACACACCGAGGACCAGCTTGCGTATTCTGCGTTGAGCAGTCTTGTTGTACCTAACCATTTCTGCCTCTCCTGAGATTTTTTTTTTCTCTACGCTCTTGCTCCTCCTGTGATAACACTGGTCATATACATTCTGTTCCTCTGAAGTCACCCTGTGACTTTCCTCATTTGAATCTACAAGCCACTGTATTTTCCAAAATGTTTCAAAGATCTCTGTTCCTATAGTCAACAACTGGTCAGTCGGCAGGCAGTCCATTTGAATCTGGCCTAGTACTTAGGATTGGGAGAGATTTACTAACTGATGCAATTATTGATGAAATGAAAACGGTAGAACAGGAGAGGTCAGTAGATTGTTTAAGCTCGTTAGCAGACAAACAGTACTCAGAGATTAAAAGGCATAATTCTGTGCACTTCAGGCACCACTGAAGCATGGAGTCAGATCTGGCTGCCAAAACTGTTTACCATTAAAATGGTAGGAATGTAAAAAGACATCCATGCATAGACAATAATGCTCTCTATTCTTTGACAAAATTTAAAAATGGCTTTGCAATCTCTGCTTCAGTGTGTGTATGTGTGTGTGTGTGTGTGTGTGTGTACGCACCATTTCCTTGGAATAGGAAGATGACATTCCTGTTCCTTGAGTGGATACGTTCTACATTCTAATGGCTCAGTAGTTCTGTATTCATAGCACTAAACCACCTGCAGGGTGTGTTAATTTTATTATTCATTTATTTAACTGACATAGCCGACAATGTAACTACTGATTGATGCCGTATTAGTAGGTATCTTTGACTTTCTCTTCCACAGCTCAGAGGTGGTTCACTAGTTTTGGTCACTGATATTCACATAATGTATTATAGTATGACTTTACTATTTTACGTTGATGTCCCAGTAATGTTCAAACTTTTGAGACAGAGATGGACAAATTTTCCTCACTCTGATACAGTATAATCCCTAGCTCAGAAATGTGACTATTGCAGCTATTCAAGAAAACAATGAAGCGCTCAAGATATAAGACAAAGATCATGTTCTTCAATTGCTTGTGGTGGGGTTAAACAGTTTCCTACTCTGTACAACTTCTAGTTTATGAAAATCTCATTGCCAGTATTTTCTTAGAACCATTGCATCTTAGCAGTCATTCTGTGCTCTGAGAAATGCTCCTTTGGTACAATTCCCAATGCCATCAAAGAAAATGAGGAAAGAAACTTGTATTCCATGGCCTCTTAACCCATGGCTAAAAATAAAATGATCAAGCCAAGCAAATAATAAAATTCTATTATAATAGCAAGTGATCCATGGATCACAGTAATTAGAATATCTATATTATTGTAGTTCCTTTTATGAAAAAAAATACTCTGTTTTGTCGCAGAAAGCTCTAGAAAATGCTATTCATGAACATATAAGTTGATATCCTAAAAAAAATGTGGATGATTTTTCACTATAATTTGGTTTTGCACATGTATTTCATTCTTCACCTTTATAATCTGAACAATCTCTTTGCTTCTTGGTTGTTATAGGACTGATTTGGCAGCAAAGTAAAACTAAAAGGTATTGAAATGGCAGCATGAGCTCTGTAATGAAAAGATTTTGGAAAACTCTTGATTGGTTGCTTAGTTCCATAGCAATCAGTTAAAGGTGGCATTTGCTTCAGGGCATGCTGTAAGATCAGGGAAAACTAATTACCTGCTCCCTGCATTTTGCCTCTACTCTTCTTTTCTTAAAATAGTATAATGACACTTCCTTTTTTTTCTTTTTTTGGAGTAAAGACTATTTTCAAGTACAATCAGGTAGATGGTGAAGAGAATGAAACACCAACCAATAGAATTAAAAAGTGAATAATCACATAAAATCTTTAAATTGTAATGTAAAAACAGTCTGTTTTGAATGGACCCATGTTTTACTCTACAATAAACTTAAGTGTTCAATGATGACACTTTTTGCTGCTGTGGGTCCTGAACAGAAGACTCTGAAAGCCCATATACAGATATCAGACTTTTTTTAAAAAATAGACATTCTGAATTAGGTATTGTTAAATCCTCTATTCTATCCTTTTGTATTAAAAACAAAACAAAAACAAAACAACAAAGCAAACAAACAAAACTAATCCTACATTATTAAGAAAAGATTAGGACAGATATATTGTAGGGTTTATCCATTAATTTAGGGGTTACTTCATGTGTGATATCCTTGAAAAATGTAGTCTGCTAATTTTGAGGTTTTTTTTTTTCTCTCACTCCCATTTCACCAAAATCAATATATTGGTCAACCAAACAAATAAAGAAAACAATTTCGTCACCAGTTACAAAGGAATCATGAATATATAGTCTAAATTCTGTTGTACCTTCATTGTATCAATATAGATACAATTATTATTCTTTTTATTTGCAAAAATACAAGCAAGGAAAATACACAAAACATTCAAATAAAATAGTCTAAAGGACCCTTGATAATTCTATCATGATGTAAAGTAAAATTATTCATTCATGAGTAATATGCCCAAATAAACCTGAATGTGTGATTAAACTCAGTTTTATGACTTTTAAATGTGTTATTGTTTATTCCCTTAAAAGAATGTAAGATTCATTCAATACTTTAAAGTGTTTGGGTAAATTCATTTCAGATGCTCATATTTTAACATGCTTTTTTCTGTAAGACTTGTTATCTATTATTAAATGAATGAACATTCATCATGTGAGACATCTTAGGTTTTCAAGGTAGCAAAAGCTAGCCATTTATTGACTTCTATTTTATGAGTATTTCCAAATACAGCATTCAACACAAGAAAAAGACTTGACTTCCCAATACCTAAATCTATATCCACAATATGTTAAACTGAATTTGCAATATATAAAGTTGTCATGAAAAATAAGAGACTAGAATAATTACTCTGAACACTATAGATCCCAAAAGAGCTTTAAAAATGTGCCTGGACACCATGTGTATAATAATGTTTAATAGTTTACCTCAAGTAAAATATGGCAAATCAGGTAGTTCTAGCTCATTGCAAATTATGTGAATGATTTATAAAATTCAGGTTTAGGAACTAAATATGTATATTAACTGTAAAATATATTATGGTGTCAAAGTAAATCTATTTTAAAAAGTCAACAATAAAACCAAGTAATTAAAAATAGAAATTAATATTTTTATCATAGCTTCCATGATAAATGCATCTAAATAAATAGATATAAAATTTCCACATGCAAACTGTGGCTATTCCAAATATATTTACTTTGCCACAAAATTTTATGCTAACTATTACATTTAAAATATTTGCCAACTAAATTTGGATGCATACGTTACTACACATTAATTCTACAAAGCAATATCACTATCTGTTTCCATATTTACATGGTGATTTGCATAAGAAAGATAAAATAAAATTATACATATTTACAGAATTTTTTAAATGATAATAATTGTAATCAAATTCAACTTTATGTGGAGATAGCTTTTCTTGGCACCTAAGTAATTTTCCTCAAGTCCTTCGAATTAATTTAACCATGAAGGCTCATAAAAATTAACATAATATGCCTTTACGTTATATAGTTAAAGTACCAGGGTTTTTTTTTTTTTTTTTTTTTTTTTTTTTATGCTAGGGCCTGTATCTGTGTGTGTGTGTGTGTGTGTATGTGTGTGTGTGTGTGTCTGTCTGTCTGTCTGTCTGTTTATGCACACAGAACCGATTGTTTCTTTGCTTGAGAAAAAATATGCGTTCAATTTAAAAGACTGGCAATTCACCAAAACTGACAAATGTTAAAATTTATTATCCTTCCTAAAAAATTGAAGACTAGTTAAAATATATTACCTTATTATTCTCTTAATAATTTAACAAACATACAAAACAACATCCACAGCAAAACCTGGGCATTGTACTCTGAGCATAGATTCTTGAAATATTTTACAGCAAAAATCTGAAAATCAAGGAAATGTGAATTCAGTTGCCTGATGACTTTTACATGAGCCAATTTTCTGTAACTCCATCATCAAATATAGTTTTATACTAATGGGTAGCATTGTGTTATAAAATTTTTTCTCCATCTCTTACAAAATATTCTATGTATGCAATATTAAAAATCCCCACATTTATTTCTGTTTGAGATCTGGTCTAGAGTATTGCAATGTTGATTTCAATATAGTTATACCTAAGGACCTATCTTTTCTCCAGGAGGGTTTTGAGTGCTGAACACTTTGTATGAGATCTTCCCTCTAAAGAGTATTGCAAAGAATCCCCGGGGTAACAATTCGCACTTTGGAAATTTAGAGTTCAAGGCAAATCAGTATAATTGTCCTTTTTTTTTTTGGTACTTGTTGAGAACCTCATTTTAATGGAGCCAAAGTCATGGAGACCATTTCCTGTGTGCCTATAAAATACCCTTCATCCTGGTCAGAGTTCTACTAGGCAAGCATTAATGCAAAATTATTCTGTTAGTTGATAGAGGATGAGGATTAAAAATAAGAGAAAATTAAAGCAAATTCATCAACACTATCAAACGAAGGTCAATTTAATATACTCACCTTTCTGTTGGATCCAGAACTTCAGCATAAAAAATTTAGTGTTACCACTAAAGTAGCTTCACCTAGATAGAATTGGAAATGCTAAGAGATTCAAATATAGATATAACTTCAAAGTGCTTTTAAAATAAACAAAGCCAGAGTGATGATGCCTGACCTAAAAGCTAAACTGTGCCTATAATTCTTATAATCTTGGTGAAATGATAAAATATAATAATGATTCAGATTATGCTAACAATAATTTGTACTTGTATATATATATTTGTGTGGCTATGTAGGTTTAAGAACATAATTTACTATAGAATTCTTTCTTGTATTTTAGGTATAATGTTAAAGTTAAGAATAATATTTTATTTGAGACATAGAGTTAAAATGAGATGAAAAGTAAAACATAGCACAAATATATTAGTTGAAAAACATTGCATCAAATGAATGCATGAATTGAGACAGGCAGATCCATCAGATGTTTAAACATGTCTACTAGGCAAGAAAACACTCTTGCACTCTTGTTTGAAGTAAAAACAGCTACATTTTTAGAGCAGATTTGAAAACGTTCATCTAAAAACATAGGTTGATGTACATGGCTAATTTATAGCTTTGACAACATGCAGGTAACCTAAATGAAAAGTTTTGTTATACACCGGTGTACAGAAGTTAAGATCCCATGTTCTTGAAATAACCTGGGAATTCGGAGGTGGTGTTTTTTTTTTTTTTTAAAAAAAAACATGCGACTAAGACTTTAATCATCTGACCCATCCAAATTACAACTATCACTTAACCGTAGTATTTACGCTAGTGATTAATTGTAATTTTTTATGTTGAACTAACCGTAATGTCAACCTATTGAAACTTTTAAAAAGTCACGATTATCAGAAAAAATTTGACATATTATAGTCACATTTAATAATTATTTTGTGGTAAACATATTTACCGTGTTTCCCCGAAAATAAGACCTAGCCAGACCATCAGCTCTAGTGCATCTTTTGGAGCAAAAATTAATATAAGACCCGATTTTATATTATATTATGTTATATTGTATTGTATTTATTGTATTATATTATATTACATTACATTATTTTATATTATACTATATTATACTTGGTCTTATAGTAAAATAAGACTAGGTCTTATATTAATTTTTGCTCCAAAAGACGCATTAGAGTTGATTGTCCAGCTAGGTCTTATTTTCGAGGAAACACGGTATTTTCAGGTAGTATCTCACTCACTATATCATTTCACAGCAGTATTTTAGAGTAATTTATCATGGTCAGCATTTAAAATATTTTCCTCTTTTCTTTTTCTTTCTAAAGACAATGAATTTGTCATGCCTCATAGGTGTTTAAATTCACTCCCTAGAAATCTTCAGTTTATGAGATATGAAAAATATAAAAAATAAAATGTTTTTAGAAATATTCTTAATATAATGCAAAATTGTTAGAGCTTATTTCTCGAAATAATTTTGTATGAGTTTTAATATAGAATTAATAGTTTATATGATTTAATTTATCACAACTAGGATTGGGCTATAACTATAAAAAGAAAACTATTCAGTCCAAATGCTATGATAGTTGTGACTCGTGAAGATTGTGTTAGGATCATTTGTTTAAATACTGCCCTTTCAAATATAATAACACTCAGATAGGGGAAAAAAAAGTCGGTCTTCTATCCGATTTTCTCCACAAAATTGAGGCTAAGAGTAACAGTGTTCATTTACATATAGAGTACAATTTCTGACTTTCCATTTGTAACTTATTTTCATGTACACTTGAACCTTTCAATTTTAGCCTAGAGTATTCATTAATTTTTGCTCTTTCCACTTAAATTTAAGACTTTTAATTAATCTATTATCAACTATTTAATCTATCTTTTACATATTAATTAGAAGACTTCTAACCAGTTTCATTTTGAGTAATATTAATACTACAGATTTAATTTTAAATTGGTTTAGATTGCATGCCCTCGTGTAGTTGACTCTCAGTTATTGCTTATGTTTTATTTTTGCTCATCACATCCACATTTCTCAAATAATCTCCCTTCTACATGGACGTCTGTGTCTCTAGAAATTTTTACTGAAGTAAAACTTCATTGCCAACAGCCTAACTTTAAAAATACTGTTAATATTTGTATTATCAACCTGAAAATATGAATCCACTTAGACAGATCCAATGTTGTTTCCATGCAAGATGACTGCTAATAAAAATATGTTAATAGGGATTGTTACAAATGAAAGATATTTAACTCTTGGACTTTTTGATACTTCTGAAGAAAGGAGAAAAAGAAAAGAGAGAGGAAAAAGGAGAGGAGAGGAGAGGAGAGGAGAAAGGAGAGGAGGGTGGGAAGGAGGGAGGGAGGGAGGGAAAAAGGGAGGGAGGGTGGGATGGAGGAAGATACTTGGCAATATAGAACATTTTCATTTGGTCTGTTTCTACTTATCACTTCCCATAAAAATCTTCTGGCCCATTTTTCATCATCCCTGCAAAATTCTGAGAGTGGCCATTTATTGAATGTTCCAGAAAGTGGAATTCACCTTGCAAAAGAGAATAGACTGCTACTGGAAAGAGAATAGTTTAGTGTTTCAGGAACAGTATAGAATCACTTGGATTCTGATTTATTGAAATCTGTTTTGATATCCTTTAATAGGGAGCCAGGTACAGTATTTGAGAAGGATAAAATCTAAGAAAAGAAATAACCTGGTGTTCTCATTTACTGTTATGCTGAAAGATAAAACAGCTCACTTTTGTTCACATTATAAACATTACTTATAAACATGAATTACCTTAACTTTCCATCTTTTGTCAAACTCTTTTATACTTCTTTAGGATAAATTTGTTTTGTTTTGTCATTGTTCTAGAATTATGACATTGACTATAAACCTTTAATGACTCCATTTCTCATCGGCCTTGTTTTTATAGAACACAGTTATAGAGCAAACCAAAACTTTGTAATCAAACATAGGATAACACACGTTGTTAAAAACATAGCCGAGGTAATCCAAAAACATAATTTGTTTTCCTTTGTTTAGACTAAAGTGAAATGAAGAATGTCAGCAAAATGACCTCTAGAGTTCCCAAAATATAAATGCCCCAACGCCCCAATAAAATATTCTGCCTTTAGTGCCAAGATTTAATGATCTCCAAAGTATTGATTTTATTTTCAGTTCCTGAAATAATAACTTCTTATGATAATAAATCTTCATACTCTAGACAAATCAGTCATGTGTAGTGAAATCAATCTTCTTTTTATGCAGTAACAATTTGGTCTATGTATTGAAGACTTTTCTTTTTAAAGGTATAGGTGCCTGTTTCAACCGGAATCTTTTGCTATTTTTTAAATTTAATTTGCGTACAATAGTCTAAGGTCAAAAATAAAACTGTATTTCTAGTTATTAGTTTTCCCAATAGAATCTGATCAGTATCTTCTTCCTTATAAGGTGAAATAGCTCATAGATGTTATCTTCATTTAAAGATTTATTTATTTAATAGACTATCACTCCTCACAGTTTAAAGAGGGATGTGAAAACACAGCGTCTACCCTGAAATACTTGATATATATATACTAATTTTTTAGTTGTCTTTTTAGGTTGATTCTTGGATTTCTGGTGGGGAACTTGTGACATCTAATTTTGGGGTAGTGCAAGTTTCAGAGAAAGTATGCTGAATGTATTTTGGTCATGGTGAGTTGAAGGATACATGTAGGGAATCTTTGTGGATATATTTGTACATAAGGCCATTCCGGGACAATGAGAAGGAAAAGAGGACAAATGAGACACAGATGAGGACAAAAGCTGAGAAACCTCAGCTTTGAAACATAGGTTGGAGAAAGGAAAGATTGAAATTGAGTCAGAGAACGAATGTGCATAGATATAAAAGTAAATAACAAATGTCCAGTTGTGTGCTGTGATGTAGAAGTCAGAACAGGAAGTGGGTTCAGATAGGGGAGAAGGGTTAACTGTGTGAAATGATGCAGATGATGGAACTAACATTAGAACTGAATGCATCCATAGAGTTTGCAAAACAGGAAATTGTTAATCTTGGTGGGAGCAGTTACATTAAGAAGAAATGAAAACCACATGGAATAGGTGAAAGAATAAATGTGAAATGAGACAGGCAAAACTACCTGCTTAGGTTTAGGTTTTAGAACGCAAAAGGGGAACACACAACATGATATATAGATGATGTAGTACACAATTGTACACTAGAAATTTATGTAACTTTACTAACAAGTGCCATCCCAATAAACTTTTATTTAAAAAAAGAAAGTGGAAGGGAAAGTAAGTAGTAATAGAACTTTTTCTATCTAATTGAGCTCTTTTTCTTTCTTCTTCTTCTTTTTTTTCCTTTAGATGAGACTGATGAACTTGAGCACAATCTTTCCAAAATATCTTTCTACCAAAACAGAGTTAACAAACTCTCCATTTCTTTCTTACTGCCATCAGTGAATTTTAGAACTTAAGTGGTCTGTTTAATTTTAAATTTTCCATAGCCAGTATATTAGAGTGGGAAGAATAATCAATTTTCCTCATTTTATTATATGATTCAAAGTCCTTTTACCATGTCTATCTCAACCAAGGAAATATTAAATATGTATTTCCATACATCTTCTTCGGTCAGTAATTTAAATTTTGATCAGTCCTAGGATTATTCTTAGTAAGAGAATAAATATGACCATTGTGTTTACAGAAAAGAGAACAATGGTGTCACTGCCCTATATACCTGTAGCCTCCTATGGCTTATGACACCTCTTTCCTCTTTCCCTTCCCCACAAGGAAGCGATCTCAGAAGTCTTGCCTTCTTCAAACAGTGTAAAAATACCTTTTTAAAAGGCTTTGCAATCATTAGATACAGCTTTGGTGGAGAGAGGTAGAAAAAATAATTGGATTTACTCACATTATCAGATTTTAAAATTCAATCTGAAAAGTTTTATAAAGAAATTCTTGTTCCGAAGTAGCCGCCTACAAGGCAAATCAAATGGCTTATTAAAACATTAATACTGAGCTTGCAGTCAAAGTTAGGCTGAATGAGATGCTCTAATGTCTTATACATTAAAATTACAGGATCCTTGTGAGGTGGCATTACATTTAATGTTTTTCTTCCAAGTGTCATGTTTAATGGATTAAACACAGTGAATAAAATACTTAATGATATTTGCTCTTGCTTACCTCACAGAACCGATTATTTGCGTTGAAGGAGCACTATGCCTGTCTTTACTAACATAAACATGGACATTTATACTCAGTGCAGTTAGAGAGCTAAGTGAACTCTCACCCTGTCCCCGCTAACCTCCTACTACACCACTTTTACATTGAAAAAACATTTTTTTTTTCATTTTTTGTTTTTTAAAGGATCAGAGATCTGGGCATTTTCAAATCTTCTACAGGCTGTTCACATCGGGACAAAGAAATAGCTATCAATGAGCAAATAATAATGAAAAAATAAAGGTCCGATCAATTTGTTCTGGAGCGCTATAATGCCTGAATCCATTCCACCCTTTGATGTAAGCCACTGATCAAAACAGGGCCATCCACCCAAATCCAGAGTTCTACCTCACTGTTTGTTTGCTAATGGTCCATTAAGGACTTGAATTGCTTCCAGAATATTTTGCTTTTGTCTCTGCTTTCATTCCTTACTCTTGTTGTAGGTTCGACTTGTCTTTCCCAAACACTCACTTCCACTATCACTCCCATAATAGATGGGAGTGTTTCTACTCAAAGCTAGATTTAATTCTATTGATGTAGCTGGGGTTACTTTTTTTGAAGGGGTTGGGGGGGGTAAGCAGATACAGAGGTTTTCATTTTGTTGCATTTTACTAAAGTTCATTTTATGGTTTGAACGCAATATAGAAAGAGGCAAATTCAGATTTGTATCAAATCCCCTGATTTGAAAATGAAGTGGTTTTGATCCTGCTATTCAATAACATATTTTTAAGCTGACTGTGTATACCAGCATTGAGAACCTCAGCAGAGTACAAAATATAAAATTTGATCCCTGCATACTAATTTTATAACTTGGACGGAGAATCCAATTACCCAAGTGGAAATACCTGAAGCTTGTTCATGGATTGACACACTAATGTGCACAGAAATAGCCTGCTGAGATTGGTCATGACGCTGCCAGAGTTGGAATACAAAGTGTAACTATGCCTGGCAATATTTCCTTATATGCTGGGTGATGAGTGAATGTGGCCAACCCCGGACTAGCAGCAAATGACACAATGAGCCTGCAGTTTCTTGACTTCTCCAATTTAGAGTCCACACTCCCTCTGGACTATATTGACCTCTGTGAGTTTCTAGAAAGGAGTCAAGAAACTGCACAAATCACTGTTAAAGTGATATCAATATCCTTTGTTCTGTTTGCTCCTGAATCAGTAGTAAAGAATCATAAGGTAACCTTGAACCAAAATTGAATTGTTATTTTTGCCAGTCTTTAAAATTCAATCAACTCTTTGTGATATTACTTAGAATGACTGCCAAGCACTGAGGCCTCAGAGGGAAAATATACACCTTTTAAGTAATCATTGAATACAAACTACGAGTCTTACACAGGATGTGGGAGAATTAATTAGCAAAGACTGCTTTGTGGCAGAGGTTATAGATGAAATGGGGGAATCATAAAGCAAATTTTATCTGTATATCTTTTTTTTTTGCATTATAGTTTGTGTTATTTATAATAGTGCTTCTCCATAAATTTGTCTTAGAAATGTACCATAATTGTTTCTCTGGTCTTTCTCTACATTGTGAACTTTCAGTGTCAGCTCCTTTTGTAACTGCCTCATTCTAGTGAGATTCCCTTCACATCTTATTTGAGTAGGTGCCTCTCTCTAACGCTAGTTATTACAGGGTGGAAATGGGGGAGATTTGGATCAAATGGTTCAAAAGTCTGATGGTCATGCCTTGTATTGATGACAGCATGTTCTGTGGGCTGCCTAACAAGAACTTTGAGCTGTACAGCTCACATAACTTGATTTTCATGTCTAAAAAACATTATAATGTTGATATACATAAATATACGTAAGTATAAGGATATATTTTTATTTATTTATATAATTTAGGTGACTACTTATTCTTACTGAACCATACAAACTATTGTTCTATTATTTTACTAGTAAACTAGTTTCTGTGGTATTTTATCTGCATTTTTACTTATTTTCTTTTGTTAAGTTAATGTGACATAACTACCAAAAGTTCATTTTCAGTGTAATGAACCCATAACATAGCTTTACATTTTCCAACACATTCATAATTCTAATATTTGATCCATTGTTATCAAAACCACACCCCTGTTGGTGACCATGTTATAGTTCAGAAAATCTAACCACTAATTCAGCCCTATGTCGAATATTTTAAAAGGAAAGGGCAGCAGTGTCCTATCCCCCATCCATAACTACTTGGTGGCATGCTGTCATTGGTTCATGTAGTAATATACCTTTTGACTTTGAAGAATTATAATACTAATACATTTCTTATATGGGAATAGGGCTTGTCTTGTTAACACCAAATTGGGACCTAGGTTCTAAAACGGAGGACTAAAATGTGCTTAAGAGAGCTTCTGAATACCAGCAACATTTCCCAAAATTTACCAAGAGGTGGAAGAAACAGCTACCTTCAGCCTGCAGGCCCTACATTTTCTAATCTATGTAATTAGAATGAAGAGGAGAGAGGGGGATTCAATCAGAGTCCCAAGTTCTCAACTTAATAAGAAATGAACTGGCTTTTGCCTTCTATTCTCCATGAGGGAAAAGCGGTTAAGAGAGGGCTAGTTATCTCCCAGTTGGACCCAATAAGCCCCACAGAAGGAGTTGGCATGCATCCAAAGGCTCAACATTTTGTTTGTTCCAAATGTTAATGGCTTGACTTAGAATGTAAGGTACTTCGTGTTTTTCTTTTTTTGTTTATTTGTTTTTGTCTAGTGTATTTGTTTTGTTTTGTTTTTTTGTTTTACCTTGTTGGCAGTTTTGGAATTCAGAAGCTCTGTTTTACAGCCTTAAATATGGATCCTTTGCACACACTTAAATAGTCTAGATTTAGTGAGTCAAGGGAGCAGTAGAAGTATTTTGAATGCAGTATTGTGAATCACTTTTTGTATGTTCTGTGAATATTAGTGAAATATTACTGTATTGCAATGATTCTTTATTGTAAATAATATTTTATTTCCCACAGTTAGAAGATATAATAGCTAACTGTGTGTGAATAAAACTGGCATGATTCAGCAATCTAAAAATTTGTGTGCATATGTTAAGCAATACTCTCTGAAGAGTAGTAATATAGCCTATTGTCAGTATTTGGGGAACTGCAATAAAGTACCTATAAGTGCAGAAAAATGAGGGCTATAAGAGGGCTTTTATTTTTTTAGAGTTAAACTGCGAGATAAATACCTAATGCCTCAGTGTGCAGATAGGAAATCAACTAATAGATGCAAAATTGTCTTTTCATAGAGATACTGGGGCTATAATGTAATTGAATGTATTAGAATATCCAAAGGAGAAAAATGTAAGTGTGAATAAGAGTTTGTTAGCTTTGGAAAAACAGGGGGAAATGATATTACAAAGGTAAAATATGGTTTATGTAAATGCTGCTCAACAGAAGGTACTTTTACCAATGGAGGTTTACATCAATATCTTTAAATATTTGGTAGCTTAACTGGCCTAGTATCTGATTATTTAGATATCAAGCAATCTTTCAATTATACTTCGACTCCCCATTTATATCATCCTACAGGAAACTATAGATTTCAATTTCTATAGCCCATGTTACTGCTATTTCTCATGGTAAGTAACACATTAGGGTTTTGATTTTATTCTGATTAAAATTAGGTTTTAAATGAGTGCAGTAGCATGCATTAGTATTGTGTTTTATGTATCTCTCTTGGCTGATTGACCACGAGCCCTCCCATGAGAGAAGGGTCCTTATTTCTACAGGGACAGAATAGAGTTAAGGTACAGTCAAGGTAGACCAGACCCTGGACCCAAGAAATGCTCACCAGTCTAAGTGGTTTCTATGGACACAGCCCAACTCCAAGGTATACCACCAGCTGGGGATTCCTAATGATGCCCTGGAACCATTCTAAGATTTTAAACAATTATTCTGAGGTTGTTAACAAAGCTTCAATGTAGTATGATAATGTATTATATACAGTAAAATTAGTTATTCCATTGAGCTTATGCATTTAAAATTTTATATTTTAACTTTTTAAAAATTTGAACTACTTTATCTTACTTGGATATATATATGTGTGTGTGTGTGTGTGTGTGTGTGTGTGTGTGTGTGTGTGTGTTTATGAATAATCCCTATGATAATCCCTATGATAAAAGGGATTTTTATCCCTTGCCTTTCTGGTCAAATGCATAAAATCCTCTGTGAACCCAAGGTCCGTAAGTTTAGTACTACTAGTACCACAAGTTAGAACCTCCACACACATACATATATATATGGTCTGACAATTAAGCTCATAAACTTGTTGGAACAAAGTTGTTAACCTTTTTTGATATCATAGGGATTATTCATTATAAATTTGTACCAACTGGACAAACCAAGTTTACGAAGTTTACTATTTGGAAGTGCTGAAAAGGCTGTGTGGAAAAGTTAGAGATGACCTGAACTTTTTACCAATTCATGGCTCTTGCATCACGACAATGCACCAGCTCACACGGCACTGTCTGTGAGGGAGTTTTTAGCCAGTAAACAAATAACTGTATTGGAACACTCTCCCTACTCACCTTATCTCACCCCCAATGGCTTCTTTCATTACCTGAAGATAAAGGAAATATTGAAAAGAAGACATTTTGATGACATTCAGGACATCAAGTGTAATATGATGACAGCTCTGATGGCCATTCCAGAAAAAGAGTTCCAAAATTGCTTTGAAGGGTGGACTAGGTGCTGGGATTGGTGCATAGCTTCCCAAGGGGAGTACTTCAAAGGTGACCATAGTGATATTTAGCAGTGAAGTATGTAGCACTTTTTCTAGGATGAGTTTGCCAACTTAATTGTCTGACCTCATTTTATACATATATATATATACAAATATATATTTATACATATATATACAAATATTTATACATATATATATACAAATATTTATTTTGTATACTATAATTTCCTACATATTGTATTGGAGTTTTAGTAGTTGTTATAAAAATATAAACATATATACATGCTACTGTGCAATTTGTATTTATTTTCCTGTTAATTATACAAATAAAAACTTTAAAAGTATTTTTAAAATAGCTGTATAATATCTCATAGTATGCTAGTTCCATTAATGTATTTGTTTGATTCCCTCTCTTTTAAATTTTTTACATTTATTGGGGTGGCATTGGTTATATAGGTTTCAATTGTACAACTCTGTAATACATTATCTATATATCACATTCTGTGTTCCCCACCCAGAATCAGTTCTGCTTCCATCACCATATATTTGATCCCTTTTACCCTCTTCTACCAACGCTCTCACCCCTTATGCTCTGGTAACCACTAAACTCTTGTTTGCATCTATGAATTTTTGTTTGTTTGTTAATTTCAGTTTTTATATCCCACATATCAGTGAAATTATATGGTTCTCTGCTTTTTCTGTCTGACTTATTTTGCTTAACACCATAATCTCAACATCCATCCATGTTATCACAAATGGCAGTATTTCATCTCTTCTTATGGCAGAGGAATATTCTGTTGTATATATGTACCACATCTCCCTTATGCAGTCAACTTTTGAGAGATACTTTGGTGGTTTACAAGTCTTACAAGGCCATCATGAGTAATGCTGTAATGAACATACGCGTACATATATCTTTATGAATAAATGTTTTCAGATTTTGGGGGTAGATACCCAGAAGAGGAATTGCTGGGTTTTATGGTAATTCTATTCTTAATTTTTTGAAGAAACCTCCACACTGTTTTTCATAGAGACTGTACCAGTTTACATTCCCACCAGCAGTGTATGAGGGTTCCTTTTCCTCCACAACCTCTCCAACACTTGTTATTCCTTATTTTGTTGGTAATAGACATTCTAACAGGTGTGAGGTGGTAACTCATTGTGGTTTTGATTTGTATTTCCCTAATAGGTAGTGAAGTTGAGCATTTTCTAATATATCTGTTGGCCATTTATATGTCTTCTTGTGAGAAGTTCAGATCCTCTGCCCATTTTTTAATTGGATTATTTGTTTTTTTGTTGTTGAATTGTATGAGTTCTTTATATGTTTTGGATATTAGCCCCTTATTGGAGGTGTTTGCAATTATCTTCTCCTATTCAGTTGGTTGCCTCTTTGTTTTGTTGGTGGTTTCTTTTGCTGTGCAGAAGCCTTTTTAGTTTGATACAGTCCCATTCATTTACTTTTGCTTTTACGTCCCTTACCTTTGTGATCAAATGCATAAAATCCTCTCTGAACCCAAGGTCCCTAAGTTTAGTACCTATGCTTGTTTGATTCCCTGTTGATACATATTTTGCCACTATAAATAAAGGCGTAATAAATATCAATAAAAATAGTTTTACACTGTTATTTTTATATTTGTAGCAATGCTTCCCAAAGTTAGTGTTATTATTTAAAATTTTTTACCCTTAGAAGCTATATTGAATAATTTTCTAAAATGACTGTGTTTTCCACTTCCACAACTA
The DNA here is from genome assembly GCF_004115265.2 of Rhinolophus ferrumequinum. Lineage (NCBI taxonomy): Eukaryota > Metazoa > Chordata > Mammalia > Chiroptera > Rhinolophidae > Rhinolophus > Rhinolophus ferrumequinum. The sequence goes on along the minus strand of NC_046287.1, from coordinate 70,867,491 downwards.
ATGTATAAAGTGTCCAATTCCCAGCTTTTTCATCAACACTTGATATGATCTCTTTTTGTAAACTCATATGATGGGCAAAAATGGTATTTTGTCATTGTCTTAATTAGCAATTTACTGAATATTAGAGGTGTTCCACATCTAATTATATGGTTCTTGGAGATTTGCATTATTTTCTGTAAGTTATCTGTTTATATGCTTCTCTTTCCCTGTTAGAATGTGTTTCCCTATTAATTTGTAGGATCCCTTTATGTATTAACGGTATAGTTCCTTTTTGGTTCATATGTGTTATGAAACTCTCCTGCCCCATTCTATAGATTCTCTTCTAACTTCAGTTATAGAATCTTTATGATCTATAAATAAATACATTTTATTCATATGCAATCAAATGTTTGTCTGCTTCTTTCCGCTCCCGGGTGGTCTGCCTTACTAAAAAGACTTCCTGACTTCCGACAGTTAATAGAATATTTTTTATAAATTTCTTGTAGTATTTTTTCTTTTATTTATATGTTTAAATATTTAACCCATCTCTAATTTAATGTATATATACTTTGACTTAGGAATCCAAGGTCATTTACTTAAAACATATATATTTTAGTTAGGATAAATCAGAACATTATTGATGATAATAAGATATACATTCTTTGCTGATTGTTGGTAAAGTTTGAGAGCATAAATATAGCATGTAACCAAGACATAAACTTTTAAGTAAGTCTATTTAGGATATTAGTCTTCAAATTTGAAGATGTTATGTATATGTTTTACACGATGCACAATGCATTACGTAAAACAGCAAAGATTGTTTGAAGGTGGGCTATATTATTGCCCCGATAGTGATATGTTCATATGTTGCTGCTTTCCAGTTTATGAAATCTCAGGAAGTGTCCAGGTTTTTTGAATATTGTGAATCCCAAGACACTGGGTTGCCATGTTATTTTAACTTTTTGATTATCACCATTATCATAAGATAGCATTGACAGGTTCAACGGGATATTTTTTCTTAGTGACTTAAGAATGGACCTTAAGAACATATCCTTGTATAAACATAAACATAACTTGTAAACAGTTGCTAATGTAATGAATGTCATTGATTATATATTGTGCTGATCCCCTAAACTCTGAACTAGATTATTCAATGGCAATTTTATTCATTCATAACTTTCATTAAACCCCATAGAGATAAAAGTGATGAATATTTAAGTTGAAATCAATGTGGTTTTAGTTCTTTGAATTGTGACAAAATAAGATGGGAGCTAGAGTGGACAGGAAATCAGCGGAATAACATGTAGAAACCTTGAGATCGGAAAAATTGCTTTCCTTGAGTGAATACTACTTGCATTAGTCTTACCTGGGAGTTCCTTTGTTTTCATGCCAAATATGTCTGTGGACCGGTGATGAATTTTCACAAGCTGTTAGCGAAATGAACACTTATATAGGTCAATATTAATATGCCAGTTGCCAGGTATTCTGAGATGATGTTATTTCTTTTTATATTATTTGTTAAAATATCACTTATTTTATGAAGCTAGGGTCATCATTCTTGTTGCTTGATTAGTTTTATTTTGTTTAGTTTAACTATCCTTATATGATAAAAGTTGCATTATTTTATTCTCTCATTAAATTTGTTTTAGGATGTGTGTGTGTGTGTGTCTGTGTGTTTGTGTGTGTGTGTGTGTGACTGTGTAATTCAAAATTTAGAAACCAGTGTTTCAGAAAGCATTATATTCTAAAGTATACGAATACTGACACGTTTTGAAGAAGAGATTGACTATAAGGTACACATTTAGCAGTTTTAGCTAGTCTTAAATTTTCACTTGCTTACATATCAGGCCTCAAGATTGCTTTAGTGACCCTAAGGGTATAAACTGTAACAAGAGTTTCTTTCGGTGTGGGATTCCACCTGGTACTAGTTATTCTGTCCAAGGTGCCCTAGATCTGGGATAGGCCTAAAGTCTCCAGTCCTTAGTCTTCACTGGAAGTGAATCCTGGCAAAAAAAATCCAAGGTTGGAACAGAAATTAGGAATCCTGGAATTGATTGAAAACCTGGAATTGATTGAAGAACCTGGAAAGGCCCTGGAGCTATTTAATGCGCTCTCTATGTGGGGTGCTGGCTCTGGCCCTGATTGGCTCCAATGGCTTGGTCCAGCTTTGCCAGAAGCACAGACTGAGAAGCACTGCAGCAGTGTTCGGCTCAGTGGGAAGGAATACAGTACTTTATTAGTAAGGTCTGCTCTGGCGCAGCTGGGAGAAGGGGTGAAACAGCCAGGTATTTGTCATTCCTGTTTGAGTTAGTTTTGCTAAAAGAGCCAATACAACATAAAGAAATAATTTGCAGCATGGTAAACATGAGATGAATGAGAACATTTACAACAACAAGGTAGTAATCATATGTGGTAAATTGAAATAAGCATAAAAGTGTAGAAAAAAATGAGTGTAGAAAAAAATTGAAATCTGTTTTTAGCTAAAAGTTTAGTAATTTAGAAACATTTTATCGTTTAGAAATTAATGAATTTTATTTATAGGGTTACATGTATTTAGAAGCAATTGACATTTTAAACTAAAATCTATGTTTAAATCTTAATTGAATTTTTCAGAAATTAGTTTAATTTTTATAATGTATTATCAGTTTTTAATTACACTAGTACAATAGAAACATTAATAAAATCAAATTTTAATTATGTTTCAGATAAGAGAAAAGTAACAGTTGGTCCTGTGTCACTATTTAAAAAAATATATATTTTCAAAGATCTATTTATTATTGAGTAACTTGAAGTGAATTAACTTTCAGGATAAATGTTAAAAGAAAATTTATTTAAGTAATTTAATAAGTTGATTCTTTAAAATATTGACTACATACATAGGTATTTTTACATATTCAAGTCAAACATAGTGACTTGCAAATATATGTATTTTTGGGCTCCATATCCTCTGCTAATTTGCATTTCTGGTTTACTATATCTAAAGTTGTTTCCAATTATAGCTATACTATAAAATTGAATCAATCTACTTTATTTTAACATGTAGAATCTATGTAAGTCAATGTAAAACTGAAGAATAGCACAGAAATATTTTATCAATAAAATATAAGTTGGTATGTATGCATGTTAGTGTATATATATATATATATATATATATATATATATATATATATATATATATGGCTCATGAAAGCTGATCCTCCTCTAGTATATTAGTCAATTGTTTTATATTACTAATTTTTTCATCATGAAATTTAAAAAAAGAAACTGTTTTTTGGTCCTATAACATTTCTGATCGTTCAATATATATTTTTATTCATTGCAATCTTCATTCGAGATGGTGTATGAATTTGTTATATGACATTTAAAAATATAACTGACAAAATATTTATCTGATAAAAAAATACATTTTTTAGGAAAAGAATATGTAAAATAAATTGATAAAGTTTAAAACTTTAATACGATACAGTGTTACTTGTTATTATGGTAAAAATCTCTTGAATACTATTGAAATTCTATCTTTACTTTTTCAGGTATTAGTTTGACTTTCCTTTTCCTCTCATAGCATTCTTTGGCTTATATATCAAAGTTATAAGTTTGCAAATAAATTGCAGATTTTTTTGTAGAATTTTTTTAATTGTATTTCTCATGGATGAATTGGTATAAAGTTTGAATTGTTTATGTTTTGAAGGTTCACTAGAAATGACCTGAAAAACAATCTAGGGCTCTTTTTTTTTTTTTTTTTTAGTGGGAAGATATTTAACTAAACATACAATAGTGTTAATGTCTGTAAGATTATTCAGTTTTCTCATCTCTTAATTATTCAGTATTGGTAAGTTATATTTTTTATTAAATTTTCAATTTCAAGGTGTCAAATATAATGGATGCTTTCTTTACAAAAGATCTATCTTTTAAATCTGTAATATCTATATTTTTGTCTTGTTTTTATCTTACTATGGTATTTGTTTCTTTTTTTCTTGAACAATCTTGAGAAAGTATTTTTGTTAAGTTTATTAAGGTATTTAGATAATTAATGTTTTTCTACTTTAATCTTTTTATTTTGTTATTTTCTATTTCATTAATCTCTGATCTTAGCATTATAGTCTCCTTTAAATATTATTTGGTTAATATTATTGTATTTTTAGCTTTTTAAATTGAAATTTTATATTTTTAATTTTCATGATTCTTTTTTTAATAAAGATGTTAGGGTAATATTTTTATAGTAAGTACCATTTTGGTATATCCCACAAGTTTGGATATATCTGTTCATTAAAATTCTGTTTTGAATATTTGATTTTCATTTAGGTTTGTTTTTGAATATGGAGATATTTATACATTTTTCTTCTAATTCTTAACTATTTTTCAAAAAAAGATTTTTGTTTGTTTGTTTAATTATTTATTTAATTTGGTCTGCATCTTCCAATCTTTGGAAGTTTATTTGATCTCCCTTTGAAATCTATTTTTAACTATGTATACTGGATAATGATGTGTTTTCTATAGTTAGTAGATTCATAGTTCTATATATATACATTAAATCAATCTTCATACTTAGGGTGTATACAAGGTTAGAGAATTAAGTTCGCAAACTCATCCTAGAAAAAGTGCTACATACCTCTTGCTGAATATCACTAAGGTCACCTTTGAAGTACTCCCTTTGGGAAGCTATGCACCAATCCCAGTGCCTAGTCCACCCATCAAAGCAATTTTGGAACTCTTTCTGGAATGGCCATCAGAGCTGTCATCATATTACACTTGATGTCCTGAATGTCATGAAAATGTCTTCCTTTCAATATTTCTTTTATCTTCGGGTAAAGAAACATGTCACTGGGGGCCAGATCAGGTGACTGGGAGGGTGTTTCAATACAGCTATTTGTTTCCTGGCTAAGAACTCCCTCACAGACAGTGCCATGTGAGCTGGTGCATTGTCATGATGGAAGAGCCATGAATTGCTGGCAAGAAGTTCAGATTGTCTAACTTTTTCATGCAGCCTTTTTAGCACTTCCAAATAGTAAACTTGGTTAACTGTCCAGTTGATACAAATTCATAATGAATAATCCTTCTGGTATCAAAAAGTTAGCAACTTGGGTTGCAATAAGTTTGCTTAATTGTTGCAATAAGTTGCAATAATTGTTGCAATAAGTAAACTTAATTGTCAGACCTCCTATTTATATTTGTATTTCATAGGCTAATTGGGTATTTTTCCACCTTATCTACCATTACTGAGTTATGCATAGAAAACGTCAAATTGTAATGAGGGAATTGGTCCATTTTTTTCCTAATAGTTACAATAAATTTTCCTTAATATGTTTTAAGTGCAGATTCATTATAGTTTGCGACTGTTATAATCCTCTTAGTGAGTAGATTTTTTATTTAAAAGGAAGTGATTTTCTTCATTCTAGTAATTTGTTTTGTTTAAAGTGCTTTTAAATTGATATTAATAAAGCTAATCATCATTTTTGGATTTTCTTATCTCTGGTTTTCATCCTTTTCTTTCCACACTTTGTGTTCTTATAATTTAGGAGTGTTTCTTATATATGTATTTTGCTGGTTTTAGCATTTATACATCTTCACTGTCTTTGTCTTTTAATCAGAAAGTTTAATTCATTTACAGTTATTGGAACTACTTGTATATATTTATTAATTTCTTCTAATTTATCCTGTCAGCTATTTTTAGATTAATTAGAATTTTGTTTGACTTATTACATGTTCTGCATTTACTGTAAATTACGCTTGGCAGTTATTTGTACATTTTACTTAAAAACGTGTCTAAATTTAATCAATACTTTTGTCCTTACACTGCATGATTTAAGGATATTAGAATATTTTAGTTACTATTCAATATTAATAAAAATTATCCAGTACCTTATTTTATATTTTTAATAAGACATTAATATCTACTTTTAAAAAACAAAAACAGCCTATTTTCAACATGATCATACCTTCTTCTTATAGCTTCCATGCTTCTAAATTATTTCAATTACATATTTTCAGTTACAATATAATTTTTTGGAAATTATAACCATTTTTGTTTTATAAAATTGTTCTCACCTTTTTGTCCTCCTCTTGAAAAATTACTTTTTCTAAATAAACAATTTTAGGTTGATAGACTTTTTTTTGAACTGTAAAGTTATTTAATGACTTTAGGCTTTTGGTAATCTTATTAGGATACACCTGTCAGTGTAGCTGTTGTTCCTTTGTAGATACTTATAGTGTTTCTTGGGATGCATTTGGGCATTTTCCTTGTCTTTGTGTTTTTAGTTTCACTTTGGTATGTCTAGATATGTGATATCTTTAGGCTTCTTGAGTTTGTAGATTTATATGTTATCACTTTTTAAAAGTTTTCCTTAACATATCCCTTAACATATCGTTTCTGGCACATTCTGTCTTTATTTTACATCTAGAATTGTAGGAAATTCTCAATCTATCCTTATGTGTCTTAGCTGCTCTTTCATATTTCTCTATTTCTTTAACTTTCTGAGATGCAGTCTATGTACTCATTCGTGCTCTTTCTTCCAGTTTGTAAATTCTTTCCTCATCTATCACTAAACTGCTTTTTAAACTGTTTATTTAACTATTACCTTAAATTATTCTACTTTTTAGTTAGTTACTAAAAGTGCCCTTTGGTTATTTTTTAAACTATCCTGGTCCTTTTATAGTCTTTCATTCCTTATTCACATGTTCAGGCCTGACACATCATGTATATCATTCATTTAAATTTATTAATTTTATATATTCCATATATGATATTCCCAATATCTAATATTTGTGCAGATTGATTCTGCTGTCTATTATTTTTGGGGCTTTCATGCACAGTTACTTATTTTATTTCCTATTTTGTGTTTAATGGTTTCTGTTTTTGAATAAATATACTTTAGAACATTATCAATTAGAATTATTTGAAAGTACATTTCACAACAAACTATGTGGTTTTAGAAGTACTAATAATTTGGGGGCATTTAACATGAATTATTGCCTATCAGATTTTAGAAAAACAATGATAATGGTGAAAACCTCTGAGGTTTCATTTATCCACAGAGGTCTGCTCTCAGACATTCTTCCTAACATGAGTCCTGGGTTCTGTCTTTTTGTGCCTGGTGAAGTCTTCATGAGAGGGCCTCAAAGTTTCTAGGTTTTGGCAGACACCCTTGAGGTAAATACTAGATTGAATGCTCTCTCACCCCTAGATATACTTTTCAATTTCCTTTTTTTTCAGCCTTTAACATTTCCCCTGTTTTACTTTTAAACTCTGAAATGCCTTTAGAAAATAAAATCCAGAAATTTCAAGTTTTTTTTTTTGAGTGGAAAGTTAGTTTATATTATTTTTTAAAAAAATATTCATTCATATTTGAAGTAATGTGTGTTTTCTGTTGGATACACAATTCTACACTATTAGCTCTTTATGTTTTGATCTTTTTGTTTTGCCTACTTTAGCTGGTATATATAGTGATGATCATTGCTTTTTGGGTAAAATATGTCATGATTTCAACATATAAGATAAAATATTAAATCCATAATTACCCCTTCTTTCTTTCTTCAAATTAATGAATTGAAATTTGGAAGGCCAATTTTTTTTTTTTTTTTTTGGTATAGAATGAATGTACCAATTTTACATTATAGAGCATAAAGTAACATTTGGTTTTATTTCATTCCTTGCATCATCACATTCATCAGTTATAGTAGAAGGACAAGCGACCTTCATTTTTTAAGATGAATAAACAAAATTGCTATTAGGATTTGCCAGAAGCGACTTTGGAACAAATTGAGAATTATTATAATTACTGATTTTAGATTATTTTGAAACTTTTAAAACCTAAGCATTTTAAACTTTGTAATTTGATAATATGAGTTTAATTTTATAATGGCAAACATAATTGTTTAATTAGCACAAAGAAATGTGTACTGTATAATTTTAAAGTAAATTCAAAATGAATTTAAAAAAATATAATTCTTAGAAGTTAGATTCTATTTCCAGTAGTATGGTAGTAATGATGCTGTAATATCAACTATAAATATTCAAGAAATAATTAATATAGTTTATATTTACAAAACGTATACATAACCATAAAAATATAATATTAGGATTCACTTTTAATATTGTAGAAACTGACTCTATGACACTTATAAAACATCTTATCAATGATTGATCATGATAATGTTTCAAGCAGAGGTCACAGTAGTGTCAAGGTTAAAACAAAAGTGAATAAAAAACAAACAATGAAACAAACAGTTAACTGAAACATCGTATTCCTGGGAGTAATTTATCCAAAACATCCCTATAAAATGCTAAAACAACCTTAATGTCAGAAGAAGGAATGTCCAAGCTGTTTTATTAATTATATATTTTCTATAATTCACATATGTAACAGATACTTAATCAATATTTTCAATGTAATAATCTGAAAAATTATCTAAATCACTTTACATCTCACTTTGAAAGATGGAATCACCATCAGATTTCTTGTAAACAAAGACCAGGTAGCTAAAATAGTAAGATCACAGGGCATGTCATTTTATTCTTGTTTTTGATCTTTCCAGTGGCATTAATCAGGGTACTATAAAAATGTATAGGTAGATTTCTAGAAACAATAGTAAATATACCCAAGGTATAATACTACTATCTTTCTGGAATATGACTTTTTTTTTTCAATTATCTACTGTTAAATAGAGAAAAAAAAGTAAAAACTATGAAATTAGATTGAAACATTTGAAAATTGACCAAAAAAATTTGTAAAGTGAATAGAAATTTATATCATTAGGAAAGCAACAAACTATAAGTAAATAAGGTGACTTTTTTTGAGCAGTGTAATTCAGATTAAATAGGCAATGCCCATTATGTGATCAAGAATTGATCAAGGTCCACACATTTGGTAACCTACATAATAATACTACAATTTCTTGTATGACACAATCTGCCAAAACTCACACAAGAAGAAATAGACAATCTGTAAAGGCCTATATCTATTAATGAAATTGAAACAACAATTCATAATCTTCCAAAAGTAAAATACCAGATCCAAGTGAGTCATTGGTGAATTCTACAAAACATATAAGGAACAAATTATATCAGCTCTATACAATCTCTTTCCAATGACAAAAGAATGAATACTTCCCAACCCAATCTGTGAATCCAGCATTACTTAATACCAAAGCCAGATGACTATATTACATGGATAAACAAACAAACAAACAAAACAAAAAAACAAGCAAACAAACAAACCAAAAAACTATGGACCAATATCTCTCATGAACATAGGTACAAAAATTCTCAACAAATATTAGAAGATTGAATCCAAAATCATGTAAAAAGAATAATACACATGACCAATCCAGGTATGCAAGACTGGTTCATGATTCAGAAATCATTTAATTTAATAAATTATACTGACAGACCAAAAAAGAGAAAAATAATTGCAAGCATACTAAGAGATGCAGAAAAAAAAATTGACAAAATCAAATACTCATTAATCATAAAAATCTCAGTAAACTAGAAATGGAGGGAACATTCACAACTTGATGAAGAATATCTATAAAACCCTACAGTTTTAGCACGTACTGAATACTGAGAAACACAAAGCTTTCCCACTAAAATATAGTACAAGGCAAGGATGTCCACTCTCAATACTCCTTTTCAACATTGTACTGGAAGTTCTAGCTAATGTAATAACATAAGAAAAGGAAATAAAAAGTATATAGATTGAAAAGGAAGAAATAAAACTTTGTTCCAGATGACATGGTCATCTATGTAGAAAATCTAAAACTATCTACCAAAAAAAAAAAATCTCCTGGAATTAATAAGCAATTATAGCAAGCTTTCAGCATACAAATATAGTAAAGTAAATTGCTTTCCTATATATCAATAAGGGGGGAGGGAGTGATAAATAAGGGTAAAGGGGATCAAATATATGGTGATGGAAAGATAACTGATCTGGGTGGTGAACACTCAATGTGATGTATATAGATGATATATTACAGAATTGTACACCTGAAATCTATATAACTTTACTAACAATTGTCACCCGAATAGACTTTAATTAAAAACCAAAAAAATAATGGACAAGTGGAATTAGAAATGAAAAACACAATACCATTTACATTAGTACCCCCCAAAAAATGAAATACTTAGGTATAAATCTAACAAAATATGTACAAGATCTATATGAAGAACAATGAAAAAGTCTCATGAATGAAATCAATGAAGAACTAAATAAATGGAGATATATTCCATGTTCATGAATAGAGAGACTCAATAGTATCATGATGTAAGTTTTCCCCAACTGATTATAGATTCAATGCATCCCAAGCAGAATCCCAACATGTAATTTAGTGGATATTGACAAATAGATTCTGAAATATAGAGGGAGAGGCAAAAGATCCATAATAGCCAACACAAAACTGGGACACTGACAACACCTAATGCTAGTGAGGATGTAGAGCAATAGGAACTCTCATTCTCTGCTGGTGGGAATGCAAAACGATACAGCCACTTTGGAAGATAGCTTGGTAATTTATTACAAAACTAGCATGCTTCTGGATTCAGCAATCTACAAGCATGAAATAACAAAAATGCTCCCTGGTATTTATATACCCAAAGGAGATAAAAACTTACATCCACACAAAAACCTGCTCACAGATGTGTATATCAGCTTTATTCATAATTGCCAAAATTTGGAAGCAACCTAGATGTCCTTCGTAAGTGAATGAATAAATAACTAGGTATATCCAGAAAATGGAATATTATTCAGCACTGAAAAGAAATGAGCTATCAACCCATGAGAAGACATTGAGGTACCTTAAATGCATATTGCTAAAATAAAGAAGTCAATCTGAAAAGTGTACATACTATATGATTCTAACGATATGACACTTTGGAAAAGGCAAAATTATCTAGACAATAAAAAGATCAGTGATTTCCAGGGGTAGGAAGTGGGGGCAGATGAACAGCCACAGCACAGAGGATGTTTAGGGAGAAAAATACTCTCTGTGATATTGTAATGATGGATATATGCCATTATACTTTTTTTTTCAATCAATAGAATATAAAACACCAAGAGTGAGCCCTAAGGTAAATTATGAACATTGGGTGATAAGTTGTGTCAGTATAGGTTTATTCTTGTTTAGAAACAAACAAACAAACAAACCCCACCATTCTGCTTAGTGATGTTAACAATGGGAGAAGCTATGCGTGTGTGGGGCTTGGAGTATATGGGAAATCTCTGATGTTCCTCTCAATTTTGCTGTAAACCTAAAACTGCAATAAAAAGTAAAATCTTAAAAAAATAAAAGATAAATAATTTAAAAGAACCCATCAAAGAAATTAATTAAAAAATAATGTGTAATGGGGAAGGAAGTAATGCAGCCAACATTATAGCCTATAATAGATTTTGAAGCTGAAAGAATGTAAAATATTTGAGAAAAGTCAGCAGAATAATTCTTTAAACAAATTACATTTAATCACAATCTCTTCTGATTCATAAAACATTCTTGAGTTAATAAAAAAACTTTTGGAATTTTCTAAATATCTACAAGGACTCTAAACTGACCTACTCCTATGGTGCACAAATACCAGGATTTACCCCTGATACTGGAAAAAGGTACAGAAAATCCAAGATTAGAACAGTGAAAAAGCTATTATTAAAAACCAATGTACAAAATTCCATTGCGTTCGTATATACTAACAATGAAATCTCAGAAAAAGAAAAAGAAAAATCCTATTGCAAGTGCAACAGAAAGAATACAATACCTAGGAATAAACTTAACCTAAGATGTGAAAGACCTATATACTGAAAACTATAAATCATTTTTAAAAGAAATTGAAGAAGACATACACAAAAAAAAAATAAAAATGAAAAGACATTCCGTGTTCATGGATTGGAAGAATCAATATAGTTAAAATGGCCATATTACCCAAAGCAATATACAGATTTAATGCAATCCTCATGGCATTTTTTAAAGAAACCGGATAAAAAAATCATCAAATTTGTATGGAACCACAAAAGACCCTGAAAAAGCCAAAGGAATCCTAAGCAAAAAAGAACAATGCTGGAGGTATCACACTCCCTGACTTCAGCTTGTACTACAGGGCAACAATAATCAAAACAGTATGGTATTGGCAGAAAAACAGACACACAGACCAATGAAATAAAATTGAGAATCCAGAAATAAACCCACATAAATATAGAACAGATAATTTTCGACAACGAAGCCAAAAACATACAATGGAAAAAAGACAGCCTCTTAAATAAATGGTGCTGGCAGAATTGGAAAGCCACGTGCAAAAGAATGAAACTACACTGCTCTCTGTCACTGTGTACCAAAATTAGCGCAAAATGGACCAAAGACCTAAGCATAAGACCTGAAACAGTAAACTGCATAGAGGAAAACACAGGTACTAAATTTATGGGCCTTGGGTTCAAAGAGGATTTGATGAATTTGACTTCAAAGGCAAGAGGAGTAAAACCTAAAATAAATGAGACTTTATGAAACTAAAAATAGGGACTATATCAAACTAAAAATCTTCTGCAGAACAAAAGAAACCATCGACAAAATAAAGAGTCAACCAACCTAATGGGAAAAGATTTTTGCAAATAGCTCCTCCGATAAGGGGCTAATATCCAAAATATATAAGGAACTTATACAACTCAAAAACAACAAAAAACAAATAATCCAATTAAAAAATGGGCAGAGGACCTGAATAGACATTTCTCTGACGAGGTCACACAAATGGCCAATAGGCATATGAAAAAATATTCAATGTGACTAATCATCAAAGAAATGCAAATAAAAACCACAATGAGATACCACCTCACACCTGTTAGAAGGGCTATCATCAACAAGACAAATAATAAGTGTTGGAGAGGCCGTGGAAAAAAAGGAACTCTCATGTACTGTTGGTGGGAATGCAGACTGGTGCAGCCACTATGGAACACAGTGTGGAGGTTCCTCAAAAAATTAATAATGGAATTACCATATGACCCAGCAACCCCTCTCCTAGGTATCCACCCATAAAATCTGAAAACATCTGTAAAGATATATGTGCTCTGATGTTGATTGCAGCTTTATTTATGATGGCCAAGACATAGAAACAACCAAAGTGTCCTTCGATAGATGGTTGGATAAAGAAGATGTGATATATATACACAATGGAATACTATTCGGTGGTAAGAAAAGATGAAAAAGATGAAGTAGTGCCATTTGCGACAACATAGATGGTTTTTGAGATTATTATGCTAAGGGAAATAAATCCGACAGAAAAAGTCAAGAACCATACGATTTCACTGATATAAGTTACATAAAACTGAAAACAACAAAAGTACAAGACAAATGAAGAAACAAAATCTCATAGACACAGATGATAGTTTAGTGGTTACCAGAGGGTAAGGGTGAAGGGGGGTGGTAGATGAAGGTAAAGGGGATCAAATATATGGTGATGGAAAGAGAACTGACTCTGGGTGGTGAACACACAATGTGATATATAGATGATGTATTATAGAATGGTACACTTGAAATCTATGTAACTTTACTAAGAATTGTCACTCCAATAAACTTTAATTAAAAAAAAGTTGAGTAATTGGGTTCCTGGCCAAAGCTATTTGGTGATTGATATTCACCAACTTTAAATCCTAACCCATGTCTGTCATTCTGTCGAAATAATGGTGAGTAATTGCTTCTGCCAAATTCCATATCCTCATAATGTTAAAGCAGTGTCCTTTACCAGGCAACGACGACATTGATGAACCATATAAACCTCAACTCAAATCCTGAGTGTCAGCCTTGGATTTCATCCATGGTTTATCTCTAATATACCAAACGACCTTAAAATAGGTGGTCCCAGAATGTGGACTCAGAGAGTAATAGGTGATGCTGGGTGTGTTTTCATTTTATAGAAGGCTAAGAATAGGTTAACAAAATCATTTCCTTTAGATTTATTTAACTCTTACACCCTGGCACCCATAGGCCCCTGATCAGTGTGTTGGACTTCATCAACCTCAAATTTTGCTAACATTTATAGAACATTTATTTTGCAGGCATCTGGTGGGGCATTTCCACAGCAATATGTCAGGGTGAGAATATTAGCTTGAAAAACTTTCATAGTATAAGAACAATTTGGTCTCCCTCTCATATCTAAAGCACTGGCCTCCCACCTAATACAGTAGTACAGATTGTCTACATTAGGCACACTTTTAAGAATGCAGTCATGAATTGAATTTAATCAAGCTCCTATCAAAGAAAGGTATTTGATATTTGAAATAATTTAATATTTGCCAGATGGTCTAAAGGGCTTGTTAGCCACCCATTTTTTATATTAAAATAACGCATTTAATTTCTATATTAAATTAGATCTTGAGGAAGAAAAATACACAAATGAAGTTGTCACAAGTCCTACATGTATAAATATCTTAGCATTTATATAAATTCTATATTTTAAAATGGCAGGTTCAATAACACTTGTCTCCTTAATAAAGCTACAGTGAAATTTTTTTCTGCTAATGAGGACCCAAACAATGTTATTTTCATAGAAATTTTATAAAATGAAAATTGTGGAGATGAGTTAGTTTTCTTTTTTTCTCCTTTATTAGCAACATATTTGAATCCAAAATCAGAGATAAAATTATAATAATCAGCAAACTTCTTATGTCTGGTAATATATCTTCCTTCTACTCTCTTCAGGTAGTTTCTACTCTGTTTTATTTTTATCTCTCTTTGCCTCATTTTATATCAGTTTTTACCTTCATATCATCATTTATTTTAGAGCTCTGTAGACTATAAGAGGAGTTACCACATTTTTTCCTATTAAACATAGGCATATTTATGGGAACAGTAGGCCAGAATATTTGACTGTGAGAATTAATTAGAAATTCCAAGGCATATGCTCATCATAACTATGTCATATGCCAGAATTCATATTTAATGTTAGTCTTCAATCTTGAATGATGTTATTGAAATTAATTTCCTTAGTATTTGGAGAAATTCTGCCAAGAGATGCATTTATCTGAAATATCTTGGCTTTCATAAAATATTTTCACATGGCATGGAGGGCAGTGTGACAAGCATGTGAGGAGGGACCAGAACCTAAAACTACGTAAAAGCAGAAGCATCTGGCAGATGTTAGACAAGTAGTCAAGTCTCTGGAGGTCAACTAAAGGCAGAAGGAGTTGACTGTGATAGGACATTATCAATAATGTCAGGTTCTTGGGATGTTCCAAAGTCAGCTAATGTGTACTAATGAGAACGGTGGAACTCTATGGCAGCTGTTTCTGTCTATTCTGTTATATGTGGGGTCATCCTGGTATTATTTGTATTAATTTTTGACAGAAGGAGCTTAAATTTAGAGTAGAATTCAACCCCTTAATAAAGCTGGACAATGCTGAGTTACCTCATTTTGCTTTTAAGTCTTAAATAGATTTTTTCCTTTTCTCAATATGTCGATGTATTGAAAAGGTAAAGAAACGCTGTAGTAAAATTATTCAACAATTTCCTCAAATAAATATTTGGATCTTTTCCTTCTAATGCTCTCTAGCTTTCTTCTACACTACCTTCTTTTACTCTTTTTTCCCCTCTAGTTATTCCTTTCTTCTTTTCTTATTTATTCACTCTTTCACTTACATTTATATGCTACAAATAAAATCCAGTTTTCAAGTTTTTTAAATCTTTTTGAGTTTAAGAATCATAAACTTTAATGTGGTATATGTTAAAGTTAAATTTTCTATCAAGAATTCAATTGCTACCAAGAGACTACCTATGTGGTATGGCCATTCTGGAGGGACATTCTGGAAATTTCAGGTAAATATTTTGATGCTCTGTTGTCTTTCAAAATCAAAACATCAAGTGAATTCACAGAGCACTCCTAACAAACCAGTATGACAGAATATCATTCCAGCATTTGTTTAGAATTAAGAAACAGTGCACTTGAGATGCTTAGATGATAAACGTGCATGCTCCAGTAAATTTTTCATAGATGATGCTTATCTAGATTAAACAAACATACAAACAAACAAAAAACAAGGTCAAAGAATAAAGTTTTTAACATTAATGCTTCTCTCTCTATATTTACCTAATCAATATAATTAATTTAAAAACTTGGGTCATAAATGTACATGAAACAAAACCCTCCCCTATCACTATTTATTATTTTGGATGCTTGTTTTCTATAAAATTGGCTGAAATTTGACTTAAAAATTAGTAAAGAACCATGTAAATGCCGTTTAAAAAACTTTTACTTGATATCTATGTTGTTAAAATATGAAATATGTTTTTCTTTTTTTATTAAAATTTATTGGAGTGATGATGGTTAGTAAAATTACATAGGTTTCAAGTGTAATACATCATCTATATATCACACTGTTGGTGAAATCTTTTCATGAAAGTCAGTTTGAATTTAATGACCAATGTTCTTTTTAGTGATTGTTCTATACATTGATCATGATTTATGTTTTCCCTTTTGTGAATTCATCTACATTTTTTCAATAATTAACTTTAAGACTAATCAAGATAATCTACTTGCAAATCATATCCTCACTCTTTAACAATGTAAAAAAAAAAATCTTTGCTCTGTCCATAAAATAGGTCCAGAATAAATATGCTTCCTTTATGAATGTTTTGCTAAATCCTAAGGTATCCCCTGTTATTGTCAGGTTCCTTCTCTGGTGCTCACAGAAAATAAACCAGCATCATAGAACTGATTAGTCTTGCTTTTCTTCTCCATCTGGGACAGCTATAGAAAAGTAAAGCCAAACCGAATTTTAGAAAAAAAACAGCTTTGCAGTGTCTGGCCCAGGTATCTTGCCACCTAGACCACGAATACTCAGGTTCCTTAAGGAGTTGCTTAACTTTTCAAGTGACCTCCAGCAAACTGTCAGTCTCAGCCACTTTAGCCCATTAATTTCCAGGCATGTAACACTTGAGAAGGAAAAGTCAGCCTTTGAGAATAATTTTTTTTTTTTTTCAAAATGCTCTGCTAGATTAGTCCTTAAAACATTTTGATTCTTGGTACATGAAAATAAAAGACAAAACTGTTAGCATGAAATTTTCTCTCTCCTTTTTTTTAAAGCTGGGATTCTAATGCTGTGAGTGCAATAATTATCGATATTAAGAAATTAAAACAAAAGAAATGTCATGTGAATGAGAATCATGCTTTGTTCAAAAGAGAATTGTCTTTGATAATGATAATCAGAGACCACATTTTGTGCGTGTGCATACATATACACAAATCAACTTTTAAATTTAAGTGCTGCAACACAGAAAATGTATTAAATTTCGAGGTAAAAATATGAGAAAATACTTGAAATAAACAAAGTAGTAATAATAACAAAACTTTAACAAATTAAATTTTTAACATATTGGCATATTTAGCTTCAATTTCAATGTGCTGCATTGAAAAATAATTGAGGAACTTATTCTATTTTATTATTTTTCTGGTTTATTTATATAGAAAATAAATACTATATATATATATATATATATATATATATATATATAGTCACAAAGACCCCCAATCTGAACACTATTTTTCTTTTCTAAAGAATCTGATTTATATGAATGAGACTTTGTTTCATATAAAGTGGAAGGCATGCTGCTTTTTCTTTCTTTCTGTTTGTATCTAGTTTTAATTACTTGAATTATCTTCCTAATTTAAAGAATACCAAAATATATAAAACTTGTTATAGGCTTTGGCTTTTAATTAAGCTAAATTATTATTATTTTCGAAACTCCTTTGTATTTGTCAAATAACAAAACAGCAAGTGCTATAACACGTTTCACGTGCTGGACCCGTGCTCACCAATTTTGTGGCTTTGGAGATTTTCATTAGCAATAGATCTATTATTCTTTTCATGAGATTTTTTTTTTTTTTTGTAGTGGTGGTTACCCTTGTGACTTGAATAGTCAGACTTGTGCCTCCTTAGATTTTGATGTGCTGATAGTCAAACAGTCTGAATTTCTTCTCTCAATTTATTTCCCCAAGTCCCCCAGCTGTGGATTTTGTGAGTCTTCTAGGCCGCCATCTTGCTTTCTCAGATGGAAAGGCAGCCCTTGTTTTCCCTTATTGAAATCATCCTCCCCAATTTCACCAACTTTACTCTTTTTGTCTGCCTGCGCCCAGTTCCTGAGAGCTGTCAGGACCTCTGGAAAGCACCACCTTGTAGAAAAGGTCACCCACTAACCCTAGTGTTGTGGCCCATTAAGTCTTACTGGGAAAAACCTGGAGTCTCTCATTGCCCGTTTCCAGATGGAAGGATTAGGATAAAGAAACCGGAAGCAGTCAGAACACACAGTAAGCTGAGTGGGATGGGAGAGAAGTTCATGGAGCTCCCAGTCGAGCCACTGGTCAGGCTGAAAAGCAAAAGTGCTCTCGGGGCCCTGTGCTTCTAGGGGCCGTTCTGGATTCTGCAGCAGCTGTCTTCAGGTCCCATCTGGTCGCCCAAAGGAAAACAAGTTAGTAATGACGTTTTTGTCCTTTACTGAGGGAAAACAATGCACGAGTTGGGGGAATACAGTGCATCACAAGCAGTGGTGCACTCTGCGCAGCTATTTGGGGCAAAAACGGTTTTATAGTTAGAAAGAGCAGTGCCCTAAGGTGGCACGGTAGGCTAGGAGCTCCGGATTTTTCCTGTTAAGGATAATAGGCCGTGTTTTCTAGGGTCAGGTAAAATTGCTAACGCTGAGTTGGAAGATTGTGATTCATGTGTATTACGTTTCCTTGACGGGTTTTCTGCAAGTGCAGGCTGACTTTGATTTAGATTTGTGACCTGGTCAGGGCCACAGGGATGGCCTCCATTTTGTGGGTTCTCTACATTAATTAACTTTATTATATCAGATATTTGAAATATGATTTAGGCGCCTTTAGTACTACTGTCCAGGAGGAAAACAGTTTGCTCTACCCACTGAAAAATTTCAGTTTTCTATTAGAAATATTGCAGTAGACAATAGCAACCATTGTTATCAAGTCCAAACAGAATTAAAAAGAAAAAATCTAGATTACTCAGGCTTCTAGGAGCCAACACTATTTTGCCTGTGAAAGCTGACATTATCCAAATGAGTGCTCTGAAATTAGAAATCAATTTAATGTGAGTTCATAGTTTTCTGCCAGAAATTAACCTATCAGACTCATTCACGTTTAAATTTCAGTTCAGAAACAGATATATATTATTTCATTTTTTAAAGACTTCAAATCCATTTAAAACATAAAGGTAAACTCTAATGTGTAGACATTCAAATTCTAGTTGTAAAATTAATTCAGTCAGTGTTAGAAATTGATGATGGAAATTCTAGTTTTAAAAACATAAAGGTAAACTCTAATGTGTAGACATTCAAATTCTAATTGTAAAATTAATTCAGTCAGTGTTAGAAATTGATGATGGAAATTCTAGTTTTTTCTCTGTGGTTGAGTTTAAAATACATAAGTCTGTGAAAGAAGACAACTTTCCCAAGAATTTTCCTTGACATCCCTGGAGCTTGGCAATTCAATCTTTAATTTGTTGTACTTTTTATTTCTTGTTCTACATATTTTATGCATACATTTTGTGTTGAATTTGTATTTTGTCTTGATTAGATAATCTATATTCACTTGAATCACACTTTTCTCAAATAATATTAACTTAGCAGAAATAATTTTTATTCTGAAAACACATTTGATAGAATGAATGACATTTTAAAGTTGAAGGCATTATTCCTTAAAAATTATCTTTATTTAATTCCTTGATATATATCTATTTTCAGGCATGGTAAACACAAGACTAATTGCCTAGCCTAGTAATAATTTTATTACAAAGATAGTTGTAAGCAGTTCTTTCATGCTTGTGGTTTTTCTCTACTGCTTCATTTCTTACTCAGCTGGTTCCCCAGGGTCTGAAGCTGACTAAGGATTATTTGAAACAAAATCAATTAAATTAAAAAGCGAAAGCAGGTATGAGCAAGAATTGGCATGGCTTCAAGTTCCATCACCATCTTGGTGGTAAAGAAAATAAAATCAAGGATATTCAGATAAATGAAAAGTGATCTGAATCCTCTGAAACCACCAGAAATGTTTCATTATACAGTAGTCCTTCCTTATCTGTGGTTTCACCTTATGTGATTTGTTACCTGAGGTCAACCGCAGTATGAAACTATTAAATGCAAAATTCCTGAAACAAACATTTTGTATGTTTTAAATTGCCACCATTCTGAGTACCGTGATGAAATCTTGCGCAGTCCTCCTCCTTCCAGCCTGGGATGTGTTTGCTCAGTGTCTCCATACTTAAGCGCTCGCTGCCCTTTAGTCACTTAGTAGTAACCATCTCTGTTACCAGATTGACTGTTGTGGTTTCCAAGTGCTTGAGTTCAAATAACTCTATTTAATAATGGCTCCAAAGAGCCAGAGCAGTGATGCAGGCAATTAGGGTGTACCAAAGAGAAGCTGTGAGGAGCTTCCTTTAATTGAAAAGGTGAAAGTTTTTGACCTAATAAGGAATGGAAAAGAAATGTATGCTGAGGTCGCTAAAATCTAGGTAAGCACAAATCTTCTCTACATAAAATTGTGCAGAAGGCAAAAGAAATTTGTGTTAGTTTTGCTATCTCACCAAAGAATTACAAAAGTTGTGGCTACAGAGAGTGATAAGTGCTTAGATGAGGTTACCAGTAGCCTGATGCTACGTTACAAAGCCGACATCATTCACCTCACTTCATCTCATCACTTAGACATTATATCATCTGGCATCATCTTCATCATCAGAAGAAGGGTGAGTACAGTACAATAAGGTATTTTGAGAAAGGGACAGAAACAACATTCACAACTTGTATTACAGTATATTGTTATAATTGTTCCATTTTATTATTAGTTATTTCTGTTAATGTCTTATTGTACCTAACTTATAAATTAAACTTTATCACAGGTATGTGTGTGTAATAGAAAATTGTAGCATATATAGAGTTCAGTACTATCCATGGTTGCAGGCATCTACCGGGGGACTGGAAACTTATCCCCTGCAGATAAGCGGTTGGGGAACAGTGCCATGTAGTATTACACAAAGTATGATTTCATGGATTACTATTACTTGGTATGTAAAATCCATGCAAATTGCTTAGTACCATTTTCACTATTATTTTCTAATCTAGTGTTTGCAGTGTTCAGACCATCCTTCACATTTCTAAAAGCCTCTCTTTGGTTGAAAATAGTTGTTCTGCTACAAAAAGTGATCTTTTATTAAATTGCACCAAACTATATGGAAAGGAGAACACAAAGTCATCACCACAGTAGTTGTTCAATTTATTGATTGTTTGCAAGCTTTTCATCTGTAAAATGATGTCAGGAACTGTGTAATTCTTCTGGTAGCGAATTCTGGCCATTACTGATTAAACTTTGAGCGTGCCAATGGCTGATTGGAGTTGCTTATCTAGAAGAGCAAATGTCCACTGGGTAGTTTTTTGTTTGTTTGTTTGTTGTTTGTTTTTTAATAAGTGGATTCACAGAAGCACAGATAAGAGAAGTTTATAATTTCTGCTAACATTTATTAAATGTTCAATATTTATTAAGCATTTGTGTTGTATGCATATGCACTGTGCTATTTAATCTTCACAATCATCCCGTAGGGGCTGATGTTCTCTTCATTTTATAATGGAGAAATTGCCTGGAGTCCCATAGATGGTAAGTGAGGAGCTGATATTTGAATTCAGGTTTGTCTGACTTCAGAGTTCAAGATCTGACTACTACAACACTATTCAGGAGCACTTCAACCACATCACGAATTGTCTTAGTTTCTGAAATGAACATTTCAATGCAGGGACAGTCTAAGAGAGTGCTCTACAGGAACATTCTTAAAAAAATGAAGAAAGGCAAATTGGGCAGAAGGAGGGGCTGAACTCTGATGCAATTTCAACACAGTCCTCAGCAGATCTACAGACTTTCTAAACCTGGCATGGCCCTTTAGGATTGTCCCAAATTGAGTTAAGGGGGCTAGACTGTTTAGCCCACACTCAGTGGTGAATGGATGTGGGCTGCCTGGAGAGGTCGTGACCTTGGGTAATACCAGTATCATGAGCTTTAACAAGCCACTACTCTGATGGCTTGGGGGAATGACTACCTCATTTCTGAAGTGAGTATGCTGTGCCCATCACAGAGCCACTACAGTAAGGCTTTTAAAAAATGATTCTTAATAAAACATCCTAGAATAAGCAATCGATTATCTATATTAGAATGAATTAAACAAATACAATTAGGTATAAAACTAAGTATCCTAATAATTTCTAATTGTATACAAGTTAACTGCATAAGTTTTTACCTGTATAACTGCCTACGTTCACCTTTCTTATGTATTTATAGGGAAAGTCCTTAATGTTTTCAGAGTTCCTTCCTCTTTTTTTGTCCATCTTGATTTGATCTCTATTCAGATATGCTAATAGCTTCCAACAAAATATCCGTTTATGTTATTATCATCTCTTTTCCTTTTTTCTCAAGTGTCTTTGGCCCATCATCCAGTCTAGAATACTTTGTTTCTATTGTTATTCTAAGTTATTTTTTAAAAATTGGAGCTATGTTCAGTTAACTCTAATATATTCATTGTCTTACCTCATTGAATATTTCCTCCTTTAAGTCTTCATAAGTGGTTTAGAACTTGATTAATGGTGCATTTGAACAAGGATGTCCAGCTTTCTTTGTAATGCAGACAGTGATATCTAAAGTGACAGATTTGCTGGCATGGGATCCAGGAATCAGTAAGTGCGACATACAAGTCTTGTTATAGCACCACTTCAAGTTTGGGTTATTATTATCTCAGGCTCTGCTCTTGAGTGTCTCACAGCCTACTCCAGTAGACAGCAATCCTTTCCCTACCTAAGTCATAAGCTAGAATGCCCTCCACATTTTATTTAGTTAATTCAGCTTCCAAACAATAAATAATTTACCTAAAGCAGCCCACGTAAGTGACAGTCTTACCTCTGCCATTTACTGGCATTAGTTTCTGCGTCTTTGCAACAGAAAAATAAGCTCTGCATAAAGGTTTATGGCAAATCTAAGCAAAAAGATGTATAAAGAGAAGCATGTAGTAAATTATATTAGTAGATGTTTAATAAATTGTAGACATTGTTACTGTTAAAATTGCCATGGGTATAATATTAACACTAATTTATTGCAATCGTTCAAACAGAACCTGTATTTTAACTTGTATGATATTTCTGATTATATTTGTATAGTCTCTGCAATGAATAAAAAGATCTATATACAATTGATCTGGGGTATTTTTATTTTATTTATTTGAGAAATATAAATAAATATTACCAACATGTAAGATATACTATTCTAAATAATGTTAAAATGTTCACTCATTGAATCAGCCTAGCAATGTAAAAGCTAAGTTTTGTTATTATCCCCACTGATGTATAGAAAGATGAACTTCTTATGCCACTTCACAGAGCAGGACAGTGAGGAGAGATTTTGAAACCATTCACTGGTCTTCTGGAGTCTATGCCAATAACCAAAACATACACTGCCTCCAGATCGATTAATCATATTTATGCACCAATTTATAGTTTTTTCAAAATATTTTTATAAAATTTATTAGCTGGCTTTTGACAACAATCCTATAATGTGTGCTAGTCATTATCAACGTTCTTAACAATCAGAATGACTGATTCTCTGAAGGTAACTGGATGTTATCTTCTAATATCTTCTGATGGCATGTTTTCTCTGGGACAATAATGAAGCCTTCCCCAAATATGCTAAGAACCAAAATTATTGATTGTTTAGTCAGAGGAAATAATCTTATAGAAAGTTTTAGTGAGAATGTAAAATACCGAGTTGTTTATATTACAACAAATTACTCCATTTAATTGATTGGTCACTCAACAACTATGTATAGTGTCAGGTGGGTACTAGACTAATCGAGGGGATCACTGAATAAATTATATAAATCTCTAAATCACTATGCTCTACTGAATGTCAACTGTAGCTGAAAAACAATTAAATTGATTGTTCACTTATTATCATTTGTTTTGTTTAAACATGAATATCTCGACTTCAAATGAGTACTGAACATTTCTAAGGAGTAGGAATATCCTTCTTATTAGAGGATTCTTGAATTTATAAAAGTTACATAAAATTTGTTTGAAAGTGAAATGATACATTTTATTTAAAAGTAATGTTGTAGGAGACTCCAAGAATATTACCCATAGGAGTGTTTTTAATCTTTTATGGATAAAAAAGTGTTCTTGACTTACACCATCCAGAAACTGTGGACTTAGTTCTAGGAACTAGTGGAATCAAGCCCACAGGTGTAACCATGGTGATTAGATACTCTGCTGCTACACTTCAGATGCAGCAGTCTAATCACTTGAATTCTCCCTTATAGGGATGAGTAAAGAACATTGGGAAGAAGGAAATATGAGGATATTCACCTCATTTGTCCCTTAAGAAGATTGCATAGTGTCTCCCTGAATCTCAAGTACAAAATTAGACAATCACTTATAATATTAATAGAAACCTTGGTTTTGCTACTATCTATATGATTTACAAGGAGGGCACTGATTACTAGTTTCTTGGTTACTTTTTATAGATATATTTTCTTTTTCTTTTTTTTTTATTAAAGTTTATTGTGGTGACAATTGTTAGTAAAGTTACATAAGTTTCAGGTGTACAATTCTGTAATACGTTATCTATATATCATATTGTATGTTCACCAGCTAGAGTCAGTTCTCCTTCCATCACCATATATTTGATCCCCTTTACCCTCATCTACCACCTCCCTCCCCCTTTACCCTCTGGTAGATATATTTTCATATTTAAATAAAACAATAGAAAGAGGTGTAATGATAACTGCTCTAACATCCTGCAGAAATGTGGTAAGGGTAATATGAAATAATGGAGGTGAGAGCACTCTGAAATATTAAAAGCCAAACAAATATGATACATTATGATTCCGTATTTTTTATACTCACCTCTTAATTACTGTAATGATGACAGAAAGGTAAAGATGGTACAGAATGGGGAAAAGGCAGCAAAAATTATTAAGTTTGTTTTTCCAAATGTAGTCAGAATGCATACTCACGAAGAAAAATGCACACAGATAGCACCACCTCTCCTTGACTTCTCTTTCAGTTCAGTCTTCCTGTGAGTGTTCAGGAAGCTTATATATGTGGAAATAGGATGCAAAGCTAATGATCTGGTAACACTGTTCCGAATTACAGAGCCTGCATTTGCTTGGTCAATTTATAATAAGAGGTGTTTACTGTGAATCACTGTGAAATGTCTAAATCCATGAAAGCATTGAAAATGCAAAAAAATGTTCTAATCTTAATGTTATATTACCAGGAATGATTTGAACAGTCTCTCTTGCCCAGTAGTTTTATTGATTAATCTTTTTAAGAAACCTTGAGTAAGAATATAAAATTGGTAATCAGGATCCCCTTAATAAATTTTCCTTCTATGTGGTTAAAATTATAATGGAAAAAAAAGGAATCAGATGGGTTAGCCAAAATGGATGGATGGATGGATGGATATATATATATATATATATATACACACACACACACATACATACATACACACACATGCATATATATATATATATATATATATATATATATATATATATATATATATATGTCATGCTTAAATGGGCTACCTTGTTATTGGAATTTTCAACATTTTATTTATTTTAAATTATTTTTGTCAAAGCATTATATAAAATTAAGTATAATGATAAGATTAGAGTGAAACTGATATATTATGACTGATTATTCAGGCAGAGAGAGATTTATTTGGTAATGCTTATCTTGATTAGCTAGTAACTGTACCGGCTGAGTATACCAGGATATATTTTATGTAATGAATCTGATTATAGTCAAACTATCTGAAAAGATGTGACTATTTTCAAAATTATTTTGCTTAGTGAAAAGTCATACTCATGCTTTCAGTATGACTGCTTTTTCTGACGCTGGATATTATGCACAAACCTAGAAGTAGGTTGATACAGAAAACAAAATTGATAAATAACCAAAGGGCTAGACATTGTTCTTTTGAAAATAGTTATACATCAGTTGTTATATGCACCCACCCCAACCCTGTGATTTACCTACACATGTGTGAATATAGATTAATGCCATTTATGTATGTAGGACCAGTTATCCATAAAGATTTTCTGTACAAAAAAAGGGACTTTGCTGTCTAGATGGACAAAGTAAAACCAAGATAAGGTACCATCTCACAGAATGGGATCTTAGTTAAAAAACTACAAAATATGAAGTCCAAGTGCTTTTTGGCCTTAAAACAATGGTTAAATTTTACATACAGTTTACAAAATGTGAACTTCCACAACCAAGTCATGCCTTATGCCAAATATGGTTCCCAGTGTGTTAAGGTCACTGGTAAATTTGGGATATACTTGAATTAATAGCCTGCCAGTAACAATTCCACATTTCTGCTAACATTTTGTTGAGAAAACATTGACTTCTTAATCTTATTCTTGAACTATTTCCTTCCTTTTTTCTAGTTTCTATATTCTGGTAGGACTTCTGTCAAGTATTCACTATTAGTTATTGTTTGATATTTGGGGTTTCAAAACTTTTGGCTTTCTTGAGTATGGAATCTTGTTTTTCTATGTTATACCTACATTATATAAACAGCATAACTATTGCTTTATTTCTAGTTATAAATATTTTATAATCTTAAGGCAGTAGGTAAGAAATCAAAGAGCTTTAGTAAAACTTTTATATATTACTTTATTATTTACCAATTGCTCATAGAATGTATTTGTAAAAACTCATTTTTTAAATTTATCTGCCATCCAAAAAAGGATATTAATTCTTTTATATATATATATATATATATATATATATATATATATATACCACTATTTTTCTACAAACCCTGTATGTGTAATATATTGTGTGTTTAGTGTGTACTTTACATACAAAATCTAGTTGTGGTTTTTTTAAACCAACAATTTATCAGTCTACTGGAAAACATGTTAAAATGGCTAACATATATTAGAAATAGATGACTAGGTATATTTTATTTTTAGAGTATGCAGTCTGTTAAATTGCCATAATAGCTGATGTACGTATGCAAATAGATTTGCTTTCAAATGACTTAATATTGAATTTACAGATATTTTTGTATAGTGCCATTTATCCAGATATGTGAAAACTGTAAACTCTGTACACCTTTAAAACTATGGAAGATATCCGTACTTCATTATTATTATTATTTTAAACCTGAGCTCTTTAAGAAAGGGGTTGGAGAAATGGAATAAAAGGAGTATGTATGAAAGAGCTTTTTGCTTGTTGAAAAAAATATTTTTACTACAGTAAGAAACATAAATGAAGTGTAACAAATATGTGCCATGCTCAATTCCAAGGGATGCCACCTGCCAGTCCTCCTTTTGCTTGCAAAAGCTTTATGGTGTTAACAACTTAATAGAAATGATCTGGGGGCTGGTGGGCTGGCTCCCAGCAAAGTGGCAAATTATTCTGTGATGTGAGACCTTCTGAATGTGTGTGTAACAGTATTTCCCAAAATAGCTACCCAGTGTGCTGAAAGGAATAGTGTTTACCAAAAGTATACAAAGGAATTACTATTTGTGGAGAATCTATCTTCTCGTACACTTTCCTACTTGTTTGATAAAATTTTTAGAACAACACTTGAAAGAGCATTTTACAAATTATTTTAAATGACTTCATTATTTTGTATGTTTCTTCATTTAGGTTTTAAATTATTATTTTGGTAGGTATTTTTGGAATTTATGTACTGTGACTAAAATAACTCCCTCGATATACCTCCACTGTAGGCATTTTTTTCTGTATCTTTCTGTTTCCAAACAGCCTTTTGCCAAAGAGATTTCTTTGTGGCCAGGAAATGCCAGTGAACAAAGCAAACTCCCCTGACATAAGAGCTTTCAGATGTAACCAGGAGCATAGATATAGGATAATTGGAGAAAGCTATATTTGCCAGGATGAGAAGGAATTAAGAATGAAGCTGAGGGATGCATAGGTATAGAAATGGGAGTTAAGATATTTATGTCCCTGACACCCCATTATTATTTTTGTTTATGACATCAGTGCATTCATAGTATATGTGTATGTATGTAGTCTGTGTGTGTACACCTTACATAAATATATTTGCATATATGTACGTATGATTGTAGGTCACACAATTTATCTGAATACATTTTACCCTTTACAAGTGTTTATTTGTGAATAATCTCTCATACTCTTTCAAAAGAATATATTCGTTTTAAAGTAAATGTAACAGTGATCGTGTTTATGTTTTTCTACTTTATATCCTCACTATTACAATGTGAAAAATAAGATGGCTACTATGTGAGGTGATGGCTGTGTTAATTAGCTTGATAGTGGATATTATTTCACAATGTGTATGTATATCAAATCAAGTTATATACTTTAAATACAAACATTTTTAAATTGTCAGTTACACCTCTGTAAATCTGGGGAGAATGTGAATTTCATGAGTATGCTCTAAACTAGAACATTTTTGTTTATTTTTCTACAAACTTGATTCTTTTTTTCTTCTATATTTATGAAAATCAGATGTCCTAGGGATTGCTCTGAAACAAGATAGCATTAATTTTATCATTCCAAGGACCAAATAGCTGTATTGATTTTTTTCTTTCACACAACTTTATTTGGAAAGCCTATTACTAAAGAAATCTTTGTTGCCTTTCCCACCTGCTGCCATTTTCCCACATTGATTTCTGACTGATATTTTTCTGAGACCTGTTATTATATATACATATTTTTAATGAGCATAGTACTGTCATTTATTAAATATGTCACACACAGAATTTATTGTAATGGTTGCAAAATAAATTTTACTGGAGTTTAATGACAAAATTGAATGAATAAAAGTGCAGCACTATAATGGAGGAAACTGTCTGAAGGATGGACTTGTTACGTGCTTTTGTTGCAGAGATATCTTAGTATATCCTTTTAGGGAAACATTAACCTTTTCAGGCCTATATGCTTCAAGTTTGTTATGAAAAAGGATGCTATGAAATGAACCATTAAACTAGCATTGCTACACTTTTCTTAAATATTTCTTTTAAATTAAAGTTTATTGGAGTGAGTATTGTTAGTAAAGTTACATAGGTTTCAGATGTACAATTCTGTAATACATCATCTATGTATCACATTGTGTGTTCACTACCCAGAGTCAGTTCTCCTTCCATCACCATATATTTGACCCCTTTTAACCTCATCTACCACCTCTCCCCCCCCCCTTACCCTCTGGTAACCACTAAATTATTGTCTGTGTCTATGAGTTTTTGTTTCTTCATTTGTTTGTGTTGTTCCTTTGTTGTTTTCAGTTTATATCCCACACATGAGTAAAGTTATATGGTTCTTGACTTTTTCTTTCTGACTTATTTCACTTAGCATAATATTCTCAAGATCCATTTCAAATCCTTTAGTGTGTGAAGGTGAATTGTAAATCTTCATGAATGGTTTTTCCAAATTTATTTAACTCAAGACCCTCTTTTCAGAGATCATATGGTGTTCTGGAGATCATATTAGTCTGGATATTTAGAAATATAATAAGAAGGTACACAAATACATTTTCTATGAGTTACCTGCATTCAATTATTTTGTTTCTAAAGTCATGTAAATATGTAATTGAGCTCTATGGATCAAAATCTGTACAATTAGATGAGTTTTTCTCCGTTTTTAATTAAATGAAAATGAGTTATAACATATCTGCCAATATATATACCTTCTCAATTTATTTTAATTTCTATTCATCTTACTATGTTGGACATACTCATGATAGCATGTTTTATTAAAATTTATTATAACACTATATTAAATAGAACAAGAAAAATACATTGAACGTCTAAACCAAACAAGAATGATTAGATAAGTGGGTATCTACGCAATATATTCTGTCACTACTGTGGGGTGTCAGTCCTTTTCCTTTTTGGAACCCAGTTAAGAATTGGAAGCAGATCTGATTCAAGGAGATACTATTGGTAGTCTTCCAAAGAGATAGAAAGATGCATTTAATTTCCTGTTGAGATCACATTCAACTCAAAATTTTATTTTTCATTAATTCTGGAAGCTTCTGGGTTCTGGCCAAAGAATGGTATTTCAAATTGCAGCCAAGATCTGTATATGCCATCATTTTTGACATTTTTATCTGGCCTTCTCAGGTGAGTGGTGACTTTCAGAGTTTTGCTATCTGCTCTGTTGCTGACAGACATGATGTATGAGTTAGAAAAATTATTTGACAAGCAAGTAACCATGAGAACTTGAAAATATTATTTAGTCCACATTATTTTGTCCTGGTCTGAAGTGTACAATTACTTAAGATTTTTTTTTTTAATGAAGTGAAAAATTAGAAAGAATCTATGTTCTAAATATGCGATACAAAATAATTTTTAATCACTCCTGTGCTGAAGTAAATGGATTTTCTTTTCTTCCATTTTATGAATTGTGTCTATCTGGAAGATTTTCCATTTTGGATCTTTATGTCATTTTTGATATGTTTCATATTAATAAAAAACTACAAACCATAACTTTGCTTTAAGTCATTAAGTGAAGCAGTAGCAAGGTGGGTCTATCTAATGTGTGTAATCTTCAGACAAGGACTTTGAAAGAGAATGTTTTCCTGTTATATCTGTAAGCTTATTATTTAACTTGTTTACTATTTAAAATACAGTTTTATCCCTCTTCTTGGTACTTAAACATCTACCCTGTTTCCCCGAAATTAAGACCTATCTGGACGATTGGCTGTAACGCGTCTCTTGGAGCAAAAATTAATATAAGACCCAGTCTTATTTTACTATAAGACCAGGCCTAATGTAATATAAAATAATATAATATAATATAATATAATATAATATAATATAATATAATATAATATATAGTATAATACCAGGTCTTATATTAATTTTTGCTCCAAAAGACACATTAGAGCCAATTGTCCGGCTAGGTCTTATTTTTGGGGAAACAGTATAAACCCGAAAAAAATAGATATAAATAAAATAGATGCACAAAGCTTGTATATAGTCAATACAGCTACTCTTCACCTTGATTATGAAAATGAAGAAACAGAAATAGCTTAAGTGATAGTTTATTAGAATAATATTATTTTAAAATCCTTTGACCTGTGCAGAAACATTTTATCATTTCAGTGTGGAGATAAAATATTACATCGTATTAATTTTAATTGTTTTGCTTTCTTTCTAAATTTTACTCAAATTTCCATCTAGGTTATAAGATACACTCAGTTTCTGAAACTAATCAGTTCTTTAGGAAATAAATGAAAGAGATAGATTTAAATATGGAGGTAAAAATAGTATTTATACATATATAAAATACTTCAAACACTAGTATTTTATGGTGCTATGTGTGTATATTTCAAAATATATTCATTATAACAAACTACTTCTGCAGTCAGTAAAGCACTTCTGCAACCAGCTTTTGTTGAGAACTAAAGTTAAATTTCTCTATAGACATATTCATTTCTGAAATGTTTATCAAAATTATTATATCTGATTCTTAAATTAATTAGCGATTGGTAGTCCAGGTTTTGCTATTAGGGATTATATGACTGACAACATACCGTGGTTTTTCTTGTTTACTAAGTGCTTTCTTACTATGGAGCTATACTTTAGTAACACATATCTTAGTGCCTGTATTTGATTTGATGCTATGTTTTCATAGGAAGAATGGACACTGATGTTAGCATATTCTAAGGAGATATGGGGAGCAGTAAATGAGTCAGGATTTACTGATTTGGTTGAGATGTAGTAGACTGTAGTATATTAGAAATGTGAGCCATTAGCATCTAAGTAATCCAGATCTGAACACTATGGTGATCACTCTGACAATTTGAATTACACCCCCTGCCTACAACCATTTTCTGCTCACTGTGTCACCTTTCAGAGGTGGAAAAATAAACCTGAAATGTGTCAGAGGATTCAAATGCTTCTAGTCTAATGATGACAGGCAAAATTATCTCTATCCCACCACTCCTCAAAACAAAACAGAAGCATGCGAAAGTATCTCTACTATATGGCATTGTAATGAAGTTAAGAATATTTTATCATTTATGAATAAATTAGTGCTTTGTTGGAACTTCTGAAATAATTGTTCTGGTACAGATTGCTGAATATATTTGTTATTATGTCTAGTTTAAGATTATTGCTCAAACTGAAGTATCTTCCAGGATGTATTCTATTTTCACTTCTGAAAAATACCATTTGGTTTTTAATGTGAATATTAAAATACAACATACACCAAGTTAAATAATTTTTCAAATGACTCCTTGGGCATATCATGACATCATTATTATCCTCTTTTCATAATAATAGATACCATAATAGAAGTTAATATATTTGAAGAAATTATGGGCTAAGTGATATAAAGGAATCAGTAGCTCAGTCTATGTTTACTTTATCAATGCATTCTGTTAATATCCATCATAAAAAATATACTAATAGACTCACAAAAATATAGACAAAATCTACAAATTCAGCTATTAAGAAAAAATATTTATAAATCTCCAAATTTTGGCAATGTTATTAAACAAAAAGTTTGTGTGCACTTAAAAAAAAGAGAATAGTAAGGTTTTAAGTTTACTAAAAGTAAGTTTTGAGGAAATGCCAAAAATACTGAGTGAGACGAGTCTTTTGGCAAGTTGTTCCCTAATATTCTTACATATAAAATGGCAATATGAGGAATGTATAAAGTCTTTTAACTTGGTGAATGAATATATCCCAATGTGTGCTGATGAAAATCATTATAAATTGGAGAGATTGTATCTTAACCAATTGAGAGTGATCCTTATCAGTTTTTATCATTGATTACGTGAGTGTATGGAAGATATGTCATTGCCTTTCAAAATGATACAAGCTTACAAAGACTGAACAGAATCATAATTTTAATAGATTGCCATAACTTAAATAAGATTAAAAGTAATTTTAATAAATATGACATGTTATATTTAGATAAAGAGCTGATTATTAAACTACAGGTTGGGGATTATAATTGACTTGGAAGAAGTTCATGCATTATCAATAGAGGGATTAACTGAATGCAAGCTCTATTATGGTTAATACAGCTATAAGGTTATTAAATGGATGAGTCTGGTTTGGGCTGCTGATAGACATACACTATCCAAAATATGAAGTTTCATTATATATCTACACTGGACAAAGGATACATGGATACTTGTTGATTTCTAAGTGACAGAATTGAGCAATGTTTTTAAGCACTAGATGGACAAACCAGAGTGCCTAGAGGAAGGTGATCAAACTGGCTCAGTGGTTAAAAGCATGCATTACAATTAAAATCATATTTTCTGAACTCAAATTTTGATGTTATTCAACAAAAACATCCCCCAAACTTAAGTATTTATGGGAAAAGCTTTATAAGTCTAACAGTTAAATCGTTAGTTTTCTGGAAAATAATAGTATATAAGCTTAAGACTTGCAGATGTTTAGCATGGATAAATCAGATGTTGGGAAGTGAAGTTAAGATTTTGAAAGAAAGTTAAGATTTTGAAAGAAAAATCAGCAACATTTAAATAAGACAGATTTCCATTTAATAAAAGAAAGATGTTACAACATTACAACATGGAATTATTTACTTTTCTAGACAGTGAACTGTATCAAGGAAAATATTAAACATATTTAAAGGAATTATCTAAAAATAATTTATTTGGGGGATAAATGGTTTGATTCAATCAATTCTTAGATAGCTTCAGATTCTAACATTCCTGATTTGGGGACAGGTGGATATGTATAAAAAGAATTCTTTAATTTGGATTCTGCTAATTGAAAATTATGGTAATTTACATAAGGAGTAGGCTGGAAGGTAAAGTAAAATGATTAACCGAATGGATTAATAGTGTAAACAAGATGAAATATTTAATCAACTTGATGCAAGTGATTTTCAACCCTCTCCTTAATAATTTTTGAAAAATTGATCCGTGTCACTAGGTTCTCTATGCCAAGCATTGTCTCAGGTACTAGAAGAGAAAATAAAATGACAGATAAGGCCTGTTATCAGAATCTTATAAAATAATTAGATAGGTAAATTTTAACATGCAAAAAAAGTTTTTGAAGAGCATAAAACAATGCAGTCCAAAATTTAACAACTCACTGATAGTCTCATTAAGCGCTATAAGAATTCATGGAATTGAGAATATTACAAACTGTATTCTTGACTTATATTTGCTAACATTTGAATTAGTTTCTCTGAACCTTGATAAATATCTGTAACTTGCCCATTCATACGTTGTTTTTGTTTGTTTATCACGTTCTGTAATAGAATGTGGCTGCATGGGGATTTTGTCACATCCTCTGTCAGTACCTATTATACGATTGCCACTAGGTAAATATTTGTTAAATAGATGAAACTTATTAAACATTTTGAATACCTATTGAGGTAACTTAGATATAAATAAGTTCATTAAAGTTTTCATGATACAGAAATACCTTATATAGTTGTTATTAATTATTCCTATTGGCTCATCAGAGAGGTATGAAAAACTCTGTTAACAATCTCTTATGGTGTCACTTCAGACACAATGTACAGCATCAGTTAACAAACTAAAAATTTTCCCTTCTAATGGTCTAGTTTTGACCTAAAAAAAAAAAAAAATACAACAATTTCACATGACTCAAGCTGTTAATAATTTTTTCTACATCAAATTGTCCTTTCCAAAAAGTATGAAATAATGATACTTTATTACGTATCCACAAAATTGTTATTATTTGTATATATCATTTATACTAATAAATGTTATTTAGAATTTTTTGATAATAGGGATTGGACTAGGTGGAATTAACCATCTTATTCCAGAAATGATAGTAAATTGTAGATCTTTTCTATCCGTATAGCTTGCATGTGCACCAGTGCAGAGGACAAGATGAAAGACAGACCTCTACTAGGCTCAAACAGTTTTCATTCTTCATTAAGAACAAAATAACTAACAAACACAAGTTAGTTACTGTAAACATCTGGTTCATAGGTATAGCAGGACTTTTAAATAATGAACTGGAAGCCAAAAAAAAGCACTCTGGGAAGTCATAGACCCCATGTCTTAGAGGTGACTGGATCAAATAAATTACCATTATTTTATAGACTAATGATTTACATTTCAATGATCCACTAACGTGTATAAAACTCACATCATGTTTGCAGGCAGAATAAAAATAAAAGAAAGTTTTATGGTAACGATTTGATTTGTTTATGAGATATACTCTATGGTTATTGAATTGTTATAAATTCTTCAAACATGTCAAAAAGATCACTTTTTTCCTTAAAGTCTATGTGTCTGAAAGTACTCTGACTTCATAATGAGGCATATTATAATTTATTGTCTTAGTTATTCTATCTGTGACATGTCCTGCTCACCAGGAAAGAACTACTCTCATAAAGGTCCACGTAATGTACAACATTGTTTTCTAAAGCTAAACAGAACTACACACACCTCGTGGATGGTTTCCAGTTGATTTCACAGAACCATGTGTGCATCACACAGAGTTCTATGGTTTAACCTTCATTCTTATGAATCCTAGTTGTTTGGTTTCTGTGTTGATGATAGACCTGAGGTAACTCTAGATTTGAAACACATACCTGAGTGAGTAGTTCTTTTCTAGAATAATTTAGAAACATTTTCCTTTTCCTTCCATTTCCAAAGTCTTCCTTTACATTAAATTTTATTTGGTAGCAATGTAAAGTTTCATTGTTTGGTAGAAATGAAAAGAACAAAAGTGTTTGCTTGTACATAACATGATACATCTTTACAATAATTACGAGTTTTCTAGAGAAGGGTTTAAGAGCCATAGATTTAGTAGACACCTAGCGTATTTCTGGATTTTTACTTCTTTGTAAGTTTTGTAAGCATTTATGTAAAAGTATTCTGTTTGTAATAGTATTCAAAAAGTAATATTTATAAAACATCCAAATAGTCTCAAGTGCTATTTAAATATGCACAAATATTATGATCTTCATAATTTGCACCAACAGTTATTTATGTAAAAAATAGGCGGCATCTTAAAGTAGTATAAAAATTTGTGGTTATTACAGGATGTGAAGCAGAGTTACTACTCTTAATAAATAATTAGTCTTTATTTATGTTCTTTTTATGTCTCAAACACAGCATTTTGTTGATCTCAGTGAATGGCACAATATCAACATCAGTCTTTGGAAAACCTTTCTTTGGGCTTTTAAATTTTTATTTTATTCTTATATTTTGACCAAACCCGAACATTATCTTCCCTAATAGTCAACCTTTGTTGTATTTATAAATGTGCTTCCAATGTACTTTTCTTACATTTACTAAAATATATGTACATCTTTCAAGTATGGGTATATGTATGTATAGGTGCATGTGTGTATATAAATATATATTATATTCTGTGTCTATTTAGCTTATATAAATATTTTTGAGTTTTAAATTTCATTTTCTTTTTTCACACTCAATGTTTAATTGAGCATCTGTCCATGCTGATATACATTTGGTGTGTAGTCTCCGACTACTTCTTTGTTATATATCTTCACTTATGTGTTTCCCAAGATGGATTTCTAGGTTGGTTCCAACTGTTTAATCCCATAAGATTAAACAGTTACACTATGTGGGGTAGATTCTCTGGTATATTTTGAGAACTGTCTGGGTCATAGATTGTACATATACTCAGTTTCACCAAATACTGAGCTTGTGCTCCAAAATGGCTGTTCCAGTTTCAACTCCAACCAGCAGTGGATGAGGATTCTTAATCCCCCTTTCTAGCTGGAATTTAATATTTCAGACTTTATTGTTTTTCCAAAAGCAAGTGTGATGTCATGTTTTATTTTTTCTTAATTTTCATTCATCTATTTATGAGATAGAGCATTTCTTACCATTAAGCATTATCATCTTAATGAGTTTTTCAGATGTGCAGCTTTCTTTTTTATAACCTTGACATTTTCCCTATTAGGATTCCAGATTTTTTATTATTTTTTTAATTATTGAAGAAGTACCTGGTATATTCTAGATAATTTTTTAATGTTGAATAAGTGCCCGATATATTCTAGATCGTTTCCCCGTGATTTGTTTCATGCCTTATTTTCACTTTTTTTAGATGAACACTTCCTTTTTTGGAACAGTTGGTTTACATTAATGTGACATTTCCTGCACATGAAAAAAATTTAAAAAAAACAACATATATTATCTCTAATTTGTACAATCTGTTAAGTCCCATTTGTATATATGTCTGGTACATTGCTTGGCACTGTTTTCTGCATTTTTCCCCCCAGATAATTGCAGTCCTTCACATGATGTACATATACAAACTCCTTTAAATTAATCTTTTGACTTAGTAATTTTTCAGTCTGAAATCAGGTAAACTACAGTAATAACTAAAAATGCTGTATGTACCATTATAGAGAAAACGGTTACATGTCTAAATGTTATTCTCTTAATGTTCTTGTCTTCTTATCACCATAGGAGAATATTCAGGTTGAAATTGACCAATGACCTTGTATGTGGTGACTCATTAGACATGTTTGTGAGGCACACCCATGGATAATGGGCAGGTTCATTTTTATTGCTTCAACTCATCATAAAACTGCTACCACCAATGAGTCATCATGGGAGGATTGATTTTATTGGCCAATTATTTCTTAAGTATGCTTATCTAATTTAAGGTTCATTAAGGATGATATGAGTCTCCCAAGTAGAAGTTGTAACTTGACTTTATACTTCATATGTATAATTGGACTAATATTTATACTGGGGATGTGCTAAGTTTAGCAGTGACAGAAATTAAAACTCTCTTCCTTTAAGTAAGCATTCTTTTGTAACATAAATTACATATTAATAAAAATCTTGATATTAATAAATTTGATTATCAACTCTCAAAGCCTGAGCTATTTAGAGTAAAACAGTTCACAGCAAAAAAAAAATCATATTTAATAGACAAGTTTTTCAATCTAAAGTATAATTCTTGTAAATCAGACGGTACAGATTAGCCAAAAAGTTTTAATTTGCAACACTTCTACAATATGTCAATATGGGAAGTGACTATTTTTGTAAAAAGATTCTGACATTTGACCTGTGTTATCTTTGGAGATGTAACTAATAGTTGATGATATTTATGAATATTAAGTGAATTCAGTCGTATCTTGTCTTTATTGGACGTAAGTGATAAAATATCTTCCAGATTGTAATTTAAAAATGATATTCAACATGAGTTTCACTGATGTCTGAACTGAAATCAGATCTAATATTCAGCCCGAAATGACAGGCCTTCAATGATTTCGGCGTTGATAATTAAACTGATTTTTTCATACATGGGCTGGTAGATACCATAAGGGTTGACATTCAGCCAGAACACAGTAGTAACCTAAGTTGCTTGTTTAGGAGCTAGAGCTCTTTGTGCTGTTGGTATGTTGATTTTGATTGGTTTGTTTCTGTGCCTTCCAGGTTCCTGGGTGTCATTACTAAGTACAGCTTTCTGCCCAAAGTTATTGCCTATAATATTCCTTTCAGCATCACTCTCACCAGATAAATGTAGAAATGGCAGAAACTAGAGCCATTGGAGACTTATTAAATCATGAATAAGAAAAAGTAAATAATTTGATTTTTAAATTTTACTTTTTGTAAGGATTTATTTACTCTAAGATGTGTTTAGTATATATAATTATCAGTGCTCTTTATTTTTATTTTTTTAATCTACTATCGAGTTAAGTAGATATTATTGATAGTGATTTTGTTTTTTTTTATGGAAAATGTTTCAAAAATTATTCTGATAGCTTGGAAGGGTTTATGTATTCATAAAATATCCAACTTCCAGAGAGTAACTAGAGAAAAACCTGGTTCATTGAAGGGTCTTCTCTCGGAGAATGAGGAAGATAATCCTATGTCATACCTTTTCAACAGTAGTCACCCTATGCTATAACCACTTACAGGGTGCCGATATCACTTCATTTCTTCGCTCCTGTTGCAGTATTTAAACATTTTCATTTTCTCCTCAACATCCTTTTTCTCTTTAAGTTCTTCCCATTTCCTTTTCTCTTCCTTCCTTTTCCTTTTTTCCTCCGACACCCTCCCCTCTCCCCCTTCCTCACTTTCCTCCCCTCTTTCTTTCCTCATTTTGATGTATAGTCGGGCATAACTATTGCTTTATGCTCTTATTCTCCTTTTTCCTATTCCACCTCCCAGGTGGGAAAAACAAACAAACAAAAAAAAAAACCTGATTGTGTCACTTAACCCAATGTGTTCTCTGGATCAGATACTGTCCCTAGCATAGCCCTTTACAACAGGGAACCTCAGAACACATAGCTGCACGCTTTCTCCAGCATTCCAGTGCACCTCCCTTACTGGTTGAGGAAATGGCTACTTATTTTCAAAGGTTAGCATGTTTGTAGAGCCTTCTCTAAGCCATATTCTTTGCTCCTTTATTATATCAATTTCCAAATCTCTATTAACTAGACTATAAAATCTTTAAGGGCAGGAAATCCATTATTCATTTTATATATCTTCAAAGTGTAGTAGTTGTTACATGAAAATTCCATGGATGTTGGAGGAAGAAAGAGACGGAGGGAGCTGGGAAG
This sequence comes from Rhinolophus ferrumequinum, assembly GCF_004115265.2. Classification (NCBI taxonomy): domain Eukaryota; kingdom Metazoa; phylum Chordata; class Mammalia; order Chiroptera; family Rhinolophidae; genus Rhinolophus; species Rhinolophus ferrumequinum. Next base: position 70,827,996 of record NC_046287.1, on the reverse strand, counting down.
GAAGGGAGAGAGGAAGGAAGGACTACAAGCAGGAAGTGCTTAAACTGCTAGTTGATGTAGTGATTATGAGAATTATAAAATATTTTAACCTGTAATTTCTCTTAATATATGTATTCATTGCAACTGGTTGGCATTATGTAAGGATTTTTGATAAACTATGATTAAGGCAGCTGTTATGTCATTAACCTTTGCTCCAGGAACACAATTCCAATTTCCTTTTAAATAAAATGGCTTCTCTTTTTTAAAACAACTGAAATTGATGTTTTAAAGTCTACTATCCAAGTAGTGTAAAAAGTCCACTATCCAAACAGACCCAATTATCTTGGCAATCATCTTTTATTACTTTACATGCTCTTCATTCTCATGGAATTATTTACTGATGAATAAAATAATTTCCCAAATCTATTTCTCCAGAACAAATTTCTTCTGTAATATCCAGGCTCAATTATTCAACTTCCCACACAGCATCTCACTTGGATGCCTATAACACAGACATCTTCAACAGAAGTTGTCCTATGTTTAATTATTCTTTTTCATATCCAAATGTAGTCCCCAACGATATATTCTCAATTGGCACCCCTATTCATCCTTTCAAACCAGACACCAGGGAATTTTTCTTAAATTTGACTTTCTCACCTTTCATGTATAATTTATTATCAAATCCTTTTGATTCTACTCATATATATTTTCGAATCTTCTCACTTCTGCTGTCATCCAAGTCCAATAATCATCTTTCATATTATCCTTGCTTTTTCCAATCTGTTCTTCACACTGACACCAAAAGAACAGTTTAAGAACACAAACCTAATCATATCATTCCCGTTTAATAGCTTCTCATTAATTCTAGAATAAAGTGACAAATCCTTAGCTGAGCCTACATGTTCATACAAAATCTCATCCTCCAAACCTCTCCATTCCTACTGGTACTGAATTTCCTGTTGCGCTCTGAGGTTCTGCTTCATTCTAGGCTGTTGTTTCCTCCTCTTTTAGCACCTTAGCCCAGCTAGTCTCATCGCGCAGATATTTCTTCCCATCACTTTTTGCCTGGATCATTTCTCCTCTTCTTTCAAATTCATCTTAAAAGTTACTTCTTCATAATACCTTATTAGATGACTGAGTCTATACCTTAGCACATATGTATGCTCTTTTCGCTTAATCACTTCTGACTAGATAATTTTATTATAGCATTAATTTTAAAATAAAATATAAGCATCAAGAAGACAAGAAATACATCTCTTTTGCAACTTCTCTCTTCTGTGATACCTAGAGTGATACCTTTTTCCTGGGAAATACTCAAATATTTCTTAAGTGATTTATAGTGCAGGGACAAAATGTGCACAGAATGACAGGAAGAGGATTCAAAAGTTGATAGGTATGCACCAGATATTTTGAAGGCCAGTGATATCTCATGCTAAAAGCTATTTGAGTAGATGACAGTGGACTTTGAGAAGATAAAGTTGCAGGAAAGTAAATAATTTAGTATCATGGCAGTGTGTTCTATGCATTACGTCTTATAATCTCCAGGGATTTTATTGTGATCCATACTCTGTGATCAATTAATGGTTAGATATAGCACTGAACGCTAATTAGACCTGTGCAGTGATTAAGCTGAGGGTGCAATTTGGGAGCCTGTCTCACGATCTGCATGATGGGAGAAGGAACCCTATGAGAATAGAAGAAACAAATTATTCGTACTTATAGGGTATTGTTCCAAGGACCCTGCATAAAATTTAAGAAGGAGGGCTAAATGCTACAAACCGTTCTTAGGTAAGATTCAGTACAACAGATTCTCTTTAACTGTTACCTCCTAAATTATGCTTTTATTATATGCCTTTCAGCAGACTTGAACTTCCTAGAGAACACCTGACATAATTTTATCATAATTGTTCATATATATGCCAGGGGTGCCAAAAAATATATACACGTGACTTGTATTCATCTTTTGTTATCAGTGTATATTGAGTATTACAATTTTAATACAGTTTTTTCCTTTGTTAAAACGTGTATACATTTTTTGGCACCCTCTGTGTGTGTGGGTGTGTATGTGTATAAAATATTCACTGATTTTATATATGTATAAAATCACTGATAATTTACTTTGTGATAGTTGGTATATTAATTAAAATATTTGCATGATTATCTCAATTATTTATTTGAACAACACTTTCAAATGAAGTACTGTTACCCTTTTTTTTAAAGACGAGTAAAACAAGGTCTAGAGAAGTTAAGGTTTTCCATAATCAGTGAACAATAAATATAGAGTCAATATTTGCACCTAATAAATGGTTAAATAATTTACTGAAGGTTACAGGGCATATGTAGCATTTGAACCCAGGTAGTATCCTTTTGGAGTTTCTGTCTTTAATTACCATATTTCCCTGAAAATAAGACCTAGCCAGACAATCAGCTCTAATGTGTCTTTTGGAGCAAAAATTAATATAAGATCAGGTCTTATGTAAGACCCAGTCTTTATTAGATTATGTTATATTATGTTATGTTATATTATATTATATTATATATTATTATACCAGGTCTTATAGTAAAATAGGACCAGGTCTTATATTAATTTTTGCTCTAAAGACGTATTAGAGCTGATTGTCCAGCTAGGTGTTATTTTCGGGGAAACACAGTATCACATTGAATGATATAACTTGCTGGCAATAAATGTTATCAATAAACTACAAATTAAGTTATTAAATTATTAATAATATGAAATTAATAATGAATATTAATGATTATAGTGATATTTAATTCAAATTCTATGTGTAGCAACTTCTGTTGAAATCTGCATTATTATTAATGTTATTATTTAAAAATTTGACTTAAGGTAATTAATCTGATACACCTTTTTTTTTTAGTTCTACTCTGGCCCTCCAAATTTTAGCATTATATATGAAAGATATAGATATTTTTGGATTTAGCATCCATTTGGTTTGCAGTCTTCCAGTTTTACAAACTATTTATACATTTAATATACTTCTTCATTCTGTAACATTTGAATTGTCAAGAATTTCCAAAGAAAAATAAAATGTTTGTGTTTGAGATTGATTTTAATAAGGGAGAGTGAGTGTCATCTGTTTTTGGTTTTTAGTAAAAAGATGACAAGCTTTTCTACCTGAAGTAGTTTCCAAAAACCAACAAAACCATTTGTTTCTGTTTGCCTTACTTGAAAAACTTTTTCGGTTCACCTAGTAATTGAAATGATTGCCAGTGAGATCAATAACTTCTCACTTGGGGAATATAAAAATTTTGTCACCATATGAGAGGCCCAGCAAACACCGGAAACAAAGAAGACAAACTCATATTAATTGTGACAGAGTGAAAAACCATTGGGGAGCAAATCTGAACTGTCCCTGTCTATTTTTTTCTGGAGTCATCACCAAGGATACAGAGATAGGCTTTTTTGTTTTGTTTTGTTTTAATTAAAGTTTATTGAGGTGACAGTGGTTAGTAGAGTTGCATAGGTTTAGATGTACAATTCTGTAATACGTTATCTATACATCATATTGTGTGTTCACCACCCAGAGTCAGTTCTCCTTCTATCCCCATATATTTGATCCTGTTTACCCTCATCTACCACCTTCTCCCCCCTTTTCTTAAGCAATGAAAAAGCCAAGTTCATCTTTCCCTTTAAGTCTGCATATTGACATTCAATTACCTTGCTGGATGGAAGTGGATTTTCTAATGACGAGTGCATATACTTTTGAAGTATGCTCTTCAAAAGAAACAGAGAGATTATGAGACATTCATTTTATTAATTGTAGTTGCTTAACTTAATTTCTCAAAGCAGTTTTTATTTGAAAACTAATACTGATTTTTTAAGTGCAAGTAATATAGGACAGTTGCACATTTCCTATTTACTGAATGTCTGTATTTGAATTTTTGTTTTGTTTTTACTATCTTAAAACTCAGATGCATGTCATAAATTTAAGCTTTATACATTTGTATATTAATTTAAGTAGCACCTATATTTTCGGTGAAGGTTTGAGTCTTATTTAAAGGAAAACTCAAGCCAGTCAGTAGCTCCTTTTGACATAGTTAATTCTTCCCTGTGTTTAAGAGCGTTGCAGACAAGCATAGAAGTAAGAATTGAGAGAATTGTCATATGCTAGAATAATGAAGCTGAATAAAAAAACATGAATAAAGCTAAAGTTACTAAGTAAAGTTGGCACTTTAGACTTTTGGCATCTTATAAAAATACCAAAATCTTGTGAACAGACAATTATTTGTAATGTTTTCTCCAATCAGCTAAGTGGGGACATTAAGTTGTTTAACATATTGGTTTAAATTCTGCGTGACAGTGATAGGTAATGTTATATTTACCACAGCTAAAGGTTGGTAATGCATGGGCACTAATCATCATAGTTCATAATATCTCTTGCCTGGGACTCTGTATTGGATCCTTAATAAATGACAGTGATATTTGTAAAGCTTTATGAAATTCCTAAAATTATGGAGATCATAATTGTGAAAGTAGCTAATTATTCACAGTTTAGCACAACTACTATTAAATATAATTTCATTTCTTTTAAAAAGAGAAAACACATTTCTTACTTTTTTGGATGACTTAATTTATATTACTGTTATAATAAATTGTCATACTTTGTGGTTTACAGCAACATAAATTTAAATTTAGTATCTTACTGTTTTTGTACATCAGAAGTTTGACAGGGTTCTCACTGAGTTAAATCCAATTTGCTTGCAGAGCTGTTTCCTTTCCATTATCTTGCCTTTTCCACTTTCTAGAAGCCACTCACATGCCTTGGCTTTTAGCCTCTTCCTTCCATCTTCACAAAAAGCAATGTAACATCTCTCTGACCCTGTAGTCAGTCTGTTTCTGTGACCCCAGCCTAGAAAGTTTCTCCACTTTTATGGACCCACGAGTACATGTGGCCCACCTAGATAATTCAGGACAATTTCTCCATTTTAAGGTCCTTAATTTAATTCCATATGCAAGTTTCCTTTGTCCATACAAGTCCACCTATTCGTAGGGTTAGGATGTGGACCTTGCCATTTTTTTTTTTGCCAACCACATGGACTGATGGAAGAACGACTTTATAGTTAGTCTTTGGTTTATCAGTTTTGTTTGTGATGTGAGTACTAAAATTAGGATATGATTAGCCCAATCATATCCTAATTTTAGAACCATAGAATGTTGGATTTCAAAAGGAAATACAGAGATCATCTAGTTCAAGCTTTCCATTTTGATGGTGAGATTGATAAAATTCACCAGCAAAAGTAAATGATCTCAGACTTTATGTTTTTTTTAAGACTTTATTTTTTAGAATAGTTTTAGGTACAGGAAAATTGAACAGAAGGTTCACAGATTTCCCACATACTCCCTGCCCCTAATACATGCATAGATTCTCCCGTTATCAACATTCCCCACCAGAGTGGTACATTTCTTACAATTGAAGAACTTACGTGACACATTATCATCACCCAAAGTCTATAGTTTACATTAGGTTTGACTCTCAGTATTTTATATTTTATGTGTTTGGACAAATAGATAATGACATATATCCTCAATTATAGTATCATACAAATAGTTGCACTGCCCTAAAAATCTTCTGTGCTTAGCTTATCTGTCCTCATCCTCAACCCCTAACAGCCACTTATCCTTTTACTGTCTCCATAGTTTTACCCTTTCCCGGAATGCATATAGTTGAAATCACATAGCATGTAACCTTTTCAAATTAGCTTCTTTTATTTAGTGATACACAGTTTTATCCTAAATGTCTTTATAGGTTGTTTTTTGTTTTTGTTTGTTTGTTTGTTTGTTTGTTTAGTGCTGAAAAACTTTCCATAGTCTGGATGCATCACAGTTTATTTATCTATTCATATACTCTCTTAGTTCGTTCAAGCTGCTGTAACAGAATGCCATAGAGTAGGAGGCCTATAAACAGCAGACTTTTATTTCTCTTAGTTCTAGAGGTTGGGAAGATCAAGGCAAGGCAGATTCAGTGTCTGGTTAAGGTCTGCATCTTAGTTCGTAGAAGGCCATTTTTTTGCTGTTTCCTCACGTGTCAGAAGAAGCAACTGACCTCTCTGGAATATCTTTATAAAGGCATTAATCCCATTTCTGAGGGCTCTGCCCTTATGACTTAATCACTATCCAAAGGCCCTAACTCCTAATACCACCACAATGGGGATTATATTTCAATATATGAATTGTGAATGACCACAGACGTTCAGCCTGTAGCATCTACTGAAGGATGTTTCGGCTGCTCCTGAGTTTTGGCAATTATGAATAAAGCTTCCATAAACATCAAAGGGCAGGTTTTGTGTGAACATTTTTTCAGCTCCTTTGAGTAAATACCAAGTAGCACGAATGCTGGATTGTGGTTTAAAAGTATGTTTAATTCTGTAAGGAATCGCCAAACTGTTTTCCAAGGTACCATTTGTTTTCCTCTATAAGCTATGAATAAGAGTTCCTATTGCTCCACATCCTCAGCAGCATTTGGTGTTTTGGGGATATTCTTTAATGGTGACATTTCCTAATTTACTATTAAATTAAAGCAAATTCATTTGAAAGTTAAAACTTTATCATATTTTTTTACTGAATTCCAAGGCAGTTTAATGTGGAAGCAAACGAGCCTTACTTTTTTCTTCTATATTTTTTGTTACTCAACAAATGCTGAAAACCTAATGACATACATGTATCAATAATATATTGAATGATAAACTATCAGGAAAAGAAACATTTAACTTTCATTTTACAACAAAAGCAAACAGAGCTTTGACTTTTTTCAAAGAGAAGTGAAGATAAAACTTTTTTGTGGCTTCCAGGATTTCTAGACTGCCCTTTTTAATGTTACAGTCCTTTTTTATAGTCATATCTCACAGAAATCACTTTATTCCGAGGACGAGTCAGCTTCTTTGCAATGCAGTGAGCTTACTTTTATTTACACTTGTGCATCATTCCTTTGAATGAGAGAAATAAGTAAAGGGGGAAATGAGGTGTGTTGTGATAGACTCACACTTGGGATGCATCCTGATGATGTGTTACAATTCTTGAACACTTAAGGAGTATTTGGAAATGTATCCTAGTAAAGAACAGGGACTTGGGAAGGCAATGGCGCAATCTTCTGAGAATTCCAAAACTGTCAAACAGCCATAAGATAAAATTTTTACCTAATTATGATTCCCAGTTTATATTCTTTTCCCGTTTCTCTTAAGGGCCTGAATGTTTTTCTAGTGAATTTATATGAGATTTAATTATTAAGATTATTAACTCTGTCCTGGCATACTTGTCACAACTGTTGTTGACCATTTAGTTTACATACATACGAAACATTTTTATTCTTCTGTAATTTTTTCCATTTAAGTTTATAAACTTATTTTGGATACTAGGAAATATTCGCCAAATTTCTTGTAGTTTTTATTTTAATATGGTTGGATTTTTTTACTGAACTACTTTAATTATATGTCTTTTATGTTGGATTTAGCAGAAGGCAAACAGCTCAACTATCTTTTCCCAAATACAATAATAATTCATTACTTATTGACTATCTCTTCTCCAAGTTTGTGATATATCTTTTGTTATATATTAATTTAAATAGCTACAGTGGCTTGTCTGCAAATTTATCTGATTTATCTAATTTAATTATTTTTACTTCTAAATATGACTAAATATTTAATAGAGTTAAGGCTCCATTACTCTTCAGTCTTTTTTCTCCATTCTTTCAAGCAAACTCTAAATTAATATTTTAAATATTACAAAATTATATTGTATCTGTATACATATATACACACATTTGTAGATTTTGTTGTTTTTGATAGAGACTTGCTCCCATTTTAGTTTCTAAGCCAGGAGTATCTTCATCAATAATCAAAGAAATGTAAAATAATGGTATTGTGTGTGTGTGTGTGTGTGTGTGTGTGTGTGTGTACGTATGTGTGTAGTTCTTTCAACTAGCACATCCAAAGATGCAAAATGAAAATTCAGGCAGAAAGCTTAAATTGTCACAGTATTTTTAGGAAGATCATTTATATGAATTAATCAGAAAACTCGGAATCCAATATCCGATGCATAATTAGCTATGGAAGAAAATAATGAAAAATCTGAATAAAGATTTGTACATGAGACTGTTCTATTTTAAACATAATCTCCATGCTTGAGGACACCCACATTTATATCTCCAGGTAGGACTTCTCCTTTGAATTCCAGATTTGTGCATTTAACTGCCTATACTTGACATCTTCAATTAGATATCACATTTAAGGATGTGGAAAATGGACATGGTCTTGACCCTCAACCTGTTCTTCTAGTAATCTGTTTCATCTCATTAAATGGAATCTCCGTACTTTCAGCTGCTCAAGCCAAAAAACCTCATCATCCTTGACCCTTTTATTCTCTTACACTCCATATCTGATCTAATAAGTTCAAAAATTGACTATTTCTCCCGAACCTCCATTGCACAACTCAGGCCCAAGTCATTATGCACTCACCTCTTTTATTGCTGAAGGTTCCCGTCAGCCTCCCTGTCTCTGATTTGCCCCTGTTGGTCTATTTCAACCCAGAAGTCAAAATGATCTTTTTAAAACATCCATGTTTCATGCTCCTCATCTGCTCAAAATCTTCCAGTGTCTCCCAGCTCATTTCGAGTATGAACTGAGTAATTTTGATGGCCTGAAAAGCCAAAAAAATTAATTCTCCTAGATTACCTTTGATTTTATGTCGTTTTTCCCTCGTCCTCAATTAGTATGGCTTTCTGCTGCTCCTTAAACATGTCAGGCATGGTCTTTCTCAGTGTCTTGCTCATGATTTCCCTTGGAATAATCTAACTTCCTCTTCCAACACCACCCTATTTCAGGATGATTTCGTTCCCTCACCTACTTAAGATCTTTAATCGATTTTTTCTTTTTTTTTTCAAGACTTTTTATTAAAATACAGCTAACATACAATACTATATTAGTATCAGGTGTACATCATAGTTATTCAATAGTACCCACCTAGCTCTATACAGTGTTATTGTCAGAAAACATTATTGATTTTATTCCCTATGTTAAAGAAGTGATCACCATGATAAATCCAGCAACCATTTGACACTGTACCACGCTATCACAATATTATTGATCTTTCTACCCCTTTTTAAAATTTTCGATTAAAGTTGACATTCAATATTATTTTTTATTAGTTTCAAGTATACAGCATAGAGGTTAGACATTTATATAATTTCGGAAGTGATCCCCCTGACTATACCACCTAGCACTATAAATAATTGTTACCATATTATTGATTATGTTCCCTATATTTTACATCCCCATGACTATTTTATAACTGCCAATTTGTATTTCTTAATACCTAAACCTTTTTCACCCCCATTCCCATCTATCACCCTGGTAGATCTAATACCTAGCACCATACATAGTTATTACACTATTATTGACTATATTCCTTATGCTATACCCTATATCTCCACGACTACTGTGTAACAACCAATTTATACTTCTTAATTCCTTCCCCTTTTCACCCTTCTCTAACCCCCCTCTCATCTTAAAGAAGTCCCTTTAAGATTCTTAGTAATACTGGTTTGGTGGTAATAAACTCCATTAGGTTTTTCTTGTCTGGGAAGCTCTTTATCTGTCCTTCAATTCTAAATGATAGCTTTGCTGGGTAGAGTAATCTTGATTGTAAGTCCTTTCTTTTCATCACTTTGAATATTTCCTGCCAATCCCTCTGGCCTGGAAAGTTTCTGTTGAGAAATCAGCTGACAATCTTGTAGGGGCTCCCTTGTAGGTAACTAACTGCTTTTCTCTTGCTACTTTTAAGATTCTGTCTTTGTCTTAAAATTTGGCATTTTAATTATGATGTGTCTTGCTGTGGGCCTCTTTGGGTTCTTCTTGTTTAGGGCTCTCTGTGCTCCCTGCACTTATATATCTGTTTCCTTCACCAAGTTAGGAAAGTTTTTCATTATTATTTCTTCAAATAGATTTTCAATTCCTTGCTCTCTCTTTTCTCCTTCTGGTACCCCTATAATGTGCATATTGGTATGCTTGATGTTGTCCCAGAGGCCCCTTAAACTCTCCTCAATTTTTTGGATTTTTTTTTTTTCCTTTTTGCTGTTCTGGCTGGGTGTTTTCTACTTCCTTATTTACTACATCACTGGTTCAATCCTCTGCTTCTTCTAATCTACTGTTGATACCCTGTTATATATTCTTCATTTCTGTCATTGTAATCCTTATTTCTGACTTGTTCTTTTTCATGTTTTCTATCTCCATTTTTACATTTCCTATCTCTTTGTTAAAGTTCTCTGAGATCATTGAGCATCCTTATAACCAGTGTTTGGAACTCAGCATCTGATAGATTGCTTGTCTCTATTTTGTTAGTTCTTTTTCTGGAGCTTTGTTCTGTTCTTTTATTTGAGCCATGTTTCTTTGTTCCCCTCATGTTGGCTTCCCCCCTGTGCTTGTTTGTATGTATTAGCTAGGGCTGCTATGTCTTCTGGTCTTAGTAGAATGGCCTTATGTAGTAGGTATGCAGTGGGATTCAGTGGCGCATTCTTTCTGGTCACCTGAGCCATATACTCCAGGTATATCCCTTGTGTGGGTTGTGTGTTCCCTCCTCTTGTAGTTGAACCTTTGTTGATAATTACACATTAGTGGGAGGGACTGACCCTTGGGATCACTGGTTGACTACAGTGGACTGTCCTTGACTACAGTGGAAAAGTGTGCAGGGTCTGACCCTGAAGACCAAGGTCTGCCTCAGCAGGTCTCTGGTGCCTGCCCATCCGCCAAGCATGGTGTGTCATGCTTGGAGGGGGCTGGAGGATGTTCCAGCTTGTTTTGAAGCTGGCCACCGGGGGCACCAGCCCTAGGACCACCTTGGAGGGGATCCTCTATAGATCTAGTTCAGCCACAGCCTGTGCCCCACCTGGGCCCACCTGGCAGGAGCTACAAAGAAATTCACAGATGACTGCCGCCCGCACATGCCTAGAAGTGCCTTGAGAGGCCAAGCTACAAACCAAGGCTGGCTGCCGCTAGTGCCGAGCTTAGGGCTGCTCAACCAGAGGTACAGGACATGCTCAAGCCATATGCTGCTTTTCTGGGTTCCATGAACCTTTGAGAGACCCTAGGAAAGTGCAGCTTGATTCAAGTCAGGCAGTCTGCATGAAAAAGCCACTGAAATCAGTCTGGGTGTGCCTGAAAGTTGGGCAGGGTTGGGTCTCAAATTACCAGGACATGGCCAATGAACTAGGAGACTGAGGTATGGCAGCTGCCTGTTTCCACAGGCCGGGAAGGGGAGGGCCCAACAATGTCCTCTGCCTCCATCCAGGAGAAAGCTGCCTCTCCAGCCTCCATCCCAAGCCAGACAACTCAGTTCTCCACCATATGTCCCTTCTACTTTTCCAGCTGCTGCCCCAACATGGGAGCTCAGAACCAGTGATTTCACTGGTGGGAAATTCCATGCATAATCCCTTTAAGAAGAGCGCCTGGGAGTGGAACCGCCCTTATCACGTTCAGTCACAATCTCCACTGGTTTTCACAACCGGAAATTATGAGTACTTCTCTCCCCAGCACTGGAACCCTAGGGTGGGGTGGGGCTGGGACTTCTCGTTCCTCTGGGGAGTTGAGGGTACCTACGTAGCCAAAATATCCATCCCAGTCTTTAATGGTCGCAGGCTGTTGTGGGATCAGCCTGTTTTACGTTTCTGCCACTCTGCCCAGTCTTGAGGTAACTTTTTCTGTATGTCCTTAGTGGTAGGGCTTCAGTTCAGTTAGACTTCAGGTGATTCTCAATAATGATTGTTTTGTAGTTTAGTTGCAATTTTGATGTGGTTGTGAGAGAAGGTAGGCATAGCCTTTATTAGGTTGATACGAAAGTAATTGCGGTAGAAAAGGTTAAAAATAATAGCAAAAACCACAATTACTTTTGCACCAACTTAATACCTTGGTGTTCTCAATGAGTTTTTTCTTAGTGAGGACTTCTCTGACTACCGCAACTTAAATGTTTGACCATTCTCTTGACACTTTCTTTTCCACTTCTCTGCTGTATTATTTCCCTTTAGTATTCATTTCCATCAGATATGCCATATCTCATTTTATCATGTTTATTTTTTGTCTCTTAAACTAGTATATAAGGTTTATGAGGGCACAAATTTCTGTCGGTTTCTTCTTTACTATATCCCAGCATGTAAAACACCATCCAGTGCACAGAAATACTCAGTAATTATTTATTGAAATAACATAAAATTATTGATGTGAAAAATTATAAATAATCATCGGTAGATAATGTTCAATACTAAGGAACTGGTTTAAAAGTTATGGGCATTCATGGATAGAATATTATGTGGTAAAAAAATTTGTAATGACAGGATGTAGTAGGCTACTACATTATGTGAAAAGGCTACGTATAACAATTTATATGATACAAGGTCATCCATGGTTGAAAAAGACGGACTAGAGGACATGTGCTAAAGTTCTAACATAGATTGATCTGGGTTGTACACAAGAATTTCATTGTACTTTTTAATGTATTTTCTCTTATTTCCAAATTTTATATGGTTACATTACTTTTTTAATCAGAAAAATGTAAAAACAACAACAACAAAATCCCCTAAAGATTACAATTATTTTAACAAGACTGATTAAAACAAAAACTTGACATTGCCTTGGCCTTTTTTTAAGTCATGTGTTCGGTCAACTTTTTTAAGTCCTGTGTCAATTTTGTGTACCAGACACTGTGGGGAAGATAAAGATGAAAAATGTCCTCTCCTGCCTTCAAGACCTAAGTTAAGTAAGGGAACATTATATGGATGACAAGGAATCGTAAGGCAGGCTGTGATAGAGGTACAAGCAAGTGTCAGAGAGGGCAGGGGAGACAAAGATCCCATTCCAGTGAGTTATTGAAAATGAGATCACTCTTATTTTGAAAATTTTTCAATCAAAAAGGGGTCCACCCCAAGTAATTACACTGCACGACAACATATATTTGATGTCTTATACTCAATAATCACACTAAAGAGCCCTGAAATTAAAAGTGGTGGTAGTGTATAGGCATAATAAGTAGATAACATACTACTCTATTCACAACCATATGGGTATTCATTAATTCCCCAACACTAAGTACCCACAGTAATTCAAGCAGTATGCTGGGTGTCAAGGGTACATTGCTGGGCAAGACTCAGTTCCTTTCTTCAAGGGGATAATTAAACCATTTTGGAAATAGATAGGCACGTGGGCATATTAAATAGAAGGTTGTAAATGGTACAACGTTATGAAAGCCCACATTTAACCCAGCCTGGGATGGGATTTTCAGTGAAGAAGTCCAAGGGGGCTTTCCAGAAAAGGTGACATTTCAATTGAGAAAAAAAAAATCAATTCAGAATTTACTAAGACAAGGGAGAAGGGAGAAGTTATGGCAGGAGTGGGGAGTGCTGTAGACTTTCTGGAAGAAGAAAGAACAGGCACACGGCACAGCTGAGGGGGGCGGGGTGAGGAGAGCACTTCTGGATACATATGGAACCACAGTATGATTGAAACTAGGAAGAGTGGAAGATTGAAAGGAGGAGGGACAAATACAGAGATAATGCTGGTGATTTTTAAAATGTTACATGCATCGTGATGTTTACAGTTTGTAACAAATATAATATGAAAATATGTACTGAAATGGATGAATTTTTATGCAATATAACTAATATCTAATTATCTTTTTTTTAAAGTAAGTGAATTTTGAATCTTTATCCTTACAGCATTACATACAATTAGGAGATCCCTATCACTTTTTTATTTTTCCGGCAAGCAGAGGGGACTTTAACAGTCATGAACTAATGTTTCTAATTTTGATTTAGGTTTAGTTTGCAGGACACTTAAATGTAATATATGCAAAATATCTAGTCTGAAACAGATACCCAGTACATATTAGTTCTTTGCCATCCACTCACCAAGAAGGAAGTACATATGAATAAGGATCCTGCTTATTTATAATTTATTATGTAAAGAAATAAAGTCAGTTCATTTTCTTTATACTAATATAGAAATAATTAGTTGTGAAATTATTAATACAGATCATGTGACATTGGTCCTTAACTCAGTGTCTTTATAAACATTACTAGCCCACTAAGGTGCTTTAGAAATGTGACAGGTTTGGGAAGCTTTTTGGCCTTAAGGGGAGGATGTGCATCACATATATCCAGTGTAGTTCATTCTAAACAAGACATTTATATTTAGAATTAATCAGACTCTTAGAGAAACATAGTTATTGTTTATTCAACCTGATGCTTTAAATTATCTCTTTCCATTGTCTTTGAAACCAATCTGTCAAATAATTATCAAGAGTCATTAGTTTATGCTAAACTCCCCAGATGAAATTTAAGAATGACAAAACAAATGCTTGGCTCCATTACTATTCAATTTGTTATTATGTGATTGCTATTCTAAATATACAGTAAAGGATGATACTTACCGTCATCATACCTATGCCAAGCTGTCTTCAAATACTTCCCTAAACATAATAGAGGACCTGTAATGCTATTGCCAAGCCCTGTAACATTTGAAGGTTGGACAGAAACAAAAAAGGAAAAGACTACTATTAGGAAAAACAAACAAACAAACAAACAACAACAAAAAAACAGAAACTAAAACCAATGCCAGCAGGGTAGCTATGAGAAATATGTGAGGTTCAGACCAGGTCACAGCCATAATTCTGATCACTGGGAATAGAAACTGGGCCTGGGTATGACTTCAGGGGATACTGGGCTACTAAAAACCACACAACCACTAATAAGTAGTTCTTAAAGAGCAAAGAGAGGAAAAAACTAAGTAAGGGAATGCTATTGGATCTTGGACAAGTGAAGTCCATTCCGGGCCTGTGTATTTCATTGTTAAATAAGACAACAATTAGATTAGTGATTATCAGTTATTTTCTTCTTTCTCTCTTAGCACAGACTCTTAGCAGAGCAATCCATTTTTAAAACAAAATATTATAGGTATTTAATGCATATTATTTAATATGGTAGAAACATAAATGGAGGTGAGCCCAGAGTCCTGCCTTTTCTGCAAACTCTCCTCCAAAAATGGCCACTAAAGAACCCCTTAAAAACCCAAGATTTTGAGGAACACAGGTGAGAAACACAGGGGGAGTTTCCTTGTGGTTCTTACCTTGTGCTGTTATTTATAGATAGGCCAACATGGAAAGGAGGTAGGTTCATACCGTGTTTCCCCAAAAATAACACCTAACCGGACCATGAGCTCTAATGTGTCTTTTGGACAAAAATTAATATAAAATTCTTATTTTTGGAGAAATACGGTGGGCTTATTTTATGTTACGAGCATCCTGAAAAATCATACTAGGGCTTATTTTCCAGTTAGGTCTTAATTTCGGGAAAACACGGTATATGCTTAAGGCAGAATCTAACTGATAGTCAGCATGAGGAGCACCTCATGGGTGCTGTACACTGGGCCCTTTGGGAACAGCTAAGGAAACTGGAAAGGTATTTGCGATGGTACTATGAATGAAACAACTAGGGACTTTTGGAGCAGTAAAATAAAGTGATATATAGTGCCATATATATCGCCAATATATATATTGCTGGGGAAACTGGAAAGCCACATGCAAAAGAATGAAACTAGACTGCTGTCTATTACTGTACACCAAAACTAACTCAAAATGGATCAAAGACCTAAACATAAGACCTGAAATGACAAATTGTATACAAGAAAGCATAGGTATTAAACTTGTGGACCTTGGGTTTAGAGAGGATTTTATGAACTTGATCTCAAAGGAAAGGGGAGTAAAACCAAAAATAAATTAATGGACTTTATCAAACTAAAAAGTTTCTGAGCAGCAAAAACAAAAACAAAAAAAGAGGCAACCAGCTGAATACATGAAGATATTTGCAAGTGACACCTTTGATAAGGAGCTAAAATCTGAAATACATAAAGAAGCCATACAACTCAACAAAACAAAAGCCACAAATGATTTAATTTAAAAAATGGGCAGAGGACCTGAACAGACACACAAACCAATAAAACATACAAATGGTCAACAGATATATGAAAAAATGCTCATCTTCAGGCTATTATGGAAATGCAAATTGAAACCACAATGAGATACTACCTCACACTTGTTAGAATGGCTATCATCAGCAAGACAAGTAATAACAAGTGTTGGGGAGGCTGTGGAGAAAAAGGAACCCTCATACACTGTTGGTGGGAATGCAGACTGGTGCAGCTGCTATGGAAGGCAGTGTGGAGGTTCCTCAAAAAGTTAAGAATAGAATATCATATGATCCAGCAATCCCTCTTCTGGTATCTACCAAAAAAAAAAAATCTGAAAACATTTATCCGTAAAAATATACGTAGGCCTATGTTCATTGCAACATTATTCACAGTGGCCAAGACATGGAAACAGCCGAAGTGTCCCTCAATAGATGATTGAATAAGGAAGATATGGAACATGTATACAATGGAATATTACTCAGCCATAAGATGAATTACTGCCATTTGCAACAACATGGATGGATCTTGAGATTATTATGCTAAGTGAAATAAATCAGACAGAAGAAGTCGAGAACTATATGACTTCACTCATATGTGGGACATAAAATTGAACACAATAAGTGAGCAAGACAGCAAGCAAAAAGTCATAGACACAGACAACAGTTAAGTGGTTACCAGAGAGTAAGGGGGGAGGGGGGTGATAGAAGAGGAAAAAGAGGGTCAAATATATAGTGATGGAAGGAGAACTGACTCTCACAATGCAATATATTGCTTGTGATGGTATATTGTGGTGGTGAACTCACAATGCAATATATTGATGTATTATAGAATTGTATATTTGGAACCTATATAATTTTACTAACCAATATCACCCCAATAAGTTATATATATATATAACACTCAGACCAAAACAATGGGCTGTATCAGGAAAGCCCACCTCCCCCAAGAGTATGTCTCATTTTTTGGAATATAAAAGTACTTAGCCAATTATGTATAGTATTTTGACTATGATCTCCATTTTTCATCATTAGTTTTTAAATAATACATTCACTTTTATCCTTGAAATACTTTAACTTAATACAGGTACGAGTAATTAAAAATATGATCTATTGTCTTTATAGAAATATGTAAAACAACTAAGAATTCAGTTGACCTCCCATAGTGCTGTTTTCACTAATGTATTCGTATTATTCATATTAGCTGCCCAACTGTCTTCTTGAAACTATTTTCCCTTTCACTAAAGTAAAAATCACGTTCCTTTTCTCGTTACTATTATTTTCTCTTTAAGCTCGAGTGATTTGTGTTTCATTGCATTTGCAATTCTTTATTTACTGCTTGCTTCTTAGTACTGGAATCATTCTCCTTCGTCTTTGTTTGCTCTGTTCCTCTTATATATAGATCTCGGCGTAAGCTGTTCTGAGAGCAGTTCCATATGCATGCATTTAAGTCAACAGTATCCTTAACACTGCTGCATCATTTTGGAAGGTATTAACATTCAACTTAAATACTGTGTATAGGCCACCTCATCTTATTCCCAGCCAATCAGACACAGAGAATACAGGCCAAGGGCAAACTGTATCGGAACCACCACGCTGTTTATTTTTCCCATCTATGTAGGTAATAAAATATATGAATATATACTTTCTCTCAGGTTTTAAATAACTCCTTTCTTTTTGGTCACATTGGCTATTTATATTTAACTTGAATAATATATATGCAAAACATGGGGGAAATTATAGAAGACGTTTATCTAAAACATGGCAGGTTCTTGAAAAAAAAAAAAAAAAACTTTAGAAAATATTCCGAATAGTCAGCATCAATATGTTTTCCAATGTTAGCATTAAAAAATAAAAGAAAAAAAAGAGAAGAGTGCTTTAAAGTTTCTTCCCGGTTACTTGCATGTCACAAGGGAACTGCACTGCAGCTACAACTCTTCCACTTGGAATATGGAGCGTCCAAGTCATTCACTTAGAAAGACCAATGATCCTTACCCTTGCTCTCTTAGCTTTTGATAAAAGAATATTCAGTCTCAGTACGGCCTTTCTATACAGTACTGATTTCTATACAGTACTGATTCACCAAACGTCCATCATTCCACATTTACATTGGCAGAAAAATGTGTATAAATGTAGAAATAACAGAAAGAGACATACAGATTCATCAGAAACATGGCAAATTACCAGAATTATCAGTTTCCCTGTATCATTTGTTCTATAAAAAATAAATCTATTTACTCTGTAAGAAAATTAATGCTTTGGAAGCTTCAGTTGTGAAACTAATTTTGCCTTGTCTTAAAAACTCATAGGTTGATTAAAAGAGAATCTTTTAATATGTGTTTGACAACAAAAAGGCAGAGTTCTCACAGTTCAACATGATAGAGAAATAGGATTTTTTTATATCTTTAAAATCTTAACTCTGTTGTTTTTAAAGAAATATCATTGTGTAGACAATAAATACCAGAAATTTAATCAAAACATGTAATGTATAATGAAATACAAATCACATGCCTACTTGAAAATAAAGTCCAAGTAATTATCAGGACTTCGAAATAGTTTGATTTTTAATAAGTGCCTGGCTCGTGTTAGCATATTAAATAATACATTATAAACACTAAAAAATAACTGCTGTGTCATTTAAAAAACTTATTTCTTTGTAATGATACCAGCGTTGGGTAACCAAGCCTTTAGTCTGCCTGATTATAGGTTCTCAGACATGGTAAGTCCGCTACCCATGTCTGGTTTGAAAAATATCTGCAGAACTTCTCCAGTGCTCACTGCTTGGTACAGATTCCATTGCAAGACGGGATCTCTGGGGAGGTAGGCTGAGGAACATTAGAAGTTAATGTCATCTGCTAGCTCTCATTTCCCCATTGTCATATATATATGTACACACACACACACACACACACACACACACACACACACACACACACACACAATTTCTTTTCCCTGCTTCTCAGTATTTCCTTTTGCCTCTTTCTGAATTCTGTTTCAACCAGCCAGTTCAAAGCAAATAAAAGCTACTTGGTATTTATGTTAATAACTTTACTGTCACACTGTGTGACTCTTTAAAAAAAATAAAGTACCCAGAACTAATATTACATTTTCTGCAGCTTTTTTGAGATATATATTTTTTGAAGACATATTTCATATTCCATAAAATTCACCCTTGAAAGTGTGTAGTTCACTGGATTTTAGTATGTTCACAGAGTTATGCCACTATCACTAAATCCCAATGTACTTTCTGTCTATATGGATTTGCCAATTTTGGACATTTCATATAAATTAATTAATGTAGCGTAGTCTTTTATATGCCTTCTGTTACTCAGCATAATATTTTCAAGTTCATCCATGTTATGGGATGTATCAGTGCACATTCATTTTTATGGCCCAATAATATTCCATTGTTTGGATATACTACACAATTTATCCACTTATCAGTTGATGGACATCTAGGTTGTTTCTACATTTTCTGTAATGAATAATGCTACTACGAAATCGATTCATACACAAGTTTTTGTGTTGACCCTATATTTTCAATTCCCTTGGATATACAGTGGGTGCCAAAAAAAAATGTATACACATTTTAAGAAAGGGAAAAACAAACAAACAAAAAACTGTTGAAATTGTAATACTCAATATATACCTGTAACAAAAGATGAATACAAGTCACATTTGACTTCTGCAATTATGCATTGCTACCGAAATTCAATTCAACTTCGAAAAGTAATGCATAGATAACATCTCTTAAAATGTGTATACATGTTTTTGGCACCTCCGGTATATCAAGAGTGGAACTGCTGTGTTATAAGGTACCTCTATTGAGCACTCTGAGGAACTGCTAAGCTGTTTTCCAAAGTGGCTGCACCATTTCACATTCCCACAAGCAACGTATGAAGTTGTCAATTTCTCCACATTCTCACCAACATTTATTATTTCTCGCTATTATATTTTAGCCATACAGTCGGCATGAAGTAGTATCTCACTGTGTTTTGATCTGCACTTCCCTAATGACTAATGATGTTGACTACCTTTTTTCTGTGTTTATTGAATATATATCTTCTGTGTAGAACTATCTACTCAAATATTTTATCCATCTTTTAACTGGGTTGTCTTTAATGTTGAATGGTAATATATATATATATATATAGTTATATATATATACATATATATTATATGCACAATCCTTTGTCATATACATAATATGCAAATATTTTATCTGATTTTGTGAGTTGCCTTTTCACTTTTTGGCTGTGTCTTTTGACACACACAAGTTTTGTTTGTTTGTTGTTGTTTTTTCTATTTTGTATGTCAGAACTAAGAAATCATTGCTTAACCCAAGGTCACAAAAAGTTACTCCTGTTTTCTTTTGGGATTTATATAGTTTTCACTTTAACAGTTAAATCTAGGACCCATTTAAATTGTGTGTGTGGGTGTGTGTGTGTGTGTGTGTGTGTGTGTGTGGTGTGAGGTAGGGATTCAAATTCAATCTTTTTTTTTTTTAATTAAAGTTTATTGGGGTGACAATTGTTAGTAAAGTTACATAAATTTCAGGTATACAATTCTGCATTACCTCCTCTATTACTCACATTGTGTGTTCACCACCCAGAGACAGTTCTCCTTCCATCACCATATATTCGATCCCCTTTACCCTCATCTACCATCTTCCTCCCTGCTTACTCTCTGGTAACCACTAAACTATTGTCCATGTCTATGAGTTTTTGTTTTTTCATGTGGAGATCCAATTATTCCAGAAATATTTCTTGAATGACTATACTTTTCCTTTTGAATTATCCTGGCACCTTTGTCCAAATCAGTTGACCCTAAGTGTAAGGGTTTATTTCTGAACTCTCAATTCTATTGCCATTGGTATATATGTCTATGTTTATGCCAGTACCACAATGTCAGGATTACTGTAGCTTTTTACTAGGTTTTAAAATTGGGAAGTGTCAGCCCAACAACTTTGTTCTTCTTTTTCAAGAAGGTTTTATTTATTTGGTATCATATGAGTTTTCATATGAGTTTTAGATCAGCTTCCTGCCCCTTGTCCCCCATCCCCCCCAAAAAAAGGGATATTGAAAGTAATTGTATTGACTCTGTAGATTAATTTGTGAATTATTTTCATCTTAACAATGTTGTCTTTTGATCCAAGTATATATTACCATTTACTTGGATCATTTCTATTTTTTTCAATAATATTTTGTATTTTCAGAGTATAATTCTTGTACTTTTGTAAATTTATTAATTTGTAAATTTATTTATTATTAAGATATTTTATTTTTTGCTGTTATTTAAGAGTCTGTTTTATAAATTTCATTTTCAGATCGTTCATTGTTAATGTATAAAAAGTATTTCATTTTTTCAAAAACACAGTTTTGGTTTTGCTGATTTTCTTTTATTGGTTTTCTATTCTTGATTTCATTTATTTATAATCTAACCTTTATTATTTTTCTTCCTTCTGTTTGCTTGGGGTTATGTTTACTCTTCTTTTTCTAGTTTCTTAAGGTGGAAAGTGAGGTTATTGGTTTTCGTTCTTTCTTCTTTCTTAATGTAGGCATTTATAGTTGTAAATATTTCTCTATGTACAGCTTTACCCCAATCCCATATGTTTTGGAATATTGTTTTCATTTATCTCAAAGCATTTTCTCCTTCTTTGTAATTTCATTATTTCATTGGTTATTTAGCTTTGTGTTGCTTAACTTCTACATATCTGTGTATTTCACAGGGATCTAAACATTTGGACAAAGTATTGAGTATGTTCTGGGGATGGTGCTTTTTACAGACTTCCAGAGGTTGTCAGATCTTTCTGTTTTCTGCAGTGTTGCTGGTTTTTGCTACCACACCACTGAGCTAGGAGGAGGGTATGGGAATAGTTTCAAGTTAAAATGGCACAGACTTGCTGTCTTAAGAGGTTCAGTAATTTCTCTTGACTAGGTGATTTTTCTTTAACTTTTTCTTGGTTTTTGTTAAATATCCAAGTTCTGAAATGGCTGGGAGAGTGGGTGAGTTTAGAAACTTCCTTACTGCCATCCTGGAAGTGAATTCCCCAGAATAACTCTTTTGATCTGCACAAAGAGTTTTGAGTCATGCTGGTTTTATCCACATTGTCACAGCTCATTCAATTTACTACCATTTACTTATATCTTAGATGCCTTGACCTGGAAGGAATCTCATAGATAACCAGGTTCTATACTTTAACTATACAGATGAAGAAATTGCAGTACAAAGTGGTAAATACCTTGCATAAAATTTTTACTGCTCGCCACGCTAATCCATGCTCTTTGTACTTTATGCCTACTGATCCCAATTGAATTGTGAGTTAATTAAGTTGTTTGTTATGGGCATAAAGAGACAATCATTACCTTCAAAATCAATTATTTGATCAGTTTGAGTCTCATCACAGCCCCACAAATTTCATTTACCTGTAATGGTGATTCAGCTACATTATATTAGTTTTCTATTGTTGTGTAACACATTTCCACAAACCTAGTAGCTGAAAGCAATACTCATTTATTATTTCACAGTTCCATTGTCAGAAATAAGGGCATGGCATGATTGAGTCATCTTCTAATTATTTCACATGCCAAAATCAAAGTGGTGAAAGGATGCATTCTCATCTGTTGCTTGGGGGGTACTCTTCCAAGCTCATTCAGATTGTTAGAAGAATTTAGTTCCTTGTGATTTTAGGAATGAGGTCCCTGTTTTCTTGTTGGCTTTTAGCTGTGGGCTGCTCTCATATCCCTGAGGCTGCTTTCAGTCCTTGCCTCAAATCAATCAGTGAAGATTCTTCCTCCCATTAAATTCCTCTTATACTTTAAATCGGCCCAGGAATAACTAAGTCCCTTTTAAGTTTGGACTTTATCTTATTAGGTCAGGCTCACTCAGGATACTATCCTTTTCTAAAATCAATTGATTTGGGACCTTAATTACATCTGCAAAATATCTTCCCAGCAGCATGTAGATTACTGTTTGGTTGGATAACTTGGAGAAATTGACGTACTCAAGGGAGTGGAAATTTGAGGAGCCATCTTAAAATTCTAACAAAATAGATATGCCTTCTTTTTTCTTTATAATATTCTGATTTTACTTTCAGAGAATAATACTTAGGCCCACATGCATTCACTGAACGTAGCATATCACCTGATGCACACTTTGAAATTCACTATGCCCAACTATCACTGAGTTTAAGAAAGTAAACTTAAGGTTCAATCTGTACTTAATATCAGTAGACAGAAGAGAATCTGCATTTCAAGAAGGACACGTAGGTAAAACATAAAATAAAACATATATATTATAATATTACATATATATTATAATATATATTTCCCTACTTTAATCAAACTTAATCAAATTTAAACCAATAGTCTATATTGATTAAATACTAGTTGATGAGTAAGTAAAAATTTCACTTCCTAACCTCCAATAATTTATATTTAGTAACACATTTCATTCATAAAATCACCTATAAGAACATGCTTACAAAAGAATCCAGATAATAATTATGACCCAAATCACATATAGTACAGAAGCTCTGGACAATTGACTTTCAGGAAGTCCATGAAAAATTATTGTGTTTAATTAAACAATGCCGCACAATAATCAGATTGATTATAAGAAGATCATTTTCTTTTCAAGCATGTTGAAATGTGTGCCTTAGTTTCAGGGATAACTAAAAAGTAACTTTACAGAAAACATTTTCCTTTGTCACTGGAAGAAAATGAAGTTAGATGTTCTCAAATTGCTAAATAATATTTTCAGTTGAAATGTGTGTTTCTGACACTCACTACACTTTAATCTTTTTCTTCAGAAGTGCCAAAAGTAAATCACAATTTTCGTTTGTTTTCAGAATTTGTTATAATTATTTTTGCCCTATGTAATATTCCTACAGCTTATGACTATCGAACAATCAAGGACAAATGTCTGTATTTCATACCTTTCCATGAATTATAAATTCCTGCCACTTCCAATAAGGAGCCTAAGAGAATGATAGTAGCCAAATAATATTACAAAAAACACCCTTCTAAAATTTAATTTGCATTTTAAAGGTTTCTTTTTCTAACTAAATATGCATCTGGCCAAGTGTTTAAAAAAAAAAAAAAATGGTGTTCTTCGAACAGTATCTGAATACTGGTACATGAAGATCAGCTGCAGGAGCTCGGGTTCCTCATGGAATTCCAATGAAAATTAACCTCTTCTCATCTTTATTCTTGTAGGGAGTGCACTCAAACCTTCCTTGATTACAGAAACCCTGTCCTATCTATGAGTTAGATCCATGAATTTATTTAAGTGTTTTCTCTTCAAAAATACACAATCCTATATATGACTCATCTTGATCTTAAGTTATGGACGTCTGTGAACTCAACCTGAGGAATTTTTTCAGGACTCTAGGAGTCCTACTTTTCTAGGAAAGTGGTGATCATTTTCCTGTGGTAGGGTAGTTTATGACTAGTCCTTAAATCTGTAGGCTCTAGAGTCTCAGAAGTTGTCTCACAGGCAGTCTACATCTTATTAGCATTAAGAACATGTATTATGGGCTATAAAAAATAAATGGTATCACTCTGTGAATATAACTGGGTAAATCAATACGTGCATTGAATATACTCATCTGTGCCCTTTTCTCTTTTACAGAACTTGAAAACAGTTATAGTCTCATAGGATTTTAGGTCTTCTATCTCACCCTTCCAGCCAAAGATAATCCTCTGCTGCCTTCTAGGAGTTCTGATAGGCAATGTCCAGCAGTGGGACACATCTTACCTTACATAAAACCTGTTCTATTATTAGGTAACTGCTGTTATTAAAACAGTTTCTATTGAATTGAACCAAAATCTGACTCCTTCTAACTTATGGCAGGATCTATGTGGCTCTCTGCAACCATACACAGTTAATTAAATCAGTTAAATATTTGCTAAATCCGATCACATTAAACGTTTTTCCTCTATTTTATTTTTAACTCCCCAAATCAGTGAAATTTCCAGTTTTCTTTTAGTGGCAGTAGGAAACCCACACAAAATTGGCTGATATTTATTGTGAATCTACTGTGGAAGTCAGTGTGCTGGAAAGTGGGGTAGATGAAAAGATGAAAAAAATAGGATAGCCATTATCAAGGAACTTACAAATAATTCAGTAAAGTATCCTATAGTTATCTTTATTATTTTATTGAAAAATATTTACATTTCCAAGAAGGATGAGAAAGTTCAGCTGATGAGTCCAGCCGGGCAAGATTTATGATGCCTTTAGGTTAAATTGAGATTTAATATATATATAAAGATATTGTGTGGTTTAAAGAGCTGCCTACACATTTCTAAACTGCATTTCGTTCATAAAGAATTAGGAGTCTTCTTTGCCCAAAGCCAACTTTTCAGCTTTTATAAACGATACCAATTCCATTACCATTATGAATTTCCAATTAAATAGCATGTTTCTTCTGAGGAGTTCAACCATACTATACATTAATGGTAACCACCGTTGTAATAAAAATACCCATACGGACAGACAGAGCCACATAATAATTGTGATTATTTTGGAGAACAATAGAAAAAGAGCATTATCATATCTTTTTTTTGTATTTGAAGTAGCAAAATTGAGGAATTTTGAAGCTTATTAGAGGAGGATATTATATTCATGTAAGATATTCACTGTAGTTTCTGTAATTTCACATTTTTAAAATTCTGTTCTAATTCCCTTTTATATCAATATGTGCTTTGCAAAGGCTTCATAGTACAGGTAAAGCAATATTGAGACTGAAACTCAATTTACTCTTCTCCAGAAAAATCAGTCACTCTGTTTAGTCATTCTGTTCATTCGTTCCTTCATTAAGTGCTAAGCACTGTACTAATAAAACAAAAATGAAAGATATACAGCAAGTTCACTGTTTCATAAGGTAATCAAATAAGTAAATAACCACATGAAAAGCATCTCGATCAGGACTCTAACAGAGGTGTATTAAAGTTTTACCAGTGTCTCAAAAGACTTATTGACAAGTCTTTACTGGAAAGGTCAGGGAACACATTCCAGAGGAAAAAACAGAAGAGATGCAACATGTGAGCGGATTTTCCAGAGAGAAAGGATGCTGAGTTGTATGTGGACAGCAACCGTGAATATCTTTTTCGTTGCTGTATTTCCAAGACCTACCACCATTGTTCACACAGAGTAGATTTCAGTAAAAAATATTCAGTAACTATATGAATCCCAGGCAATGAAAATGGAAATGCAAAGTCATGGAAGTGTGAAACGATTTGACAGAATCTTGAAACTGAAATTAGCCAAGTATGTCTAAAATATAGCGATAATGCTAAGGAGGTAGGCAGGGATTCAAGTATCGGGAGTTTCACACGTTATATAAGATTTTCCTGTGAACATATTCACTATATTGGTACCTCCTCAGTATTTCAACTTTATTTTTTAACATGTATTTCATACAGAAATTTTAGAAACATATTTCTTTGCTTTTCCAAAAATGATGGAAGGAGGCACAGAAAGAAAAGACAGAGGAAGAGAGGGAGAAAGGAATGGAGAATATAAAATAAATTGCATTTGTGATAGGGATTGGCCTCAAAATTAGGAAATAGGGTGGAAACCAAGAAATGGTTTGTGGAAATTTTAGTTTCTCCAGAATTTTAATCACTTTCACCAAAATACCCCACATATACGTATATCATAGGGAAAATAAAATAGTGTGCTTACCAGTAAGCTCTGATTTTTGGGCACTATACTAGGAATTCTTCTGTTTCATCCTTCCCCAGGCATATTGCCACCCAAAAACCTGTCACATATGGAAATTCTGGAGCTGACATTTTGTGAAAAATAAGACCCAATAAACAAGTATTAATGTGTGTGTTCCTTTGCTTTCTTACATTCATAATACTAAATTAATAACCATGCTTATTCTCAAAAGCTTTTGAATGTTAATGATAAAATACTCAGAGGAAAACCAGAGCTTTAACTCTTAGGTTGTAGTAGTAGCAATCCGGTTCATTGGCCCCTGGCAGGAGAATTAGTTTAAGAACAATAACAACAAACTTCACAGTAGACTATTTAAAAACTGTCACTAGTTAGACTGAGAAAGAAATGCTAGAATTTTGCTCCCAATTCAAAATATGTAACACAATAAACCCTTTTTTACTCATAAAAACAAACTTTGACTTTATGTTGCCTGAAGCGAAAGGAATTTAATATTAGATATTACCTGTGGAGATTAGTTTTTGTCTATGCTTTAAGGCTTAAATAGGGAAGTAAATATAGCTTTGTTAACATTCTTCTATAGAAGATCAAAATTAAGAGCTTAAATCATCTACAACCCAATTTTCTCCAGAATCTTAGAGATTCCTTCAGAGTTAGGTGCTTACAGACACAAAGTAGTGACGAGACGTCCCTAAAGTGTCATTTGGTGATATTGTAACTACCTACCTCTGTATAGTACTTTATAAATTAAGGGTTGATTATTAGCTTTGCCAAAGAATTGTTCCTTTTATAAGAAATTCACCAGAGGATTCCTTTAACTAGCTGGTCCCCTAAGTGCAGGTAAAATAAGGAGAGACTAAGTTTCTATGCCTTTTACCTCCTTTTAGAAGATTATCCTGTTTCTGTTTTGAATTTTTTGGATTAAATGTCCTTATGCATTTCTCTCAGACTGATCTATGACATAATTCAAGTGCACGGAGATCTCTTGACCACCATGCTAGGCTCTGGGTTAGATTATGGAGTACACAAAGATGAGTGATGCCTATACCGGCAGCCAAAGAACAAAAAGACACACCACACCACCACCCCTTTTCAGGTGGCCTCAATCAACTCTTTGTTACCAGAATGATGCAGACATTGAGTGAAACACAGGGGCTTACTGTGTTCCTTTTCTATTGGCAGAAAGAGCAATTGACTCATACAGAAACAAAGAAACAAACAAAATAACCCACCTAGCTTTAGTGGTAGATGTCTAAAGAGGTGGCTTAAGGAGCTTTCTAGAAGAAGAAAAAAAATGGTCAAGATCATTATGAATCACAGGGTATGTTCTGACAGTTTGAGCAGAGTTTACCTGGAGTAAGGGTCAGAAGAGACCTAGAAGTGGGACAGTGGGATGACATGAGGAAGGTAAAGGAATGATAGTGTAGCTTGGGGTCTGATGATAAAGGACCTTGACTGTATTGCTAAGGAGACTGCATTTTGCTTTATAGGTAACAAGAACCATGAAACATTTTCAATACCTGAATATTGTGATTATATCTTGTTTTTTTTTTTTTCCTGAGTTAAACTTGACACAGAGCATTGACATGATTTGAGGATAGAGGGAAGCAAAGCCAGAGAGACCAAAGCTTCACAAAAGTCTGTCTGAAAGAGAATAAAGACTTGAACTGTGATACCAGCATTAAAAAGGGAAGAGATAGAAATCTTACAGAGAGGAGAATTGCAGAATTTGCAGACCAACTAGATAGGGATTGTAGATGAGAGGGAAGAGACACACATGTCCTCTGGTCCTGACCTCAAGATTGACTGGCAATGCCAAAATCCAAGAAACAGACTAGAGCTGGAGGAGAATTTAATTTTTTATGTATTTATCAAACAGTTTTGTGTTTCTGGCAATTTCTTAAATTTAACATTTATAATTATAAATTTTATATTACTTCTGTTTTACATTGTGATAATTCTAAAAGCAGAGATATTTTGTCAAAATTTGTGATTTTAAAGCAATTTAAATATACAAAAATACATTTTGACTATTTAAAGAAATGTATTAGGTTGGTGCAAGAGTAATTGCAGTTTAAAAGGTTAAAAATAATTGGAAAAACCAAAATTACTTTTGCACCAACCTAATAAAACAATCCATTATATACAAGCAATTTCAATTACTTGTTCCCATTGTCTTGGCTATATATTTGAGATTTCTCTTCCCACTGGTGAACAAATATTGTATTACAAAGATGATTGCCTGGTTCTATTAATTTAATTGTATTTTAGAGTTGAAGAGGCTTCTTGATCAGGGTAGAATTCTTTTCTTGTACAAGTCATCTGTTCTCATTATTTCTCTGACTCTAATGAAAAAAAATGCACACAAGTAATATCAATATAAATATTAACTGAATTGTTTATCAATGAAAGTTATCTAGACATTAGATGCTAGTAGAACAGGCCATTGATATGTTCCAAATAAGTTACTTTTAAGATGGAAGATTGTATGTTACATGCTTATAGATATGTTGATAAATCTTTAATCTTTTGACTAAATTTCTGACAGATGTTCAAAAGCATAAAATTTATGTCTTAAGAAAGTTGATATTCCTACTTAGTATTTTTATTTCATAGTTTCAATATTTTGAAGAAGTTACAAATTATGAGGCTGAGAGGCATAATTTTTTAATGCAAATGGATATGAGGTAAACTAGGAAAAAAATATCCAGTGAAGATATAAATGCTAGGATGTAGTTATGAACGTTGAGGATATTTTGGACCACATTAGAATACATGGTGATCATTGTTAAAGATCCAGAGATGTTTTGTCCTTACCTTCTAGATCAGGGGTGTCCAAATTTTTTCAACATTTTTTACCAAGGGCCACATGCGGTAAAATACACAAACAGCCGGGCCACTCACTTGAGGTGAAGTAAGTATTGCCTCACCTGGTTTATTTAAGTAAACTAAATATATTTTTGGAATGTGCTGCGGGTCAGTTAACAATGGATTGTGGACTGCAGTTGGCCAGCTGGCCGCAGTTTCGACACCCCTCGTCTAGATGATCTTCTCGTTCAAGAATAGTTTGAAATAATAATTTAGTATTTTATTTCATGCTATAGGGAAATACATTGATGTGGGACTTGGTGAGATCAAAAGGAAGATTGGATTCTCTCTCCACCCTGTCAAAGCCTTTCTATAATAGTTTCTATGAATAGTTTGCAGTTTAATATATATATATATATATATATATATATATATATATATATATATATATTAAATATATATATATTTGGACACAGTTTGTACTGAACAGAGTGCCACCCATTTTTTTCACCCAAGAAGCAGTAAAGTTTCACATTGGAAAAGAGAATCCCAAGTCCCTCTCAGGGCACTGCTTGCTCCCTGAGCACACTAGTATATTTCCAGCAGTTATAACCAGTTCTCCACAGCATGTGGACAGTTGACTTAGCCCTGTCAGAGAGGTGAGTGTCATTTTTATTCTTGAATATTTCCCCTTTCTTTTATCAGCAGCAGTCCTTTATAATCCAAGAAAACATTAATAGTAACACTAGCTGGGTTTAGAATTCATTTAATAGAGAAAAGCCTTTCTTCATACAGTATTAAGTCTGACCTTTTTTTGAGATATGATTGACATATGTCATTGTATAAGTTTCAGATGTACAACTTGTTGATTTGATACATTTATATATTATAATATGATTACCACCATAGTGTTAGCTAACACTTCAATTGCATTGCGTAATTATCATTTCCTTTTTGTGGTAAGAACACTTAAGATCTAGTCTCTTAGCAAACTTCAAAGTATATAATACAGTATTATTGAGTAAAGCAGTACAAATCTTAATTGGTAGGACTATCAGTGCTAATTTTATTTTCATTTTAGGTAATCCAATCACTATTTGGTATTAAAGCAGTAGAAGCCTTACTAAGTAGATTGTAGGTGCTCATATAAATGCTTACCCATGTAAAATCATATATCCATTGCCGAGCAGTGAGAATATCTAGATGAGCAATTGCATAGAGGAGTGAAAAGTGTAAAGACTTTGGAATAAAGCAAGGCTGGAAGTCCTGCTTCTGCCCATCCCTAGCTCTGAGACCTCACCACATTTCTTGACATATTTTTAAAATTTATTTCATTTTACCAACATCCTCAAACAATGGGAGCATTAAAAGCCTGTACACATGGTGACTAAACCCAGAGATTCCATTCTGCGTTTTCCCCATTGGCACAACAGCCACACCTACAGATCCATTGTTGCCCACTGTGAAGAAGTTGTCTGTACTGAACTGCTAGCCAGAGAAGTTCTTCAAATGGAGCAAGTAGAAGTGATGTACTCAAAGGAGGTGATCACCAAGGCTCAGCTTCTTGGTCTTCAATTTGAGTGATAGGAAACCACTTAAATGGTCAAATGGTCTTCAGTGGCCTAAAGCCATCACATCAGCCTTTTGAAACCTTTGCCAAATCTCCTAACAGAGAAGTAGCTCAGGCACAGGGCATGATTCGACAACAGTGCTAACAACAGTGCTAGAAAATGTTAATTTCATTACAGGAAAATTATCTTTATCGTTGTTTTATTCTAGTTAAAGTCTAAATTCTTATTTTTAAAGGTAGAAACAAGAGCAATCTCTGTTTTCTTCTGAAAGTGTCTTTGCAGAGGGAACAAAGTTTCTTTGAGTACAGGTAAACAAATGTACACATCTTACTCGTTATTTAATATACCTTTCATCTAATTTGGAGAGGAAGGGCGTAGTCTAAGTAAGGAACAAAGGATTAGAGCTGTCATCAAAAGAAGAGATATATTGATAGCCTTACTCTCCCTGAGGAATATGTCAGCTGGTCTGAGGTTAGCAGCACTAGGAGCAAATGTAAAATATGTAATTTGTGGGGCTCAGTGCAAAATGGAAATAAATGCAAGTCTCCTTGTTCAAAGAGAAAAAAAAAGTGTCACTAAATGTTCTAAGATATAAATTGTTTACCTTTCTTCCATGGATTCTCAACTTGACAAGGTGTCTTTATTTGTTGTTTAATATCATTCTGTGTAAATTAAATTCAGATTTTAATTGTTAGCATGAATGTTACTGTTCATCTTTATGTTGCACAATGCCAGTTCTATGTACAAATGTAAGATAATTTAACTAGTATGCAAAATCACTGAAATACACAATTTTTAATTTGTAGCTCGTACATGCATATGTATTTCATTTTTATCAAAGACTGAAATGCTGCACAAAACAATCTCAACTGTTTTTATTTCACTTAGTTAGCATAGCTAATATATCTAGATTCTATCAAGACTCTCTACCTTGAACTTAGTAATAAGTAAGGAAGAACTGAAAGAAAAAGGGATTATTTGCCTATTTTTCCATGTCTTTCTATGTCATCAGTGGTCAGCTAATACAAGGAAAACACATATAAGAATGCACATGATAAGGTTCCTTGGCCATTCATGTTTCTTAAAAACAAGTTTTACTGTGTTTTTTTTTTTTTTTGCTTGTTTTGTTTTGTTTTTCACTTAAAGAAAGTGTTCTCCTTGCTTTCCATGCTGCTCCTATCTGCCTGCTGACCTCCAGCTGCCCAGACTGCCTCCACCCTAAAGGCCTGCCTCCCCATACAGCCTGAGTGAACATGGTCTTAGACTAAATCTCAGTTGAATAACTGCATTAGGAAGTTCAGAATTGAAAACAGCTGGAAAGGTTCTTTCTTAGGAATATATACTCTAGAGATTGCTATTATACATGTAAATATATACTCTAGAGATTGCTATTATATATGTAAAATTACTTCTAATGGTAGAACGTCACAATTCTGAGTGGACTGATGGGGAAGTTCCTTTCAATCAGAAAAGTATTGTTTGGGTTCCTTTACATTTCATTAGTTGGGTAAGCACATGGCAATCTGCATTCCCCCTGCTGGAGAAACCATTCCCAAAAGGTATCATTCAGTGTCTTTGCTCTCACTTTGCTATAGTCTGTCCATCAACTGTTGAACAGCTCTGAGATTTATGCCGCAGGAGTGGAGTCATGGACTTTTCTATTGTCTACCTCATGCTTTTATACCCAACAGTTTTCACTGAAATGAACAAGTTAGGTCAATCTTGTCATCCACTCCCATTTTCTTGTTACCAAAGAACAAATATATAGAGAAGTGTCACAAAGGAAATCTTCACTGTGAAAAGATTAATATTAAAAGAAGGTAGAACAAAATTTTTCAAATGATAATATGGATAGCCTAAACACAGATTTGTGTGTTAAATCTCAAAATAACTTGAATATGAGATTTGAAATTCAAACAAGATAAATTCAAAACTTGTAAAAGGAAGTGCCCAAATATTCACTTTACACCTCAGTACAGGTCTTCCCGCCCTCCCTTCATCCTTTCATCCCTCCCTCCCTTCTTTCCTTCCTTTTTAGAAACCATTTTAAATAAAGTCAAGGTCAAGGGTCTGTTGAGGTAAGCCTGCCATTACCTCTTATTGACACTAGATGGTGGTGATGCATCAGAACGGTGAAATGTTGGTCGCCTCAATTTGCCCTTGGGTATTACAAATTTAAAGACTTGTAGAAATAGTAGCAGAATCTGCTGAGTATTTTTAAATGAAGTGGATTATCAAACCGTAAATGAGAAAGAAAACAGACATTTTTTAAAAAAATTAATCAATGGGAGTGATTTCTCTTTAACTTTTATACATAAATCTCACCTTTGGGTATCCTCCCTGATTTCTAATTTAAGTTTCTTTAGAGAGTGAAGCAATGAAACTACAGACTTCTAGATTTTTATCAGTTCCTTCCTTATCTTTTACTCTTATCTTGCCAGTACATAATTTGGCTTTTAACATCGTGGAGTCATTCAAAAGTTTCACATATTTTAATAGAAACAAATCAGTTATTCATTAAATGACTAGCAGATGTATACTGTGTGTCAGGCACTGTTCCAGGTGCTGGGGAATACAGTAATACATTCAAAAATAAAAATCCTGCCTTGTGTAGTTTAGATGGCGGTGTCAATTCCCTTTCTTTTGCACTCATAGTTCACTGGCTTATATAATATTGTATTAATTTGTAGAATAATAACAAGTTATACAACGTGCAGACATAGATTTAGGAACTTACCCAGGGGATACTGGGTAAGCACATAACTGAACTATGGGATCAAAAGTATGAGAGAATATTACTAGTAAAAGTTCGTCATACTGAAGCCCTAGCCATTACTTTAATGGCCAGAAGGTGAGCTTCTGCCTGGTAATCTTGTCAGTGGACCAGGACTGGAAAATGTAGCCTACAGACCCCAGTACATCCATGAGACTCTTTCAAGGGTCTTCACGGTTAAAATTATTTTCATAATAGCAATAATATATCATTTGCCTTTTTTTCTTCTTAATGTGAATCGAGGAAATGGCACTAAAATGTACTAGTAGTCATTATGTTCTTTACCACTACACACTCCCACGTAGAAATATCTTTGATTAAGAAGTTACGATGACTAATGTATATTAAAGGCTTTTAATCCATGAGATGAAATGCAAAGTATGCCTACAGTACTTCTGGTGCATATTGGAGTACGGTGACTTTAGGAAAAAATCTTAGGGGGTTTTGGCGTTTGAGCTCAGCTTGCTGCTTTTTCATGGAGTACCATTCTACTTAAAATAACATTGACAGAAAAATTATTCAGGCATGAACATTAGGTCATTTTTGCAAAAATGGACAAAGTTTGTCACTTCTAGGATAACTACCAGAGATAAAGTTTGAGCTTTCATATGGAAATTATAATTTTTGGAAAACTTAACCATCATAAGGTTAACAATTACCTATCAGACTTAACTTTTTTTGACAAGATGGGTGGGGATTTAGTAAGCTAATCTTTTAATACTGTGTAATGAATTTAGAAAATTGGTGATTCAATGAGCCAATATTTTCCAGATGACAAATATATTATATTATAAAATCAGGCATGGGTAAAAGATTTACTCAAATTCCAAGAGAAACCAAAAGTTTCCATATAATAGAATGGGAAAAGTTTATCAATAGGTTTCAGATTCCACATTGCAACTAACCTTTATGAAACTAGCACTGGTTGAGTTTTGTTGTAGTATCAAAGAATGATATAGAAAATTAGTTGAAAAGATCAAAACACTTTTCACTTTTTCAACTACATCCAACTCACATTTGTAGGGGTCCAGATTTTCTTCATATTTCAACAAAAGAACACAATGCAATAGATTGAAAAGAAAAATATGACACTACAGCTGTATTCTTTTAAGATAGAACTTAAAATGATTTGCAAAAATGTAAAATGTCTTCTAATATTTTTTGTTTCAAAAATGTTTTTCATAAAATATTGTCTGCTAACATGTAATGAGTTTGCTATTTTTTAAGCAAATTAGTAAGTTGATATTTAAATAATTTTTGTTCAATTTCTAATTTAGTAAATGTCAATAGCTACAACATGCATGCACAAGAGCTCTTTGGAGTCTTCAGTAATTTTAAGAATTTAAAGGGTTCCTGGTATCTAAAAGTCTGATAACCACTGGGATATGTTATAGCAGAGGTCATTTGATAAGCTCATCTCCTCCTTAACAGGGATTGTAATAAATGGAAAGTATTTCAGACTACAGTGTTCTCAAACTATTTTCTATATCTGAATCAGGAAAGGATTTTGTTCAAAATACATATTTTGGTGCCTCACACCTCCCAAGAAATTCAATACTGTTAACCTTGGGTAAGGCAAAGGAATGTACCATTTTTAAGCCTTTCTTTACATAATTCTGAGATTCTCAAAGCTTAAATTTTTGTGAAATATTTTTCTGAAGTAATAGATTTAACACTCAACTCGTAAAAAATATTTTTATTAGTTCAAAGACAATGTTTATCCATTATATAAATTTGGGAGAAAAATAACCAAAATAATATTATAATAATAATCACATATAAACCCCTTGTCTATAATCTCATTACCTAGAAATAACTACTGTTAATACCTGACTCTAGTTTCAGTCTTGAATATGTATATGTGTGTATGTTTCTGTGTGTTTTCGAAAATAGCAAGGCATAGTTTGTTTTTAATCACTAATTAGCATTTAATGAACATCTTTTCTTGACATTATATCAACTTGTGGTTCCCAAATCTGCTATTTCAGAATTACCTGGGTGGGAAGATGGAAGGGATGGGAGGGATGGAGCGGGTGGGGAAGGTTAAGAAATACTGCTGCCTGGGCCTCATGCCCAGGGAGTTTTATTTAATTTTGAATTATTTTCTATTGGAACAGTCATCAGAAACTGTGGAATCAAAGGTTTCATAATCTTTATTTTGGAAAGGTCTTTAATATTGTCAAATTGCTCTCCAGAAAAGCTCTATTCATTTACATTCTTATCAGTAGAGCATTAGGGTTCCTAGCTTCTCATCAAAAATGGATATCCCCTTCTTTTAAAAACTTGACCTAGTCGTTAGAGGAAAAATGTTACCTGTGCATATTAATTTGCAATTGTTTGAATATGAAATGGGGTTGAACATATTTTATAATTACTATCCATTAGCATTTTTGTTTTTTTCTTTGAATGGCCTCCTCACCGCAAACTGAACTTTAGGAGGTTGACGTTAAACAGTACTAGTGTGAATTTAATAAAATCTCCCCCTGGAACTACTGCCAGATAGAGGATTTGTTGCAGTATATAATATTGAAGTGCCAGTATGACAATTCTTCTCTTTGTTTCCATTGAATCCTAACCTAGCAGACTTACATGGTCTCTTAGCTCAGTTTTAAGCACTGCAAGAGGTGTATGACGAATTGAACTCTTATCTTGACCACAGTGACCATCCTTAACCCTGCACTCGACTCAAGTATTTAAGGATACGTTATGTTTTGATAACCTCCAATGGTACTAGCATACATTTAAACACTTCCAGTAAAAAATGTTGAAGGAATTACGTGCTTCAAACTGGAATTGAATTGTTAGTAAATGTATTATAGTATTGTTTGGTATCACTGAAAAAAATATCTTGCAAAATTCAGGTAGACCCTTAGTGAAAATTTGGGTCTGTTGTTTTTGTGGCGTAACCTCAAATTACCAACAGTCTGAGTCATGAGAAATGAAAGCCTTAAAATTCTATCAAGTGAATTATATGCTGGCAAAGCAATCACAGGGCCGCCTTTGGAATTTGACATTACTATTATGTTTCTGGGCAAATTCTGGTTTTTAGCTTATGAAAACCAAAAGGAGAATATTTCTGGGAAAATTTCCTAAGGCTCATGCCTCTAGGGGCTTTGCAATAATAAAACCACAATCTGACAATATGTTTTCTTTCAGTATTTATAACTTTCCACCGTCAGCTTCAGTTCGTGTCGATTAAAAGCCACTTGGTAGCTGGCAGGGGCACCTTCAGATAAGAGGCCAGAGTTGACCTTCCAGTCAAAGCTGGTTTTATAGTCGAAACCCACAACTATAATCTATCATCCAAACTGGACACTGTTGAGATTAAACGAGTCCTGTTTTTCTACGGGCATTCCAAGTGTCAACAAGGATGGGGCTAGCTGTGATGAGAGCACAAATTACAGACATTTGATACACAAACTGAAATTAAGAATGCTTCTCCTAAAAAGTTACATCAAAGCTGGATCCTGGCAGAAGAGTGAATTATCCAAAGAAAGTCAGGATGGGGATTTCCCCAGAAAGGCCAAACAGTAGGACTGCTCAGACCTCTATTAGTGGGCCCCATATCTGTGTGAATAGTGTTGGTGGGCCTGTGAAGGTGGTAGGGGGTGGACTAGAGAGGGCAACGCTAGAAGGGCACTGCGCCCAGCTAGGGGGTCTGATGTCAGGTAACCTATGCTCTCCCTACTTTCTTAGGGGGGAAAAAAAAAGAAAAAAAGGAGAAAAGCAAACTAAATTCTCACTGATGTTCCTGAGAATATCCACAGACATGTACAAAAATCACAACAACCACAGAATTGTTCCCCTTTCTTTTAGGCAGCATAGAAACCTATGTACTTGTCTATACATGTATACCAGGGATGCCAAAAAAATGTATACACATTTTAAAGTAAAACTGTACTAAAATTGTAATACTCAATATATATCGATAACAAAAGATGAATACAAGTCACATTTGACTTCTGCAATTACAAGAGGTGCTCAAAGTGGTTACCATCAGCATAATTGTAATAGTTTTTTCCTTTCTTAAAATGTGTATACATTTTTTTTGGCACGTACATATGTGCATATACGTATGTGCATATGTATTTATATACATATATATTATATATATATACTTATTTTATATGTGTATATATATCATATGTTATATATTATACATATATACATATTATATGTGTATATATATAATATATATACATATATATTTAAGATATTTTACATTTATCATGATATTTATAAAGACTGTTGACACCAATGAAAACAACCAGTTTCCTATGACAAGGATAAAATTAAAGACTATTGAATTTAATATATAGGTTTTAGAAGTTAGTTTTACTTGCTAATTTATTGTTAGTATCACTTGCTAATTTATTCTTAGTATATACTGCTAAAATAAATGTGAACATTTTTATGTTTTCTTACTGCTTTACATTCTTTATGGAATGATGTAGGGTCTAACAAACTATAACTTATGTATTTTAAAAATTCCCATGTATTAACTTATTTTATGTAATGCAAATTAACTTTCAGTTTTATGATTTTTGAATGAAGTAGTATGGTGGATCATTTGTTCTATAAGTTATTTAAACATTTAACCCATTGTTAAAAGCCCAAGTATGCAAAGCAAGATTTCTCTTGCTTAAGAATTACTAAATAGCTAAGGAGATGAGGTAAACACAAAAAAGCAAAATAGCAATTATGAATTTCAATTACATTTTGTGACTGTATTAAAAGAGATAGTGTAAGTTCAGACAACATATGTACAATTGTCAGAGAAATCACAGGGAATCTGGGGTGGTTACAAAATCAACGGCTGTGGAACAGATTAACATTTGACTTTTGAAATGGACGTTAAAGGGTGCTTGAAAGGTGGGTATAATTTGTGTTGGCAAGGAGGAAGGAAGGCTTAGGATATATAAGATGAAGTAATGAAAAGGCATTGAATATTGTGAATATATTGGTCTTCTGGTTCACCAGAAGAAAGAATGGACAAGTAAAATTTCAAAGACTATTAAAACAACCTTGTTTACTTTCCTCCCTTCCTCTCTCCTTTCCCATATATTTCACTGGGAAAGAAAATAGCTCTTCTGTGTTACCCATGTGATACTAATTTATCAGTATTGTCATGCTAAGAGTTGTCAGTGATTGATGATGAGCTATTTAGATTCAGTTTTTAAAAGGACAAAGCAAACCAATTTAATGACTGAATTTTTTTAACTTGCTATGTGTATTGCTTGATATGCCTGCATAATTTATCAAGACACTTCAGAATCTCCACGTCACCTGCTCCTCAGATCAGAAGGTGATTGTGGCTTTGGGTGGATATTAATCAGCCACAGCACTGCCTGGTCAGAAAGAGCAAGTGTCCTAGCCTTTTACCTCATGAGACCTTGCGTGTCCATTCAGCGTAGGTCCCAAGGGAACTGCCTGTGGTGGACTGGAGTTGCTGCATTCTTCAGGTGAGATGCCAAGTACTGTGTTTGACCTGTGTTTAGAAACCTATCTTTCTCGTAAAATACCTGTTACTCACATGAGCACTATTATTGTTATTTTTCTTCCCCATGCTTTAATTTTTTATATACTATAAAAAGAAAAAAAAAAAAAACCTTGAGATTTTATGATGGAGTTAGAAATCCATGGGCAAAAAAAATTTAAACTGCAAATAGCACAAATTTACACATGTATGCTTTCATTTTACTTCCTTCAAACACGAATGATGGTTTAATTCATGAATGACCAGGTTATTATCAGGAGACACTTTCTATGTATCCTCAGAAGCAGATACGGCTTTTTTATGATGCATGTGGGTACAATCACGTTCACTGCTTATCTGGTCTTCTCCACAGTGGTTCCCATTATCAGGAAAGCAAAAGCACCACAGAAGTATGAACATATGTTTTAGGGGCTAACCCTTCAGGGGATTTTAGTTAAGGAGAATCTAGGAACAGTATCCCAGGAATACAGGAAAGTCACTGATGAAGAGAAATGCTATTCTATGAAACACTAGAGGTGGGAGGTGAGTCAAAAACAACAAACAAACAAACATTCTTTTCTAAATTTGGTCCTGCTCCAACATAGTTATACAAGCTGTAGTTGCCAAAGCAAAATAAGAATAAATATGAAAAAGAGAAGATGTTTGTAGGAAAGATTAAAGGCATCTGGTGATAAGACAAAAAAAGTAAATAAAATGTTCAATTGATACGAAAAATAACTAATTCTAGAAATGTTATCAGGCAATTGATGATAAGGTATTTCCTCAGGATAATGTATGCCCAACAGTAACTCTTGTTAAATGACATTGTTATTTTGATAGACTATTTCTTAATCATATATATAAAAAAATTAGAGCTTCCTTTAATATTTTTCTACTATTTAGAAAAATTAGAAAAAGTCTTCTATAGGTATGTATTAACTGGAGATATTTTTAATATTGTTTCTAATAAAATATTTACAAAATTTCAAGAGTTTATAAAGTACTTTTTACCTTGATGCAATGCTTCTATGTTCTAAATGACTCATAGACTTGATGCTGACAGCTATGCTGTATGTATTCCACATATTTAGAAATACTGTTGTGTACCACTTTGAGAAATATTGCTCTTGAGTATCTGTGCTTTATTTCCTGAGGTGATTTGGCCGGAGAAGTTTTGAGGTATGGTCTCTTTTGAGAATTTTATCATAGAAGTTTAGGGATCAGTGATACTCTTAACTAAAAAAAGCAACAACAGCAGCAAATACTAAGACAAATGAACCTTTAACCTGAGGGAACAAATAGGTTGCTGAAGTTTATTTCCTTGGGAGAAGAAATGTCAAAATGGGTCTAATAATTTTTTTTCTGTATCAGATACTTTTCTTGTGTGTATTTCCAAGGATCACAGCTATTATCATTTTTTTTTCTTTAATAAAACTGGCTATCCTGTGCATAGTACTGCTTTTATTCTGGGTGGAAAAGATGAGTTGTGAAGTTAGAGAAGGTGGGCACACCTTTTCAATGTACTTAGATTCCGAAGAAAATCGTGCCTCTAAAACCCAGAAATGTCCAGCAGTAGGCTGATAATAATGATACAGAGTATAGATACAAGTGGAAAACAATATTCTACATGGATTACTTTGAAGATACAAAAAGTATAAAATATATTTCCTATGTAAAATGTTATGGCCATCACTTTAGTTGGTAATGTGTTTTGACAGGACAATAATATCATGAAAGCATTTGGATTTCAAAGCTATCAACAAATCATTACTTTAACATATTTAGATAAGGTATTTTTATTAATTTATTATCATTATCATTATTATTATTATTATTTGGTAAAGGTGCTCTTATATTGTAAGAAGACAAGGGTAAATGTCAATGTGTTAATTTCTTCTCCACATAGATGTGATCATATCACTATCTTTCATAAGTTCTTTAAAAGCTTCCCTCTACTTGACGGATAAAGCTCAGAATCTGTAGCAATGGCATATTACACATCAGCCATTATCCTCAAATTTTTAACTCTCAGTTCTAGTTTTCCCAGCCATTTTTATGTCTTGTATATATTACTCCTCTATCGTATTTGTCTGTTTCACTCTTACTCACCCTTCAAAACTCTGCTCATCTGGTTCTTATTCCATGATGCCTCCCCTGAGACATACCTATTGCAGTGCCCACACTCCATCAACTCCCCATTCAAAACTGACCATTCATCTTGTTTCTCACCATTCTATCTTCATGGTTCTTGATTATCATATTAATTAACAATATGTTAATCATGTACTTACAAGACTGTCTCCTTTAAAAGACTCTAACTACTTGAGAATAAGGACCATGCCATTTTTTATTATTGGAACCTCAGGACCCAGTACAGTGCCTACGTATTTTGGCTGCTCAGTAAATGGTTAACAGATGGATATTTGAATGAAGAACGTACATGAATATTATATGTGAAATTTAACAGTGAGGTGATATGAAATTATTTGAAGTAAAGCAAACATCAGATCTGTAATCTTATAAAGGTGTTATGGATTGTTTCTCTAAACACAAAGGGAGATATGTTTTGGTCTATATGCAGAAGAGAAGAAATGGGGATATCAGTTTGCAAAATCCAAAATGGGACTGTGTAGAAAGATATACTTTTCTCGATGCCTGTATGAAAAGAAGCCAAAACAAACTAAATTTCTTGTGTTCAGGTGATTTGAAAATGATAAAGAAAAAAAAAGAGATACTTTGCTGTTTTTTAATGTATTATACTTAATTTAAAAATGTTTCTATCCTAGATAGTGCTAGAGCTATATAGTTTCCAATTTCAACCTTGCTTTATTTTACATTTTAACTTTATTGAAACGTGATTGCACATATTTAAAATGTAAAAGTTCATAAGTTTGACATACATTTACATTCATGAAATAATTACCACTTTCTCAAAGAGTGGACCTGTTTATCATCCACACATATTCCTTATGCCCTGCCTGTCCCTCACCTAT
Source organism: Rhinolophus ferrumequinum (assembly GCF_004115265.2). Taxonomy (NCBI): domain Eukaryota; kingdom Metazoa; phylum Chordata; class Mammalia; order Chiroptera; family Rhinolophidae; genus Rhinolophus; species Rhinolophus ferrumequinum. The sequence continues at coordinate 70,785,754 of NC_046287.1, read as the reverse complement.
AACTTAGGCAACCACTCATCTGTTTCCTGTGATGATTAGTTTGCATTTTCTAGAATTTTTTGTAATAGGAGTCATACTGTATGTAATACTTACTGTCTGACATCAGTCACTTTGCATAATTATTTGAGTTTAATCCATCTTGTAGTGTATATCACTAGTTTGGTTATTGATGAGTAGTGCTCCATTACGTGGATAGGCTACACATTGTTTTTCCATTCACCTGTTGTTTCCACGTTTTAATTATTACATATAAAGCTGCTATGAAAATTAGTGTAAAGGTATTTTTATTGATGTATACTTTTATTTTCTCTTGGATAAATATCTAGAAGTGAAATGGCTGGAACAAAATGCATAATTAGCATTTTCAAAACCTGACAAACTGTTTGCAAGGTGGATTTACCATTTTACATTCCCACTATTAATGTCTGAGAAGTCCAGTTTCTCTGCATATTCTCCACCTACTGTCGCGATTGGTCTTTTTATTTAGGTATTTTACTAAGTGTGTGTAGTGGGTTAAATTACATAGTGGGGTTTAAATTACATTTATTTAATAACCAATAATGTTAAACATCTTTCTTTGTGTTTATTTGCCATCTTTATACCTTTCTCAATGACCTGTCTGTTAAAATATTTTATCAAATTTTGAATTAGATGGCTGGTTTTCTTACTGATTTTCGAGCATACTTTATATATTCTGGTAAAAATCCTTTATGTGATACATAGTATTCTCATACTCAGGCTTTTTGCATTTTCTTAACAGTGTCTTTCAAAGAGAAGAAAATTTTAATTTTACTGATGTCCATTTAATCAATTTGTTCTTTTAAGGATCGTACTTTTGAAATCGTACCTAAGAAATCTCAGCCTAATCTAATGTCACAAAGTTTTAGCCTATGCTTTCTTCTAGAATTTTTATAGTTTAAGGATTCACTTTTAGGTCTGAAAGCCTATGGCTACCCACTTATTCTAACACCATCTGTTGAAAATATTATCCTTCTTTCATGGCAATGCTTTTGTATCTTTGTAGGGGGTACATAAATATGCCGGAATCTGTTTCTGGTCCCTTTGTTCTGTTCTGTTCATCAATGTGTCTATTTTTTCTCAGTGCAACACTATCTTGATTATCATAACTTCATAATATTCTTTGAAACAGTGTTAATCTTCCAATTTGGTTCCTCTTTTTCAACGTTGTTGTAGTTATTTTAGGCCTTTTGTATTTAAACATGGATTTTGAATGATTATGTTAATTTCTACAGAAAAGTCTGCTGAGTTAAGTGACATTGCATTGAAACTATAGACCCATTTGGGGAGACTAACATTTTAACAATACATGGAGGTTTCCTACCGATGGACAAAGGCTGTGTCTCTGTGTTTGTCTTCTTTCCAATTCACTGAGAAACATGTTACAGTTTAAAGTGTTTTTAACATGTCCCATCATATTTATCCCTAAGAATTTTATAGGCTGTTATGAATAGAAATTTTAAGCTAGTGTATATAGAATTTTAAAATTGTACTTTCCAAATGTTTGTTGCTAGTTTATGGAAAATTGTGATTTTTTTTTTTTATATTGACTTTTACCCGACAATCTTGCTAAACTCACATATTAGTTCTAGTAGTAGCTTCTTTGTAGTTACCATCTATTATTCTAAAGAGATTGGTGATCATGCTGTCTGTGAACGAAGACATTTTTACTTTTACTTTTCCAGTATGGATGTTCTCTATGTGTTTGTGTTGCCTCAATCACTGCCTCGTATCCTGAGAACAGTGTTGAATAGAAATGGTACAAGCAAACAACCAATCTCAGAGAGAGGAGATGGGTGTTTGCCAGATGCAAGAGTGGGGGAATGGGTGAAGGTGGTCAAAAGGTATAAATTTCCACTTATAAATGTCATAGGTGATACGCCGCATGTGACTGTATATTTGAAAGTTGCTAAAAGAACAGATCTTAAACATTCTCAATGCAAGAAAAAAATTGTACTAATGCATGGTGATGTATAACTAGACTTACAGTGTGATCATTTCTCAATATATGTAATTATCAAATCATTATGTTGTACACCTGAAACATATATAATGCTATATGTCAATTATACCTCAATTAAAAAAAAAAGACAGGAACAGGCATCCTTAACTAATTCTGATTTTAGGAATAAAGCAGTCGTGTTTTTTTTTTTTTTCCATTAAGTTTGATATCAGACCTAGTGTTGTATTGTTGATGTTGTTGTTTTTATTTAATATAAATGCTCTTTATCAATTTCAGGAATTTCCTTTCTATTTCTAGTTTGCTAAGAATTTTTATCAGGAAATTTTTTAAATGTTTTTTCTGTATCTACGGAGTGATCACATGATTTTCCTTTGCTTTGTTAATATGGTGGATTACACCGATTCACTTAAGAATTTTAACTCAACCAAGAATAATACAACTTGGTCATATTGTATTATTCTTTTTATATATTGTTTGATGTGATTTGCTAAAAACTTTTTAGAATATTTGTATCTGTGTCTATGAGGGCTGTCGGTCTGCAATCTTTTGTTGGAATGCCTTTATCTTGTTTGGGAATTAGAGTAATTTTGCATTATAAAATAAATTGGGGAGTAGTACTTTCTCTTGTATTTTCTGGAAGATTTTATATAGAATTGATATTATTTTTTCTTCCTTAAATGTTTATTAAAATTCACCAGGAAAAGTATATGGACCTAGAGGTTTTGCTGCTATTATTGTTTGTTTTGTTTTTCCTGTGGAAGGATTTTTAGCTACAAATTGGGTTTTTGAAGTAGATATAGGGATACTAAACTTTTTACTTCTGGAGTGATTTTTAGTAATTTACATTTTTTAAAGAAACTTTACCATTTCTTCTAGCTTGTCAAATATATTTTATAAAGCTATTCATGACATTCTTTATTTTCCTCTTAAGATCTGTAGAATCTGTCATGATGTGACCCATCTCTTTCCTAAATTGATGCTTTATGTCTTCATTCTTTTTGTTCCTCATCAATCTGGCTGAGGGATATTAATTTATTCATCTCAGAGATCCAGCTTTTTTTTAATATATTATATTTTTTCTATTTCATTGACTTTTGCTCTGATCTTTATTATATCTTTTTTCTATGTTTGTTGGGTTTTATTAACTCTTCCTTATATCTTGAGATGAAAGCTGAGATAACTGATTTATATTTTTTTCTTTTCCAACATATGAGTAAGTATTTAGTGGGTAAAGAATTCCATTAATGTAAATTAATCAAGTGTGTTCTAGTCTGCTAAATACTGACTTTCTGTCTTCTTGTTCTATCAGTTATTGAAAGAAGGGTGTTGAAATCTTTGGCTATAATTGTAAATTTGTCCATTTGTTCATGCAAGGCCATCAATTTTTGCTTCATGTATTTTGAAGCTCTGTGATGAGGTGTGTGTGTATATGTGTATACGTATTTATATATATATATATACACACACACACACATATACATATATATTACATTACATTACAATCATATATATGATAATATATATACATGTATATATGTATATTGTATACAATATTGTATACAATATACATATATATACAATATGTATATTGTGTATATATGAGACTGTAATGTTTTATATATGTGTGTGTGTGTGTGTGTGTGTGTGTATATATATATATATATATATATATGATTGTAATGTCTGCAGATGAATTGACCCTTTTTATCCTGATGAAATAGTCTTTCATTTCTGGTTCTGAAATTTCCTTTATCTGACATTAATTAGCCATTTCTGCTTTCTTTTTATTTAAGTTAGCTTTTTATGTCTCTCTCCATCCTCTTATCACTGTGCCTTTATATGCATTCTTTCTAAGAAACAAATTATTTGTTACTTTTTAAAATTTTTGTATCTAATACTACAAATTCCAGTCCGCCCTGTTGTATTTTGGATAGTTTTTATTGCTCCATCTTTAAAGTTCTTTAATCTTTTCTTCTTGATATTTAATCTGTCATTAAAACCATGTTGTGAATTTTCATCTTGGAGGCTGAAGTTTTCATCTCTAAAAGCTCAATTTGGTTATTATTTTTTTCACATCTTTCATATCTTTATATACATTTTAGAATATATGAAATACAGTTAAAATGTCTGTTTTATGTCATTGTTAATTCTAACATCTTTGTCAGTTATAAGTGCGTTTCTATTATTTTATTTTTTTCTCATTAAATCATATTTTTCTGCTTTTTTTCTTGTTTTTTGCAGGATTGGTAATTTTTTTAAATTAGTTTCCATACATTGTGAATTTATTCTTTAGGCACTGTTTCTTTCTTTCTTCCTTTCTTTCTTTCTTTTTTATTCTTATAAATATTATTAACCTTGTTTAGGATGCAGTTATTTGGAAATAGTTTGATCCTTCTTTTAAAAGTTGTTGGGCATGTCTGTATCAGTACTGCATTTTGGACTGTTGACTCCCCACTAATGAGGCAAGGCACTTCTGTGTGCTCCACCCAATGCATGGGAGTCATACATTGTCCTAATCAGGCTGGCAGAAGTAGGCAGTATTCTCAGTCCAGGGTGAGTGCTGGGCACCATAACTTCTCCTTCTTTTAGGTGTTCTTTTCCTGAACTTGGGTAGTGTCCTGAGTAGGTGTATACTCAAGTGGGAACTCTGCACATTTTCACAGCTCTTTCTCCTCTCAAACTTTATAATGCAAAATCTAGCTCCCTTTTTTTTTTCCACCCCAAACTCTCAATGCCATGTCCTCACAATAGGGAGTCCAGGGGGCTTTATTTTGGTATTTTCTTTCTTCACCATGACCTGATAAAACAGGCCCCCTGATCACCTCTCTTAGAGCAATTTATTTCTCATTCGTGTTCCATGTCAGCTGAGGATTTCTTCTGCAAGTGTATTCCTCATTCTAATATCTAGGTGGCAGGAGCCCCCTAATATGACAAACAGTTTTCATGGTGGAAGGAAAAAGTCAGATAGCTAGAACCTATGAAACACGACTTTTGAAGCAACTTATTTTTTGCAGTTATATCCCATTGGAAAAACTGGTTCCAGTAGACAGAAGTGTATTCCTCCCATAGGGGCATTGTAAATCACATGGCAATGGGAAAAATATATATCATTCTTGTAGAGGAAAGGGGAAAATGAATAATCAGGAACAATAATTGAATCTACCCTACTCATGTATTCACACTTTAAAACTATATAGAATAAATATAACAATGAATAACAGTAGGATCGTTTTCCTGTACAGCATTGTAAAGGCTTACAATGGAAATAGCATCAAAAATATATATTTTTTATTTCACACTTACTTATCTCTTCAATAGAAACCCTTTTAAAATCATCTGGATAAAAATAAATAAAAGGTAAATATATGTTAAGTGAAAATTCATCAAACATTTCAAGAATTTGTGGATTAAAATAAAAATTGCATCAGTGAAAACTACACTATAGTCTTGACCTACAGTAGCAGACTAGCAAGGCTGGCTCTGGAATCACACTTCTGAGTTTAAATCATCGTTCTTCTACTTAGCAGATGAAAAACTTTAGGCATCTCATTTAACGTCCCCTCATCTGTGTATAGGGATAATGATAATTCCAGCCTCACAGGGTTGATATGAGGAGTATAACAGCTAATATATTTGAAGCACTTATTAACTAGCACAAAAAAGTACTTGACACATATTTGCTCATATTATTACAAAATAAAATAATTGTGATCTTTTACTTTTACCCTAAAGTATTTTTAAATAATATGTAAACTATATGTGTGTGTGTGTGTGTGTGTGTGTGTGTGTGCGTACACACACGTAATGTGTGGATGTAACTTACACACTATAAATTATAAAAACATGTGTTTGCATATCATGTATATATATACTGGGATATAAACAAAACAAACTTCCCCAATAATATAATTTTCTTCACTTCCTAAAATTTATCATATTTTGGACATAATACAACTATCATGGGGAAATAGATATTGCAGCAGCTTTCTGTTGAGCAGAAACTATGATTAGAATAGGAATACAAGTAATGTTGATTTTGTTTAGGCTTAGATATTGATAAGATCATATGAGTATAATGAGCTAAATGTGCTGAGATAATTTCTGAAATTCTTAGAAGAGTTTCACAAATAACATATTTGTTCATCTCTGTATTATTGGATTTTCAGTGGTTTTTCAGCACACCTATATTTCGGGTGTGCTGTCTGTGTGTATATATGTAAGTAACCAAGTATCTATGTATCTCTAAGCAAAGACACACTTATTACTTATACATATAATTTATCTTTTTATTATTCTAACTGAAATAATTTTATGTCTACTTTAGAATAAAGAAGAATATTTAATATAGTGTTTGTTTATCGTGAATAAATGGGTAGACAATGATGAAAGGGCATGTAGTAAGCACTTAACTACATCCCAAACATTCTGCAGGTAAATTTGTAGATACCAAGTCATTTTCACATAACAGATATGTAGAATTCCAATAACTGTCTTGATTTCACCATTTATAAGGTAGTAAGTCAGAAAGTCAAACAGTAGTTTTGAGAATATACTTGTGGATCATGTTTTATAACATCTCTGAGTAAATAAAAAGACTTAAACTGCTTTTCTTGTTGCAAAGATCTGTAACATCTGAAGTTAGTGTTCTGATAACTTGGAAGAAAATCACTATCATTGGTAAATGACAAAAACGCATGGCCTCAGATGAATCTCAGGGAAGCACTAGGAACCTCCCTCTTCCAAACAGCTACCATCACTAACCCACACTGCTAGGAAAAGGCTTCCCTGCATGAAAGATCTTCATTTTTTCCTGTTTGAGCTTTTCCAAATTAACTATATAAATCACAAGCATAACAATCTTTTCAAAATGCAAATTTGATTATGTTACTCATTGGGCTTAAAAATTTTAAAGGTTTCTCATCTCTCTTTCCATAAAGATAAAACAAAACAAAACAAAACACTTAAATGGTTGTAGAAGGGTTCTCCAGAGGAACAGAATAAAAACAATGTGTGTGTGTGTGTGTGTGTGTGTGTGTGTGTGTGTGTGTGTAGAAATTTATTGTAAGGAATTGGCTCGTGGGATTATGGAGGCTGACAAATTCACCCAGGAGAACTGAAGGTGTAAATTCGAATCTGAGTCTGAGTCTAAGAACCAGGAAAGCTGGTGGTTTAAATTCCAGTTATAGTCCAAGCCTGAGGGCAGTAGTAGACTGATGTCCTAGGCCTAAGACAGGCAGAGAGGGCAAAGTCTTTCTTACTCCACCTTCTTCAGTGGATTGGATGAGACCAGCCCACATTGTGGACAGCAGTCTGCTTTACTCAGTGTAACAATACAAATGTTGATCTTATCCAGAAACATCCTCACAGGCACACTCAGAATAACATTTAACCGAGTATCAGGGCACCAAATAGTCTGGCTCCCCATGACTCAGTCAACTTGACATATAAAATTAACTCTCACGACAGGCTTTAAGCACTGTGTGTTGTGGCCCCTGCCTGACTCCCTACCTCATTTTATATGACTACCCTATGTCTGTTGTCCCTAATAAGTAGACTCCATTTTTTCCTTTAATTAAAAAAAAAATCTTTTCACCTGACCTTAGTATTGGCTCATACTTTGCCCTTTAAAAATCATCATGCCCTTTCGGATTAGTTTTCTTTTACTTATCTTTCAGATGCCTGTTTAGGAATCAACTGTCAGGAAAACATTTCCTACTTGCTGCTCTCTATTTTCTCCTTGCAATTTCATTTTTTTTTTTAAGAACACTTATCCTAATATGTAATTATGTATCCACAGATGAAAAACCATGGCAACCATCTTATCAATTTTGTCTTATTATTATATATTACTAGAGTCTACTTCAGGGTCTGACACAAAGTAGATGCTTAGTATCTACGAATTTTTGCAAAATTAATAAAAATTAGGCCTGCACACACCCTTATGATTCAGGTCTAGAATGAAGGACTAGTCCAGCCTGTGGACCCTAAAATAGGAATTAGAAAGATGCAGATGCAGAGAGCTCTGGACTGTGTGTCAGGAGTTTCAGTTCTAAGTTCTAGTCTTCTCTTTACCATTAACATTTTGACTTGAATAAGGGAGAAGACAAAACAAAACATTTTTTCAGGCGTCAATTTTCTCACTTTTGAGATGAGAACATTGGATAAAATGATTTCTGAAATCTCTTGAGTCTATGATTTTATGACAATTTTAAATTTTTTATTTGTGTTTTCTGCCCATAATTCCATTTTATATGAGTTTGTCTCTTTTTATAGCATCCACAACACAAATCTGAGTTGTTGACAAATTAAAATTCCAATAATTTTTTTAGTATAAAGTTGAAAGAAATAACTGATAAAATTCTTCCTTTATTTTTTTTCCTGGTAACTTACTATTTAAATTCTCCTAAGCTATTACATTTCCTGCTCCAGGGGCTGAAATTCCCTGCTGACCAATTATGTAATCATGTGGAGAGGAGGATTCTCAGAAAGAATAGAATTCTAGCTTTTCAACTGCCATGAATATGAATTTCCCATTACAATATTTACCTGAGTGCAAGGTAAAGTCCAATTAATAAAATACTAGACAGTGGATTTTTAAAACTGTTTCTTTCATTAGGTTAGCATGTAAGCTTATTTTAAGCTTGCGATTGTAAATGCAGCAGAAGAGAAGAATATTTGCATAGCTCTTAGTTTGCATTTGATTATTGAGACAGCATAGTATTAATATTTATTCTGGTCTTCAATGTGTTTTAGATTTCGCATCTCGGGCATGCAGTATTTTAAATGAAGGAGCTCAATTTTGTAACCTATTTTTTTTTTTTCTCTCACGCTATTCTTACAGAGTTAGAATGGGTTCAATTATCCATTTTTCTGCTGTAGAATCTCAGGAGAAATATTTATATTCTCTGATAAAATTTCTTCATCTATAAGATGAAAGTAATAAGAGTAACTTCATAGAAATGATGGGAATATTAAGGTAGCGTTCTTGGTATAATACCTAATATATAACAGATGCCCAAAATATAATAATTATTATTACAGCAATTGATAATCACTGCCAAAAGTGAATGCACAGAAGTGCCACATCAACAAATTTGATGTTTTTAGAGTATCTTAAGACTAAGATAAAAATAAATTTAAGATGTTTTCTAATCAAATCCCTACATTTTGTAGGTAAAACTAAGTTCTGTGAAGATTGAATGACTTATAAAAATACAGTTCCTGACAAGACAATAGGGTTTACATCTCCTCAAATTACGTGTCATGCTCTACTTCTAAGTCGCCTGAAGATAGTTCCCAGAGCAGGAGACAAGCTCGTATTAGAGTAATGAGATTGAGTTGCTTTGACATTGAATATGATTATCTTCCCCATTAGCTCCAATTACTTGGACACAGAGTTTTAATATGCAACATTAGAAATAATGTTTTCTAGAATTTGATAATGTAGTCTGTATCATGGATTTTACTGGCTATAACAAGAATGATATATTATTTTTCTTAAAGTAATTTTACTATTACCACTGAAACATGATTAATTCAAATTCAAATAAGATCTTTAATGCAAGTAAATATTTCCTTTTTGAATTTTAATATTGTCTATCTAGTCCCTGTCTTTTAAAATATAATTGAAAGGAAGACTTTCCCGATTGTTCTGATCAATACTCAGTTCTCATGTGTTTAAAGCTTTTAAAGCACAGTCTTTCCTTCACTTTCAAGTAGATAATTATATTAAAATTATATCAAGTTTTTATTGAACATCTACTTTACTGAAGGCTCTCTTATTTGTGATGTGTGTAATTCGTTCAAATCTTTACAGAATGCCAACATTACATATCCAATCATGTTGTTTGGTTCCTCTGCATTGCTGCTGTGGGACAAAGCCTGTGAATCTTTAGATATGAAAAAGCCGAGAAATCATACCGTGCCTGTTACTTTAGGAGCTCTCGCGTGCCTGTGGCAGATTGCTTGGCAGTGTTTCCATGAGAGAGTCCATGGAATGAAGGAAGAAGCTGTTTCTCTTGAGCACTAACTGGGGCTTTAGCCTATACCTCAGTAAAATAATCAGAGCTCCTTGGTGGGTTAGCAACCTTGAGCCTGGGATAAGAAGAAGACAGATAGGTATTGAGGGTATTCATGCTACTATAGATTGAAAGGGACTTTTTAAAAGTGTTGATAACGTTTGAGATTGCTGTTTGATTGATTTGAAGAGAAAGCAGATAAGCAGATATTGCAGGACAGCTGTCAATGACAAGATGACAGGCAAAGATAATAAGGGCAAGTCAAAAAAGGTAGAAAATGGTTAATTTGAAAACTTGACTGAGAAACCTCCTTTGTGAGATAGTCAAGCAACTTTGTGAGAAGTAGAGGAAGAATAGGAAATAGGACACCCATCTCTTTTGAAAGCATTCTGTGAATTATTAAATGGGTGGTGATGTAACATGGGAAACCTTAATAAAAAGATGAGAATATCACTGACTTGATGGAAGGATGTGCTCCAGTGGAAACTGACTGACAATATGTAATATTATGAATCCTTGTGACACAGGTTTAATATTAGTATGATTACATGAGTCATTGTAAAACAGCAGGAACCGTGTTAACTTTTCTATGTTTATGTCATAAGATATATTCTTATATCATAAGATATATACACACACACACACATATATATATATATAATATTCTATATAGTCTATATACTATTTATAGTATTATATAGTCAACTTGTTTAAATACATCAGTGTTTCTCATTTCATATTTTGTGCTTTAAGAAGTTATGACAGAGATGAATTAGTATCTTGGACGCAGGTAGTTAACAATGACTGTTTCTTTTCCACACTATCAGCGTTGGGGAGACGTGGTAAGATTGATAGCTCACTCCTGTATTAGAGAATGAAATGAGATGAGGCTGAACTGGCAAAATAAAGCATTGCCGGTGACATGCTATTTATTTCAGTGGAAACATTTGTGCAACCAAAACTTAAGGGTTTCATTAACATCAATAATAAATTCTAGGACTATGGCTGTGACTAAGCCTTTCTGGCCTATAAGTAACTGCTAATATTGAAGCTATAAATGATCAATAGAAACCATATTCAAAGAATCCCTTCCTCCTGACATCTCCAGCTACTGATGCTGCACACACATTCATCCTTTTCAACCCTTGTCAAATGGTTGAATATAAGTAAATTAGACAGACTAGATGTGTTAATAGATACATGGGTGAATAAATACTGTTGTCTTAATCAAGATTATTTTGGTTTACAGGGAATGGATAGCAAATTCAGCCAAAGGGTAACTTTTGAGATGTTACTGAAGTAGGAATATGTCTCTGTGAGTCCCCAAATGATGTAGGGGACTTTGGAGTGAGTGAGTGCCAGGATCGTGTCTCATCCGAAGAATGGAAACACGGACCCAGGAGAGGCAAAGAGTTTTTCAAAGAGAACAGTTTATTGAAAGCAAAGGGTCAGAGCTCCCAAGTGGGAGGGGGTCCCAAGTGGGTGTGCCCCGTGACTGAGGCAAAAGCTCTTACTTTTATACCTTCCCTTGCCTGTTTGAGGAAGGGAAGTGGTTTGAAGCGGGAACTGGCTCCTTCTAATGAAATTCGTCTACCAGGTTGGTTCTGCTTGCCCATCCTAAAGGAATTAGCAAGGTAACGCACTCTTACCTATCAGATCAGCTCCGTTTGTCAGGCCAAAAGGAATTTTATGATTAACCTCAAGGCATTATTACATTATGTCCCAGAGCGAAGGAGTGATTTCAAAACCTGAAGTTTTAGGATATGACTGTCTTTAGTTTATTCCACCAGGGATCTCCCTGTCTATCTAGGGACATGCTAACTATCCTGTATCAATGGGAGGCATAAATTATTTGAGCAAATATGCAAGAACTGATATAATCTCAAGAAGGGGGGAAGTATAATTTCAAGTTGGAATTATACACAATGCCATTCTGGTCTGTGAATATTCTTTTCCGTGAAAGTAGTTGCTATAAAATATTTTTGAACAGGAAATAACAAATTTCATTTGTCATTAAGAAATATAATAGGAAGTGTGGTTTGATTGCAGAGAGGAAGAGAAGAAAGACTAGAAAAGGGCATACCAGGGAATTGTATGGGAAAAGGAAGAAAATATAATGTAACACCTACATTTTCCAGACAGAGTAGTAGAGGATTCAATAATGGTCCCTATCTTAAAATGGTCTCACACCAATCTTGTGACATAGGCATTATTCCCATTTCTTTTACAGATGACAATATTGAATTTTATAAGATGAGTGGCTTGCTCATGATTATAGAGTTAATAATGGTCTCAAATAGATTTATGTGCCTACAAAGTGAATTTTTGTTTTTAGGATATCATAGCAAGCAGTGCAATAGACCTTTCCAAGCCTACGGGGGCCTATTTATCAATGTCATTTGATGGTGGAGCAGGAGGTGAAGTGTGGGGAAGCAGTTGAAAGGATGGGGTGAAGAGTGAATGGAACTTGACAGCATTAATCAAGATAGTGAGCTTAAGGGCAAGAATAAATTTGCCAAGGGAGGTAAGGGGTGATTTGAGCTCCTTTGCTTTTTTGTCTTAAGTACTGGGAAACTTACTCTGTGTTAATGTGTAGAAAACCACTGGAAATTGGATTTTAACCATGAACCTACAGATGAGGATTATTTAACAGCTTTATTCTGTAATTCTCATTCTTACACATTATTATTTTTAAGATTTTGTGACTAATATTTCTACCAAAAATATTTCCCACCAATGGACACATAAAGAACCCCACCACTGACTAGGAATTAGTGGCTTTTGGCTTCAGCGATGTAAATGCTTTCACACAGTCAGCTTTACCAAGAATCACAGAGATTCTGTTGGGAGGCCAAGCACAGACTGGCGGAAGAACAGCAAACTAAGTAATGATAAATGTGGGATATCAAATTAGAACAGGTGTCTAGAGGAGGCCTCGAGGGTTGGTCCAGGGCCCAGCCTTATTTAACACGCTCATTAATGAGCTGGAAAAGCAGGTAAGCAGTATGTCAAGCTTGGAGAGATTCTGTAAAAAGCAGAGAGAAATGCAATAACCTGCAGACACCTTTAATTCCAAACTGCATTCTAGTTTCAAATGAAACGGAAGAAAACAGTTATGTAGTATGGGGTATATTTAATTAGATTTAATTTTAATTTAATTTAATGAAGATTTAGCAATGAAATATACAGGTCAACATTTGAATTACTATTTCCAACTTTTTAATACATTAACCATAAAGAAATAATAATATTTATTTGTAACCTGAGTGTAAAATGAAGGTTGGCTTAGTCAGGAAATAACAAGTTTCAGCTGCCACAGGCTATGTCTAGCTGCTCAACACTGAGAGGATAAACATCTTCTCACACCTGTAATCCATTTCAGGAACACCTTTGGGGTGCTCGAAAAAAAGCCCATTTTTTTTGGCAATTCTCTTTGCAAACTTATTTATTTGATTAGCTGTGGCAAATGAAACTATAAGTAAAGAACAAAATTGGAGGCTTTTAATTTTATAATAATTTTGAAAAAGAGTTGTTTCTCAGTAGTGTCATAAAAGGGCTTTGCTATTTCAACACAATTAAGATTATTTTTATTGTTTTTACTCTATTTTATTTTTGTTATTAATGTATTTCTAATGATAGATTATAATTACCAATGATTGATAATCTATAAACCTCAATGAAATATACTACAATTAGATACTATTTAAAAATGTATCATTAAAAGGGATTTCGATTTTTTATTATATACGTATGAAGCTGTTTATTCAGGAGAAATTTGGTGAAGGTCAATATCTTGCCCAAGGACATATAGCTACCGTGCTTCCCCGAAAATAAGACCTAACTGGAAAATAAACCTTAGCATGATTTTTCAAGATGACATCCCCTGAACATAAGCCCTAATGAGTCTTTTGGAGCAAAGATTAGTATAAGACCCAGTCTTATTTTGGGGGAAACACGGTAGTAAATGGTAGACCTCAAGTTCAATCCCCCATCTGTCTGATGCCAAAATTTCTTGAACTAAGGAGCATCGTGTCCCAGAAATGTGAGCTTCCTAAGACAGTGAGGGAAGGCTGGCAGTGGAACAATGAAGGGCCCAGAGAACACAGAGGCCAGCTTGCTTTGTTTACATGTGTAGGATATAGTTATCGCCCTGTTATACTTTATCTAGTAGTGAAGTAATATGGTTCTACATAACATGTAATGTGCCACTTATCCCAAATATCTACAAATGGAACACCATGGCTATTTTTCTGTTACATAATTTCAAAATATTTTTTTGACCTTTCCTCTTCACTTTATAAACCTTCACTTAGCCATAATCATTCATACCAATAATTGTAGGCACCTACGCTTCTCCAATTGGAAAAAAATACCCATAGATGACATGACTCTCTTATGTGATGAATAAGGAAATAGAGACAAATAGATATTCCCAAAGTCACATAATTATTTGGGACTCATATGAGACTTTTTCATAATTGTCTTGAATCCTTTCAAGAGTTTTCTTTTTTTCCTATTATTCCACTTTCTAACTTAAAATAATGTAAATATTTAGACATCTATTTAGTCCAGAAGGCCCTGATAATATCTTCATTTTATTCCTTCTAATACTATTTTTTAAAGTGCTCTTCAAATTAGAAAAAAAAAGTTTCATTTAATATAACTGCATATTGGAAGATCTTGCATACCTTCTGAGATTTTATAACAAAATATATTTGCTTTCAACTGTTAGTTCCTAACTTGTAATGTGACCAACTCTGAGTATCATGAAATGTAAATCAGCAGCTTTCCTTGGCAGCCTAAAATCACGGAAAGATGAAAAAAAATCTTAGTTTTGCATAGTTTTAATAGACATTTATAGCCCTTATTTATCAATGAATAGCACACTATATATATTATCATAAGTTATCAAAAATAAGATTACAGGTGATTTATGCAATGTGATTAATAACATTGTTCTAATAGCTATTTGTAGAACTGCAGGAAGAGAGAATTAGTGAGGAAAAAAGAGAACAAGGAATGATGCAATTTCTTTTTAAGGGCTAATGAAATACTTACAAAAATTGGGAATGTTTTGAGCTAAAAAGCAAATTTTGACAAATACCAACATATTGGTATCATACATGATATTTCTATGATTGGAAAATAATTAATTTGGAAATATGAAACTAAATATAATAAAGAACAAATGGAAAAAAAGTTTGGAAATTAAACACACGTCTATATTAACATACTTCTAAATAAGTGATGCAGTAATTAAATAAATAGATAAATAAAATTGTTTGCACATTTTTATCTATTTTTATTTGCAAAGATAAAAATGTGTTTGCACCAAGGACTATTTTTTATTCAATTTTTGTTACTAAAACCAAACTTAAAAAAAAAATGTATGCAAGGATATCGATAGAAACAGTTTTACCCTTTTTCTTTTATCACCCTTTTATGCTTTTATTAAAAAGCAAAAACAAAAACAAAAAACCTGACAATATTAGGATCAAATTTAAGAAATTAAGAAAGGACAAAAGAAAGAAGAAATACGGGGTCGGACAGTTAAGTTCGGGAACTCATCCTAGAAAAAGTGCTACATACCTCATTGCTGAATATCACTACAGTCACATTTGAAGTACTGCCCTTGGGAAGCTATGCACTGATGCCAGCGCCTAGACCACTCTTCAAAGCAATTTTGGAACTCTTTTTCTGGACTGGCATTAAGTGCTGTCGTCATATTACTCTTTATGTTCTGAATGTCACCAAAATGTCTTCCTTTCAATATTTCCTTTATCTTCAGGTAAAGAAAGACGTCATTGGGGGCCAGGTCAGATGAGTATGGAGGGTGTTCCAAATACAGTTATTTGTTTACTGGCTAAAAACTCCCTCACAGACAGTGCCATGTGAGCTGGTGCATTGTCGTGATGCAAGAGATACGAATTGTTGGAGAAAAGTTCAGGTTGTGTAACTTTTTCATGCAGCCTTTTCAGCACTTCCAAATAGTAAACTTGATTAACTGTTTGTCCAGTTGGTACAAATTCATAATGAATAATCCCTCTGATATCAAAAAAGGTTAGCAGCCTCATTGCAACAAGTTTGCGAACTTAATTGTCTGACCTCGTACACAGTAAGTTTTATAGCAGATAAATTCTTAATGTAAAAGAAATTGGGTAAATATGTGGAAATTTTCTTAAGTTTTAGCATTTATTATTTACATTAACATTTACTTATTGTCCAGAGATTATAGTTGCTGCTTAAAGATGTGTATTCAAAGCTACTTCTCTATTCTCTATTAATATTCAACAATTCAGGTTAAAAAATATACCAGGCGTGAGTTTGTGTCTCTGTATGTGCGTATTTCTGTGCATGTGTACATGTGTGTCTGTTTCTATGTGCTTATGTATATGTGTATATATTGCATCTATATTAATATAGTGTCGTGTAATTGAAAGATATCAAGATGATTAAATTGAGTCATTTATTGGGTGAATATATTGTGGTCAGATTCTTCTTTTTCACAGATAATTTTGGGGACCCTTGAAGGATTAATTTAAGGTTGGCTAGGTTAAGGGCAGTTCAAAGGGCCCTATTAAGGACATGGCAAACATAGGAGAAATCAGAGTGGAGAAATATATGGTGATGATTTGAGGGAACTCATTGTGGAGGAGAGGAAGTAGTACAGGATGACCAACAGGTTACACTGGCTGAATGCTGATGACAGTGACTGATATTAAGAACAGAGACATGGGAGGAGATGCAATTTGATGTAGTGTGGAACAAAATAGTACCAGTTTGGGACCATACTAAGTTTGGGCTGTTTGTTGGTCTTATGGGTCAATATGTACAACAGAGAGAGTCTGAGGCTCACAAGACCAAACACGATGCATACCAAAACTTGGGGTCCATAGCAAATAAGCCATAGTTAAAAAATCGAAGTAGGAAGATATTGCTCAGGAGTGAGAAGAATGATAGTGAGATGGAGCCCTGGGAACACTGCCGTAAATCTAAAGGGTTCATGTAGAAGATATTTGAAGATAAGGGGATCCAAGGGAAAGTAGGTTTGAAACATCAACAGATGTTCAAGCACATTAATAATCAATCATGACCCAAATGGCAGAAACATTTATTAAAGGAGATGTGAAGAGCAAAGCATAGGGACTTTAAGATTAATCTGAATTTAGGTCTTTCTATACAAGTAGGTTGTAAAATTAGGGTACAGGTTATACATGATGTTGGTCTTGACAGGGTCAGTAAGTAAATAAATGAAGTCTTTAAAAATACAAATGGTCTTTGATATAGGCATTAGGGCATGTGAAAAATAGAAGATTATATTGAGAATAAGATCCTTGATTTTAAGATTCATTAAATAGAGCAATTTCAGGTAATGACAAGGTATATAATTAGGATTTTTGAATGGATGAGTAGACATGAAGATTTTTGAACTTAAGAAAATTAAGAACCTGAGGATCTTTTAGGTGCTAGATGGGTCGTGCGCAGTAATTTTGAGGTCACCCAGGATGAATACAGAACCTAAGAATGCAGATCACTATAACCCAGGAACTGTGCATGTTAGTCATCACTAAGGAATATGAAGACTTCAGTAGATGAAACAAAAACAAAAAACAAAAATCAACTAGATGAACATACAAATAAAAGGGGAGCAGTACATGCAGTATCAGGCAGTTTCCTCTAAATCAGGAGGATGAAGGCACATTCCGTGGTGAGAATGAGTATGCAGTGTCATGAAATGTTGGTGTGATCATTGGGGAGGGGCGAGGAAACCTAGGACATTCTGATGTGTGGGAAGGGTTAGCACTTCAGATCATGGAATGTGAGGATTTGCGGAATAGTGACATCATTTGTCCTTCAGTTTCGAAGTGAATCTCTGGTGTCAATAGTGAGTTTAGATATAATCACATTAAAAAATAACTGTGATATTTGTATATTGATGTTCGGACTGAAACCATGTTTCCCCCAACATAAGACATAGCCAAACAATTAGCTCTAATGCATCTTTTGGAGCAAAACTTAATATAAGAATTGGTATTACATTATGTTATATTATATTATGTTATATTATTAATTATGTAAAACTGGGTCTTATAGTAAAATAAGACTGAGTCTTATATTAATTTTTGCTCCAAAAGACGCATTAGAGCTGATTGTCCAGGTAGGTCTTATTTTTGTGGAAACATGGAATTAATAAATGTTGACATGGAGAAATACAAGCTTTCTTCTTTGTTTTATTGGTAGACACATTTACTTTTTAATTAACGCATTTTTCTTGTTAAATGAGTCCTTAAAAATTATGTATGGAGCCTACAATTCTTTTATCAGTAGACTCCCTCTGTTGCTGAATTCAGTATTGCTGAAATTTTCTGTGATTTTTCATATTTTCTGTTCTCGTATAGTTTATATTCACCTCAGGGTCTAACAGCCAGGAACTGCAGTAGAAGACATAGAATAACTGAGAAATTATTAAATCTTGAAAAATTTTGTTCATACAAATTCATTGTATTGCAAACTTTTCATGATATATAATTTACATATTTAATTATATCGATAGACAAAAATTTTGGTTTCACTATTAGATATATGTCACACATGACAGAGAAAATTGACAAACCAAAACCATTTATTATAACATCAGAATTTCTGACTAATCAGTAAAGTCTGAGGTGCCCTATATTTGGTACTTGTAATACACACTTTTAAGTAATTTTTCAAAATGTTTAACAGATTTCTGATGATGTGCCCCTTAGACTCATGGGAGCACAAGAACAAGTACAAGGATGTTGAACAGGTGCTGTAGTGCTAATCTGTCCAATCCAACAGCCACGAGTCGTGTATGGATATTAAGTCTATGACATGTGGCTGGACTGAATTCAGATATGCTGAAATGTAAAATTTACCTTGGATTTTGAAGATTATAAAATATCTCACTAATTTTAAAATACTGATCACATGTTTCAAATGGTTGAGATATGATTGACATACTGTGTTAAATGATATTAAAATTATTTTTATTGGATTCTTTTTATTTTTTAAAATCTGACTGCTGGCAAATTTAAAATTACATATGGGGCTCATATTATATTTTTATTCAACAGTGGTGCTGGAGAGGGTGGACCAAAGCCAAATATGTTAAATCAATATTTTTTTTCCTTTGATAGGAATACATTATATGTACAGCTAGTCAAAATAAAGTCTTAAGAATCTCCTATGTGCTTTCACACATAATCCCAGTTCTCTTCCATAATATCAGACATCATATCACATATTATCATAGGATAGCCTAGATTACCCTCAATTGTATGGGATTGTTCCCCTTTCTGTCTCCTCCACCTCGCTGGAAGCCTCATGCTGATTGAGATTGTTTGCACTATTACAGATATAATGGCTTGAATGGGAGGAGATATCTCAAATTTCTATACTTATCCTACGTGGAGCTTGCCATGATTGTTGCCCAGGTAGTGATACCTGAGGAATGCCCTTTGGTGTCAAATATTACTGACATTTCAACATGAAGAGGCTGAGACAATGTCTGAAGAATCCAGAGTGATTTATTCCTGTCAGATACACTGCCAGAGGGATATTTTCTTGATAACGGTCTTGTTTTTATTCTAATGCCCCCATCTCTGAATACATCTTGTCCTACCTTTTTGTTTTAAAGTAGGTAGCTAGGAACAATATGCAAAAAAATAAAAGTTGCTCAAAGAATTGGAAATTGTAATTAACAAATGGGCACATTTTATTTTTACCATTTTTCTCTAATGACAAGTGTTATAAAATGGGTTTCAATTTTTCTTGTATTTGCATATAAAATTTAAAAATGGTCTGAAAACAGAAAATTGAAATATAATCTACTCAATAACTGAATGATTCTGTAGAAAAATTCAAGCAATCTTGAAGATATTGAGCAATTTCTTCCCAATGTACACTGAGTAATTGAAGCATAGAACTGGCTTTTGACAGGATGTCGTGTTGGGACAAATTGCACCAGTTAATAAAGTCAATTACCACATATTGGAGAATCTCAGCTTTAAAAGCAGACACATCAGAAACAAGAAAAGGGAGAGGAGGACTAAGTAACCAAGTCAAATAGTAATTTTTTGCAATGCCCTATTACAAAAAGAATAAACATTAATTAGGATACAATAGCAATTATATTTATGTAGTAAAATTATAACTATTTCTAATGTAATGTACCTACAAACTGCTGTTTGTATAGAATTCTTAGAGTTTGGTAAAGTAATGCTATTTTCAAAATCCCAATACCTTCCTCAAATAAAAAAAGGAAATGAAACCTTCACTGACCTCTGCAAGAACATGGAGACTTTGGTACAGATAGAATGGTAGGCTTAGCCTAGGCAAAGTGGTGAGGTTAGACATTTTTGGTAAGAACTATCAGACCTCTCTTTCCAGTACTTCTCTATTTCCTCTTTTGGAAGCCTCTGTTCTTCATTCTCAGGGAACAGTGTCTTCTTGTTGCCTCCTCAATATACAGTGCACTGTACTACCCATGTGTGGTGGCTATGCATATTACTGGACAAAAGGGTAAACCAGAACATACATACGGTATATAACCCCCACCCATTGAGTTAGTTCGAAGTACAAACCCATCTTGTACCCTGTGTTCTCTGGATTCTTACAGGATTCTCTGGAATCCTGTAATTAGTGGGTCAGATAACAGGATGGGTATCAGGTCAAATACTTGTTTGTCTATGAGGTGCTGCAGTACAGATATAGTCACTGTCTTCAATTCTGCGGCACTGTGGGGGCCTCCGAGAGGAACTCTGGAGTGGTCTAGCTAGTTCATTCATTACAGATGCAATAGTCACATCTGTTCCACCCTCTTTCAGCTCTGTGCAAGTGGGGATGCAGCTCTCTGAGTCTGTGCCTGTCCCTCTTCTACCTGCTACCTATGCTGAGGGGAAAGTCAAACATGGCCCCACGTTCTACAGTTTGAGCCTCTTCCATTCCCCTCCCTTTGGGCTCACCTTTTCCAGAGATGGAGGCAGTCTGGCTCAGTAAGACTTTTATAAAGAAAGCACAATGTGGCTTCTTTGTTCTGAGATGCAAGATGTTAACATTGGTCGGTTCTTTCTTTACTCTCTCTGTTCTATATTAGCTATTTCAGTCTCGGAGTGAAAATCTCTTTCCTGTATTCAGTTCTTGATACTGTCTCAAGTTAACATGAACCAGTTAGAAGACAGGTCTAGTAAATGCTGGATACTGTGCCGGGGCTCCACAGGCGTTGCCTAGTTCTCCTTTCCAATGCTTGTGGGTGTTCAGTAATATTATCCTTAGCTCACAGATGAGGTAAAGGGATTTGGCTAACCTCAGTACACTGCGGAGCTGGAGTTTCAGGGCAGGACTTTCTCAGTCTAAAGCCTTTTATTAAGATGCTTGAGTTCCCTTTTCACTGGGTCTTACTTAACCTTATTATTATAAAAATAAATAAATAGATACACACGCATATATATAGATAGACATATATGTATATGTATCTATATAATGTGTGTGTGTATGTATCAGGTTGGTGCAAAACTAATTGCGGTTTAAAAGCTTAAAAATAATTGCAAAAACCACAGTTATGTTGGCACCAACCTAATGTGTGTGTGTGTGTGTGTGTGTGTGTGCATTTATTTTTTTATTTTTCCCCCAAATGAATAAAGAAGCATAAGGCAACTCAGAATTTCAGGATGTGCACCCTATTAAGGGGTGCCTTTCCTTACATTTACTCAATTCTCTCTGATTGAGGAATGGGTGAATTAAGATTCAGAATTGTTTTCCTTACTCTTAAAATAGAGATTATCTAAGAAACGAATGAAATTTCAATGAAGTAAATTCAATGTACATTAGATGATGAAACTTTCAGGTGACTCATAAATTTTCAGTATGTCAAGATGCTTTTATGCGTTAAAATGAAATCTTTGTTATATTTGAACTGTTAGAGGTGCCAGATAGCTGGTTATGGTTCTCTCTAAATATCTGCAAAGCACCAGTGTCCCACAGCCAATAACGTGCTTCAAACACTTTAGATTAATATTTGTTACTTAACATTTCAATTTTCCTAGTATATTCCAGGTTCTCCTCAGATTTACTGAGACATAGCATTCAGGGCCACTTGAAGACATTTCTTGAGTTATATAACTGTGTAGGCCTGACATTATTGATAAACATGATGGAATATCCTCAAAGAATTTTCTGAGTGCTAGTGTCATAGGGTATGCAAAATGGAATGCTCTTTTCAAAGTTCAGTTAGCATTCCTGATAATAGTGGACACTCATAAATTAAACAAATGATACTCTCAACAATAACTATAAAAAATAGGGCTAAGCCAAATCTCCTAGAAGATAGGAAAATGAATGTAGAATAGTCATTTATACTATCTATTTGTCTCCAGAATCATCTTAGTTATTCATTAATTGTATTGCACATGAATAGGGTATTTCATTTTGCTTATATAGTTTTGTGCTGTATATGATATATAATATTTGGAAGCCACTTAGGTTATGACATCAACAAAAGATATCTTGAATTATGGGAAGAATTCATATGAACTAAGCCTTTAAACATTCAAATGAGGTGCTTCCCTGTGTCATTTTACTGGGTCATGTAACTGCCTCTTTACGTTGCTGACAATCAAGAACACAGTAATAAATATATCCAAAGGTCTGAAACAACTGCAGGATTTATGTAACAATGCACAGACGTTTGAAATTGAAATGTATTAACAATTATTTATTTTCCTGTTACTTTTATCAGGGCAGACTTATCCTCTCCAGACACAGGTTAAAAATGAAATGTGAATCAGTGTGTCAAACAAATTCTTTTAAAAGTAAAAATTTTTTCACACCAAATATGTAAATTGCTTTCAAACATGTACTGTTTCAGATTTAAGAAAAGTAATATTTACTGATCTCATCTATAAACTTGGCCCCTTTTTATTCCTATCACCAGTTTCTCTGCTCATCCCCATGACTACTCCTGAAGCACACATCATCACCGTTAGGGTACAGGAGGAGGACTACAGCTCAGAAAAATTAAACCATTAACCCAGGAGTAAACATCCTAAAAACAACAACAACAACAAAAAAAAAAAAAAACAAGAGTATCTACCTCGAGTCCTTTGGAATGAACTAGAATAACAACAAATAACAGGAGAAAGTCAGCTTAATATTTGAGTATAGAGGTGACCAAAGCCTGTGCTATAGCTTTCTACTAGAATCATTTGATGAATGGAGGGAGGAAAGAGTTATAATTACTTTAAAATCCAAAAGTCATATACAAGTGAAACACAGGCACTGCTATCTTTGTGGTTCTATTAAAAACATTCATGTTTCCAAGGTGCTATTTCATATGAAAGAAAATTATGATAGCAGCTTTGGAAAGGACTCAGATGAATAGCTTCAGATGTAGCTTCTCAAATCTGTAATTACTTCCTTTTGATCATGGGCAGTGTTTCTAACAGTCAGGAGATGGACTTTTGGGAAGAGGAGACAATGGGTGATTTCACTTGCTTTTTTCTAACCTCTTCTACGCAACTTATATGAAAAAAAGATTTCTTCAAGCAAAAGTTTCTTTTGTTCTGGCTAGCTACTATAAGAAATATGAAGTATGAAGCTTGAGCATGGGACAGGGAAAATAACAAGATACTGTGTCTGTGAGGATATTACTCTAGATGAGTGACCTCATATCTCTGGCATCCAGTTCATGTGTGTTTTATGTCTAATCTATAAGCAAGGCAATGGATTAGATGAATGCTTTTCAAACTTAAGTAATACGATTCCTTTATTTAAATGAAGTCTTTAGTGTGCTTTGTTATATATAGATATGTAAGTAAAATTTTATTTGAATAATTTTATAAGTTTCTGTTCATCATGTCTATTTATGACAGGGACACTAAATGGAACACTGCTCATTTTAATGAACACAAAATGTTGAAATCTAAGTTTATGCTTAATAAATTATTCTATTAACATTAGATTCCAATTTATATCTGTATTCTATTTACAGAAAATCCTACCAGTTTTTTTTTTAATTGAAGTTTATTGAGATTACAATTGTTAGTAAAGTTACATAGATTTCAGGTGTACAATTCTGTATTAAATCATCTATAAATCCCATTGTGTGTTCACCACCCAGAGTCAGTTCTCCTTCCATCACCATATATTTGACCCCCTTTACCCTCAATCTACCACCTCCCTCCCCCTTTACCCTCTGGTAACCACTAAACTATTGTCTGTGTCTATGAGTTTTTGTTTCTCATTTGTTTGTCTTGTTCATTTGTTGTTTTTGGTTTATATACCACATATCAGTGAAATCATATGGTTCTCTGCTTTTTCTGTGTGACTAATTTCACTTAGCATTGTAATCTCAAGATCCATCCATGTTGTCACAAATGGTCCTATTTCATCTTTTCTTACCACCAAGTAGTAATCCATTGTGTATATATACCACAACTTCTTTATCTATTCATCTATTGAAGGACATTTTGGTTGTTTCCATGTCTTGGCCCCCATATATAAAGCTGCAGTGAACATTGGAGCACACGTGTCTTTATGTATAAATGTTTTTAGATTTTTTTGGGTAGATACCCAGGAAAAAGGATTGCTGGGTCATATAGTAATTCTATTCGTAATTTTTTGAGGAACCTCCACACTGCCTTCCACAGCAGCTGCACCAGTCTGCATTCCCACCAACAGTGTATGAGGGTTCCTTTTTCTCCACAGCCTCTCCAACACTTGTTACTATTTGTCTTGTTGATGATAGCCATTCTGACTGGGGTGAGGTGATATCTCATTGTGGTTTTTATTTGCATTTCTCTGATGATTAGTGATGTTGAACATTTTTTTTCATATGTCTATTTGTCTTTTGTATGTCCTCTTTGGAGAAATGTCTCTTCAGGTCCTCTGCCCATTTTGCAATGGGGTTGTTTGTTTTTTGTTGTTGTTGTTGTCGAGTTGCATGAGTTCCTTGTATATTTTGGATATTAACCCCTTATCAGAGGCAGTGTTTGCAAAAATCTTCTCCCATTCAGTTGGTTGTGTCTTTTTTTGTTGATGGTTCCTTTTGCTGTGCAGAAGCATTGTTCTTTTTTCTTAAGATTGCTTTGGCTATTCGAGGTCTTTTGTGGTTCCAAACAAATCTGATGAATTTTTGTTCTATTTCTTTAAAAAATGCCATTGGGATTTTGATGGGGATTGCATTAAATCTGTATATTGCTTTGGGTAATATGGCCATTTTAACTATGTTGATTCTTCCAATCCATGAATACGGAATGTCTTTCCATTTCTTTATGTCTTCTTCAATTTCTTTTAAAAATGTCTTATAGTTTTCAGCATATACCTGATAAGGATAACATAAAAAATAAAACTACAGACCAATATCTCTGATGAATATAGATGCAAAAATCCTAAACAAAATTCTAGCAAATCGAATGCAACAATACATTAAAAAGATTGTTCATCACGACCAAGTGGGGTTTATCCCAGGGGCACGAGGATGATTCAACATACGCAAATCCATCAATGTAATACGTCATGTAAACAAAATAAAGGACAAACATCATATGATTATATCAATTGATGCAGAAAAAGCATTTGACAAGATACAACATCCATTTCTGATTTAAAACTTAATAAAATAGGTAGAGAAGGAAAATACCTTAAGATAATAAAGGCCATATATGACAAACCCTCAGCTAATCTCACAATTAATGGTGAAAAACTGAAGCCCTTTGCTCTAAGTTCAGGAACACGACAGGGCTGTCCCCTATCACCTCTGCTTTTCAACATAGTGTTGGAAGTCCTTGCCAGAGCAATCAGGCAAGACAGAGAAATAAAAGGCATCCAAATTGGGAATGAAGAAGCTAAATTGTCACTCTTTGCAGATGACATGATGCTATATATAGAAAACCCTAAAGACTCCACCAAAAAGCTATTAGAAACAATCAACGAAAACAGTAAAGTTGCCTGCTACAAAATCAACATACAAAAGTCCATTGCATTCCTACCAGTTTTTTAAAACTGTTTTTGAAGCTTGTTTTTCTGTTTTAGGATACTGTACTTAAACCAGTCTAGAAATTTATAAAGGAAGCACTAGTAAATTTTATGCCAAAGTTCAATCACTTAAAATATCTTTAAACTACTAACTTGCCTTTTAAAGTTTCTCCAAGTGGAGGATATTATTGGCAGCTTTTAAGCAAGTTTAATTTTCCAAGTTATGCAAAAAATAACTTAAAATGTTTCATATTATAGTCAGAGATATGTTGGTAAATGTTTAATAACATGGCAAACACACACAAAAAAACAAAGCCCTGATGTGTAGTGTTTGCCAATTTCTGTTGTGTAAAAATTCAAAGTGTAACTGGTTTCAAAATACTAATTAGAAGTCACCGAACTGGGCGTTGGGAAAAGATGTATCCTGTTGGCTCTTTCATGTTAATTCTAGCTGCTTCAAGCATACAGATGAATTGATATCGTTCACATATATAAGTGTTAAAAATCTCAGATACCAAGGATCTCTCTGCTTGATACTGAATTAATGTTTCAGAACAGAATTTCTGTGTGTTTGTGTGTGTGTGTGTACATGTCCTGCCTCTAAATTCGAAAACTCAGTCTCATTCCTGATATCATTACACTTTTAAGTATGATAACATTATCGTAGTGCATTGAAAATTTTGTTTGTTAAGAATAATATCAACTAACTATACACACCGATGTACTCATTCTTAAGAAATAGTAATATAAAAGAAATATGGTCTTTATCATCACTTCAAATATCGATAGCAATACCCTGTGCTTAGAACAGCACATAAAATTTGATTTCAGTAAAAGTTAATTCTGGAACTTTTTGTCGTTTTGATTTTAGATAACTGAAAATTTGGTTTTAAATTCAAACTTTATTATAGTTACTAAAATTCACAATTTATTTTCCACTGTTTTGAAAGAGGCTATGTCTCCTTAACACTAATACTTATCCATGCAGTATTCCATGATCGTATAAACTCATTTTAGTCACAATTCCTGAAATATCCTTGCCATTACTTTTGTCCCTTTGGCATTAAAATTGCAATTTTTTCCCCCCTGAACTTGCATGATGGTCTGTTAAAACCGATCTGAAAGATAAACTTTCTCTTGATTGCTGTGTCAAGTGTTTCATGTATACACCTGCATGACTTCCTTAATACTAACAAACAAACCATCCACAGGAAAATAAGAGGTTTTGAACTTCTAAGTACTTCATCAAATCAAATATAAACACCTTCTCAAATGGTAGGCTTTTAAGAAATCAAAAGATTTATTTTGGCTTGCATCTTTAAATAACAGAATTAATTGTACTTCCATAGTGTCTTGCTAATGTTAACAAATATTGTAGTATTCAGTAGCATAGGATTGAGAAAGTTTTTCCCTGATAGTGAATAATTCTTTCTTCCTCATGTGTGCTGCATGCAGTCATTTATTTTAACCTGCATTTCCATTTTCAGTTTCAGATTTTAGATGCTGAAATTTTTTATAATGATAAAGCTGTTCACTTTAAGCTGTGGAGAACTGAGTATCTTGTATTTATTCTCTGCTCTGTTCTACCTCAAAATGATGCTATATATTGATGGCAACCACTGAAATACTTTCAAAACTTCTTTTTGTTTAAAAAAAGTAACCAAGGTAATTGGTAATTTTTATTATTATAAAAAATGGCCTCTTTGCCAAACTGTGTGTGTGAGTGTGCGTGTGTGTGTGTGTGTGTGTGTGTGTTTGTGTGAGTGTTTGAGTATCCTCTTAGATTGGTCTTCAAATGACTGTGTTTTTGACACGAAACATATTTTTTATCTTCGTATCAATATTTTTAGCATTAGTTAAAGAATAATTTGTTGCTAGTCCAGGCAAATCTTGTTTTATTGTGCTTGTTTTATTGCACTCTGCAGACAATGTGTTTTTATAAATTGAAGGCGTATGGTAACCCTGCATCAAGCAAGTCTATCAGTGCTGTTTTTCCAACAGCACTTGCTCATTTTCATGTCTCTGCGTCACATTTTGGTATCAGTTACAGGTTATTTTAGCAGATAGTACAAGGAATGATAATGCCTTGGGTAAGATAGTAGCAGTGAAGATAAAATAAATAGTTTCGATTACATATTGAAGATACTATCCAGACTTGCTGATAAACACTGGGAGTGAGACAAAGAGATTCTGAGTTTTTAATTTAATTGGCTGTGTATTATTTTTTTTAAATGGAAAATAGTATATATATATTTATGAACATGTGAGGGTATAGATAAAAATAATTCTCTTTTGGCGTATTTCTACTGTGATGCTTGTTACACTTTCAGTAATGATGCCAAATGAATATTAGACTCGAGACAAGATTAAGGGGTCACCGATGAAATACATATTTGATAGTCATGAGCACACCAAGAGTATGTACAGGCACGATGCTTTTGAGATCACCTACAAAGAAAGTCTGGTGAATAAAGGTCTAGGAACAGGGTCTGAGGTATCCAAACTTCAATAGTAAGGGAGAAGATGAGAAATAAGCAAAGGGAATGGAAAAGTGGCCAGTCAGAGGAAAAGAAAATCCTAGAAGCCAAGGGAAGACGTTCTTAAAGAGGGAGGGGTTGTTAATTCTGTTGAAAATTGCTGACATGCCAAGTAAAGGGAAGCAAACGTTGATTGTTGGATTTTGCAACCTAGAAATTGTTGTTACCCTTGATCAGCATACTGGAGAGTATAGAAGCTTGACTGGAAGGGGTTGAATATGAAATTGGTGATTATAAGAAGAGACTTAATACCAAAATCTCTTTTCTCTAAAGGGGAACCAGAAAAAGTTGATAGCAAGAGCGACGTGTGAAATCAAATGATGGATTTTTTTTTTAAAGTTATCGATTAGTATAGTATGTCACTGAAATCTTAATATTTAAGAAAATATGTTTAGATCTAAATATGTTAAAACCATTTAACTACATGCAATATGGTTATAACATTTTATGTAATTTGATGTAACATTAAATTACAGATTAAATATGTTGATTATATATTTCTATGCATAGTTGTCATAATATTTTCATAACAATAGGTGAAAAAGCAGACTCTATGAAATCCTGGATTAAAGCAATGTTTCCTTTCTATTTATTGGCAACTGTTTTTATTACACTCCTTGAGCATCTGCTACACTGCCATAAATTTTGTGTAATGAATTACGTCATTTTTACATGCTATCATTTTCCTTTTGCAAAATAGTGAGTTTAAAACTATGCTTTGCATTTTAACAGTGTAAGTACAATTAATTCAGGTAAGCCTTCACATCATTGTAATGCATAGCAGACAACAGGTTTAAAAATTGTCTAATTTTTAAAACAGAAAGTCCTGAAGACATCTCATTTGCTGGTGCTTCAGGACTGCTCTTTGGAACCTATTGCTGTTGCTTCACAAGGATTGCTGAAGGTTGCATCAAAACTGTACAATAATATGCACATAATGTTCTTCTGGGTTATCTGAGCCGCAAAGGCTGCAGTTTATGTGCAGGATTATTTAAAGAGAGAGCATTGCCTTGAGCGGTAAAATTGGTTATACTGTGAATAAAAACTGGGGTTGAGATTTGGGGGTGGGTGATAATTTGGCCAACTCTAGAAAAATCTGTTAGGCAAATGCTATTAGATAGATAACTACAGGGAAATAGGAATTTCAGGTTGTCCAAAGAAAAATAGGGAGGTGTTCTACCTGTGAGCTAGTTTTGTTACAGAAAATTACTTAATAGCTGGTCACCTGCCTCACATGATAATTCCAGGGTAGCACTCACTTTACAGTGAGGTGAATGAGGCTCCGTAATGCTGTGCAGTGCACATACGACACATGTGATGGTCCGTGTCTGAAGGAATTCGAACACAAACTCTAACTCGAAAGAGAAGCAGTCTTTGCGAAACTAAAAGAGAGAATGCAGAACTTGAGGGATGTGGTGTTAGAATTAACAGATTTTGTAAAATAATGATTTGTTCCAATTAATTAATTAATACATGCATATTATAGGATGTACAGAATTTTAGAGAAAGAAATTTCCAGGTTCCTACCACTCAGAGACTCTTTTTGGTTGCAAAAAGGGTGATGCTCATAGTGTATATGACATTGTATCCTATTTTTCAGCTACGACATAAACTTTTTCAGTGTTCGTGTAGTTATGATTGTTATTTTTTAAATGATTTTAGTTTATCAAATGGAATACATTTTGAAAACTTAAGCATTTTTATATCTCATGTTTTCATTGAAGAAACACAGGAGCAAAAATGTTAGGATAAGATCAACAGCAATAGCCGCAGCAGCAAAATTCCACTGTTAACAAGGTATCTGATTTTTTATGTCATGTGATACATGCATCCTTTTCTGAGGTTGATGGAGAACATAGTCTTCCTCCTAATGGACTAGAGAGGATACTGAAGCTTAGAGAATTCAGGGCCTGAGGTCCTGCTGCCTACATACCCTGTCGAGCGCTCCTTCACGCTGTCTACACTTGCAGGAGCAAAGATATGATGAGCATGGAATCCACACCCATGTTACTGCATCGCATGCTTTGTCCTGGAGACCTAAACAAGCACCTTAAAAAGGGAATGCTTAGCCTTCTATCCCCACATACGGAAAAAGAATGATGTGTTTGACTACAATGTAGCCATCATTCAGGCAACAGTTAGTATCACAAAGTGCTTTCTGCCACTCACAATAATTTCCCTTTTGGTAAACTTGGTGTATCCTTATCCAAAAATCTATCAGCATTTCTGGAATAAAAAATGAAGAGCTTGACTGGGAAAACAAATTATTGTGTAAAAGTAAGTTGCTCTGATACAGTCAATATATTTTTAAGTAAAAGGCCATTAGGTATTGCTTGAACAGGCCTCAACTATAGTTATCTTTGATGTTGAAATATTTGGATGTATTTTCTTTCATTACGCAGAATAGGAATATTCCCTTTAAATTAGAATAAAACTCAATTACAACTCTTTTTATAGAAGAGTGATTCCGAAGAAATAATTATCTTATAGACTATACAATTTACATATTTTGAGTTTACTAAGTATAGTAAATCACCTCAGGATACAAAAATAGCTCTCTAATAAATATAATCTCCTATTTTCTCAATTTAATATCTCAATTTAAGAAACCTTCTTCTGCTAAGTGACAAAATCAGATCTCAGTTCATTTGGTTCACTTTTTTCTTCAGGAGCACACATAAATTCTGGAGGCTTACAAAACTCCAAATTATTATATTTTCAGGGTTCACCTGAATCTCACAGTCCTATTTATGCTGCCATCCCTGTTCTCGGTTTCTTCTGGTTTGTTACATCACCCCTGCAGATAGGAAACTTGTACGGCCTGGCTTTTCCTCAGTTCTACCACAGTTGGGGATCTTTCTGCTGCTTGCGTGTCATCCTGCCCCAAGCAAAATTCTGTGAGCTTTCACAATCTATGACCATGTATTTACGTGCATTCTATTTTCGTGCTCTTTTCAGTCACACAAGTCCATGCCATGGTTCCTAGGTCCCACTGGGCTATGGAACTTTGTTAGATAGCCCGGGTATATTCATTTTTCATACACCATCCAGACATGCTTCCTAAAAGGGAACTTGCAGAGTCCCAGATGCTCTAATTCCCCAAACTACCAGACAACCAGGCATTACTATTTTCTGTACCCACTTCTCTCCCTTCACTTCTCCCCTGCATGGTATGACAGAATGTTTTTTGTTTGTTAGTTTTTTAATCAAAGACTTTCTGAATATATATGTATTACTTACCTCCTTTCCAACTCTTCGGCCACTCCTAAAATACAGAATCTAGCTCCTCTCTGAATTGGAAAGTTTTCTTCTAATTTATGACATATTCATATTCTCATACTCTGAGTTCCTTTACGTATTTGTAATTCCAAAAACGCTAGCTTTCAAACTCCATAGCACTTTCTGTACACTTGTTCGCTTGCTTACTTATTTTTTTATTGTGCTACAACATTTCTTCCCTGTGGCAGTGAATGGCTTAATAAGGCTTAAGAAATCTTAACTGTATGAATGGAAAGCAAAAAGAGCACCCAAATCATTGGTAATTTGAAAACTGCTGCCCACTGCATAGTATCATGTTCATGTACTATGATCCATAAAACTGAACCATAATGAACTGGTCCTCTTCTAAAGTTATATGGAAACTTAATACCTAATATGATTATGTCATTTTCCGGGACACTGTTGTCCGTACTATGGAGGTATACATCTGTTGGAGTTGAACAGTTGTGTTCTGAACGATATAATCTGAAACTTGTGAGTCACTTCTTTTGGATATGGTTTTTAAAATGGGAATTTGGTTCCAGAAATAGAAAAAGGACATAAAGCAAATAGCACAGAGGCAATCGAAGTTTCTGTAATTAGCATTAAGCGAATGGAAGAAATTCTGAGAATGTCAAAATAGAAACAAGTACCTCAGTTCTATGTCTGTTTAGGAAAAGAGCTGAAGTATACCAAAAAAAAAAAAAAAAAAGAAAAGAAAAAGTTACAAGTCAACTTCTTTGCAAAAGTGTTTATTTAGAATTAGATAAGTGGAAGGCTCAAGAAATACCAAATGGGCTCTATTGTAAATAGATTAAATTAAACCAAAACCTCCAGATAAGGATACTGAACAAATAGCCAGAATTCTGTTAACTTTTTGGTTAAAGGTCCAGGTGCTCAGGGTTAGGAGATGGGAAACATTTTACCTGAAATAAAACAGTATCTATTGATAATTAGCTCATTAAAACTTTAGGGAAGTTTCATGAACAACCACTGACAATTGAACATTTTGATGATTAATTTAAGTTTCAGACCTTATAATTTAAATCAAGATATCTATTTTTGAGTCTCTCTGTGTGTGTGTGAGATAAATAATACTTAAAGATAGAGAATTTAGAGTTTCCTTGCAAATTTAGGCTCTCATCTGTAGTTTATATTTACTACTTCAAATTCTTTAGCTAGGTATTCAAACCACGCTCTCAAACTTTGATAGTTGCAAAAGACAACTGTGTGGTTTTATCTAATCAGTTGGTCTTTATACCAACTGTGTAAATTTGCACTTTCTATACGTTATCAAATAATATATATATTTAATATTAAATATACTATTAAGTGTAATGTATACATATATGTATAGTTTAGCTCAGCTACAAAGCTCACTGAAAAAATATTAATTAGGATACTATAACATTGCTAATTAAATAGGATACTATAACAATGCTAATCATGTTCAGATGTTTGTTTAATAAAAACTCTAATAAAATAAAATAAAATGTAAATGAATTATTTTAAATGATAATAATATTGGGGTGCCAAAAAAATGTATACAAGTGGACACTTGGATCAACATTGCTCAAGCAGTAGTTCGCCATGATCAGAAGTGTCTGCACGCTGATGGTAACCACTTTGAGCACCTCTTGTATTGAAGAAGTCAAATGTGACTTGTATTCATCTTTTGTTATTGGTATATATTGAGTATTAGAATTTTAATACAGTTTTCCTTTCTTAAAATGTGTATACGTTTTTTGGCACCATCTGTAGACTTGACTTTCATAAGTATGTGAAAGTGGGAGATCAGATTTCTTAGTAGAGAATGTCCTTAATTTTAGAAGTGAAAAAAAAAAAGTTACTCCACTGATAAATGAATGTGTTAAGTCAATGTGTTATAGCTACACCTCTCACCCCATACTCATATCCTGACAGTTCTCATTTAGGGTTTGGTCTATCAAGGATGGAAAAATAGTAAACACGCAGTTCCAAACAATTCCTATTTCTGGTGCTAGATTAAAAAATGAGAGAAAGGAAAAGCACTTTGTGAACGCAAACAATTTCTACTCAATAATATCTTGTAGTGTGCGTACAAGTGCATAAATTGTGCGTATACCAGTGGGTACCAAAGAAATGTATACACAGTTTAAGAGATGTTAACACTTCAGTCAGAGTTGCTCAAGCAGTAGTTCGCCATAATCAAAAGTGTCTGGATGATGATGGTAACCACTTTGAGCACCTCTTGTAATTGCAGAAGTCAAACGCGGCTTGTATTCATGTTTTGTTATCGGTATATGATAATACAGTGTTTTCCCTTCTTGAAATGTGTATACATTTTTTGGCACCCTCTCTCTATATATTTTTTTATTTTGCTGAAGAAATATATAATACCTGTTAAGAAATAAACTGAGACACATTAAAATTTTTCAAGATTTTATTTGAGCAAACTGTTAATTTAAATTAGGCAGCACCAAACTGAAAGTGATTAGGGCTACTCCTCTAACAGGAGCTAGGGGGAAAGATTTTATAGAGAAGACAGAGAAGCAAAGCAAGAAAATTATTTGATTGGCTATAATTTAAGCAATTGCCTAGTTTGAAAAAGCCTAGTTGGCTCTTGTGAATCGTTGTTTCTTAAGTTTCATTTTCTCAGATTTCAGTTTATTAACTCTGACTTAGGTTTTGATTGTTTTATGTAAGCTACCAAGTCATTCGAATCACCTCAGTCTAATGGCCCTCTTGTTTGATCACTTCAACATATCCCATTATTTGGGTAAAACAAAATTTAGCATTCCTAATTACTGAGTGTTGAATATGATTATATTTATTCATTTTAAAAACTCTCATTGCAATGCGCAACCCTGTACATGCGTCTTAACTTTTTGTCTGATACGTGTCCAATAATACTTACTGTATGCATTTCTGGTAGTAGAAGTATTGTACCAATGTGTCTATACTTGTGAACTTTACAAATCCATTTTTAGAAAGCAGTCAAGTCAAGATAAAGCCCTGGGATGAAGTTTTATTCAATCACTGCTAAAAAGATTTGCAAACATCACAACTTGTTTTAAACTGGTATTTTTCATTTTCATTAGGCTGAGTATTACTTCATATCTTTATTTACCATTTATATTTCCTCTCTTGTCAGTTACCTATTTATGCCTTTGCCTACATTTTTGGATAATTTCTATTTTTTTCACTTATATATAATAGACATTTAAAAAGTAAATGTATTAACCCTTTTTTTGTCATAAGTATTACATCAAATATTTCTCAATTTATCATTTGTGTCTGTATTACCTAGGTTTGTATGTGTGTGTGGTGAGGGAGGCACTGGCATGTCTTTTCTTTGTTGTGTCTAAGTTTTAAATGTTCATGTAGATGCATAATTCTTTACCTTTATGGTGTTACATTTTTATGTCCTGATAAAAAAGTCATTCCTCATCTAAAGATTTAAAAGTCATATTATATATTTTCTTTAATACTGGCATTTTATTTCATATGTTAAAAAATTAATCAATCATGAAATTTCTTTATTATGTTAATTTCATAGATTTTTTTCAACTAGAGAGTCAATTTTCCCTGATTTCAAATTATCCTTATAATCAATCCAAAAATGACAAATATTTTACCTAGCACCATCATGATACAATATTACACTCAAGAAAATGTGAGAGTGAATTTATTCCACTCCTAGATTTGACAGTGCTCTTTACAGAATGTTCAAATTGCAACCCAGAGCATCACTCTTTCTTTAAATTAAAGTTTATTGGGGTGACAATGGTTAGTAAAGTTACATAGGTTTCAGGTGTACAATTCAATAATAATCATCTGTATATCACATTGTGTGTTCACCACCCAGAGTCAGTCTTTCCATCACCATATCTCATTATCATTTCTAAATTCACTCATTTATTTTATTTTCAATTATCTGTGACTACAAGTCCCCAGATTTCATGTGATGAGAATGAATACGTAAGACATTTGAATTTAAAATTATGAAAGCCTCGGTAAATAATTAAACAATTCTGTAGAAATCTTTAAGTATATCGTGTACATTTATCTATTGTTTGCAATATAAGCATTTGAGTACCAAGTATTAAACAGGAAAATTGCTACTCATCTTATTTCTAGACTAGATATGATAATGTGATGATTACTTTGATGAGTCAACTAAACTGAGCTAAGGGAAGCAGAGATAGCTGGTAAAACATTATTTCTAGTTATGCCTATCAAGATGATTTGGGAAGATGCTAGCATTTGAATCAGTAGACTGAGTAAAAAAGATTTGCTCTCACCAATGGGGGTGGGCATTATCCAATCTGTTGAGGGTCCAAACAGAACAAAAAAGCAGAGAGAGCTAATTAATTATTATCACATCTGGTAATAATTTCTTTCTATAACTATCTCACTAATTCATTAAAAAACACCCTTATTAGTTTGGGTCATAATTGGATTCTTCATTCATGTTTATAGCAGGTTGTCAATATGGGAATGATTCTTGATTAGGTGGCTCCAGATGGTGATTCCTTTATTTCTGCAAAATGTTGTGACAGTTCTGTGAGATGTTCATTTCAGAGTTTGAGTTCTGAAATGTGGAGGAAAGAGACATTAGACCTTAGAGGGATAGTAGATTAAAAACAAACACACACACAAGATTCAAATAGGAAGTTTCCACAGACTCACACTGTGATTCAGCTTATTCATGGTGAGGGGTGAGGAGACAGGAATTTGCATTTTTCACATACATACAAAACCTAACTTCATGAAATCTGATTTGCTTAATTAAAAGGGCAGATTTTTTACTCCAATAATTCCAGAATATTACTTTATACTAAGGAAGTGCTCAATAATATATTACAAAATTTTGCTCTGATAGGATAATTTAAGCCAACTTCTTTATTTTATCAATAAGGGAACTGGCCTCTCATGGGTGAAGTTATTTGTGGAAGACATCAATGTCAGAGTGATATTGTTAAAGCTTGTTATCTAAGTTTCTCACCAGTAGTCAAGTGTATATCAACTAGTCAGTATATACAAAGGGTGCCAAAAAAAGGTGTGCATATTTTAAGAAAGGAAGAAACTGTATTAAAATTACGCTGATGGTAAGCACTTTGAGCACCTCTTGTAATTGCAGAAGTCAAACGTGACTTGTATTCATCTTTTATTGGTATATATTATTACAATTTTAATACAGTTTTTTCCTTTCATAAAATGTGTATACATATATTTTTTGGCTCTCTCTCTCTCTATATGTGTGTGTGTGTGTGTGTGTGTGTGTGTGTGTGTTTATATATATACACACACACATATAATGTTACTGAAAATGAATGAATAATAATAATCCAAATTATTATTAATAAATAGTCATGAGAAAATTTTAACAATGAAAAATAAGTGGTATTTTAGTGGAGAAGACACTCTTATTTGTGTTTCAGGCTTCCTTGGAGAATAACTTCTTAGAAGGAAGGGCAGTGAATTCAGTGAGTTTCCTTTCTAACTGTGTGGTGTGATGGTAACCCTATTATAGGGCTGGTTTCATCCTTTATGTATCTACATTTATTTACTTCCATAGTAAATACGAGTGAAATGATTAAGAAATTCTGCTGGTTTAAACTAATTGCTTTAGGTCTTAGTTTCAAGCTAATAACATATTTTTTTTCTTTTTTCTCTTTTTGACAACATAAAATATTCTTACTTTCCTTCTTTAACTTTGAGAGTTGCTACTTTTCCTGAATGTTCTTTCTTCCAATTATGTTTTAGAATTCTTTAGTTCAAAAGAATTAAATCCAGCTAATGAAATTTACCAAAAAAAAAAAAAAAGCTAATTATTTCAGTAAAGAAACAGAGAGGATGAAAATATTTATTGGGCATTGAATTTCAAGTTAGACTTATTAAAAATAATTTTAAAATCCCCCTGTCCTATATTCAGATTTTTTTTTCTCTAAAGTAAAGGTTAAATTTTACTTTACTTGAGTTTCTGTGAATGACTCCTTTTTATAGGTTGATCCTGGGAAGCCTTACCTTTTATTTGAAACTGTATGTTAAACTTGATTTAAAAAAAAATGTTTAAAGAAGACAGTTTAGGTGATATAAACTTTAACATTTTATGAAGAAAACAGTCTACTTTTGGAGAACTGAAAAATCTGATAGAAGACAACAAGGTTTTATAGGATAAAGAATAAAGAAGTAAGACAGAAAGAGAAAATGTCTGATTGGCTGTGGCCACATAGTCAACCTAGTTTGGGGTGAGAGGGCCCAGAGTTGTCTTGGTGTTTGGGACTGGCTGACTGTATGTAAAGCCTTTTAATCAAATGGGACATTTGTAGGGTCACAGAAGTTATCTAAATTTCAGTTTGCTGATATGTTACTCCTGGGTGAAGTGGCTCCATCTTGGGCCTAGAAAGTTATTTCAAAACACTCCTCTTTTGATTCACCCTCTTGACTGTTCAAGGAGTTGGATCAAAAATACTTCTCTTTGCGTGACTCTCAGTTACTATTGCTTCTTTGGATCTCAGGGTAGTATTCACAAGAGATAGTATCAGGTTCCTCTTCTTGGAGTTGTTTACATTTTTCTGTGCTCTTTTGTCATTCCAGTCAGAGAGATACCATATGTCCACTGGTCAGTGGTTGCCCACATGCATTGAAAACTTGTTGAGAGAATGCAGTGTGTTAGGGAAGCAATAATAATTATTTGCAACAAAACGATGCCCATGGTTTGGACTATGCTCCTTAGCTAGTAGTTCCATGACCCAAATCAGCTAGAAGCAATTAAGTCAAGAAATATTCCCAAAGAGTGGGAACATTTTTAAGGAATTTGTCTCATTTATATATTTCATGTCGCTGTATATTTTATTCACATCCCCAGAAGTGTTTATCCAGTAGGTTTTTTCAGAAAAATGGAGGCACTGGAAATGAGGGAGAATTTTGCAGTGGGCAGAACTACAGGTATCACCAGCATCTTAGCAAATCCAACAGTTGGTTAGAAGTTGGATTACCCTCCTTTGCAATGGCCCAAGATATGAGAACAATGGCATTATCATTTCATGCTTGGGCAAGTCAAAAGGTGGACCAAAGAATCATAAAGACCTTCATGATGTATGGATTAGGAAAAGAATGGTCAGAGAGGGAAGGAGGAATAGAAAGAAATGTCATTGATCTAACATCTTGGGAGGAAGTAGTGTACCTTGATGTCGGCTACTTCTCTTCTTAGTCAATTTGAATTTAAGGTTTCCTGAGTTTACAACAGGATCAGATGTTAGTTGAGGTCTCTTCAGGTGTGAAATATATATACCCATGTTTCGATACCTCATAATTTGGCCGTAGAATGAGTGGTAAATACTATTTAGTAGTGTCCTTTCCATGAATCTCATTTTCAAAAGCAGTAAAATAAAACAATAACTGTCCATAAATGACAAAAAATGTAAAAATGACAATTAAAGATTTAATGAGAGTTTAATATAATGAATTGGCAAGGAAATTATTTCTGGAATAAACAACATTTTAAGATAATCACTGCAATTATGACTGATGATAGTATAGCAGGACATAGTGAATACATAGAAATTTTATATAATTTCTCAAATGCTTATGTTAATAACATATATCCATGTGTAATGATGAATGAGGAAAAGAAAGGGGAGGAGCACACGCTAGAGTGGGGCTATTGAATTTATTTAGCAATATCTAATCAATTTATTTAGCAATAGGCAATAGCAAAAGATAAAGGCACTTAAAAGAATGTGCTAATGACAGAAAGTAAAGGTGGTTAAGACTAAACTATATACATTGATAACAATGTCATGTCAAAGGAGTATACATACAAGTCTAAGAGATCCCAGCACATGTTTACTGTTGGTCAAAAATCACTTGGCTAAATACAGAAATACAGTAAGGTGTATCCAAAAGCAGTAATAAGCTTTATAGAATAGTAACTATTACAGTAGATGCCAAAAGCTCACCAAACTGGGGGAGAACAGCACTGGAAAAGTCATAAATCAAAACCTTGCCATGTCTGTACCTGAGAGAAACTCAGGTATGTCTCACACCGCTGCTTGCTAGTTCCCCAGAATGCTGCTGCTGCTGTTGTTGTTGTTGTAAGTTAGGAAGTCTGATACTGCAAGCTGCATACAAGTTCCCAAAGATTCTAGAATGATGACAATTCACCAACAAAAGAAGTCTCCACTGTCCATTGAGACAAGTTCCGATCTCTTACTCTGAAACAATCCAATCCTGAAAAGCAGTCCTGAAACAGCAAATCTGATTAGCAATCTCTTGAAACAACAATCAATATCCGATCCACCTGAGATCTGTTTTATATATCTCTTTAGATACAACCCAGAGCCAAGTTTTGTGTTTCTGCCTCCCCTCTCAAGGAATAGCCAGTTCAGGGAGGGTCTGGCAGTCAATGATATGAATGTTGCCCATCCAGCTGAAGGGCTAGTTCATCTGGATAAGCATCAAAGCCTGGCGATGTGCCTATTACATCATTCTGATAACAATTTAGCGACTTCTTCACTTCATCTGCTGATGCAGGCGAAACAGACAGAAAGCAACATCATCTCATTTCTCCCCCTCCAGGAATGAGACAGAAGGGGGGATTGCAACCTCATCTCATCTCCCCTGCCTGGGAGAATGAGACCAAAAGGGGAATTTACTCAACCCCTGATCACAGCACAGAAACAGACAAAAGCTAATAGATAGAAGTTAACACCAGCCAATGCAGGCAAAATTTCCTCAACATCTTCCCTACACCATACAAATATAACCTAAGAAGGTTTAACATCACTTATTTGATAATGCTTTGTATGTAATTGAAAATATCAATGAAGACAAATTAGTTCACATTTCTCTTTTTATAAGGATAGAGAACAAATATTTTGTTCACAGCACCCCCCTGTAAAATCCCAAAATTAGTTTGAGGTCAAAAAGACTTCATTGAGAATATAATTTTTGGGAAATTTGTCAAAAAAATCCATTTAACCAAAGTGACAATTACAGACTTCAAAGGCAAATACAAAAATGTTACACAGTTTTAAAAAAGTATCTAAATTTCTGTTTGCTGATGTAGCACCCTAGGCGGGAGTAGCTTCATCCAGGGCCTAGAATGTTATATCCAGAATGTAAATCTCATTAATCTTTCCATCCCTTCACCGCCATCTTTCTTGCTGAGGAACAGGCTTGTCTTGTCTTTTTTCCATCAGGAATAGTGTCCATTTTATTTT
Source organism: Rhinolophus ferrumequinum (assembly GCF_004115265.2). NCBI lineage: Eukaryota > Metazoa > Chordata > Mammalia > Chiroptera > Rhinolophidae > Rhinolophus > Rhinolophus ferrumequinum. The sequence continues at coordinate 70,744,755 of NC_046287.1, read as the reverse complement.
TTTCCCTACATCTAATAGATACTAGAAAAGGGTAAAAATAGATGCTAAATTATGGATCATATTAAATTCTCAACTTGATATGTTTCTGTCTCAGGGAAAACTAAGGAGCTGTATTTTTACCAGTTCGTTTTTTTTTTTCCTAAATAGTCAACCTCCAACAGATTCTATCTTATAGAAGTTGGGAAGGCATTCTGATTCTAAAGCAGTTGCTTTTTATCCATGCCATGTACCCTCAAAACCCACAATTGAACTTAGATTTGCAGGATTCAATTAACTATAATCCATGATGTGGAAACACTATAATCTTAGGTAATTTGATGGTTATCTATGAAAATACTACTGAACCCAAGCATTAGACCATCACTAATCATTTTCATCTACTTATATGTTCCTCTACAAATCAATCCCTTTTCCTTTGCTTACACAAAGTAAACACTATCCTTAATCATCCATGGCTCATTCCACCACTTTTAAAAGTTTTATAGAATATGTGTTTATGTTTAGCAATATTTTATTTAGTTATAGTTGATTTTGAATTTTAAAAAAAATACCATAATTTATTTTGCATTAGGTATTTATTTCTGCTTATCAAGTACCTCTAAATCTTAATGGATTAAAGTAGTAATTTATTATATCCTGTTTTTTATGGGTCAAGAATTTAGGAGCAGCTTAGTTGGAAAACTAGGCTCAATGTCTCTCATGAGCTTAGAGTTGAACGTTATCTGGGTTATAATCATCTGTAGGCTTCACTAGGATTCGATGATCCACTTCCAATGTGGCTTAATCACATGTTTGATAAGTTGGTGGTAGCAAATTGATTTCTTTTCATGCAGGCCTCTAAATGGAGAAGCTTGAGTGTTCTTATAACATAGCAGATGATTTTTTTTTAGCACAAGCTGTCTAAGAGGCTAAGGCAACAGTTGTAAGGTCTTTAACGACCTAACCAGGAAGTCATGTATCATCACTTCAGCCATAGTCTATTGATTATATAGGTGACTATGATTCACTACGTGAGGGGACCCAAAAGGTATGGATACTAGGAAGCAAGGATCATGTGGACCATCTTAGAAGCTAGACATTACAATTATCTTGAATATTGGGATGTACAAGATAAAAACACACTCTTCCTCTGTGTTTCCTTTACTCTCACACTATTTAGTCTACTACATTTCATTTCACTTTTGATACTTCTGGATTTTCCACACATCAAGCACTTCTGTGCCACCAGCTGGGTATCCTACAGTATAATTCAATTCTGATACTATCTAACTAAAAATTACTTCAGATCCAAGAGGTTCGGGCTCAGTCCCGCAAGACTGCCCCTTGCCCCACTTCAGATGCCAATCACAAGTCCAGGTTGTTATTGGACTTCTGTTCAATTGGCTATAAATCAGAAGTTCTACAACCCTTCCTTGGTTTCAATTTATTTGTGAGAACAACTTAGAGAACTCAGGAAAACAGTTTACTTACTAGATTACCAGTTTATAAAATGATGTAACTCAGGAAGAGCAAGGTGGAAGAGATGCACAGGCCAAAGCATGTGGGAAGGGGTGTGGAGTTCCTATATGCCCTCTCCAAACCTGCCATTCTCTCAGCACCTCCATATGTTCACCAACCTGGAATCTCTCAGAGTCTCATACTTTGGGGATTTTAATGGAGGCTTCATCATGTAGGCACGATCAGTCATTAACTCAATCCCCAGCCCTTCTTCCATTCTGTAGAGAGGGAGGTGGGACTGAAAGTTCCAAACTTGTGAACGTGGCTTGGTCTTTCTGGTGACCAGCTCCTGTCCTGCAGCTATCTTGGAGCCCAAGAAGAGTCATCTCATTAGAACAGAAGACATTCCTGTGTCACCCAGGAAATTATTAGAATTTTAGGAGCTCTGTGTTAGGAACTTGAGGCAGACATATATTCTATTATTTCACGTGGTACTTGAATTGTATCCAGTTGTTTTGTTGTTGTTGTTGTTGTTCTTGACAGTATTAGTGTGGATAGTCTTGTACATGTTTCCTTTTGTATGCATGTAAGGATTTCTGTTGGATATCTGCCTAGGAATGCGATTGCTGGATCATAAACTGCATGACTCTTAACTTCATGAGATAATGCTAAAGTGTTTTCAAAAATGATTAAATAACTTTGTACTCGCATTATTATTGAGGATACTATTAATCCATATCCTCTTCAACACTGGTCTTTTTTCTTCATTTAATTAAATGTGTGTTAAAGATATCTTATAGTGGTCTTGATCTGTGCTTCTGTGATTACTAAAGAGGTGTAACAGCTCTTCAAAGGTTTTTTGGCCATGCATTTTGTCTTTGAAATATAACTTGATGTCCTTTGCCCATTTTTATTAGATTGCTATTTTCTTAATGATTTACTGGTATGTTTTATATATTTTTAATTTTTGTCTTTTGTTATTTACATATGTTTGAAATTTCTTCTCCTAGTTTGTACTGTGTCTTTGCTATTTCCATAGGAATCTTTTGAACAAAAATTAATGCAGTGATTCCCAAACTTTTTTGGGTCATACATTTCTTTGACTGGGATGAAAACCTTGGCCTATCCTCCCAGAAAAAAGTTTCTTCACAAAAGTTTGCATACATTTTTAAGAAGTTCATGGACTCAATCAAGTCTCTTCAGGCCATTGAATGACCAGCATCCACCGTTGAGAAATCTTACTATAGAATCTAGTCAACTTCTCAACTTTAATTCTGTTGTTCCTAAACTCCACAAGAGTCCATACCATCTGATATGATTTATAAAAAAAATTATGAAAATGTCTTTGTTTTCATTAAAAATATTTTTTGATTGTTTTTCTTTTCTTTTTTTTTAGTTTCAGGTGTACACAACAATATAATAGTTAGACATTTATCATTTATATCCCTCACACAGTGATAGCTCCCCTCCCCCCTCTGACATCGCATGTACCATCATTTAAAATTTTTAGTTATGATTAATTTCAAACATAAAAAAAAAGTTGTAAGATGAGTACAAAGAACCTTTGTATACCCTTCATTCAGATTCAGTCAACATTTTGCTGCATTATCTGTATTCTCTCTCTCTCTCTCTCTCTCTCTCTCTCTCTCTCTCTCTCTCTCTCTCTCTCTCTCTCTCTCCCTCCCTCCCTCCCTCCCTCTCTCTCTCTCTTAGAAACACACACACACACACACACACACACACACACACACACACACTAACCTACTTTTTTCCTGAATCATTGGAGAGTATGTTGTAGACATCATATTCAATAACTACTTTAGTGTGTATATTTTCTGTGAACATGGATATGTATGTGTCTTATGTACCACATTACAATTATTAAAAGGCTAATGAAGCATTTCAAAATATGTAAGATTAAAGATACATGGAGACTAAACGCAGTACACAACCTTTGATTCAATTTTCCATTACAAGAGGAAAAAAATTCTCAATACATTATGGAGAGAAATTTTAGTATTCTTAAATTAAGGTATGGTATTTGTTTGAATTATTTTTCTAGTCATTTAGTGACAAAACACTTTTTTTCCTCCCTGAACTGTGTAGAAAATAACATTCTTTGTTATTCCAGTGTTTCTTTTGAAAATTAAGTATATCATTAATATTATCAGCTTATCATCTCTGTAATTATAACATTGCTAAATATTATAGCTTCTGAAACAATTTACATTTTTTATTTTATTGTTCTAATTCATGCCTGAACAATGACATGAATTTAGTAAAAAATCTCTAGATTGCCTTTGGATGGATTGATTCTAGATAAAATTTCACATATCTCAACTGCTACATACGTAAGCATTTGCTAAATTTAAGTCACAATGACCTAATCTAATATACCGTGTTTCCCCAAAAATAAGATCTAGCCAGACAATCAGCTCTAATGAATCTTTTGGAGCAAAAATTAATATAACACCCAGTATATATTCTATTCTATTCTATTCTATTCTATTCTATTCTATTCTATTATACTATACTATATTATATCCGGTCATATAGTAAAATAAGACCGGGCCTTTATTAATTTTTTGCTCCAAAAGACGCATTAGAGCTGATTGACTGGCTAGGTCTTATTTTCGGGGAAACATGGTAACCTATGTTCACTGCAGACATTTATCACAGCTTCCTTCTCATAGACCTAATACATGCTAGACTGCATATGGCTCACTCCAAAATTGTCTAAACATTTGGGTACCATTTAGTAAAGTGATCATTGTATTTTATTCCAATATCTTTTCTCCAGGGTGTACATCATATAATTGTTACCACTCTCCTGAGGTTAATCAACTAGTTTCTCTACAACTTGATGTTTAATGTATGGCAGTGTTTTGGCAAAATGAAGAGTATAATCATTTTTACCTTTTCTATATTTTCTTTGAAAAGTAAGTTAAAAAGTGTAAAATAGGCCTCAATCTATCACATTAATTTTTAAGTAAGAATTCATAGTTCACTTTCTTTCTCCTCCAGTTTCACTGACTATTAACTTTTAAATGCTTCAACATTTTTTGTATGCATCCCTGAATGGTATTGTTGTATGCACATGATAATGTTTGTTTCTCCATGATAAATTTATTTAGCTTAGGAAAGCGCATATTCAAGAGAGTCTGACTTCTTCTTTCTCCCTCCCTCCCACATCCTCTCTCTTTTTTTTTATATTGAAATTATATTTGCACCTATTTCCTTCTACATCACAATGAAGATAATTTGTGCCATCTGAGTCCTTCCATTTTTACATGTATCACTTCCACCAACACTCAATAACCACTTCTGATTCCAATTTTTTTTGACAATTTGACAATCTGTCTCCTTCTGTTTCTTTCAGAAATAATATAAAATCTTCACCTGGAGCTCTGCATGTAACTAAATTCTCTCCAACATACTTCTCTACTTAACTTCAGGTACTCATGTTCTCTGTGCACTTCATTATATGGTTAAGTCGTTTGATAACTTTCAGTTATAATCAATATGAAGGCAGAGCCACTATCTTTTGTATATCCCCATATCATAAAATTCATTCTCCTCTCTTTTATACACATACACGTACACATTCAGACCCACTACTTATGTAGCATACTGTCATACACAGAGGAGAGACATAGGAAAATAATAATATAAGTGTGTGAGTAGTAGGAAATACTTCCTATGAGTAAAAATGTGTGGAACCAGAAATCTCCAATTGATTGACATTACTACTTAGAAATGGAAGGTGATTTAACTGAATAACGTTTGTTCTGGAGTCTACAATCTCAACCCTTGCTACTCCAAGTGTGGTCTAGAAATAATGTAAAATATCACCAGGGAGCTTGTGGGAAATGTGGAATCTCAGACAAAACTCTAAGCCAACTCAGAATCTGCATTTTAACAAGATCTCCGCGAGATTCATGTATACAGTCATGTTTGAGAAGCACTGGATGCTACGGAAGTTGTGACAAGCTTAGGTCCATCACTCTTTTTACCCAGTGCAGTTGTCCTCACAGTTTAATACATCATAATTGTGAATATTTGTTTATCCATTTGAATGTTTTCTTTATAAGCATTTTTTTTTCTTTCACGTGGTGTTTGGGTCAAAGTCATTATGATGATAATTTTCTTAGGCTGTCAGGAAAAACCCTCAAAGATTCTTGGTAAAACCAGTTCCTACATGTAAGGTAATTAAATGAGTGCTTAATAGATAATCAGTTGATTAAAAAAGTAACTAGGGAGCAAAATAGCAAGTGTAATAAATAAGATTAGAGAGCCTTTTTAAGGGACAGTGATACTTGATTGTGTTGGCTTACATGTATTGCCTTTGTGCTAATGAGAATCATTAGTTCAATTAATGATATTTCAAGCTAATGATTTTGTTTTTAATATTTTGCACAAAGGCATAGCCAGAGTGACGCAAAACACATGGAGCTGATGAGGACTTCTAAGACAAGGGAAAGTAATCATATATTATTCATTTTAATACAGGCATCCTTTTAAAGTTGTGTTTGAAGTTCTGTGGATTGATTCAGTTAATTAAACACTTGCTGAGTTCCTACCAGATGATTTTGTGGGGTACCCATAAAGGCAGTAAAATGTGGTTCCTTTCTCACTGGATTTATCATCTGGTGGGGGAGGGAGGCATGGACAACCTTAACCTTAACTGAAGAAAGTATGTGCTAAGTTCTGGATGTTGATAGCATGTTGTGGGGTGTATTAGGGTTCTCTAGAATGGGAAAAACAAACAAGTAGTAGGATATATATATATATATATATATATATATATATATATATATATATATATATAGAGAGAGAGAGAGAGAGAGGGGGGGGGAGATAAATATAGATATATAGTTCCAAAAAATGTACACACATTTTAAGAAAGGAAAACTGTATTAAAATTGCAGTACTCAATATATACCAATAACAAAAGATGAATACAAGTCACATTTGACTTCTGCAATTACAAGAGGTGCTCAAAGTGGTTACCATCAGTATCCTGACACGTCTGATTACGGCCAACTACTGCTTGAGCAATACTGACCAAAGGGTGCACTTGTATACAATTTTTTGACACCCCTGGTTGTGTTTGTGTGTGTGTGTGTGTGTGTGTGTGTGTGTGTGGTTGGTGTAAAATAAAGGCGGTTTTTGCAATTATTTTTAACCTTTTAAACCGCCATTTCTTTTACACCAGCCTAAGATACATATGTATGTATGTATGTATATGTATATGTATATATGTACATTTGTGTGTATATATGTATATATGTACGTGTGTGTGTGTGTGTGTATGTATATGAAGATTTATTTTAAGGAATTGGCTCATACTTTTATAGAGGTTGAGAAATCTAAAATCTGCAGATTGCCTCAGTAGGCTGGAGACCCAGAGATGAGCCAATGCTGGAGTTCCAAGTCTGAAGACTGTCAAACTTTAGCATTCCCTCTTGCTCTGGGGAGGTTCCTCTGTTCTGCTAATGCATTCAACTGATTGAATGAGTCCCACCCACATTATAGAGGATGGTGTGCTTACTCAGTGTTCACAGATTTAAATGGTAATCTTGGAAAGTTAAATTCGTTGATGTTTTTTGGTGATGAGTTTCACTCTAGACACTTAAATACATGTATCTTAATTAAAACCCATAAGAATCTAACAAATTTGTAGAATGCAAATCTCAGAAGGGTTAAGTAACTTGTCTAAGAACACTTGACTAGAAGTTATAAGAGCCAGGATATTAAAAGAAATGTTAAGCTCATCCAAAGATGCCCTCACAGAAGCATTCAGAATAGTGTTGGACCACATAGCCAGTCCAGCCAACTTGACAAATAATATTAAACATCACATGGGGGTAGAGATGAATCTTCTGCCAAGATTATAGATAGCTTCATGAAGGTTGTAGCATTCTAATTCAGATTTTAATGATGAGAAGTGTTAGAAAACAAAGATGGACACATTCTATGTTGAGAGATGTTACCTGACTAATAAAAGCACAGAGTCAAGGAAGTATTTGAGGGATAGCAGGTTGTAAGTTGACCAGAGTAGGAAGTTTGCGGAGAAATCTATTAGAAAATAGCCTGGAGCCAGCCGCTTTTGCAGCCTGATTGCACAAGTCTCTAAAAGTCATACTAAACAGAGTGGACTACGGTGAGGTTTCTGGGAAGGGGAGTGATCTCTCCTGACTTTGAAAATAATCAGTCTGTCTGTATGATGAGGGGTAAAAGTTGAAGTAGATGAGAAATGGGACGGGAACTGACTAGCTAGGGTACAATGGCAATATTGAGGTAAAATAAGGTGAGGATCCGAACAAAAGCAATAACAAGGGAGAATGGAAGATAGCAAGAATACATGAAGGTGATGGCAATAGACAGATCTTTGAATTTGATGGGACATGGAGATGTTACAGTTGAGTATGAGTACATCCTATTCCAGGATCCTGTATCCTTGGTTGAAAATGAGAAGTGGTTTTCAATCCATTCTTGCTTTCAATTTGTACAAAATATATAGAAATTAAAACGGAATAAAAAACAAACAACTGTAAGAACAAAACACAATTTCAGTTGAGTAAAAATGTAGACCGAGCTCTTTATGTTAACCTGTAAAATATAATTGTTTCTGCAGACTGTGTATACTTGCCTCTGTAGACTACGATGAAGATGATATGCTCGCCAGGGCCATGCTATTTTAATTTTGACTAAATTAAGAGAGGCAATAAACTAGGAGAGAATGAGACCAGCTTTCAGTTGCCTGTTTCAATTAATACTGTCAGTTATTTAAAATTAATATTAAATTCCACATTTCTCCCAGCATAACTGTTCACTACCCTTCTTACTTTTATCCAGTTTTTAGAGAAATTGAAGCAATTGGGTGTGGAATGTTCTCTTCCTTTGTTTAAGGGGCAATGCTGATTTAGATTAATAGACCCTCGCTCACCATGTTGGTCTTACAGCTTTGTATGGTGGTGTTGCTTTTCTCCCTTTGCTCAGGGGCAGAAAGGATGCATCGTAGTATTGGCAATATAGAGAAAGGTGAGCAGGAATTTAATCTTTGTGTTTTTTCAAATATATATATATATATATGTATATATTAGAAATATATATAATATATGTATTAGATATATCTAATACATATATTAGATATATATATCTAGTATATATATATATGTGTGTGTGTGTATATATGTATATATATACATATACACACATACATATATTTGTAGTTTGTTAGAGTGGAAGATTATGTCCCTTTTTAAAAAGATTGTGCACTCACTGTTTCCTAAATGAAAGGAAATAGGCAGGCAGAAGAGTTTGAAATGTTGATCATATGGCTTAGCTTCTCCCATCTGGATATATAATAGTATCATTAATCTTGATAGAAAACCCAAGAGCAGGAACAAAGGGATCTTGTTATTTACCTTTGTTTGTTTTGTGTTCAGGGCGGGCCATGGAGGGCAAATATGAGTCAACACTATATTTGGAAACTTGCCAGGAGAAGTGTGCAAGAAGTTAGGGTCCAGAAAAAATTTAGGAGACATTGAAAAGTTCATCATGTTCTTTGAAATATTCAGAGTCATGTATGTTTTTTTTGTTTGTTTGTTTGGTAAGAATGGATGAAAATTATGCAAATATTTGTATTCCATTAAACTTTAAAGATTTTTATAATACATCATATGAAATCAACTATGCTGTATCTAAGATGTTAAAATATTTCTAGTTATGACAATAATATGTTGATTCAACTTGAAACCACTTGCATGGAATTTTTCTCTAGAAAAAAATAACTTTTCACTATATGGTATTCTGATAAATAATTTATCATTAATGTATCCTTAGTTTTAAATGAGTCTTTTCTTCCCTAAGTAATGGAATATGAAGCTTATATTTTCTTGAGCCTATATATTTTTTTGAAAAGAAAATTTCACTGCTTCATAAATTTGATTGCAAACATATTTAGACAACTTGATAAATGAAAATTTAAATCATTATGTATTATTACTTAATTAGATTTTAAAATGAATCATTTAAAATGTATATACCAATAATGGTGCAATTTTCTATTATGTTCTATACAAGTAAAATTAAAAAAACCATTGTATTTAATTCATATACTAAGATTCAGTTGTCACACTCAATGTAATATTTGAATGTGTCAACTGAATCTACTTCCTTTTATGAAGAATTGAAATATTTGTATGGTAATTCCAGAACAGGAGAAGTCAGACTTTTGCCATATTTAATTGAATGTGCAGGTAAGATATGTTTTCAGCCACATATAATTTACTTCACTTCACGAACATAAACTTGCCTGGATTAATATTCAAATTTCCTAACTATGTGATATCATACCCATTGCTCTAAATTTTAAAAGAAACATCTCAATATTCCTGCTCCATATCTATGACATACACACACACACACACACACACACACTCATATACATATATATATACACACACATATAGTTTATTTATGATATATTATTATACATTACCTGATGAATACAAAAGTATATTATCTATATACATATATTACATATACTATTTGTATTCCATATTTAATAAGATATACATTTAGATTTTTTTTCTCATTGCTGAGGAATAAAAATACTTTGCAATTAACATTTTGTAATATTTTTATTTTAAAATTTCTACAGTTTTGGTGTAGAAACATTAGAAAATACAGAAACTGTGACGAAGGAAATGAAAATACTCTGTAAGCTCATGAATGAGCTATGACAATTCTTAATATTTACCGCATTTCTTTTTGGTCTCTGTGTAAAAAATTACACATCAACTTTAAAGACTTTTGTATCTATAACTTTTTATTTGAAATTATTTTGTCTTTTGCTGATCACTTTCCATTTCAATGTTTAGTCTATGAATTTTTAAACAGTGTAATTACTATCCTCATTGATTCAATTTTATACTGCAATGTTTTTATCCCAACGTGATCATGAACTGTTTCGAAGTGGGTGTCATACCTTTATTGTTGTGACTCCTCCCCCCACACAGCACAGAGATGGACAAAGAGAATGATAACAATTGAGAATTTATTCTATGAAAGACACTGCGCCAAGCATTACAAATACTGTCTCACTTAATGCATATTGGTTCTATAAAGCAGATAGAATCTTTATGTTATAGATAAGGAAAATAAGATAATGCCTACTTTGTAAGAAATAGTCCAGGGAGCGCCATACCTTGTCCAAGTCACATAGCAATAAGGCCTGGTCTCACTATGTGCCCCTTTTTCATTTGCAGAACAATTAATTTGTGATTCAACTTAATTTAGAGGTAATTATTAAATTAACATGAAATAAAGGGCAGCTTACATCCAGGTTGTCATATGTATATGCTATTATGTATATCTACATGATTCACTAGGTATATATGTATTGGGGGTGTCCTGAAGTCCTTTAAATTTAACAAAGTTTTGTCGATTAACTTTCCGTTTCCAACCCATTAACTCTCTTTTCCTTATACCATCCGACCCTTATCTTTTGCAAGTTCCTGGAGAAGAGGTGTTTCTTCTTTGCACGTTCATCATCTGTTTGTTATTGAGATATACCTGCCTCCTCTCCTTTTGCAATGAGTCCTTCTCCTCTGGTACTTACATCTGTTCCCCTTCTCAAAAACCTTACAATTTCTGTTCTCTTATTGAAGAAATCTCAAAATCCTCATCATACCTACCGTGTATTCTGTGTTTGGAAACTAACTTTCTGCTTCATCTTGACCTCTCCTCTGAGCTACATTTGTTTGTTTTGGTCTGAAAACTCCAAGGTACTAAATGCATTTGCATTCATGTAAAAGTTGTTCCTCTTCCCAGAAAATTCATCTGTCAGTGTGATGAATTCTATTTGTCTTCAATACTTAATTCAATTATCAACTTTCTTATTTTTAAACTATTTTTTTTATGAGTTCCCTTGATTCCATGGGTACATTGTGCAAATGCTCATTTCCTTCTGCCTCTAATATGGCACTTTTTGGGTTATATTGATACCATTAGTTTATGAGCCTATCTCAACTACAGAACTGGAAACTTTTTGGTGGAAGATAGCATGTCTTATTCTTCATTCTAACAACACATCTTAACATGGAATATAGGTTCAATAGAAGTTTCCTGAATGAATAAATAATGGACATATGTGAGAACATAAATTTATACACACACACACATAAAACTTTATAACATTTAACTTTTACTGTGTTAATTATATATGGGTTTACTTCTTTGTCCACCCTCACCCCACCGCCCAAATATACTGACCCCTGGGGGAAAGAATAGGAAATATTATTTAAATCTCAGATGCATTTCCCCAACACAAAAAGTACTTTTTGAACAACAATTATGTATCAAGGTTTCTATTAGACAAACTGAAAATGAAAATTTACCTTCTATAATTTTTCAAAAGGTTCTCACTTCCCACTACAAATTTGTTAGAACTCTCTTATTAAATCTAAATTAGCATCATGAACTATATAAACTATTTTTTTAAGTATACTTCAAAACAATTCTGTTCTGTATGGCCAATTATTATTCTCATTTTGTTTTTAACAAATGAATTAATCCGAGGCACAGAGAGCTTAAATGTTTTTAAAGCTCATCATACTGTCAATGTTGGAACTCGATTCAAAACTAGTAAGTCTGGCTCCAAAATCTATGTTCTTAACCACTATATAATTACAATAGTTGATGTTTACAAGTAGTTTACAGTTCGGAAGAATTGGTAGATTTGAAGGCAAGTAATATAAACAATGACATATTCTAAACAGAGTACTTTGAAGGAAGACAAAGGAGTCCCTGGTCATGCAATGTACTATTAGGGACAATGTCACAATGCAGTGATATTTGTTTATTAGGTTGGTGCACAGGTAACTGTGGTTTTGGACCATTAATTTTAAATCATTATAAATAGGCTCAAGTACATCTTTATTAATCAAAATAGGAACCATTACATTGAACACGTTTTTGCCAATGAGAAATAAGTTTGTTTATTCCTGTAGCATAAAAATCTGTGCTTCGGGATTTGACAAATTCTTGGAAAGCATTTTCTGCAACCTGCTGGTTGTGGAAGCATTTTCCCTGCAAAAGTTTTCGAGATGCTTCAAGAAGTGGTAGTCAGTTGGCGAGAGGTCAGATGACTATGACAGATGGGGCAAAACTTTGTAGCCCAATTCGTTCAACTTTGGAAGCGTTTGTTGTGCGACATGAGGTTAGGCATTGTCATGCAGAAGAATTGTGCCCTTTCTGTTGACCAATGCCGGCGGTAGGTGTTGCAGTTTTCAGGGTATCTCACTGGTTTGCTGAGCATACTTCTCAGATGTAATGGTTTCACTGGGATTCAGATAGCTGTAGTGGATCAGACCGGCAGCAGACCACCAGTGACCATGACCTTTTTTTGGTGCAAGTTTGGCTTTGGGAAGTGCTTTGGAGCTTCTTCTTGGTCCAACCACTGAGCTGGTCATCGCCAGCTGCTGTATAAAATTCACTATTTGTTGTACATCACAATCCGATTGAGAAATGGTTCTTTGTGTTATGTAGAATAAGAGAAGATGACACTTCAAAATGACAATGTTTTTGATTTTCTATCAGCTTATGAGGCACACAATTAACAAGCTTTTTTGCTTTTCCAATTTGCTTCAAATGCCAAATGACCATAGAATGGTCAACGTTGAGTTCTTTGGCAACTTCTCATGTAGTTGTAAGAGGGTCAGCTTTGATAATTGTTCTCAATTGGTTATTGTCAACTTCTGATGGCTGACCACTATGCTCCTCAGCTTCAAGGCTCTCGTCTCCTTTGCAAACCTTCTTGAACCACCACTGCAGTGACATTTGTTAGCAGTTCCTGGGCCAAATATTTTGCTGACGTTGTGAGTTGTCTCTGCTGCTTTATGACCCATTTTGAACTCGAATTAAGAAAATCACTCAAATTTGCTTTTTGTCTAACATCATTTCCATAGTCTGAAATAAATATAAAATAAGTAGCAAGTAACAGTCATTAGCAAAAACACATAAAGCGAGAAATGTGCATTAAAATGATGTATAACATAACACATGTATTTAAGAATGTATTCCAATATCACATGGAAAATATCAATAATGCAGAAACTGCAATTACATTTACACCAACCTAATAGATCAGTGATCAGCAAATAATAGCCCACGGGCCAAATTTAGTCTACAATCTGTTTTTGTAATGCCTACTACCGGAGAATAACTTTTACATTTTTTGATATGTAAAATAATATACAATTTAAACTTTGGTGTCTGTATAATAAAGTTTTATTGGCACACACCCACACTCACTTGTTAATGTGTTGTTGACAGCTGCCTCCCTGCTACAGCACAGTTGAGTGGTTTCAACAGAGATCATGTGGCCTATAACATTTACTATCTGGACCTTTATGGAAAAGTTTTATTGATCCTGATCTGTAGAGTGGTTATTGACCAAGTGAACTTTGGAAGGAAAAGCATGAACAAATACAAAGCCATGAAGCCATGAAGAAGAAGCATGTGTGTTTAAACCACAGATAGCTGAGTATGGCTAATGTGTACCTGCCAGTTGAGTTGGCAGCTGATGGAAAGAAATTAGATTTTTTTTTTAGCAGGAAGTGGAAGCTATTGAACTGTTTTTGTGCACCAACTCTTTCTTTTCTAAGCACTGATAAATAAAATTAGATGTTTCTTTCAAACTTAACTACCCATGTTGCCTTTTTACATTTCTAAAAAGAGTTCTTCCTTTCTTCTCATCTCTTTGTCCTATAAGCTGTGCTTCTTTTTACCTTTGTCCACCAAGTTTTCCCACATAAGGAATTGTTTATCTGCAATGTTTTTCATGTGATAAGCCCCATGTGTGTTCCTTAGACGAGAGATATCATGCAAAGGAACAGTCATTATTATTCTCATTAGTTTTTATTCACATCATTGTCATTATCATTATTACCATCATTCATCTTTCTCCATCTGTTTTCCCCTTGCTCCCTAAGGTTTTTCTGCTATACTTCACTCTTTGTTAGGGTTTTGTTTTATTTGGTAGCTTTATCTTTCTTACTTTCTTATTGACCTGTTTCCACCTACCCTGTGACTGGTGTGTGTTTGTGTGTGTGTGTACATAAGTATCAGAGAAAATCCAACCATATAAAAAATAGCAGCTGGCATCTACATCTGTGTACAGTGTAATAGTCAGGACTTAAGATCCATCATGCTGCCAATTATGTTTCTGGACATTCATCTGATTTGTGAGGAACATTTTGGCTTTGTTCTCTCTGTTAAATGACTGCTCCGTTGGGGATTGACTAACTGGTACCGTGAACAATGGCCAAAATGGGACAAGCAGAGACTCAATTCAAATGAGAGTCTGTGAGTAATCAGCCCAGTTCTGTTCCATTTCTATCCACCCAAGTGCTCTGTGATGCCGTATTAGAAAAACAGTAAACCACGCTCAGGAATCTCTTGATATTAACAGTGTGTGCTCGGTGGGAAATAGTGACGGTGAACAACTAGGTTTTCGATCCTGATAGGGAAGAAATGCAAAGTGATGTGAGGTTATAGGCAAGAAATTACGTAATTTTAAGTGTAAGCTATGATTCCTATTCTTGAACAAAGGTTTCCTTAAATAATCAAAATAAAATTTTAGGTTTGGAGAAATAGTTTTAAATAAAGACATTGTTTCTCTCTTCCTATTCCTTACAAGGCTTAAGTCATTCCTTGGTGTTAAGGCAAGCAATAAAAAGGAAGAACTCTTTCAATTCTCCATCACTATATGGCACTACATGGAAGCTCAATCAGTAGAAAGACAATTTTTGTAGTTCAATGAAGTGTCTAAAAAAATTCTGTTGACTAGCTCAATCATTGGAAGAACACAGCCTCTCGTTCATTTAGTGCTTTTCATTAGAAGATCACATGTAAAAGGGTTTTATAAAATCAGAAATGTCACCCACATGGGACAGATCCTTATCAAGCATAGGTAGGCATAGTTAAAAATTATGTAGTACTTTCTTTCTCTGCCTGTTCTTTTTTTTGTCATATAGGTTTTAGTGCTTAATAAAGTACACTGTCTATTGTACTAAAATATTGTTTTTCTGAAAACATACAATACAATGAAAACAAAAGTCTATATAAAGTACATGAAATTGAGATTCCAGTATTTGGAATTTGTTACTTACCATTACATTGTTCTCTAGCTTTTTCCTGTTTATTGACTCACTCATCAAATATTAATAGCAACCAAGGGTCTGTGTCATGCAAAACACTGTTCTGATAGGAAGAGAGAGTCTAACTACGGGTTAGATAGAGGCTCTGCTCTTGAAGAGTCTACAGTGGTTTTCACAGGGCCTCACACAGAATTCGGTAGGACTGCAGAGGTGTCTCAGAACCAGCCTGAGGCTCTAAGATGTGCAGGGGACACTTGTTGACAGCTCCTTTCCTCTACTGTGACTGTAGTAGCTCCATTTATGCATAACTTAAATATTAAGAATCATAATAACATTTCATTGGCAATCAGAAGACTGGTGCTGTAAATTTCTGCTAGAAACTAGAGATGGATTTGAGATTTCCCTTCATGCCACTGCATACGGGGAGCTCATTACAATGTGTGTTCTTAGTCACAGTCCTTGGCCTTACCGCTTAAATTATTTAATTGCTTCCCCTAAAAGGCTCAAGCAAAATTGATGGTGGGTAATTGCACAATTGAGAAAATATGATGTTATTCCTCCAGTGATGATGTTTTGTTTTCTTTTTAACTGGGTCCATTAAAACGTCCTGGTTAATGAACACTAGCTTTCTTATTGTCTAAACTTACTTTGGTGGAGAACAAAGCAAATTATGTATAAAATAAAAACACAATTACATTCAAGATTTAGTGGCCTAACCTGGGCTTCCTAATGTGGCTGCAGGAGAATTCTGAGAGGATAAGATATTGTCTAGAATTTGTGCAGTGCCACTTTTGCCATATCCCATCATCCCATTAGGCAGAGTAAATCAAAGCATAGCCTAGATTCAAGGGTAAGAAACATGTTTTAACATATTGACCGGAGGAGCTTCAAAGATTTATGAAGGAAGATTGAAATAAGTATTTAGAAATAAAACACCATATGATAGAATTTATATAATTCTGAACTTTTCTATTGTTAAGCAAAGGGGCTTTTAAAATTTAGCCTTTGAAAGAACTTTATTCTCAAAATATTTATTTTCTATTGTACTTCCCTGTAAAACTTCCTCTTATATGAAATCAATTTGAGCTTAACAAAATTCTATTAAAAATAGATCAACTATCATAATTTTTTTTCTGGTAAAACATTTATTGAGTTTGTTTTCTATGAGCCAGGCATTTTGTTATGTGCTGGGCTAAAATTTCAAAATACAGTCCCAGCCTTAAGAAGTTCATCATTCAGAAAAAAAGATCCAATACATGAATAAAGAAATATATTCTTTTGCATCACAACATTTCCCCAGAATTATATACAACCCTATTATACTATACCACAAGTAAGCTTTATAATAATTGTTATTTTCCATATTTAATGAGATTTCTGGAAAAAAAAATGAGTATTGTATGCAAAAGTTGGTTAATAAAGAATTGGTGAAGGTGATGATGATGTACCTGGCATCTTACCTTCTGCAAGATTAAATGCCTCCTTTGAACATTAGTGTTTTATTTTTACTTTGATTTTACTTTCTGCAGACTAAGATATGGGCAGAATTTCGACTGTTTCTGAGCCAAGGCATTTGGTGATTGATCTTTACCCTGAGTTTCTCCTCATACTTTCTCTTATCATAACTGTTAGCTTTTGTCATACCATCAAATGCACTTGTTTACTGAAGCTTTTAGAAAATTGTAATTCTATGTCTCCTGCTTAATAGTTTTATGTGTAACTCGTACTTGATTGTTGCTGAACATTCCCCCCTGTAGAACATATGGAGGGGTAATATATTCATTCTGTCCGCTTATCTCCCTGTTTATTCTCTGGGAGTATTTGCCAGAGTTCACTTGTCTATGAATGGATAAAGGGTGGAATTTATTTGGTTTCATAGCAATAGAATTAAATTATATTTCAGGCCTCCAGTTATGAGTCTCGATAGACCTCATCTCTATAGCTTATGAGAAAAGTAACATGTTTTATATATATATTAATATTTTATATGAGAGGATCGCTCTTTCAAAATATTTCAAAATGTAATCACTTTGATGGAAAAGTTATTATATTTATTTTATATTTCTATGATAAAAATGTTATTAAATATATTTGCACCTTTTTTGATGACTCTGGGAGAGTCCAGAGGGATCAAATCTAACTCTCCATAGTCAGGTCGAGGCATCATTTGCTGGGGTTGTAGGAAGGCTGAGTCATAGGAACTTGGCAGAAACTGAGACCTTGACATCATACCAAATGTGAACTCTTGGGCACGTGGTATGTATCTAGCACTTTGCTAGGCATTTTCCATATTATGTTTATTTCCACCTTGTTTTGAAAATAATGTAAAACTCGAGCAAAGTTAAAAGAATAGTACAATGGCCGCCTTCACCAATTGTCAAGTTTTTGCCACATTTTTTGTTGTTGAACCGTTTGAAAGTAAACTACGTCAGTCATGATCATTTATCCCTAAATATGTTAATATGTATTTCTTAAGAAAAAGGTATTTTCCTACATACCAGCAACATGGTTATCATACCTCAATATGTAACAATGTCTTGATATTATCTAGTTTTTAGTCCATATTCACATTTTCTAATTGTTCTCAATTTTTCTTGGTTTCAAATAGGATTTAATCAAGGAGTAAGCGTCCCATTGGTTTATGTGTGTTTTTAGTCTCCTTTCATCTAGACTAGTGTCCTTGCACTCCTAGCAGGTTTGTCTTTCTTGACATTGACATTTTTTATGAGTCCAGGCCAGATTCTTTGTAAAATATCTCATATTTTGTGGTAGCTCATAGTTTCTTCATATGTAGATTCATTTTGGCAAAAACACTACATCGGTGTGGGTTTACACTTATTTTTGCATCATATCAGGAGATATTACATCTGTTTACTCCATTACTGAGGAAAAACTTTATGTGATCATTTGGTAAATGTATTAACCAGTCTTTTTTTTTCTTTTTCCCTTTGATTTTAAGGATACACATTTCCATCTGAATTTAAGAAGTAATCTCTTGGGTAATACTTGGAGATTGTGTATCAGCCTTGTTTCCCAATAATCCGTTGCATTTTTTCTGACTTCTAGTATTCCACCTACATTCAATACCTGACATTGTTCTGTGAAGAAGTGCTTTTTTTTCCCCTTCCCTAAAATCTCAAATTTGGCTAAGAAGTGGCTGCTTTGTGTGTTTGGATATGCTCCCATTACTCATTAAGCATTTGTTTATTTTCTGACCAAACAAAATGTTTGTCTTATACTTTCCTGCATCACATGGAAGTAGCCATTTCTCCAAGGATACTTGATAGGGAATAATATTTAGAAACTAATATCTGGGCACGAGTTATACTTATTGCTACTTGGGTGTCAATTCTTCAAAGCCCTTTAATGGACAGTTGTAGGATATTCTAAGGGCAAAAATAACCAGACAATTCTTGAGTTATACAGAAATGATTGTGCATCATATTGATTACTGCAATTCGTATCCAGCAACAAGGGTTCTTCCTCACCTTTCTCATGATCTATATATCTATTTATTTATATCTATAAATGTCTAGATATATCTAGACATTTATAGATAGATAGATATACTTATAGATATATATAAGTATGGATGTATAAGATATATAGATAAGATAGATATAAGTATACTTATCTATCTATCTATCTACCTATCTATCTCCACCCCATAGTGAAACCTGTGGTTCCCAATTCTCTGTGTTTACTCATTTATAATACACAAGATAATTTCAGTATATAAAGACTTCTTTGAAGAGGTTACATAAAAGTAAGGTTATGTGGAACTAACTGGTAATTCTTTCCTTTCACGGTTTAACTCTTACATGTCATGGGTAGGTATTAAACAATCAGTTGGTTTTCTTTATATCTGCTCTGTGGTAATTGCATATCTCCAGGTAGTCACTAGTGGTTTCCCCACTTATATATTTGGTGAGCAAATATTTACTGGAGTTGGAGATTATTCTTCAAAGTTCTTTGGTCTACAATACAGTGTTTCCACTGCAGATATCCAAATTGCTAAGAACATCAAATGCTTCATTACATATTTGGATGAAAGAGAGCGTCTGAGATAAAAGCAGCGTAGGGTGCTGATCTGAAGGTTGTAAAAAGCCTGGAGAAGAAAGAGACAGTGCATTCAGTTGTGTTTGTAAGTGAGCAGATGTGAAGGATTTGGGGTTCTGTGGATGGTTTCAGCAATCCTGGAGAATGGTCTTTGTCAACACTATTAGAATGGAAAGACACCAAGCTGCCTTTTGGTTCAAAGTTTGGTTGCAGTGAACAGTGTTTCCCAGGCTTGTAATAGCATAAGATACTTCTGGAAGGCTATAAAACCCAGGGTATTTTGAAGAACTTGACAAGCAGAGCAATCTCTGAGACTGCTTTAACCACTATCTGACTATAAAGGGAAATAAAATATATAAATTGCATTTTGAAGAATTTAGGGATTATCAGTAACTAACTTAAATAACTATTTAAAACTAATGACCTATGATTTTTAACACTTAATATGCTGGAGATATGTGATCTTACTTAATTTATGTACCAAACTACAAATTAGATATTATTATTGCTGCTTTACCAATGTGGACAATGATTCAGACAGGTTCAGTAAATTTTGTAAGGTCACACAGCTAATAATGGCAATGATGAAATTTAAATTTAAAATGATCTAACTTAAAATCTCATGACCTCTCCAACATACCTCTCCAAATGTTCTTTTGAAAACAGGTATCTTTCTGTAGAGCCCACTAACATAGGCTTGCCTGATGTAACTTATTCGTATGGTTTGTTATTTATAAAAGGGTCAAGGTAAACGTAATATCCATTTTTCCAGCATACAGACACAATGAATTTAAGAAGACAGAGAGACATAGTTCAGCAAGTAATAAGGTGTGTATATCTTTGCATATTACTTTTCATATTTTCGATTTGCCTTGAATTTATTGTGATATAACAACTAGTCGTAGAACCTGATTTTAGTTGTATTGCATTAAGATAGTTCTCAGAGATTTTGTGTACCACACCTCCTTACTAGTTCAGCATTTGTTATATACTAGGCACTGTGCTAATTACTACACATAAATTAACTCATTTACCTCACAGCAAACCTGTAAGACAGCGATTATTATTTCCATTTTACATATGAGGAAACTGATACTTGGTAAACTACAATGACTTGCCAAAAGCACATTGCTATAAAGGGACAGTATAGGTATCTAATCCTAAGGTTTTTATGTCTCATTTTGTACTGTCCTCCCCTGTGAGGCTTATAGGGGAGGGTAGTATAAAATTGTATTCTGGTTGAAATAATTTTTAAAAATTGCTATTCTTTTAAAAGTATGCAGGTGCTTTTTATAATTAGGTAATTAGTTCAAATTACTTATTTTCAAAATGTGTCTGTAGGTGTGATGTGAATTAAAGCATGATTATAATAATTTGGAAAGATAAAAGCCAAACATTTATGTCATTTTTACAATAGCTTAAATCAGAGACTGGTTTGTGACTCCATAATGACTCATGCCACTGTGTTTTATCAACAAATATTCATAATATGTCTACTCTTTGCCTGGCACTGTTCTAAGCCCTGGGTATACAGGAAGGAAGAAAGCAGATAAATCCCCTTCTCTCATGGAACTTACACTCTGTGATGTTGTATAACATGTATCTATAACCAAGAAACATGGAGATTCAATAGATACGATTTAGATCTTCTGTGAGTGTGGGAGTGGAGTGTTTTGTGTTGTATAGTAGTAATATTAACCCAAAGAAGAAATTACCCAACGGACCTCTGAAGAAGGCTCTATTTTTAAGTTGTTTACACCAATTAGAAAATGAATGCTATTTTCTTAAGGATGTAGCACCCATTGTAGCACCATTGTAAGCTCTGAAAATAATTCCTATTACTCTATTCAGCGTGTCATGATTAGTGCCGAGCCAAAAATTGTGAAAGTCTGAGATGCTTTTGCTTCTTGCAAGCTAAAGTGTTAGCCTGCCACATGCTTGCATAAGATCAGTACTCCTGGGATGGGGACAAGGGCTGTGTTACTCACATACCGAAAGCAGCATGACCTTCAAGTGACCCTCATGTCCCTCAAGTCCCACAGGGAGGCCTAGAAGACCACCCTGAGGGTTGTTGCATGCACCATGGACTTGTATGTATCACACTCTGAGAATCTGCAGGTTAGGAAACTATCGTTTGCAAGGGATTGCGAGGCATTTTTGCCCCGGAGGGAAATATTTCCTTATTATACAAGACAGCAACGAAACTGCCCTGAAGGGAGATACGGATCTTTATCATCCAAAGCTGATCGCTATAAAAATGTGTCTTAATGCTTAATCCTCAACAGAGGACATCAATGTCTCTGCTCACAAAACAAGCAGAAATGTGAGCAATCATAGGGGATTCCCTTCCAATACCCTTTACTCTGTACTACCAGTTTTCCATGGCTTGGAAATGAAGTATCACTAAAAAGTAACTACTTGTGTATATGCATACAGGGAGAATGACATATTTAGATCACAGATATGATCAAATTGGTAATGTGTCTAACTTATAGATGAGGAGAGTGAGGTTCATGGAGCTATATGTATGACTCAATATTACATTCTTAATAAATTTTAGTGCCCAGATTTACACACTGAATATTGGATTCTTTTGATTATTGAAAAACTCTGAGATTAAATCCTGGCACGGTAATTCCCATGGTGAAAAACAACAGCTTTTAGAATTTCATGTCAATGTGACATCCACATCTATTTGGCATTCACTCACATCATCAGCTTTCACCTGAGCAAAACTTTCCATTATGCAGTTCAGTCTACTGAAAAATGTGATGGCGTGAACTTCCTCTCACAGGTTAGAGAAACTGGTGCGGCTCTGACTCTGCAGCTGGAAAGGTGGTCTCTTCAGGGCAACCTGCTGAAGGACATCCGAGCGCTAGTGAGTTCTCATGTGTCTAGGGTAAAAATCTCCAATTCATTCATGAATTAGACTCTACTGGTAGAACAAAGCGGGACATAATAGCATCTAATGGACGGTGTAGAATAATTGCTTTTTATTACCAAACAAAATAAAGTTTGTTTTCTAGTGTTTGGTAAATATTTAAGTGTCTGTAGTGAGCAGGTCAGCATTGTTTAAAATATCAGCATGACATATCAACTGGGAACATTTCAATATAGTATTTAAGGCTCTCACAAATATACTTTTCAGAAATTTGCTTTGTTAGTGGGATTTGTGTGTGTGTGTGTGTGTGTGTGTGTGTGTGTGTGTGTGTGAATTCTTAAACCCCCCCTTTTCCAGCTGACCAACATTCATGCAATTATATATTGGAATTAATGAAGACCATGAAAGCACTGTGACAGAATAATTATCTTTAATTATACTAATTACATAAATGGATACAAATTGATGATTAGGGCATTGCTCTGTGAAAATAATAGCTTTATATTAACGATTGGATCTTCTTGCAACTTATCTTCACCATCCTGCTACCTCTTATGACCTACACTTGACATCTAAAAGTTTAAGAAAACTTTTGAACTCAAATTTCCTCATATATACCCCAAGTGTCTAAGTTTCTATGCTTTTTTTCTTTTTATTATTATTATTATTATTTAATTAAGTAAGATGACTCAGGTTGCCGGGTTTAACAAATAAGAATACAGGGCCCTCAGTTAAATTTGAATTTCAGATGATCAGTGAATAAGATTTTTAATATTAATTAAGTCCCAAATATTGCAACATTACAGATGATTCCTATGAGGAAGTACTCAGTAACTATTATTTGGATGTGTCTTTAGAGGCTATATAACCAGTGTTCTATCCATTATTCCCCTAGAATACAGGAAGAGTTGTAAGAATTTTATTGAAATTTGAATTAACCCCAGAGTAAAATTTTTAACATTTAATTTTGAACTGCAAAAACAAGTTTTCGGTTACACCCTACGAAGGTTAAATGAGGGTTACATGCCATTCTTTGGTTATAAAATGCACACATAAAATCTTTTGTTAAATGATGTTTCTATTCCAGTGTATCTGTTATAAAAGCAGGCAAATTAATTTGAGCTATATATTGTCCCCAATCTAGTTTTGAAAGAAAGACAGTATTTTAATGATTTTCTTTGATTAACAGCAATTTAATTTCCCACATCTTCATCAAACAGCAGTTCTCTCATATTGTTTATTGACAATGTCCATGAAGTCTTCATCAAATACTGTTGTATAATGATTTCTTCCTTTACTTACTCACTGGGTATACAGGAATATGTAGGGATTATTTTATTCCTATTGCGCTCTGAGTATTTGGTGAAAGTAAAGAAACACAAGTAATATCACTATTTCTGGGCATAAAAATCATTCAGTTGCATAATAGAGTCTGAAATCTTGAAACATAAAGCCATGCGACCTCCCTGAATTTGAGAGCAGTTGTTCTTGTCATAGAGAAACAGAATTGAACGTAGACACATTTTGCAAACAGAATATACTTAGGACTGTATTGGCAACCTGAACACAACTCAAGACCTAATTATTTTCTTAGAAAACAGTTTAAATGTTTTTAAATAAAACGGAGGTTTGTCCCAGAGTTACATCTCAATGACTACTTTGTTCTTTTGATCCTGAGACCTGTGCCACACTGTGGACTTCTAACCTACCCTCCTTTTACAATAGCCCTGAAACAGTTGTGTTAGAGTGCCTTTGCAGACGCTCACTTAGCGAGTTTAAATACTGTGGTGTCCTTTATCAAGGAGAGCTGACACACTTCCAAAGCTGTCACAACTGGCTAACTCTGGTCCGATTCATAAGGGATTAATTGTCCATGGGTGCTTGTGACTGTAGATCTGTCAATTTAATACACAGGTAATCAAGTCCAGTAATAGACTCTCCATGAATGTTAATAGCTCACCTAAGCAAGAAATCATTAGAGGCTATTTACTTGATGGCATATGGAAGAGCATAGTCTAAGCTTTTAGTTAAAGATCATTTGATATTTTGTGGGATAAATTTCCTTTCTAAAACTACCAAAATATCAAATATGTTTTGGTTATTTTGAGACTACAAAGGGAAATGAGACTAACTTAAGAAACTAAGCTTCTTGAGAAAACAACTTCAAGTTGAAAAATAAAAGTAATATTTTTTTTTCTAAATTATTTTTTACATTTTTTTTAAAGTCCAAACAGAAAAAAATGTCAAGTGAAAAGTGAAAGTTTACTTTTCACTAGTCTCCAATTTCTTCCGGAGATTACATGGCTTCTCTGATATTAAATCTTTCCAAAAATTTTACTCTTCATTTATGAATAGAATTTTATATACATACACGTAAAATGATTAATGTACTTTTATATGAATGATATTATAGTAAACTTTTCTTCATCAGCATTTTGATTGTCTAGATAGATAGATAGATAGATAGATAGATAGATAGATAGATAGATAGATAGATAAATAGATAGATATTGCATTCTAACTGCTGCATAATATTGTCTATAGAGGTGCATTTTGTTTATATATCAATTACGTTTCACTTATAAAATTTTCCCAAGAAAATGAAGAAATGAGAAATAAATTATTTAATTTCAAGGTTAGTTATTCAAAATATTGTTTGACTCTGCACCTATCACAAATTTTAACGTGTGAGTTAGAGATCAACACCTGCAGCATTGTATGATATCAAAGGTACTGAATTTTTCATGTGAAATTTCATACTTTTTTTTCTAGGTTTCTCAGGGATTAAACTTCTAATTAGACACCACTTGAGAATATTTTTCTGTGGTTTCAGTCCTTAGTAGTAATTGCCCTATGTCAGGAAATTACTGAAAGAGAAGGGAGAATGATGAAATTATAAATTGATCAGACAAGAAGCTGACTTGTCTGAAAAAGGAATTTCAGCATTAACAACTGAGTTGAGCAATATTTGCAATCCCAAAGTGCTGAGAAGTAGCCTTGAGAACTGCCAATGAATTCCTGAGATCAAGAACTATCGGTAACTTTAGTAACCACCATTCAGAAAGAACTCACTCTAAGATCTTGACATATATTCTGTACACAAGCTTT
Organism: Rhinolophus ferrumequinum; assembly: GCF_004115265.2. Lineage (NCBI taxonomy): Eukaryota > Metazoa > Chordata > Mammalia > Chiroptera > Rhinolophidae > Rhinolophus > Rhinolophus ferrumequinum. The sequence continues at coordinate 70,719,102 of NC_046287.1, read as the reverse complement.
TGTAAGCCAGGTGAATGACTGTATATTTTTCTGGACAGCTGGCATATCTGAATATATACATAAGGAGTGAAATAAACACCATTGTATTCTATCAGCTATGTAAGTAAAAATGAACTACAACAGACGATCATGCTGAAAAATATTTTGAAAACTACTAGATTTAAAAATATTTAATCAAATGGATCATATAATTGATTTATGAAATTCTGTTATCATTGTGTTTAGACTCTTGTTTGTAACCAAGAATCGTAAGAGTTCCATTTTATTATTATTCTTTGTTTCAGTTTTACCAAACGACATAGTAATGAGACATTTACACCCCTCGCAAAGTGATAACCCAAACAAGTCTATTACCCATCTGACACTGTACATAGCTGTTAAAATACCATTGACTATATTCTCTATGCTGTACTTTATATTCTGTATATATATATATATATTTATATTTGATATATGTGTATGTGTGTATAGATGTATATATATATTTGACATTTGATATTATTTTATATTAGTTTCAGGTGTATAGCATAGTGGTTAGGCATTTATATAATTTATGAAGTGATCCCTCCGAGAAGTCTAGTACCCATCTAACAGTATAAATAGTTTTTACAACAGTATTGACTATATTCCCCATACTGTATTTCACATCCCTGTAACCTTTTGTAACTACCAATTAGTACTTACTAATCCCTTCAGGTTTCTCACCCATCCCCCAAGGCCACCCCCCGCCCCGTCCAGCAAAAGTCAGTTTGTTCTCTGTATCTGTGAGTTTACTTTTGTTTTGTTTGTTCGTTTATTCTATTATTCAGAATCCACATATAAATGAAATCATATGCTATTTGTCTTTCTCAGTCGGACTTATTTCACTTAACATAATACCCTCTAGATGCATCCATGTGGCTTCAAATGGCATAATTTCATTATTTTGTTATGGCGTTGCATATACAGCCGTTCCCCGAAAATAAGACCTCGCTGGACAATCAGCTCTAATACTTCTTTTGGAGCAAAAATTAATATAAGACCCGGTCTTATAGTAAAATAAGATCGGGACTTATATTAATTTTTGCTCCAAAAGATGCATTAGAGCTGATTGTCCAGCGAGGTCTTATTTTGGGGGAAACAGGGTATATAGCACATGTTCTGTCTCCAATCATTTATTGATGGACATTTTTATTGTTTGCATATCTTGGCTGTTGTGAATAGCACTGCAGTAAGCATAGGGGTGCATATATCTTTTCGAATTAGTCCTTTGGATTTCTTCAGATAAATACCCAGGAGTGGAATCAATGAGTCATAATGTAGTTCTATTTTTAATTTTTTGAGGAACCTCCACACTGTTTCCAAGAATCCTAATAGTTTCCTATTACTCCTAATGTAAAAATCATATATATATATATATATATATATATATATATATATATATATATATATATATACATATATATATATGTGTGTATATATATATATATATGTTCAATATGTTTAAAAACAAGTTAATTTGGAATACCTGTATTATAATAATAAAGTGAAAAATTTAAAACAATATATGAAAACAACAAAAAAGGTAGTAGAAATGGGGAAATGTGCATAATGGGAGTGAGAGAGAGAGAGAGAGAATTCTTGTACATCTCTCCTAGAGTTAGGAGAATTGACACATTTAAAGTGTTTTCCATGCATTTACATCATATTTAACACATTTAAATACAATTAGTATATCGAGAGAGTTTAAATTGCAGTGGCTTACTGAATTGTAGTATCTATTTTATATTAATAGTTACTACTTAGTTGGATCATAAGAATATAGGCATGTATCTTCATAAAATAATAACAAAATCACATTGGTAACCACTTGTTAGGAATCTTAAGATTTATTTAAAAGTGACATTTATATTTAGGTTCTGATTTCATTTTGATGGACAATTCTTTGTGATGTGGCTGATTAGAATTGTTATGCAACCAAAAGAGTTCTTCATTCTATTATATTACTTTGTGCTCAAAACTCATGTTGTCTGGCAATTTATCTCTGCCACCATTTTATGCTATAGGCAATGCTTGCAGACTGCTCTGAGGTTATATTCTATGATCCCACAGGTGTAAGTGGACAGGAAGAAGGAATGTCTATACTGGTTCCATCCATACCTCTACTTCAGAAAGCCAGGCAGCCATGGCAGTAGCTCATGAAGATGGTGGCACTGGCTAGAAAGAGGTATGGTTGAAAAGACAGATGACATAATTAATTGAATATTAATGTAAGCACAGCAGGATAGGAAGACAATGTGTTTGGGCCATTTGGGTTTTTCTATAAGTAATTCCATAATATCTCAAAGAAATAAAGTAAATATTCTGTTTTACAAGATTGTGATAATGACATTTGTTGGAGTCTTATCAGTGCGACACTCTTTATTTTTGTTTTTTAAAAAAATGTGAGGTTTCGCGAAATAATACTAACATCAATACAAGTCCAGATATGACAATCTGACAATTAAGTTCATGTACTTGTTGCACCAATGTTGCTAACCTTTTTTGATATCAGAGGGATCATTCATTATAAATTTGTACCAACTGGACAGTTAACCATGTTTACTGTTTGGAAGTGTTAAAAAGGCTGCATGAAAAAGTTATATGACCTGGACTTTTCGCCAACAATTCATGGCTTTGCCGTCACGACCATGCACCAACTCACAGGGCACTGTTTGTGAGGGAGTTTTTAGCCAGTAAAAAAATATATGTATTGGAACACCCTCCCTATTCACTTGATCTGGCCCCCAGTGACTTCTTTCTTTACCTGAAGATAAAGGATATATTGAAAGGAAGACATTTTGATGGCATTCAGGACATCAAGGGGGATAATACTATGACAGCTCTGATGGCCATTCCAGAAAAAGAATTCCAAAATTGCTTTGAAGGGTGGACTAGGTGCTGGCATTGGTGCATAGCTTCCCAAGGGGAGTACTTCAAAGGTGACCATAGTGATATTCAGCAATGAGGTATGTAGCACTTTTTCTAGGATGAGTTTGCAAACTTAATTGTCAGACCTCATATATCTCCAGAATGTTTGACAAAATGTATTAGTTATGTTTACCCATTTGAATTAATAGGTTTATTTATTTTCAATGCAAAGGTTATTACTTTCCATCACCATTTACTGATCACCAAGTATATGTAGACAAAGAGGTATTCTCTGAGAATAAAGAAAATCAATTAGACACATGACCTTTACCTTGAGGAACTTATATTGTAGTGCAGGAGATAGAAATGTGAAAATGGAGTGATGATACAGTTTGAAAAATACTAGTGTAGAGGCATAGGGAGAGCATTGAGGAAAGAGAGATGAGGAAGCAGTGCATGGAGGGTCTCTAAAATCTGGTTCCTCCACTGAAATATTTCTAATAGAATCTTACATGCCTGTCACAACTTTGTCCATCCTGTATGTCTTTCACAGTGTTGCCAGCCTCCACCTGTAAATATTTACTGAAATCTGACCATGAGAAACTCTGTCTTCAATAGTTAGGTCAAAGTTTAACTCTTTTTACTAAAATATCTTAGAATTTATATGATAATTTCCATTGAACTACACATTATACATTTATCTTGAGCCTGGTCTTAATGAACTAAAGTGGAGTTATCTGAAATGTGTCCCAAATGTATTTTTAATTTCCTTGTTTCTCTCTTATCTATATCCTATACATTGCAGAGTTGTGTCTGTAGAGGACATGGGCTGCATCTGCAATTTTATTTGTAAAGCATTAATTCCAGTTATGAGCAGTCAATAACTTGGCAGAGCTTTATTAGAGATGAATTTTACTAATAGAAATTATGGACCAGATACGGAAGTTTCTGTGAATCTCATTCTTTACTAAATTATTTATTTGTAAATATTTTCTACATGTAAGATCACTTACTCATGAATGAAGGCTTAGCAAGGGTCATTACAGAAATTGAAAGCTTAAAAATTGTTAAAAGCTTATGAAAAGAAGGCTATTGTAAGCAATTATAAAATACTGTTCTTCTGCACTTTATGCTGATGAGGAGACAAGTGAGCCTTCCCTAGAATTTTATGAATAAGTAACTGACACTTTAAAAAGACAATTAGTAGAGATACTTAATTGTTCATTTGCATTTATGTCCCTCTCAGTTAGTTTGTCTGCTAATGTTTTCGATAACAACAAATAGAAAGTGCAGTTGAATGGGAAAATTAATGCTCAGTAGAGATCAAGGAAACCACAGGCACTAAGAAACAGCAAACTAGCATCATTTTTAATAATTTCAAAAAACAGTTTGAATTCTATTATATTGAATTCATCCAAAGAAAGATTGAAAAAGCAAAGGTAAGTCAATAGTTAGTACAAATGAGACAAGACGGGGAAAAAAATTGATGAGAAACAAATTCACAAATGTATTTTGAATAAATAATGGAATCAGGCGTTGAACATTAAAACTCATTGGGAAATCCAACATAATATTAAAGCTTATAAGTGCAAATTTCTTAAACACAACCTTTATGTATTCTGCAATTGTGGAAATGTAGCTCAAAAACTATCATTCAATAATTTTTCAGACATTATTCTAGACTTCTGGAATACATCTGTAAATGAAATGAAGAAATTTCCACTCATGGAACTTAGATTCAAAGAGCGCAGAGATGAATAGAAAATAAGCAATCATTTCATATCAGATGGCATGTTAGAATGTGGTATCCTCTATTGAGAAAAGGAAAAATGTGGATTAGGTTAAAGGGATGGGAAATGACAGTAGTGAGAAGGAAAATATTTCAGTTCGAAGTGGGGTAATCTCTGTAGACATTTTTGTGACCTATTATGTCAAATGTTAGATGTATATGAGGATGATCTAAAGTAATATAGTATTCACGATGATATAAGAATAATCAAATTTAGCCACTATCCTCAATTATGCTTTGTCTCTTTGAGGTGCTCCAGGATTATCAAGGACAAAATGTCAGTTATATTAGCTAGAACTTTTGCTGCAAAACTCAATACAGAACTCTATTGACATGGGCTGTTGACAGAGGCAACTATTATAAGAAATAATAATACAGGCCTACTATTTTAGAACTATCTGTTACATAGGTCACCGGGACTATCATTTTCCTTAAACATAAAATAAACTTAATGATTTCATGTTTTTCGTTATTTAGCATAAAATAATTTTACATGAGACCTAAACTCTCATCTCCCCAGTAATTTAACTCATTTGCGTCTCAGCTAAACTACCACCTTTCGATAACATTGTTTTTTTTTCTTTTGCTTTCTTTCCAAACTCCTTTACGTATCTATAATTTATTTTGATTTCTTGAACATTTTCTGAAGTGTTGGTTTATTTCACTATCCGTTCGTTCCACAAGTACTTATTGAATGTATTCTATATGCCAGGTAATATTGTAGTTGCTGGCAATATAGTTATGTATCAGTGAGTCCCTACTCTTGCAAAGCTTATAGACCAGTTGGATTCTACATTAATACATTGATTACTATAATGAATTCAGATAGTGATAAGTGATTTAAAGAAAACTAATAATGGAATAGAATAAATTCAGCTCAGATTGGCCTAAGCAAAAATGAAAAGAATACTTTAAAAATGCGTAAGTTAAAAAGTTGGAAGTAGGGATGATTTCACAAGAAATCTGATCAAGTAGCTTCAGAGATGTTATGGATTGCATTTGCAAACATATTAAATAGCTGGTGTACATGCCACTCAATACATGCAATTTAATGATTGCCATAGGAAACTTTCCGCTGCAAATAGGAGAAAACCCAACTAAAAGCAATTTAAATACAAATGAATTATAATGGTGCATGTAAATAAAAAGTCCAGAATTTTGGTTCTGTTGCTCAATAGCCCTTTCATCTTTGCTTTTTTTTCTGTTTAAAATGTTTCTTCACTTTGACTCCTCTCATTGTAGCAAAATATTGGCAATAGTTCTATTGTGTCCTAAAATCCCCTAAGGTTTTAAATGCTTGGCCCACCTCAGAACCAGTCTTCTTGTGAGGCAGTGCCACATCCTGAATGTCTCAGGTCTATCATACTTTCCCAAATGACACAGCTGCTGTTAAATGGGAAATTGGAGGGGGAAGTAATTTAAGGGACAGTTAATTATCAACCACAATGTTCATCTCTGTAACTATGGGAGACATGTAGAGTGTTCTAGATCCTAACATGTGATGTATAAATGTTATGTGGGATTTTTATATCCATTGGATTATAATGCTTACTGTGGTCTTTAGGATATCATTGCCATTGTGTTCAATGTATTGCATATTAAGTAATTGGCTCTAGTTTTTTTTCTTTACCAGAGTGTAGATGTTGCACCAGAAAAATACTGTCAATATAAATACCACTGGACTTTTGACTCAATAAATGTTATTATTATTTTTTATCTCATGAGCCCGGCTACTGATTCCATTCTTTTAAGTGAATAGTAGCTACTTCAGGAAGTCACTGACTCAACTTTTCTTCTATGAAATATATGGCATTTGCTAATTCACTAAATTGCCCAGAGAGAGAGCAATTGTTCTTATCATTGATCTGCTCAAACTTTATGTTTATGATTTAAAACAAGATAAAAAGACACTAAGAATAACACATTGAAAATGCACTTACTTAAAGATAGGCTCACACCAAGAAAGGCATGTTAAAATCTGTGGTTTTTCCTACTTTAACATCCAAAATAAAAAGCAGAATTGAACATTTGATAACATCAGGTTTCATATTTAGCAAAGAAATGTAATATTAATTTATTTCATGATGATACTTCAATAGAGACACCTGTGATTAACCATGTCAGCCTGATTGTATTCTGATTGCAGTTTTTCAATTAGTCATAATTTGTTCTATTCATACAAAGGGAGGGAAAGAGAAAAGGATAATTCAGTTATTAAATTGCAAACTTTGAATAGGCACTTACAGTAATATGCATTTTGTAGAGCTATTTTGCTTTATATGGAAGTGATTTTTCTAGATTTAAATAAATGTAGCTAACTTGATTAAAAGTGTGTGCCTAGACATAGCATCTTTCACAATGCTTTAAATATTCTAGCTTATAATCAAATGAGCTTGCACTCACATAGCATCATAGCACCACTGAACTTCCTGTCTTCTTTCATGTCTGATGTATGTTAACGGCTTTAAAACAAACAAGCAGGCCATAATATTCTTGAAAGCTACATGTTTCTATGTATTCTATGATTGTAAGAAAATAAATGTTTTTCATGGTAATGATAGTGAGAAATAAAGACAGCTCTTTCCTTAGTTAATAAGAGAAAGCTCTTATGTTTCTCGCCTATTGAGGTAGAAGTGGAAAGAATAGTATCTCTCTGAATGCTTCAGCAAAATAAAACTTACTCAGTTCTCCTACTCCACTAGATTCTAAATGACATTTCCTTGTATTCTCTGTCCATTAAAGAAAATATTTCTGTGGATGTGTAATGTGCAAAAAAATTTAGATGACATCATATAAAAATTTACTATTTCACCTGAGCCTTGAAGCAGCAATGCCCTGAGTTTCAGGACAGGAAACAGGAACACAATCTCTTTAGCTTATCTTATTTAATTATTTTATATTATTTAATTACCTTACCTCAATTACACTTCTTTCTCCTAGCTGTGAAATGTCATCCTTCAGTCATACTTCAAAAGTCATTATACTGTTTTGATTATTGTTGCTTTGTAGTACAAGCTGAAATCGGGGAGTGTGATACCTCCAGCATTGTTCTTTTTCCTTAGAATTGTTTTGGCTTTTTGGGGTCTTTTGTAATTCGATACAAAACTGATGATTTTTTTTTGTTCTATTAAAAATGCCATTGGGATTTTGATGGGGATTATATTAAATCTGCATATTGCTTTGGGTAATATGGCCATTTTAACTATGTTGATGCTTCCAGCAAAATACACCATCAACAAAACAAAGACACAACCAGCTAAATGGGAGAAGATATTTACAAGCACCTCTGATAAAGGGGACACTATCCAAAATATATAAGGAACTCTTACAACTCAACAAAAAAACACAAAACATCCAATTAAAAAATGGGCAGAGGACATGAACAGAAAGTTCTCCCAACAAGACCTATAAATGGCCAACAGATACATGAAAAAATTGTTCAACTTCACTAGCTATTAGTGAAATGCAAATCAAAGCCACAATGAAATATCACCTCACACCTCTTAGAATGGCTTATCATCAACAAGGCAAATAATAACAAGTATTGGAGAGGCTGTAATGAAAAATAAACCCTTATACACTATTGGTGGGAATGTAAATTGGTACCGCTGCTATGGAAAACAGTATGGAGGTTCCTCAGAAAATTAAGAATAGAATTACCGTATGACCCAGCAATTCCTCTCCTGGGTATCTACCCCCAAAAAATCTGAAAACATTTATATGTGCTCCGATGTTCATTGCAACTTTATTTCCAATTGCCAACACAAGGAAACAACCAGTGTCCTTACATAGATGGTTGGATAAAGAAGATGTGGTATATATACATAGTGGAATACTACTTGCCATAAGATGAAAAATTGCCATTTACAACAACGTGGATGGACCTGGAGATTACTATGCTGATGACATAAGTCAGACAGAAAAAGTTGAGAATCATATGATGTCACTCATAAGTGGGATATAAAAGTGAAGGGAACAAATGAATAAGACAAGCAAAAAACCAAAAACTCATAGACACAGACAATAGTTTAGTGGTTACCAGAGGGTAAAGGGAGAGAGGGAATGGGAGAAGAGGGTAAAGGAGCTCAAATATATGATGATGGAAGGAGAACTGACTCTGGGTGGTGAACACATAATGCAATATATAGATGATGTATTACAGAATTGTACACTTGAAACCTGTGTAGTTTTGTTGACCATTGTCACCCCAATAAAGTTTAACTTAAAAAAAGTCATTATACATACCAATTTACTCAATTTACTTGGATTAATAATTTCAACTACTGAGGCTAAGAAACAATCTTAAAGTTTCATGTCTTCATATGGTAATTCTACTGATTTGTTATTTTTAACTCCTTTCCAACAGTTTGAATGACAAATTTTAATAATGTCATTTATCATATTTAAATTGCAAAAACATTGATTCAACAAAGCAGTGTGTCTCTGTGGATTGTTGTACATGATATTCTTCATTCAGTTTACCTCTCTGGATTTAAATCATGCTACTTATGTTGAGGTTTCAAGTATGTGAGGTTTCAAAATGTGTGTAAGTAGTATTTAAATAATTATTTCTTCTAATAGAGGCAGAGTCACACACTTTGGGCAATAAGTTTTTCTCATTCTAAATCTTGGCTCTGATTTTAAATAACAGCAACTATATATATATATATATATATATATATATATATACACATGTGTAAATATATATACATATATATATTTGTTTTGTTTGAGTTCTTTCTTTCTATGCATTTCCTTACTATGGTAACAATTCTGCTAACAATGAGTATTTTAATCACCCAGTAAGTTATCTGAATCTAAACAAATTGCTTTTAAAATCTGTCCTACAATAGACCATCATCATCTACAAAATCTGGGGAGAAAAAGAAAAGTACTGCTTTAACACAGATCTGAATTCCTAATGAAACACTTTTACCATGGTAGTTTTCTGCTGGTCGGGACTCTAAATTTGTTAAATCACTTTATGGATTTTTGACCAAAAGATCCCCCGCCACCCCCCGCAACAAGGCATAGCAGTAGAGTGCTCATCCTGTGGTAGTAAATTTGGGAGTATTTAATGTGCTATTTAAAAAGTGATTTTTCTTGCTGTTTAACAGTATATTGGAAATTATAGTGGCACAACGAACAGTATAATGTTATAGTTCTTTTTAGAAATGAGATCTGAATAGAGTGTTTTCTTTACTTAATGAAACTTTCTGCTCTCATTGAGAAAGAAAATAAGGTGAAGAATATTTAAGACCATTGGACTGTTTTCATCATATGGAGTGTTCATTGCCAAGGAAACTGGGTCGAGAACATTGTGACCACTCTGACCTGATTGCAGCAGAGTTCATTTTGGTTTTAACATCACCAGTTGGGTGATAAAGTAAATTACATGATAAAAATAAATCAGGCAGGTTTAGCTTGCTTATTTTGTATTATAAATATAGCCTAGGTTTTATAGAGTATCTATAGGTTTATTGGCAAATTGAATATCATTTAATATATTAAATATAAGATTAATTGATTTAATAAGTGAAAATATTATAATATATTGGATGAAACTATGTCAACCTAAGTGTGTGTTAAATCCTTCCAAAATGTTTCACTTCCAGCATAGGCAAGAAGTCCTATTTCGAGGAAGGAATCAACCCACGAATAAGAAATCTAATCCACATTTAGTGAATATACTTTAAAGTGTTGCATGTTTAACCCCAGAAATAAAATAGATTAAAATGTCTATTATTATTTATTGAGCACTTATGATGTGTCTGGTACTGTGCTATGATCCTGACACGGTTTATTTTACATAATCTTCACAGAAGTTTCTGAGGTAGGTAGTTTTATTTTTCCCATTTTACATAGGATGTAATAGAAGCTGAAGTAGGTTAAATGATTTTTCTGAGCTCCAGGAAATAAAATATATATACATGTACACATATAGATCACATTTTATATATAAAAGTAAAAAAATATTTTACTGTATAATTTCTCCTAATTAAGAGAATAATTACTATTAGGTTTAATATATGAATTACGACTACAAAATTAACTGAAAATGATGAAATAAAAATTTTATTCGTAAAGTAATTTTTAAAAAAAATCTAGTTGTATGATTTCCTGAAGAGGTTTTCAGACTTCTGAGTGTTCGGAAAACTATTGCTTGATATCTCTATGTCTATCTGTCTGTCTGTCTGTCTGTCTATATCGATCTATTTGTTGGCTAAAGTCCCTACTTGGGAGCATCAATGAGAAAGCTATAATGAGAGCAGAATGCTCTTCTTCCCTCAACCCCCTATTCTAGGCCATTACTTCTTTTTCCCCCTAGCTTTATTGAGATATAACTGGCATACAACATTGTGTAAGTTTAAGGTGTACAGTGATGATTCGATACACTTCCATATTGCAAAATGATTATCACCATAGCATTAGCTAACACAAGCATCAACCCCCCAGAATTACCATTTCATTTTTGTTGTGAGAACATTTAAGATCTACTCTCTTAGCAACTTTCAAGTATATAATACTGTATTATTAATATTAATTATAATCATTATGTTGTATATTGAATTCACAGAGTATATAGCTGGAAGTTTGTATCCTTTGACCAGTATCTCTGCATTTCCAACATCCCTCAGGCTCTGGAAACTCCCATCTCTGTTTCTCTGTACTCTCTCTGTTTCTGTACTCTGTACTCTGTACTCTGTGCTCTCTGTTTCTACACATACGATTTTAGATTTCACACATATGAATATAAAGTATTTGCTGTTGTTTTTTTGTCTGACTTATTTAGCTTAGTATAATTCCTTCATGATTCATCCATGTTGTCACAAATGTTAGGATTTACTTGTTTCTCATGGCTAAAAAATACTTCATCATAAATAATCTCACATCTTCTTCATCCATCCATCCATCCCGTTAACAGACTCCTCACTTGTTTTCATATACTGACTATTGTAAATAATGCTATAATGAACATGGGAGTGCAGATATGTCTTTGAAATCCTGTTTTCATTTTCTTTGGATACCCAGATGTGGGATTGCTGGATCATATGGCAGGTCTATTTTTAAATTTTTAAGGAGATTCCATACCGTTTTCCATAGTGGCTGTACCAAATTACATTCCCATTAACAGTGCACAAGGTTTCCTTTTTCTTCACATCCTCGCCAACACTTGTTATCTCCTGTCTTTTTTATGATAGCTGTTGTAACAGGTGTGCAGTGATATCTCTTTGCAGTTTGATTCTGAACAGCAAAAGAGCAATTAATAAAATGAGAAGGCAACTTATAGAATGGGAGAAAATATTTACAAACCATATGTCTTATAAGGACTTTATATCCAAATATATAAAGCATTTATACAACTCAATAGCCAACAACAAACCCAGACAATCCATTATAAAACGGACAGCAGAACTATATAGACATTTTTCCAAAGAAGACATACAAATAACTAACAGGTACATGAAAAGATGCTCAACATCACTAATCATCTAGGCCACTGCTTCTATTCTTGTGGCCAAATTTTGATACCACTTGGGGACTGATTTTTTACTTTTGGTTCACCTTTGGCTTATGTCATACAAAGGAGAAGATCAATGTAACAGCATCTCTATAGAACACCCACAAAGCTCCTGTTTTCTAACTTTCTTCCTTGTCTATCTAAACCAAAAATAATGGCCTAATAGTGCTTTGCATTCTCAAGACTATTTGTGTCAGACTCAGTATCCATTCCATAGATCTAACTTCTCAAAACACCTGAATCAATCCACTGAGTTCTGATCAATGACTGCCGTGCATTTTGCACTGGACACATCTCACAGTGTGTGGTAGGGATACAAGCACTGATAGTTGTGTGTGTAATGTTGAGCATCTTTTTATGAACCCGTTGGCTATCTGTATGTCTTCTTTGGCAAAATGTCTATTCAGGTCTTCAGTAGTAAATTAATGGAAAATTCTGTTTAATGGGAGTATTCCAAATGATAACATGTGATACTGTCTGTAAAATAAGAATTCTTCTATAGAATTGGAAGAGGAAGATTTAGGGGTTTGCATTAAAATGAACATATTACTGATTATTAATCTATTATTTAGGGAAAAACCAATATTCTTTAAAAATGCTGATAACCCTACACTTTTTTTAACTTCAAGAAAATCCATACAGTCTTTTATAATATTTAAGTTAATTAAGCAGATTGGTGAGGTCATAGCAGATTAGTAAGCAAATCCAAGCTCTCATGGCACAAACCATCTAGCAAATGCTGTTTCCTATTAAAAGCATTTGTAATCTCAAAGTTTTAGGTAATTGATTATTGGAAAATAATCTTTAAATGTTCTGCTTATTAATAAGCAGACAGGCTGAAACTCAATCTTGTGATGAAAGGGAAAGAGTAAATATACATTTAATGTACATTGTTGGGTAACTGAAATGTAAATGCAGTCTTTCTTTATCTATCTAAACTAAAGATAATGTCTTACTAGTGCTTTGCATTCCCAGGAGCGTTTGTGTCAGTAAACATCTTCATAAGTCATTTCAAATTTATAGACTATAATTTTTGCTAAGAATGAATCATAGTATCCAGGGTATGTATGTGTATGGCAAAATATCATTAAAATTGAGATTCAAGTAAATTTAATAGATAATTTAGCTTGCCTACCCTTCATTCTCTGCATTTCCTATATTGTAAATGGGGGAGGGGAAGGGGTGTGGCATGAATTTTCGAGATGGTTCTTGTTCACTAAATGGATGTCACAGCTGCTTAAAATTTCCTCTTAATCCACATAGGTGAATGTAAGCGAAGACAACATGCACAATTAGATTATGTCATTATTGAGTTTTAAAGTTGGATGATTTTGCAAAACTAATGTTAGTTACTGGGGTGTGTATGTGTGTGTGTATATGCACATTATAATTCAAGAAATTTATTATAACTGTTCACCTGTGCTATCATTGTTTAAATATCCCCACAGATGGGATCATCAGGCCAACTGCAGATGGTTTATTTGAATTGCATGTTTAGATTGTTAGGGTGGTATATAAACTTTAGGCCTGTGTTTCATCTCTAGAATATATGAATATTTATTAAATTAAATCTAGTTATTCTCTCTAAATGCAGTACTACAATTATTTTAATACTGTTGCAATCAGAGATCAATAAAGAGTTATACTTTCTATATTTTATATATGTAAGACTTAGCAGATAGGGATATTTAACTAGTTTAAATTTTGAAACAAGTGTATGTGAGTTGGAACAGCTTCAGAAAAACATTTTTAAAAAATGAGTTAAAAGTGAAGTTGATATTGATATTATTCTACTTCCATGATTATTGAATTAAATTTTACCAATGAAATTAAATCTTTCTGTATCTTTTGCAGTACTTTGAATTTGTTTAATGATTCAAGTTGTTCAAAAATTAAATGTGGCCTACTAATTTTCCTTTTAGATATAGTTTTATAAAGCAATTTAGGAAAATATCTGTATTTTATATCTTCTCACAAATGGTCCTAGCATGGTTTATTGCCAACTAATTCTGGCAATATTATAAAAAGCATTTATTTAGTTATAATTTTTTCAGACGATACATTCAACAGCTCTGTGAAATAACAAGTTAATGTTTTTAATGTAAACATTTATTAGATATGACTCATAGAATGTTATATTATGGAGAAGCTAAAATGCTTAAAATACTTTTTAATTTAATTCTTATTCATTGTAGAATATAAAATGATTGTAGTATCATATATTTAAAAGAGAGATCCAATAGAATGGAACAAATGTATACAAGGGACTTTAAAGGTTTCCCTTGTAAGGACCTACTACAAATGTAAACTTGAGAGTTAAATCAGTTGCTTATTTCTTGGTTAATGTGGTCCAAAGAATGGACTTAATTTTGGTATATGTCAATTATGTAACACTTGTCATTTCTCAAAATACAGTGTGAGTGAAAGGAAGGGTATGACACAAAATAAGTATATCTTCACTTTTCCTCAGAAAGGAATAAAACAGTCATGAGCCAGAGCTGTTTAACAGTAATACATACAAGCTTTAGACTTACACAGAACTGGGTTTTAATTTCCATTTTGCTGGTAACTATAAGTTACCAAGAAAACTTTTGTTCCCTCATCTATTTTGGCTGTCAAAAATTTTAAGGCAAAATAATGTTATGACTGATTTTACTGATGGATGTTGTATGTTGTACTGTTAATAGTTTTCATGCTTTATCCTGGGTTATCCATGTCATCAGAAGATTACTGGCAAAAGAAACGATGTATAGTCAGGAAGTGAATGGATCCCTGATTTGGTGCATGCCCTTACATTTACATACTACTTTTGCAAAGCTTTTTTTTTTTTTTTAATTTCTATTGAGAAAGACCTCCGGTCAACTCAGGAAAACGGGGGAGATGATAATGCCCAAACAAAATATTTAATTTTATTCCCTGATATGATCCAAAACATGGTGTAAGCGCTTCAGTAACCTCAAACGACTGAGAAAGCACAGAGTTGACTAATATTAACTGTGTAGCACCTCAGGAACTCGAGTTGTGCCTATGTCAGCTCTCAATTAGTGCAGATTCACACTGAGAAGGAGATTTAAAAACAATGGGACATCATTAGTGGACATTCATAGTACAATATTTTGCCAGCCTACCAAATGTCTGTTTATGAGCCATCCACAGGGTCCCACTAAAACAGAAAACAATTTCTTAGCTCCTTGGTAGCCTGTGAGACTTGGGACACAGGATGCAATTATAAAGGGAAGGGGTGGAAAAGACCACACACACCTACCTATGGATGGATCATTAATAAACCTGACATGGGGTAGTGCAGTCAGTTAAAATCACTTAAGGATCCTTCTCTGGAATTAACAATTTGAAGAAATCCAACTGTCTTGGGTAAAAGGTAAGCATTTTGATATACTCAAATCTTTGATTTGAATGATTTTATAATACCTTCCAGGAAATATTTTAAAAGTCACTGAGTCTAGAATCTAAGATGAGGAGGCTGACAGTGACCTCTAGCAGTTGTGTAATGCCTGATGGCTGCGCTTATCCTTCTTAGTATATTCTCTTCAATTTTTTTTTTTACCTGCCAACTTTACCCTCATTGACAAAGGATATAGAAAGGATTTACTTTGTAATGGGGCCTAAAAATGGGCTTTTAAAAAAAGCCAAGGACCATTTCCATATGAAGTTGCTCCTTATTACGAGTGAAATTAGGTATGTCTTCTCTTTTCTGTGGTACAGAATGTTATGTTGTAGTGAAATGAAATGGGAAATTGTGATACCACTTTAATTGGATAAAAATGGAAGTCTCTCACGACCTACTCTGATAAACATTGTCTCTGGAATATGAATAAAGATCACATCAGAGTATCCTTTCCCCATCCCTTTTATGTTCGAGATTCTTTGTTAGTAAGCAGATTAATTACAAGTACTATGATCAAAATCATCTTTGAGGATTTTGTTACTCATTACACACTTGCTGTATAGAAATGGAACAGTTTTCTAAGAGGAAAACTATACAAGAAAAAGGAACATTATATTAAAAATAAATATGACTGGCCAGTTTTAGAGTCTTTAGTATTAGACGTCTATAGTGTATATTATCTAGCTGTTGAATAATATTTGAGTTCACTAACAAAGGGAAATAGAAGTATGTAATCCCTATTTTCCTAAATGGTACTCTGGATAATTAATCTTCTACTTTGTTAGTTTGGTGTGTGTGTGTGTGTGTGTGTGTGTGTGTGTATGTGTGTGTGAGATGTAAAGGTGCTTGTAAATCATATCAAATCTATAAAGAATAAATTGACTCCAATTTTATTTTCCTATGTAGACAAACTTACTGAATGTGAGTAGTGCAATTCATAATTTCATTATTCATCGTTGAATAATAGAAATCATTTTGGTATGTGATAATTTTTCTTCTCACACTATAACTTTCTTTGAAGATGCTATACTATTCAGATATGAGCTTAACCCTTATTATTATCGTGGAAAATTCTGTTTTCCACCTCAGAAATGAGAACCTCTGAATTTCCATAAAGAATCTATTTGCACAAAAAAGATAGTGAACGATATATTGCTATTGAAGATTTTTCAGAGAAACTGATAAAGATGGGACATATTCTACAATCAATTGGGGGAGAACTATATGGAGTTAAGAAATCTGGATTCTCAGTGACAGTGAAAAATATGCAACTTAACTATGCTTCTATCAAAGGGGATCACATTAGCTTGCTTCCAACTGACCATGTATAATTCTGAAAATTTGTGTTTTGTTAGAAGTTCTTGGAATAAGTTTGTACAAGCTAAAATTACCCTGTACCTCTATTGAACAACAATATAGGACTCTGAGAAACCTTCTACCATCAAAGAAAAATAACATTTATTAATTTTGTTTTTATAGCTACTTTGCTTTTGGAATGTGTTGAGGCAATTTAGTCTGTTTAAATTAGTGTAGAATACAACTAAGTACTAGGAAAAATGTAACAGAAACTATTTAAAGAGAATTTATGTCTCTTAGTTATAATAATGATCCAAATGCATAAATGTGCACTATATTGGCTCTGAGGTTTATTGAGATCTTAAAGCCAGAAGAATAAACAGTGGTTTACTTGAACTATCACAAAATATGGCCCATATTTTCACTTTTCTGGCATGAGGTGAGTTCAAGCAGGGGAGCATGGTTTGGAAACCTATCAGCCGAAGGCACTTACAATTAGAGTCTATGTTCTGGAGATATTTAGATGAAGGCTTAAGTGCAGAGTAAAACTTGCATACTGAGGTGGGTTGTTCTTCAAATCTCAGTCTAATTTCAATCTTCATATCCATCTACATTAATAAAAAATTCCAGAATATATAACGAGTGTTGTGCCTTTGCTCATGATGCTCACACCGTATGGAACAGCTGTACTCATTCTCGCTGCCTGTTCCCCTAAGTAGGATAAACTCCTACTTAGGTTGTCATCAATCCTCAGGCTGCTTTAACTGCACAAAGTAAAATTTTTGATCGTTTGTGTTTCTGTGACATGTTATATTGATATATTTATATTAACATCATTCAATAATTCAGAAAAAAAATTAGGTTGGTACAAAAGTAACTGAGGCTTAAAAGGTTAAAAATAATTGCAAAAACCATAATTACTTTTGCACCAAACTAATATATCATCTGCGTTGGTTCAGGCACTGTGTTAGGCACCATTTATATACCTGGGAAAGTACTAAAATCAGTGTTTACCTTCCTTTGTTCTCAGATCATTTTCTGAGCTCCTTTGTTGTGAGGGATTCGTGTCCCTGGCCTCAGTCTTTGTATCTCTTGTGCCTAATACTTATTTGGGTAAACTAAGTTTATTTATTATAGTCTTATTGTTCTGAAGTTGATACTCTATTTACCATAAACATAACAAGATCCTATTAAGTATTTGATTAATAGAACTCCCACTGCCATACCAAGTTAGACCAAATAAAAGTAACTTTATCAACATTTAATGTAATTATTTAGTGTCTTTAAACTTTTTAATTGTGGTAAAATACATACCTTGTTTCTCCAAAAATAAGACCTAGCTGGACCATCAGCTCTAATGCATCTTTTGGAGCAAAAACTAATATACGTAAGACCCAGTCTTATTTTAATATAAGACCAGGTCTATAATATAATTTAATATAATATAATAAAATACAATATAATATAACATGATACCAAGTCTTATATTAATTTTTGTTCCAAAAGGCACATTAGAGCTAATGGTCCGGCTAGGTCTTATTTCTGGGAAAACACGGTATTAATGTTTGATATAAGAGTGAGTGGTGACCCAATACTTTGGGTGGAACTATTTGTAACTATTATATAGAATAGACTATTTTTCTTGTTAAATACTACATTTTCCACAACAGTTTATGCTGTGGAGGAGGGTGTTTGAAGATGATGTTGCAGACACAACACATTTGAATTATCTCTTTACATATCTGTGTAAATGGATGTGATTATACTTCCTTCAGTATTCCTTCAATATTCTGTCCATACATGAGGCATTTCAGGAAAAAAAAAACAACCTGTCGGTTAGATACTTCCGGAATGCGGCAATGATACTAGGTCCCCTGGGCTGTAAGTTCCTTAGTATGCCTTTTGGAAGACATAACCTGATACACTTGGGTGTAGAAGTTTCAGAGCAAATGCAAGTATATCCTCTTATAAAAGCATTTCTTTGTACTGGTTAAATTTAGAGATCCAAATACTCTTTTAGTTGCTGTAGTTTTCTTACTATTGTTCAATCATTGGTTCCTACTATTTTATTATATTTTTACAGGTGACTTGGTATGTTCTGTTCTTATCTTTTTCTGCCTAAACTCACATCTTAAGAATTCAATCTTGATATAACAACATAACCTTGTCATACCGTTTTTTTAACCAGCTACCACAATCACAGTGCATTTTGACATTTGTTGTTTTATTCCGTAAATTTATGTCAGGGCCCTATCATACTCTCCTCTGACTCTTTTGATCTGTAACCGCTTCCATGATTGCTACTTATGTTATTCTGTCAAAGCCCTTTCAAGGTACATAAATGCTAAACACAATGCTTTAGAAACTAGTTCAGCTTCTCCATTAACTGATTTATGGACTCAACATAGGAGAAGATAAAAAAAAAAGCAAACCAAAAAAAAAAACCAAAAAAACTTTTCAATGTGGATTTATTCTTTGCTTTGATTCACTATCCAGGCATGTGTCTAGTCAAAGGAGGAGGAAAGTATGAAATTCATAGGTATCTGATTAAAAAGTGTGATTACAAAGCCTTGAAATTAGTTTTATTTTATTCTATTTTACAGCAAGATTTACAAGTGAGTTAAAATTAACTCTAAGTTTGTGATTTCTTAGAGAAATATTTTAAAGGTATGATGATTTAAATTCTTCATTTTTCCCTCTTGTTAGCATATCTGCATTTATACAAATGCATTGAAATCTTTTTGTAAACAACTGGTAATTACAATAGGAGTGATGAATATGGCCTATTTAAATAATTAAAATCTTATAAAAAAAGAAAACATTTGACAGAAATTGTTCAAAGAGGATAATTATTTATTTAAATTTAATGTCAGCATATTATTTTCTTATTTTAAGAATACCCAGATTTGTTTAAAAACAGGTATGGGAAAAATGCAGACATGGAAATTACTATCATGAAAGAAGATGTTTTTATATATACAGATTCGTAGAAACAGGAGGCAAGGCATTCATTCCATGCAGGGCCACATAGCGAAGCATTAGGGTCAGTCAGCAGTAAGGGATGAGGGGGAAACATGGGCACAAGTCTTAGTTGTGGTTACCAGGAGAGAAAAATGAGTAAGTAGGCTAAGCGGGTTCAGTATTGGATGGTTTGAATGATTTCAGCAGGCTCTGGGTTACAGAGTCTGTCTCTAGTTGGCTGACATCTGTTCCTAGGAAAACTAATGCAGGTGGATAGTGGGTCAGAGTGTAAGACCTGTGAAAGCCTGGCAAAGGGTCTGTTGGGGGTGTGGGTTCTTCATTGACTGGTTTATATAGAAAAGGCATGCTTGCAGGTGGGTTGATTACTCTGTGTAGGAATTGATTAGCCTTGGGTGGAGCAATCCCTCCACGACCAGCAAGGACTCAGATGTCAAAGCATCAGAAACACATGGCTAATACATGTCTTATATTGTAAACCCATGTACACTCAATGGAAATCTTATCTGTAGATAAGATTAAAAAAGGAAAATGTGTCTTAGAGCATGATATCTAAGGTATCATTACTAGACCATTAATTATATTTGTAGTATAACAGACAGTAACGTGCTTAGTTTCTTGTGCCTGAACTATAAAAAAGACAATTTCAGTTCAGAGTGAGTTTTAGTTTATACAACATTTTATACAACATATTTTGTCTTGTCCATAATCTTGCATGTATATAGAGAAAGAGATATGTTGAAAGAGGTTAAGTAACTTGGCAGAATCACTCTATCATCAGCATGTGGTTATACAAGCCCAGTCATCTACTTGCAAGTCTCACTGTCTGCATCCTGCTCTGCTGACTGCTCCTCTGATGGAGACTGAGCGGCATAGCACACAGGTTTTTGACAGCTACAGGTATGACTGAACTTTACCAGTTTCCTGACTACACACAGGTCTTAGAGAAGTTGAAACCATTTTGAACCATTTTTTTTCCTGTTAATATCTCTTCCATACAGCATCCATCATCCATTTTATTTATTTATCCATTCATTCATTCATTCATTCATTCATTCATTCATTCATTCATTCTTAGCTGCTATACTGAGATAAGAATGAATGGGGGTAATGAAACTGATGCTGACTGAGTAGGGGTCTGAGAACAGGAGGTCAGTACCGAGATAATAGTGTCCCTAAGCAGGGTTGGCAATACTCCCTCTTCCCTTCATTAAAATGAGGACTGAGAGCAAGCACAGGCTTCAAGGATGTGAGGAGGGAGTTGCAGAGAGTGAGAGAGTAGTGCAAAAGGATCTGGATTCTGTTACCACTTAAATAACCAGAATACACTCTGCTTCTGCTGGCATTAAGGCCAAGATCAGAAGCAACATTGCTTCTAAAGAGAAGCCCTTAGAAATGCTACTTGAATCACAGTTATGTTTGAGATTTATTGTAATTTTTAGTTTCCTTAAGCACACTAACTCCACTTTAGTATCTTATTTCACATGAGTGGTATCAATGGTGAAGAGTCATGAAATTTGATAAAATAGATATGTAACATTATCAACATGATAATGAGTCAGAGATCCTCTAGATTTATTGAGGAGAAAGATCCAGGAGACTATCCAATGGAAGATAATGGAAATAGGAAAATAATGGTACTCAGATTGTCTAAGCATTTTAGTTTTACAATTTTTTAATTGATACTGAAGATTTTGTGCAAAGAAGAATTTAATATATATGTAGAAGTGAATACCATTTGGGATTGAGGTGTCTGCTAGGGGTCTTGGAACCTCCCAAAGATAAGGGGATGCTACCGTATGATGAAAAAGGAAAATGAAACAAATATATGTATTTGCACCCTACCTTTACTTCAGTACTCTTTTCAATCTCATATCTAAATAGTGTAGAGTAGAAAAAAATATCAAAGGTCAAATAGTGAAAAGTCTTTGCCATCCTCACATTTAACCTGACAGTGATTATTTAAGATAGGGTACATTTTTCTCAATCTCTCATTTTATATTATAATTTAGTTGATATATAGTTATTTTGAGATTTCATAGACTTTAAGCAATTGTTCTTTAACACCAAAAGTGGGAATAAAATACTCATTGCACTAGGCTATTCATTTCTCTTAAACATTTGTCCATTGATACAGTCAAAACTCATTGCTTCAATATCATATTATGCTTCAATGACGAGTGCTACTATAAAGGCAGTGAAAACCTTTTCTTTTTTTTTAATGAGAGAAGAAGGAGCCACTAAAATTTTATTAATGTTTTGAAGAGTCTTTTTGCTGAATAATTTTTATTGCATTTAGAAAATTAAATATTACATACTATGTACATATGTATGTGTAATATACATGCAGGTGCATACATATATAATATATAACACATAAATTTATATGTGTGTATGTCTACATACTGAGATAGACGCACTGTTTACACGTATTTAATATACCGTGTTTCCCTGAAAATAAGACCTAGCTGGACCATCAGCTCTAATGTGTCTTTTGGAGCAAAAATTAATATAAGACCGGGTCTTATATTAATCTTTGCTGCAAAGGAGGCATTAGAGCTGATGGTCCGGCTAGATCTTATTTTCGGGGAACACTGTAGATAGATAGATAGATAGATAGATAGATAGATAGATAGATAGATAGATAGATAGATATGAAATTTTGTATAATATAAACTTTTTTCTTATTTTGAGTCATTTAATATATTTGAATGAAATATGCTTTGGGAATCTTTTTCTTCTTTCTGGCCTCTGAGGAGTTAACTTGCTGTGTGTGTGTGTGTGTGTGTGTGTGTGTGTGTGTGTGTGTGTGTGTGTGTGTTTATGTGTAGGATCAAACCATATATGTTGATTTGATCTCTATTTTTATGTATTTACCCTCAACCAAAAGCTCAAAATACCATTGAATTCTCAAGCTCTCAAACTGTTTTTCAGATTTCTTGAATATATAAGACAAAGATGTGTTCTTTTCCTTTTTTTTTTTTTAAGAATCTACCCGAAATATATACATTTTAAAAATTAAATCTATGTTGTCAAATGTCATCCTTAGGCCATGCAAGACTATTAGAACACTATAAAGTAGGAGCACATTAGAATTGCCCTTTGAAAAATAATAGCCTTATTTATATCCTTGGCTTTATAGTGGGAAACTACAGTGTTCAGCCACATTAAATCACTTCATTTGATAAAGTAATATCACTAAGGGCATGTGCCACTTGTCTTTGTCTCTCACTTCTCTAATATAAAACCTCATATTGATTTAATTTTAAAATTTAGCACTAAGAAAATCCTCTGCATTTCCTGGTGAGTTTTTCAATTTCTGACAGTGAGGACTGAGAAACTAACTATTTTGCCTGCTAAGAAGGTCAACTTCATTTGAAAGTCAACTGTTCTTAAATATATAGTTGCTATGACTTGCTTCTTTCTTTTTTTTTCTTTTTAAAATCTTTTTCCTATTGCTTCATTTTTATTTCTGAATTCTCTTTTCTGATCATAATGCTTTATTTTTTTAATCACAATTTTATTCTAGTTATTTAATTTTAAATATTTTCTAATCATATGAATATTGAGGCACAGTATAAAAGAAAACAAAAATATGTGTGCCAGTAGAAATTGAAGTTATTGGCCAAAACACATGCAGTGGTTTATAGGGAAATATTTTAGACAAATTTTCTGGATATAAGACATTTTATTCATTGCAAAAATATAAACTATGTAGCCTTTTAAAAGATACACAGTTTTTAATATCAGTTTATGATGTATGAGAATAAATCATGATATTAAATCTTTGACTCAAAAATTATAAGCTTGAAATGCATATTGTAGTTTAGCTACACTATGGCAGTTTTTTGCTTTTCTTTTAATTTTCACAAATTATGTTTTTTTTTTCATTAAACCTCAGCAAATGGTAAAGAAAATTTCAGCTGTTTTATCTATAAAAATACACATTCAGATTAAACTAGATGCATTAATTAAGAGAGAACTTTTCCCACAAAATTACACATAAAGCTTTAGTGAATATAACAAATAACACAAATGAAATTGTATTGCTGTATTGATAGGGAGGGGTTAATATTTCTATATATATATTTTACTGACCTTTAGGATTATTTTTCTATTACTGTTGTCAATTGTTGGAGTTTTCTTCTATTATATTTTTGCCCTGGTCAATTCTCTTCTCCAACATATGTCATTGATCAAAGTGGTTACAATTCTTTGTAATTACAACAATAAAAAAATCTTATGCTAGCAGATTAGTTTAACTCACATTTACCTTTAGATACCCCATGTACTGTAAGGTGTGTCATTCGGTTAACTTTATCCCAGTATTTTCACATTTTGATTTGTTCTGTGTCAGTAATTTATTGTTCTCCCCTTCTGACTTCATACTTATTTTTCTTCTATTTTGTTGTGACCACTTTGCAAATTATAGCAGCAATGATATTGTGTACCTCTGTTAACATTTTAGTTTTTAAAAATGGATCAAAATATTTGAAAATGTAAGACAGTTTGCATTGTTGATGTTTTTGGAGTTTTAATTTAATGCTGACTTTGGTACACTTGGACATTTATTTAACTTCAAACAGATTTTTATACAAATTATTAGACATCTTATCTGAACTACTTTTGCAATTAACTCTGGTACTCTTAGAGATTTCATTAGTTCTAATAATAGCTAATTTATTTAAATTCCCAAGAAACTTTCCTAATAGGCTTGAAACTGTTATATTGTGCTTAGTTAATTACTTTTTAGTAAAAATGACCAACTAGGGGCTCATGCAGTAGTTTAGCAAATGAATGCATTTGTCACTCAGATGTTTTAGTCTTGAGGAGAAAGTGTTTTACAATTGGCATTGCTGGTCAAACTCCTAATTGGTCTATTTTTAAAGAACCAGGACATAATTTGAAAGTGCCATTTTTACATATGCTGGATTGGCAACACATTACAGAACGCACTGACTCATTCCCATTACAAAAGTAAAAATAAGGTCATGTTTAAATATGGTTTCTAGAGTTTGTAGGAAGAGATGTTACATATAAGTTTAGAATATTTGTAAAATGCACAAACAAAAAGAATATGTGTGCTAACTAATGAAATAAATAATTAGATAAATAAAAATATTCTCAGGGCTACCTTATAGAGCTGTGCCGTGTGCGCACTGCTCAAAGGAACCTAGCTAAGGGGATGAATGGGTGCTGGAATCCAGGAGATTCTTCTTTGCCCAGTTGTGGGGTTGCTTCTATTTCAGTGGTACCCTTGTCTCTTCAAGAAGGAGCACATTTTCTAATATTTCTGCCTAATCAAGACACTTTGAAATATCAATATATAGGCTCCTTATAAGCTAGTAGCAGTCCTGTATAAGCTCACACTTCATACTTGTACATTTACAAACAACTTGGAAATAAACTTAATTGTTCTAATGATGCCTGGATTTAAAAAAGGAGATTTATGTTAAAGATTTAAGTTATACATGTATAGTTTCCTGTTCACCTCCTATCATAATACACCAAATAAGATAAATTAGTGTTACTGTGTATAGTTCACTGAATTAGTAAGTAAAATCAATATGATAAAGGCTCATTAACATTAAATGCTACGTGGTAATAACACTCGTTATATATATTCCCACTGTTTTCCACTAGCATTGTTGCCATAAGTAAAATAAATAACTAGATAAGGAATAGCACATAGTTAATATGCTAACGGAAAATAATTTTGTCAAGATATTAAAGACACAAAAAGCTTTGTAAAAGCAGTATTTTCCAAATTCTTGACCATGGATCAAAAATTGGATGCATCTTATTTCCAGTCATGATGATGGAGTAGGCAAACACTGTGCTGGCCTCCTCTCATGACCACATCAAAATTACAACTAAACTACTGAGCAACAATCATTGAGAATCACCTAAAATGTAGCTGAACCAAAGTCCTACAACTAAGCACATATCAGAGAAACCACCTAGAGATTGGTAGGAGGGGCAGAGAGGCGGAACAGGCTGGTCTCACACCCATGTGTGACCATTAAAAATCTGGAGGGATATCTTGGCTGTGGAGGTTTCACCTGGAAAAGCAAGGGGTCCCAACCCACTCCCCTACCCCAGGATTACAGTGTAGGGGAGAGAAGTCCCCAGAACTTCTGGTTGTGAAAACCAGTGAAGATTATGGCTGAGTGAGACACAGGTCTGCTGGAGTCCCAGGCATTGCTCTTAAAGGACCTGTGTGCAGACTTACTTGCTGATGGATTCATTTGCTCTGAGCTCCAGCACTGGAGCAGCATCTTGAAAGGCGCTAGGAACACATGGGGAGGAACGGAGTTGTCTGGCCTCGGGATGATGGATAGAGAGGCTGCTTTCTCCAAGACAGAATAATGGCAGAATCCATTGTGTTTTTGCTGAGCTCTACCCACTCCCTGAGTGCAGATGCAGGTGGCTGCCATATATAAATCTCTATCAAACTAGCTAACACCATTAGTTCACCCCACCCTGTCAATTTCTTGAAACCCCATCTCACCCAACTTTCAGGCACACACAGCCGTTTCCAGTGGCTTGTCTGTACAAATGGCCGAGAGCTTTACTGATATTTCTCAAAGGTTCACAAAACCCAGGCAAGCTGCATCTGGCCTCGGCATGTCCTGCACTTCTTGCTGCGCAGCCCCAAGCTTTGCAGTAGTGGCAGTCGGCCTCAGTTCATGACTTAGCCGTTTGAGGCACCTCCACACCCAGCGTGGGTGGTGGCCATATGTGGATTGCTTTGTGGTTTATGCCAGGTGGCCCTGGGCAGGACACAGGCTAGACTTGTGGCAGAGCCCCTCCTAAGAGACCTTGGTATAGGCACAACCAATGGCTGGCTTTGGACTAAACAGGCAAACACCCAGCTGCCTCCAAGGACGATACATACAAAAGGCAGACCGGGCAGGCCCCGGAGCCCTGCTAAAGAACGACTCCTGCTCCGTAGTGTCAGCCCCTGCACAATAGCTCCTCCACTGTAGTCACTGCCAGTCCTTACAACCAATGAGCCTCAGAGTCAATGCCTCCCAATGCAAATAGCAAGAAAGGCTCAACTGCAACATCAGGGCACACACTACTCAAAGGAGGGACATACCTGGCGCACTTGGCTCAGGTGACCAGAGAGATTGCACAATGGCTATCATTTACTTTATGCCTAAGAAATATGTTTTAAAGGATTGGCAGAATAATAGGTCAGTATTTCAAGAGGCATTGTGGAGTAGAAAAGAACACTTATTAATTGCTTACTATGAGTCAGTATGCTATGAAAGTGTATGTAGCTAAGCCACACAGCAATTCTCCATAACAGACTTACCCATTTTTAAAGATGAAGAAATCGAACCTGTGAGAGATTAAGCTAACCTCCCAAGGTTGCAGTTGCCAAATGACCGATAATGGTTTTAAATTCAGTTCTAGCTGACCTCAAAGTACATGGTTTAGAGAAACACACTTCTCTTTGCCATAATCATCATGAAGGTGACTCTCTACAGGGCCTATGAAATTTGACTATATATGGAAGAAAGAAGAGTTTTAGCCTTTAAAGAAGCATATCAAGATTTAATTTTGGGTGTAAAAATAGCACAATTTTAAAGAGAATTATTATATGAACATATATGTGTGAATTAGATATAAAATTTAAAAATGGTTAAATAAATTTGGTCTTCCTTTCTAAAATAAAAGGAGCTATGTTAAAGAAAGTGAATTAAAGAAAGTATTTAGAGTGCTCATTAAATGTCTTGGCGATTGTTACTGCTATAATTAGCCTACTGTCTTAGACAAGCACATTACACAAATCTATGGGTATGCATTACTGTATAACCATGAACCAGTTACCACAAGGCTAAATTAAGAGTATCGTGGTATGTGCTATGTAATGTATTTTACCACTATAAATGATATTATTCCAGATTTCTCACACTGGTACAGCTAATGTGTGTGAGTATGAGTTAGAGGATTATGTGGGCTAATTTCTCATGAAGAAGAAAGTAGAGGAGAAATCACTATTATTAAAGCATCAATTCAGTTCACTGACATCTCACTGCTTCAGAAAAATTAGAGGGAAAATTTCTGCTCATTAAACTTCAGAGCCACCACAGCAAATTCTAATGAGTTGCTTATTAAATTAGCAATCTTCTATAACTGGCATGATTCATCAACTTCTCTTTCATTCTCAGTTTTCAGATTAATAACTAAAAGCCCAAATTGCTTGACATGGCTCTTCAATCAAACTTACTGTTATTAAGAGACCACAGCCACTAAAGCCATTTTATACAATCTAGTGAAGTGCAGTATTTCAGGAAACATTGTTTCCCAGCTGCTCTCCAAAAATCTTTTGGAACTATATATGAATTATATGAATTTATGGCTGCAGGGAACGCCATATGATTTATTTGCTTAGTCAATATGTGTTGAGTATCTTCCATATATCAGACCAGAAATAAATTTCTGCCCTCACGGAGCTTACATAAAATGACATAAGGTAGGATTAGATATTATGAAGGAAAAAATAAAAATGGCTAGGAGATGAAGAGTATTGAGGATGATATATTAGATTGCATGAATAGGGAGACCTCTCCGATGGCCTAATACTTGAGCAGAAATTGGAATGAAAAGACTAAGTCATGCAAATATCTGGAATAAGACCATCCAGTCAAAGAGAAGAGCAAATGTGAAGGCCCTAAGTATGCTTGCTAGTTTCCAGGACCAGTAGTAGGCTAATGTGGCCAAAGAAGTGAATGTTTGGAGATTAAATTAAAAACAAACAAACAAACAAACAAAAAAAGCCAGAGTCAGATTTATGTAGCACCTCAGAGACCAAAGTAAGTGTCTTGAGTTTTGATTGTACTGGGAAGTCATAGAATGTTCTGATTGTAGTGGTAATAAGATTTGATTTAATGTTAAAGGAATACATTGGTTGTTAAAATATACTATTGGATACAAGTTATAAAGTTATTGCATCAGTCCTTGGGAGAAATTATGGAAGCTTGCCCCAAGATAGTAGTTATGGAGAGGTGAGGGTTGGTCAGATTAAGAATATACATGAATTCTAAAGCTAGCAGCAGAATTTACTGATACATATGAAATGGTGGTTGGGAGAAAGTCATGAGTGACTCCAAGGTGTTTGACTTGAACAACTAGGTAAATAACGGTATCCTTTATTAAGATGCAGGACACTGAAGGGGAATTGGCTATGGGGGTTTGGATCAATGATTTTGTACTTTGGGCATAAGGCTGAGTTGCCTCTTAGTTACTCATGTGGAAATGTCATGTAGGAATCTGCTTATAGCAGTTTAGAGATCAGGAGTGATGCTGAGTTGGGACCGGAGGGCTATGTTTTATAGCCAGCCATTTAATGAATCTATACACTATACTCTAGAGAACACAGAAGGACTAGATTGAATCACTTAAGAAGGGTGTATAAATAGAAAACTGAGCCCCTCAGTGTTCTCACATTAAATGTCAGGAAGACAAAGAGGAAACAAAGGAAAGACACAAAGAGAAGAAACAACAAATTATTGGATTCGACAAAGTGAATTCAATTGGTGAACTTGTCAAGAATAATTTGGTCGAGTGGGGTAGGGAAGACCCTGACTGGAGAATCTTAAGAGGGAATGGACCTAGAGAATGTAGAGACTGAGTATAAGAACTTTTAGGAAGGTTAGCCTTTAAGAGAAGGACATAATCAGGATATAGCTAAAATAAGTAGGCCAAATAGGATAGGCAAAAATTATAGATAAAGAGAAATTTGTTTTAAAGATGAGATATATTTTCACTTATTTTAAACTGATGAGAATAACCAAATAAAGAGAAGAAAAAGCTGATAATGAAGGAAAGACAAAGGTTTATTGAAGAGTTGAGTGGATGAGAAGATGAGCATGGATGGAATTCAGTGCACCATGGAGGAAGCACATGTTTGGGAGGGGCATTGGAAAGTCATGCTGTTAATCGTAATGAGACAGGGTGTAAATAGCTGTGAGGCCAGTAGGGTGGTAGAACTGGTGGTGATGAGAAAAAGAATTCCTCTTATGATTCCGTCTGCTTTTTCTGTGGAATAAGGAGCAACATAGTTAACTGACCATGAGAAAAGAAGAGGAAGTTGGAAGAGCAAGGAGAATGTACAGATTTGTTGTCTTGGAGAGTGGGAAAATTCATTGACAATGGAAATGTAGTAGACTTATCAGATATCATTGTGAGTCCATGGAATTTGTGGTACTAAATTTAAAGTGCTGAAACAAGGAAGCCTCAATGGTTGTTTTCCTCTATCACACACTCATTAACTCAGGAGTAGGTGCTGAGGAGAACAGAATAGGGTTGAAACAGGCTTGAGCCTTTATTTTGGATGAGTGCATAAGAAAAAAAAAAGTTGTGAGGGAAGTGTGTTGTATTCAGTGGTCATAATATTTTCACTATTTAAAGAAGAGAGAGGAACTTTTGTCAATAAAAGTCTGGTTCATTTTTACAACAGTTGGATAATTTCTTCCCAAATAGTTTATATAATAGAAAAGAGAGCTACAAGCTAAACAGGGTCCTGTAAGAGATAACGTTTGAACAATCCCATGTTGCAGTTACCTTTAGTAATATATATTTATTTTAACATTTTGTTTAGATTCAGTTTCTCAGAGTGTCCTTTTGTAACAATTTTGTTCTAGATACCATGTGTCTCTGTTTTGTCTTTTTACATATTTTCAGTTTTTCTTTTATTTCACTAAAATTTTATAACCCAATGAAGTTAAAATATTTAAATAAAGAAATTAACTGCATGCTAGTGTGAGCCTCTTCACATTTTATTCTTTCACCTACTTACTACTCTGTCCCACTCCTTCCTCTACGTAATTTATTATCTATTTTTTTTTATTTCCATCTTCCTCTTATTACTTACTGCTCCCTGATAAGTCTTTTCTTCCACCACCTTTCTTTTATGATGGGAATCAGCCTTTTATTAAAAAGAAGTACTAGTTGTTTTTAAGAATTAACTTTTTTTCTTGTACTTTATCATATTCACAAAAATGCTGGCATTCAAAATGTGTTAAGTATTTTGTAGGTGTTTGAAGAAGAGATTTTCTAAACATTTATGCATTTTCCTAAAGTCAAAAGCATTTTAAGAATTAAGAGGTTAATAACTACTACCATGTTTCTTATTAAGGAGTAGAAGTTCACTTACGGAATGACATTGACAAATACAATAACAGTTTCTAATTATTGATCACCTATAGGGCATTGTATATGTGTATATCTATATCTATCTATCTATCTATCTACATATATATATACACACACATATATTATATATAGTATATATATAATATATATGAATATATAATAAATATATATATATAAATGTAACCTTCACGATAAAACTTATGAATTACATTGCTCATGATCACAGAAAAAAAAAAGCTGTGGCTGATAGAAATGAAACAACTAGTTTGTGGACTCCCAGAGAATGTTTTGCAAAACCTGGATTCTAAACCATTAGAGCCCTTCTTTTACACAGCATTAGTTTGTGCCCGTATTTTATGATAGATGATTATGCAAGAAGGTGACCAGTATATTTGTATTTAACAAGAGGAAATGTAAAACACAGATGAGAAATATATAAATACTCAATAATATTATTTTTCTAGCAAAGAAAGTGGTCAAAATAATGGAAAAATAGAGATAACTGCTTCCATTTATTTTGTTGTTATTGAATACTTTTTCAGTGTCATATAATTCAGAGCTGGGAAGGATTGTCTCACCTCTATACGAGTACTTGTATAAAGCTCTAAGTGGTTAAGTGCTTCTTGTAACATTGGTATATTTTTTCTTAATTTCCTATCTTTTTGTCATACTTTATTACCATATATTATTTTATCTCCTTTTATATACTTATGACAGCAGGCTCAGTTCTGGTAGAGAATCCATCCCTTTAAAGTTTTCGAGGGCAGTCGGTGGCCACAGGATGGCCACGGGTTTGAAAATTAATCTGGGGAACGTAATTTGGTGGTTACCAGAGGGTAAGGGGGTTGGGGAGTGCGGGATGAGGGTGAGGGGGATCAAATGTATGGTGATGGAAGGGGAGCTGACTCTGGGTGGTGAACACACAGTGTGATTTATGGATGATGTGATACAGAATTGCACACCTGAAATCTATGTAATTTTACTAACAATTGTCACCCCAATAAATTAAAAAAATAAAATTAAAGTATAAAAATAAAGTTTTCAGAATAACAATATTTTTTTTCTTTTTCTTTTTTTTCTTATTTTTTTATTATTTTTTAAATTTATTGGGGTGACAATTGTTAGTAAAATTACACAGATTTCAGGTGTGCAATTCTGTATCACATCATCTATAAATTACATTCAGAATAACAATATTTGATCTGCTCCTGGTTTTCTTTCTAC
Organism: Rhinolophus ferrumequinum; assembly: GCF_004115265.2. NCBI lineage: Eukaryota > Metazoa > Chordata > Mammalia > Chiroptera > Rhinolophidae > Rhinolophus > Rhinolophus ferrumequinum. The sequence goes on along the minus strand of NC_046287.1, from coordinate 70,686,831 downwards.
CCAACAGTGGGTGAAAACACACATTTATATTGATCATGCTCCTCTTATTTCTGGAAATGTAATTTGTTCCTCATTGTATCTCATTTTCTTCAAATAGAGGATGGCAGTGACATGACAATGTCAGCTCTCTGGGCAACTTAGTGAGTGTCTCCTGGCTCAGGTTAGTCTGTGATTCTCATCCAAACTGAGAGCAGGGGGTTTCTGAAGCTGAGAGCTATCTGGCTCTACTTAGAGATTAGGTTATAAAATGTCATGTAGTAAACAATTATATATACATATATAAATAAAATTAAGTATATGCATATATATGATTTTATATATGTATGTATGCATGTATGCTGAATGCAGAAAACATGTAATTTATTAATAACAAGTTACTCAGTAATTAGCTACGTTTCTGGAAAATATTATGTCTAGTGCCATATTTCTATAATTATAGGATTTGGGTTATAATTAGCAATTATGCTTGTGCATTTTACAGTTTTAATGAAATGAAATGACCTTTAATAAAATTCATAACCTGTATTTTTTCATTACCCCTTGATTCTTGATATAATACTGTGACTAGTTATATTCAAAAGTTTAATTTGATGTTAAACTATTGCAACTTTAAGAACCAGAAAAATCTTGTTCAGCATTCTGCAATGTATATTTTACTTTCCCAAGAACGTGTTTAATGGGATTGGTATGTTAGGAACTTTGATGTACTTTTTGAGAGTCTTCAATAATAGTTTCGCACAGGAGCACATTTTATTGTTATTGGTGTGAAATATTCATGTAGTGTAACATTTTGATCTCGTAGGAAAAATAACACATCTGTATTTTGTGTAAGCTTTAGAAAGGTTATCATTGGAATGATGGGTAGTTATTAAATAGAAAGGGATCCTTTCATTCCTCAAAAGTTTAAATATGAAATGTTGGCCTTTTTAAATGAAGATAATACTCAGCAGCTGACTGAACACTCAACAGTGGAGTGGTTCAAACATGTTTGAAATTTCTTACTCTGGATTCTATTATACAGACAGGATGGACAATGTTGGAAGATAGAAAGCGATGAAGAATTCCAAAGTCAGTGATAAACAAAAGAGCCCATTTTGTGGAGTAAGGGAATTAGATGGCTGGAGAGACTGTTGTTTTAGAGTTGAACTGTTGAGGGTGAACCTATTAATATTTAAGATATTATAAGCTACAGAGTATTGGATTTTTATTGTCTGTTTTGTGGCAAGATGGAGATAATCGGCAATAAGAAGGTAAAGAGATTCACAAGCACATTTTAGAAAGGTTTATTGGTGGATTTACTGAATTTAATAAATATATACAAGGGGCAAGATGGAAAAAAGATATAAGCTAATTGTTATTCACTAAAGAGTCATATAATCAACAGAACCAGTTGTACACTTTTTAACTATTGGGATGCACCTTGTATGTATGTCAGTATTTAGCATGGGAATTGGTATTTAAATGTTTTGTGAAAGGCGGAATTAAGGTTTTAAAGATAAATATTATGTTAAAAACTATTGTGTGCATGGAGATGTGCTGATTCGTTCACATGTATAGTCTCATTTAATCCTGCTAACAATCTTATAAGTTATGCATGATTATTCTACCTATCATGCATATAGGGAAACTGAGGCTTAGGGAGATTTGCCAAAAGTCAGTGGGTATTAAAGCCAGGATATGATTCCATGCATTCTGACTCCAGACGGCTTTCTCTTAACCGTAGTGTCCTGGCGACTCTAAAAGCTGAGTGGATGAGTCCACATCTATTAATCTATGCTTAGTATAATATAATGCTCTTTTATATCACAGAAATGGGGGGGGGGAGTTTTCCTGCACTTTAATCTCTAGTACTGGTTGTAAAACTTTGAAAAATTCTCCTAAACCCTGTGAATCTTTGTTTCCCATGTCTAATAAAAGACTGCACTAAGCTCATTTTCTAAGTTCTTTGTTAACTTTTTTTGTTCGTTTTTTTACTTTACCAATATTAAATTTCCAAATTATTTCCTAGTATAACAACTTGGGAAAACATCCTTTTCTGTCTTCTGGACTTTAACATTGTATTTTTTTGGCAATCATACACCAATGAATTCCTGTGTTAATTGTGTTAGGCCAATATATTACGTGCAAGGTAAAATGAGACATGACAACTCAAACAAGGAAATTCATGACGCAGAAGAGGACAGGCAGCAGAGTGGAAGACAGATTGAATAAAGAGGGTTCATAATAATAAACTTTGAAAAGACCATTAGAAAAGAACCTGCTGGAAATCAGTGTTTTGGGAAGTAATTTTAAATGTAACATACGGTAATTTTTGCCTCTTATTACAAATGCAAAGCAGTGTTCTTTTTGCTCTGTAATTATTTTTCTATGAATGTGTGAGAAGAGAAGGTTTTGGCATTCTTTAAGCTCAGGAAGGCTAATGCTTTAATGAACAGTTTGTTATCAGCTAGCTCTCACTCAGCCTTGCTTGCGATTCCTAGCCTCATTCAGTCAGAGGAGAAGCTCTGTGTTAAGAATAAACATCTTTCATCCTGATACAGCCTCAATTCCACAGTCCCTAAAGTTCTCATATTTGGTATATAATTATCTGTTAATTAAATCACACAGTTTAGAGGGGTTTTAGATTAAAGGAATATTAAATGTCCGATTCACTTTTACAAATGTGATACAGTGTCAGCCTATGTACAATTAAGGCATTAAAGGACTGTGCATTTTAGGAAAATGCAGTTTTCTATAACCTGAAAAAACAACCAAAATACAACCATACGAATCAACTGTTTTTATAAAACCGTTATTAATTGTCACAAGATGTCCTAGGGGAATTAAAGTGAAAGAAATAAGGAAACTGACATCGTGCTAAATTCCTCTGACATGTTATAGTTGTACGAGGCAATTTGGAAAGTTTTAGTTTTTATATTAATATTTATTTATTTATTTATTTATTTATTTATTTATTTATTTATTTAATCTTGGTTGCACAGAAGTACTCATGCTCCTTAGTTCACTAACTGTTTCCTTTATCGATCTGGTAATGTCTCTGTTTTGTTTTAGTATGTTTCCATCATTTCTAGCATCCCTCCCATTTCCACCACTTTGGTACGTAATCTTGCCAATAAAATTGATTTAGGTCCTAATATATGCATGAATCTTTGAAAACTATAACATTGGTTTGTGTATGTGTGTATCTAGTTTGTGTAAATTATACTGTGCTATGTAGATTTGACACTTTTTTTTTTACTTTTGCCTTTTAACTATAATCAAAATATCTACCCATGCTGTTCTATGTAAGTTAAGATCATTAAATATGGTCTCTGCAAAAGATACCACCCAGCGATGCACCGCATTCATTTTGGTAATGAATCCAGCTTGCAGCTTACTTCCTGCTGCCACAACAAATGTCATATGTATCATCTTGCATACTACTTTTGAACATGAGATGAATTCTTTAGAATATTGCTAGTGGTGCCTCTTTCATGAGCATTCACTATTATTTCTTCCACTGTTTTGCATAGCTGTGATGAATAAAATTGTGTATTACTTTAAGGGTTTATTTTCAAATTTTATTGATCTAGGTTATTGCTCTGTGAGAAAAGTTTAATAAGAGAGTTATACTGACTAATGGCAAAATATTACTAATATCATGACTACCACCATAAAATATATCACTAGTCTTTTGCTAGTACCTTATTTTGATAGCCAAACCAACTCTGATTAACCACTCCCTTTCCTGAAACCGCTTGTGGACATCAGTGTTTCTTGGACATTAGCAACTTTGTTTTTTCAGGCAAGACAAGTAATTTGTTTTCCAAAGCACTGAAAGTCTTTTCACTTTTTTTTTTTTTTTTTTTTTAATTCCTCGACCTGGTTCATGTTGATGTGTATAATAAGGCATTTCTGTGAAAGCATTATTTTTCTGTTTATATTATATATTGCATTTTGAATCTGAATTTTGGATGAATTTTGGAGAGACAAACTAATAAATTGTTTTTTTTCTGCAATGTATTGAACAAATATATTGCTATCCTAGGAATCTTCTTAAATTGGATTTTAGATGCAAAAATAATGATTTATAAGGATCTGTTTAAGATCTTTCATTTAAATAACTATAGCTCTGTTAGAATTCTATATCAAAATGTCAATAAGGTTTATTAAACTAAAATATATTACACCTGACACACTGCTAAAATCTGGGGTGTTCAGTGTAAACAAAACAAAAAATCACAGCTTCTGTCCCTATAGAGATTAAAATCTACCAAGGCAGGCATGAGGTAGCCAAATCTTCAACTAGTTTCTTGAATTCTACAATCAGAGTTTCCAAGACCCCGATACCTGTACTTATTAGCATTAAAGGGTGATGAAGCCTTGCGAGAGAGACTGATTTATGACATTACAGTAGACAAAGACTGACGTAAATTCTAGAATGCTAATTAGTTAATTTGCAATTAGAATTAATTGTCACAAGAATCTGAATATGCCAATATCCCAGATCAGTTGATTCCCTCCCTGTATTAAAGGGTAGTCAACATTTCAAAGAGCAATTTTGTAAGGACAGAATTAAAGAAAACTTACTTTATACCATTTTATAATAAGTTTCCCAGTTAAAAAAAAGTCCATCTAGATAGATAGCCTTACCCATGGAACTAAGGTCCTCGATGTTGTACAGGATTCTCTGCCCTCACTGTGCTGAATGTCCACTCAGGGTTTACCCTCTGCCTGCTTTTTCTACGTACCATATTTCATCAATTTTATGACACACTTTCTCCAAATATTAATATCTGTAAATTTGTTCTGTGATTTGTAATCAGTGACATCTTACAATTGCTGTTAGCCAGGCAGCAGTTACAATATTGTCATTGCCTGAAAATATGGAACTTCGATGCTAACTGTCCAATTGCATGAGATGTGCTAGTAGTGCTATGCAAATGGAAATTAGTTGCTATTTAAAATATTCTTAAAAAGATTAACACTGTGATTTGACATTAAAACAAAAAATATTGTGTACGTAGAAAGTCAGAAAAATAGAGCCGCGTGATAGGATACAAATTTACATCTGGATTTGCCTTAAAGAGCCCTTTCAACCAATATAAAATAAAAATTGAAAGCAATAACAAAGCATTGTGTCAGAAATTAATTGGTTGCATGTTGGTCCCTTGGTGAGACGTGAAAGAGTGTCATGTGCTACAGTCAGTGCTGACTAAGGAAGTTGGGTGAAGAACTTCACAGCTGAATATGTGCAGCAGAGCTCTGCCAAGAGTAGGTGTTTGAATTGAGACTGTAGGGAAGGATTTCTTGAAACCTCTGGAAATGGAAGTAAAACTTTGCATGTTATGTGCATACGTGCTATGAAAAGATGGGTGGGACAGAGCTTTCTTAAGGTTCTCAAAGTTAAGAACTGCTGACCTATAGCTGTACACTGACTGCTCTCATGGACAACTTCTTTAAGCCTATTTTTTTATGTTACTGCTTTATTTAATTTTTAAATTATATTATTTAGGGTGGTATTTAGTGCTTGCTGTTCATCTTCTCTGTTGGTAATCACCCCCACCTTATACAAGTATTTAGGAAACACCCCACTTTATACTCCTAAATACTGACAGTATATATCCTGCAAAATATTAACACATTGAATTAATATTTTCTTATAATGAAAGCACAGTTGTTAAGGAATGAAATTATGCTAGGCATTTTAACATATTAAAATATGTGGTAATGGATATTTCAGTTATTTTTCAAGCTAATATTCAATGAATATTCATTTTCACATGTAACATGGAACTAATAATTTACTCAGTCTAGGTAACTTTTAGCACAATACCTGTGTGTGCTTAATTGTTTATAACACATTTCACTGTGCCAGAATTGTATAAACAGAGAAAATCAGTTTGGAATCATGACCACTACTTAACTGCCCTTCTTTAAAGTTTTACAGGTAGCTCTGGGAACATTTTGAATAAATCCATGGTCATTCCAGGGTGAAAACCAATAACAGTAAATTTGCTTGCAAACAGGGTTGAGGATTATTATTTGTTTCTGCATCGGAGATATCACATCCAGTGAGATCAGAAAATTGAAGACTTTCTTGCCTAGATCATTTTCGATTAGGGAATGAGGCACTTGCCATATTTTACTAACTCTAAACTCTGAAAGAAAAAATTTAGGTGATTATTTTTCAAGATAGGTTTAAAAAAATTCCAATATGTAGGCAAAATTTTAAAACTAGCTATTTTCAGTTTGTCCCAAATGTCAATGAACAGAAGTTCAAATTCTGTGTATTGGATGGCAAAGTATATTTTTCCAAAACTTAGTTAATTTACTCGTAATTGCTACAAGTACTCTAAGAATGAGATGAAAATGAGATGAAATATACCTGAAAATAGCGTATATTTCATAAATGAACATGACAAGAATTTTTTAATAATTAAAAAGCACAAATTAAATATAGCTACTATTGATGTGTGTATGTCAATGTGTATATAAAATAAATTTCTCTGACAATGCTCCTAGTCGTATCAGTAAGATCATTTTAGCAGATACCTTAATTGCAAATTATCTTTTTTTCATGGGTGTTTCCTAAGCACTATTTATAATTATGTATCCCTCCTAGCTCATTTGATCATTTTTTATCAAGGTTTTATTCTAAGATATATCATTAATTTTAATCATTTAAGTTTTTGAAATTCATAAAAATTAATCATTCTACTATAACATTAATTTAAGTATGTAATTTAAGTCTTAAATAAATTTATGGACAGATGATCCAGGATTTCATTTTTCTTAATTATACTTTGTTTTCCTGGGTAAAGAAATCCCTGGGTAAGAATAATAGGATACATGTCGATATGCTTAAGAGATTTTAAAATAAGATTAGAAATTAAGTTCAACAGAGTGATAAAATTATGTGTGAAATATTTTACTAACATTCTATATATAAATTATAGAAATTAAATAGCAAAGTACCCATTTCACAAAACACAATTATATATATGTATATAATGTATTATATATGTATAATATATGTGTGTGTGTATATATATATATATAAAATACTAAATTAATGCTTTATTTGTTCACAAAACAGTTTAAAGGAATATCTTAGGATAACATTTTAATTTTGGTTTTTTATATTAATTCAGACTCCTCATTTACCTCTGTATAATATTACAATAAAAGTCATTCAAAACCACACTTTCACTTGTCCACTATGTGCCATTTTGTCATTCTACATTTGGACTTCATTTTTAAGAACGGTATTTAAATTTGAACAACATAAATCATATGCTTATATCTATTCTGTTATTTATTTATAGAACTATATTCACTGTAGAAGTCAAATTATCATTTTAGGTGATATTATTCATACGTGTGATATTTAGGATGAGCTTATCCTTTCTCTCCAAGAGGCACTTAGTCATTTATTAGTTGTCATATATTTTATAGACTCTGACACCAAAATGTATTTACAGAGATTTTTAGCTTTCTTAAAACTAAGATAAATACTACAGCATTCTATTAAAAATGCAAACCACTACATGACTATTTGTTTCTTCTGTATTTTTTCAGATTAAGACCATCTATTCATTCAGCAAATATACGTGTCTCACCCAAGTATTGCATATCCACTCAGTTAGAGCTCATCCATCACTGAAGGAAAAAACATCCTATTATGTAGGAGCACAAGTTTTAGTGCAGAGACAGACAATAAAAGTAATAAATAATAATAAATAGGTCAATTTAAAGCATATTAAAAAGTGATACATATAATGCGACTCATATTAACTTCTTGATTCTTTCAGCTATTTCAGAGAATGTAGGTTGATTTCTAAGCTTTAGTTCACCTGGGCGTATTGTTCATGATGTCTTTACAATCTCAGAAATTCTTTGAGTGCAGTGCTTACATCACATGCATAACTTTAAATCTTGCAACACTAACACAGATTCTTGGGAGACATGTATTCCATCAGGAATGCATAAATCCATAATATATTATATATATATATATATATATATATATATATATATATATATATATATATATATATATACATATATATGCAGAGGGTGCCAAAAAATATATACACACTTTAAGAAAGGAAAAAGATGTATTAAACTTGTAATACTCAATATATACTGATAACAAAAAATACTGATAACAAAAGATGAATACAAGTCACGTTTGATTTCTGCAATTACAAGAGGTGCTCAAAGTGGTTACCATCAGCATAATTTTAATACAGTTTTTTTTTCCATTCTTAAAATGTGTATATGATTTTTTGGCACCCTTTATATATATAATAAACATTTGGAGCAAGTTTTAAAATTGTGGAACTATTCAAACAAGAAGGAGAAATTACTCACTAAAGATAAGATATACGAATAATTTTGAAACCATAGTAGTATAACCCTTCTTCTAAAACCATTCAGTGTACTTGCTGCAGTATCTTGCAGCACACAATAGGTGCTCAAAAATAACATTTGTCACCATACACAAATATTAACTCAAAATGGTTCCAAGACCTAAATATAAGATCTGAAACAATAAAATGCTTAAAGAACACATAGACACTAAAATTATATCCTTGGTCTTAGAGAGGATTTTATGAATTTGACCTCAAAAGCAAGGTAAGTAAAAGCAAAAGTAAACTAATGGGTCTGTATCGAACTTAGAAGTCTCTGCACAGCCAGAGAAACCACCAGCAAAACAAAGAGGCAAACAACCAAATGGGAGAAGATATTTGCAAACAACACCTCCGATAAGGGGCTAATATTCAAAATATATAAAGAACTCATACAACATAGCAACAGAAAACAAGCAATCCAGTTCAAAAAATGGGCAGAGGACCTGAGCAAACACTTCCCCCAAGAAGGCATATAAATGGCCAACAGATATATGAAAAGATGCTTGACTTGGGTCATAAACACCCAGTCTCCTCCCATTGTTCTCCTTGGTGCCTTCTGCACCAAATGGTGCTTCTCTCACTGTAACAAAGCCAGGATAATACAGCAGATGGGGATTCTCATTAATTATGCTTTGGTTTTATTAATGGTTATCTTCTGTTTAGATCAGAACTGACTGATTACACAGTTTCACGTTACAAATAAGAGCAGGTGCAGCTGTAAATAGTCCCCGATTAACAATTTCATTTCAATATTATAACAGATTTCTGTAGGGCAAATTATTCCCACTGGTAAGGAGGTGTATTTTCATATGTAATATAATTCACTAAATCTAGAACTTAATTATGCTGGCAATAACAAAGCCCATAGTGTGCTAAATTTTTTACAGATATAGTGGTCCTTCTATCCAAATAACTACTTGTAAAACAAATGAATTGTTATTAGAAACGTTCCTTATGAAGCAAAATTGCAAATTATCTTTCATAGTTCTACTTCTGGGGTTCATGTTTATTTATTAGTGTTAATGGAATAAGAAATAAAAATAATTCTTTTAATCTTAGCATGCAATTTGTATTTCTTCAATACCATCCTTTATTATCCATAGTAAATCTCCTAAATGAAGTAAAACTTTTGGAGATTTTTGAGATATGTTGCATTTGAAATCTTTCAATATTTATCAGGTGTCGAGTATGTTAAGTCTTTTAAAAATCATGTTTTAAATTTATGGTTTGATTATAGTTTTAAAATAAATTTGTGATTAAGTAAAAATCTCTTCACTTTAAATGACAAATAGGTTTATTAACCATGCAGATTCACAGTTTCATTTTAGAACTATAAACTATAGAAGTTTTAATTTTGCTTTTCTCTCTCCAATTGTTTCCTTAATACCTTGCAGCCATTTTACCACTGTTGTAAATTTGAATTTTTAAGAAGTTTTCATTCTTCCAGAAACATCTTTCTAGCCATTTTTAATAAAATAAACTTGTAGTGGAATTAGTAGACAATAAGCCCAGTTTTTCTCTTTTAATATCCATTTCAAAATTGGTTCAGAAAATTTTCATCAGTTATCTGCTCAGTAGCAAATGTTATTTTGTTATGTGGGCATTAAAATTAACTGTTGTAATAGTTTAAACAATTGAAACAAGAAAATGATTCTGCTTGATTTAAAAAATATATTTTATAAAATAGATTTTTCTTTGAAGTAGAAAAAAAGCCTCAGGAAATGATGCTCAACATTTCAAGTCCTAGTCTTATAATCAAATTTTGGTAAGGTTTTATTTATTTATTTATTTATTTATTTATTTATTTATATTTTTTTATTAGTTTCAGGTGCACAAAACAATGTAATAGTTAGACATTTATCATTTATATCCCTCACACTGTGTCAACCCCCTTCCCCATCTGCTATCCCTCTGACATCACACACAGCCATTACATTTCCACTGTCTCTATTCCTAATGTTGTACTCCGCTTCTTGTAACTAAAATTACGTTTGTAACCATTTCAAAATAAAGTAAAATGTACAAATCTTTGACATAGACTTTTTGTTGTTGTTGTTAAAGGAGAGCTTTGGGGGGTTGCTTTTAAGTGTGACTTTAAATAATACTATATCAAATAAAATTACTGAAGATCTTGAGAAATAACTTACTAAGGGTCCACTACAGTTCATGGACCCAATTTGAAGATGTTAATAATGGTGTGTTACTTTCTCTCTCTTATTGATGGTGCAGCCACCATCTCACTCTCTTTTGCTGGCTCTTCTTCCTTGGTAGGCTCCAGGCCGTGATATTTCTGCACTCACTGTATTTTATCATATTTAACTCAGGGCATTAAATATAGGTTGCTATTCCAAACTGCTTTTCTGATCTAGTCTATACCACTATATACAGAACTTAAGATACTACACACAATATGTCTAAACCTGATTTCTGTAAGATCCTGGATCTGCTGCTTCTTCCAAGGGTCCCTTCTCCTAGTTAATAGCCTGGGATCTTCAGAACCTGAAAAATCTGACGTTATCCTGTCTCGCTTCACCACATTCCTCACATAATATGATTTACAGACCGTATCTACTAGAGACTAAATGTTATTAATTCTACTTTAATAACATCTTTCGTATCAGATCCTTTCTCTGTCATCTTATTGTTTCTGACTTAGTTTCTGATTTCATTCTCTCTCACCTCAATTATTAAAATAACTTCCAAATTATCTCTGTTTTCAGAGTTCTGTAACTTCTGTGTGTTCCTTGTAAACATTTTCTTTGGTATTGCACAGTTGATTTTTCTTTAATTTAGTGATAGGTTATACATTATATATATTTTTATCATACTGCCTATAAGGTATGACAGTACTTATTCATTTCAATATCCTGACTATAGCATAAAAGTAGCAGTGGATCTAAGATTGCTTAATCAGTTCTAAGTAGATAATTTAAAATAATCGTCAATAAACTGTTGGGAGGGCAAGAGTCATTTTCTATATCAACTTCCCAGATGGGCTTTATATGGATTATCTGGGTAAGAGGAGGAAAGGATTGAAGTTCAGTGTTGATATCAAAGTCTTGGTTGGGGAGAAACATCTACTTTATAAAAATTAACTACTCGCTTAGTTATTAATAGTAATACTGCGGGCTTCTATAATTTCTCTTTTACACCACCATATTGAGGTTGAATATCTGCAAGGTTAACAGCTAAACCCAAGATTGCTGCTATGAATTCTATCTGGTTTTGGGGTAGTAAACTTGGTAAAAACGTTTTACTTTAATGAATGCTCTCCTGATAATTTAGTGACTATTCATTGGAAGTATTGTTTTATTAACTTGGCCAGTTTTTTGTTTGTTTGTTTTTAATAAAGATATCTGTCTGATAATCTGTAATATTTAAATAGAATTTTCTGAAAATTAAATAATTGATTTTAATTTGCATAATCCACCCATACATGCATTAGACATATTGACATATACATACAGATGGGAGTGATATTCAAAATATTTAACAACTCATATTCTATAGGCAGTGATTAATTAGAATAATACCTGCCCATCAGACAGTGTCAGCCCTTAAAAATGATCCTGGCCTTATTTGACCATTAACGTAAATAGCAATGTTAGATATAGATGTGCGTTACCCAAAGGATATTGCAAATTCAGACTTTCATAGACAGGTTTCTGTCAATACCATAAACGATGGGACTTAACAGGTTAAACGTTGCTAATTTAGAGAAATTGTCTTTTCATTTTTAGATGTACTTTCAATATGCCTTAATAGCGCCTGCTAAACTTTCAACTGTCCAATAGTCAATAGTAATTTAGATATTTTTAAAAAAAATTTTACCGTATAATTGGAAATATTCTTCCAAAACACCACATAATAATTAAAACATTCATTTCATTCACATGCATTTATTATTTATTATTTTCATTGGTCTTATTTATAAATAACTGCTTTTTTGAAGACTATAAAAGTAGGCCAGCATAAATGTAACTTGAAGATCCTATTTTCCTTCTCCAATAATATTTAAACTTAAGTTCAATTAGTATGGTTCAGATAATTACTAAAAGAAATAAGTCTCATGGTACAGTCAAGATGTTGACGAGTTGCCCCACAGATTTCAAATGAATGGTTTCTATTATAAATCATAATTCATTATACATGCCAATACATAGACAAATTTTGGATGTACAATTAGAAATTTAATTACATTGGAAATGCAAATGCATATTTAAACAGATGATCAGGCATTACTATCTGCACAAATAACAGAGTCTCCCCCACACATGTGTTTCATCGAAGGCTCTGCTGTCTATTGAAATGACAAGGACCAGCTGATAACAGGGTATGAAACATTATATAAATTTTTTTCTAAAGAGAATACTTCTTTGCAATAACTTCATAAATGATGTGATTTAAACTGTTTTTGAAAAAAGTGTCTGGAAAAAATTTCTGCATGACAGTTATTTATACTTTTTACATTAAATCTTCCAAAAGTGTCTTGTTTACCCTTTTATTTGTTGGAATCTACCAGGAAAAAAAAATTGTCTTCTAAGAAATATAATTCAGTAAATCAACTACTGAGTCCTGAAAATGAAAGATGCAAATGCAAATTTGAATAACTGTACAATTATTTAATATTTATAAATAAGGAAATTGGCGTGCTGATAAGAATATAACATTCTTAATTTTTATATGACTGATATATTTGGTATGATTTAAGAATTTTCAGGTTTCTATTTAAATTATATGAAGAATGGACATATATAATTGAAAGGAAAAATGCATTGAATATATATTGTCAAAACCAATTTTTTTCCATTATTTGTGAGTAAAATGCCAATATTGAAGTGTATTTTACCCATAAATTAAGTTTAAGCAATGTCAATGTACTATCTAGTAAAAATATTACTTAGCAGTAAAACAATTATCCTTTTGTTAAGGGATATTAGTGAGAGAATGAATTTGTTCAAATATCTTTAAGCCATGGCCGTGACTTTTGTATCCGGTTACCTTAAAGTTAGACAATCAAAAAGTGTGACGGAGGAAGACAACACTTTTGCAATCATATTCCCATATTCACTCCACCGTATGACATGTAACAATTGAAACCTGCTATGGACTGGACACAATTCTAGGCACTGAGGACAGTGAATAAAGTGGGCTAAGCTCTCATCCTCTTGGAGTAATATTCTAGTTAATAAAATTATATAGTGTTCAAGTCTACAATTTTATAATACATCATCTGTATATTGCATGTGTGTTCACCACCCAAAGCCAAGTCTCCTTCTCTCATCATATATTTGACACCCTTTAACCTTTTCAAATAGGATGGAGAATGCCTCATCGATGCAACGCTATTTGGTAACATTTAAGACTAATTATGTTGAACATCTATGTCATAGCAAGGGCTTTGGATTTCATTCATTTTTAATTTATTAAAATGTCCTTACTAATTCATTGGGAGGTTTTTAAGAAGAGACTGATATGACTATCCCTTTTTACCAAAGACACTCTAGATCGACTGATTAAGCCCATGAAGATCGTGGATTAATTTTGATATCAAAGGTATTTTTCTTGCTTTGTAAGTTCATCCGTAAATACCATGTTTATAATAATAAGTATGAAACTGTTATAATGTAAAATTAGATTTTTTAAAGAGAAAATTTTTGTAATTGTGATTGATCATCAAAACAAAGTTTAGGACTCATCACATGGATATCTGTAGACTATCCTTTGCAAACAATATAACAGTAACAATAAATAACTTTTTTTTTTTCTTGGAAGATTTAACCTAGTTACAACAGAAATATCTCCATGCATGCAGTACATATGCTCTGAGAATTTTAGCAAAACTTGGTAGCTCCAAGAGCACCGGCCAACTATGTGGTCCTAAAGCTCTTTTAGCCACAAACAGGAAGAGGCAAAAAATAGTTGTTAAATTCATTCAAGTTACACAAAAAGTGATGTCACAAACCTAAGTGTAACGGTGCATAAATGTGTTACCTTGACTCTGACTCTTTTTTTTAATATATGTATTATTTATTTATTTATTTATTTATTTTTATTGTGTTTATTTATTTGTGTCTATTTATTTATTTATTTGTGTCTATTTATTTTAGTGTATTTCCCCAGGGCCCATCAGCTCCAAGTCGTTGTCCTTCAATCTAGTTGTGGAGGGCGCAGCTCAGCTCCAAGTCCAGTCGCCGTTTTCAATCTTTAGTTGCAGGGGGCACAGCCCTCCATCCAAAGCAGGAGCTTGTGCTCTAACCAATGGAACCATCCGGCTGCCCCAACTTTAACTCTTTCTTTAAAAAAACCTTTGTTTTCTTAGAGCACTATTAGGTTAGCAAAAAAAAAATTAAGAGGAATTACAGAGATTTCCTGTAAACCCTGTGCCTCACCAATTCATAGTTTCCCCTATTATTAACGTCAGTCACCAAAATGATACATTTTTACCAACAATAAACCTACATTGGCACATCATTATAACCCAAAGGCAGTAAGTTACCTTAAGGTTCACTCTTGTACATTTTTTGGGTTTGATGAATGTATGATGGCATATATCTATTCAGTTGGTGCAAAAGTAATCCCAGTTTAAAAGGTTAGAAACAATTACGAAAACAGCAGTTACTTTCACATCACCTAATATTATTACGGTATCATGAAGAGTACTGTTTTGCTCTAAAAAATCCTCTGTGCTGTGCTTCTTCATTTGTCCCCCACTTCCATTCCTGGAAAATACCAATCTTTTTATTTTCTTCATAATTTTGTCCTTTTATTAGATTCTTGTACGGTGGGAATTGTACAGTATGTAGCTTTTTCGGCTTGGCTTCCTTCATTTAGAAATAAGCATTTAGATTTCTCTATGTCTTTTCATTGCTTGATGCTCATTTCTTTTTAGTGCTGGTAGTATTCCATTGTCCGGATGTGTCACAGTTTATTCATTCATCTACTTAAGGACATCTTGATTGCTTCCATGTTTTGGCAATCATGAATCAAGCCGCTATAAACATCCTTGTGCAGGTTATTGTGTGGACATAAGTTTTCAACTCCTTTGGGTAAATATCAAGGACCACAATTATTTCTGGATCACTGGAAAGAGTAGGTTTAGTTTTGTAAGAAATTGCAGAACTATCTTTCAAAATGGCTCTACCATTTTGCATTCTCACCAGCATTATCTTAGAGTCTTCCTGCTCTACTTCATCGCTAGTGTGTATTGTCAGGGATCTGGATTTTGGCTATTCCAATTGGTGTGTAGTAGTATCTCATTGTTTTATCCTGCATACTCCTTATGACTGGAATGTGCAACATCTTTTCATTCGCCATCTGTATATTTTATTTGCTAAGGTCTTAGGTCTATTCTTTAAATGTTTTTTTTTTCCCCTTGTTTTAGTTCTTTCTATATTTTTTATAAAAGTCCTTTATCAGATGTATCTTTGCAAAATTTATTCCCAGTGGATTATCTTCTAATTCTGTTGATATTATCTCTTGCATAGTAGATATTTTAATTTTATTGAAGTCCAGCTTATCAGTTATTTCTTTCATTGATCATATCTTTGGTGTTGTACCTAAAAAGACATCACCATACCCATGATCATCTAAATTTTCTCCTAAGTTATTTGCTCAGAGTTTTATAGTTTTCCATTTTACATTTATGTGTATGATCCATTTTTAGTTCTGTGTCTGGATTCACTTTTCTTCCATGTGGATCCAAAATCATTCCAGCACCATTTGTTGAAGAGATACTATCTTTGCTCCATTGTATTGCTTTTGCTCCTTTGTTGATTATATTTATGAAGGTCTGTTTCTGGGCTGTCCGTTCTATTCCATTGACCTATTTGTTTATTCTTCACCACTATTACATTACCTAGATTACTGTCCCTTCAAAATATGTCTTGAAGTTGGGTAGCATCATTCCTCCATATTTGTCTTCTTCAATATTCTGTTGGCTATTCTGGGACTTTTCCCTGTCCAAGTAAACTGTATATTGAGCTTGACAGTATTCCTAAAATAACTTGCTGGGATTTTGATTGGAATTGCATTGGTCAAGTTGGGAAGAACTGACAATTTGACAATATTCTACAACCCTATCTGTGAATGTGGAATATCTCTTCATTTACTAGTTTTTCTTTTTCATTCATTCATCAGAGTTTTGTTGTTTTCCCTGTTAGATCTTGTAAATATGTTGCTTGATTCACATTGACACTTTTCTTTTTGGGTGAATGCAAATATAAACAGTATTATGTTTTAAATTTCGAATTCCACTTATTAATTGTTGGTATGTAGGGAAAAAATGACTTTTGAATATTAACTTTGTATTCTGCAAACTTGCTAAAATCACTTATTAGTTCCACACAGTTTTTTTGTTTTGTTTTGTTTTTGTTATTGTTGTTGTTGAATCTTTTGGATTTTCTACATAGACAATCATTACCTGAGAACAAAGACAAGGTCATGACTTCCTTCACAATTTGTATACTTTTTATTTCCTTTTCTTGCCTTACTGCATTAGCAAAGATGTCCAGTACAGTGTTGAAAAGGACTGGTGAGGGGTATCCTTCCCTTGTTCCTGCCCTTAGTGTGAAAACTTGTTTTCTCACCATTAAATGTCAGGTTGCTATTGTTTGTTTTTTGTCGTTTTTAGATATTCTTTATCAAGTTGTTAAATCCCTCTTGATTCCTAGATTATTGAGAGTTTTTAATGATAAATGGGTGTTGGATTTTGTCAAATGATTTTCTGCCTCTATTGATATAATTTGATATGTCTTTTTTAAGCTGTTGATATAGTGATTTACATTAGTTTTCTAAAATGTTGAACCAGCTTTGTATACCTGGGGTAAATACCACTTGCTGTGGTGCATAGTATACTTTGTATGCTTTTTGGATTTGATTTTTTAATATTTTATTGGTGACTTTTTTTGCATCTATGTTCATGTAAGATATTGATTTATAATTTTCTTTTCCTGTAATATTGTTGTCTGGTGTTAGTATGATACTGGCCTCAGAAATTGAGTTGGAAAGTATTCCCTCTGCTTCTGTATTCTGAAATGTATACACACACACACACACACACACACGTATATATGTGTATATTTATACATATATACACATTTAATATATATATACATATATATGTGTGTGTATATATATTATATATATTATATATATATATAATATATAATATATATATATATATGGTATTTGTATGATTCCTTAAATTTTGGTGAAATTTACCAATGAACCCATCTGTACTGGAGGCTTTCTATTTGGAAACATTGTTTATTGTTGATTTAATTTCTTAGGTAGATAGAAAACTATTCAGAGTATCTATTTCTTCTTGCAAGAGTTTGAGCAGATTGTGCTTTTCAAGGAATTGGTCTGTTTCATCTAAGTTATGAAATTTGTGGGCATGGAGTTTTTCATAGTATTTCTTGATTATCCTTTTAAAGTTCATGGAATCTGTATTAATGTCCCTTCTTTCATTTCTGATATTAATAATGTGTATCTTCTCTTTGTTTTTAGTTAGTCTGGCTGGAGGTTTATTGATTTTATTGATCTTTTCAAAGAACCAGCTTTTAACGTCATTGATTTTCTCTATTAAATTTCTGGGTTTTTTTATTTCATTGATTTGTTTTTATTATTTTTAATTCTAATTTTATATTTGACTTTCTCTTCTTTTCTACTTTCCTAAGATAGAAGTTTAGATTATTGATTTTAGAAATTACATTTTTTCTAATGTATGTATTCACTGATATAAATTTTCCTAATTTTTGATAAGTTGTTTTTCAATTTAGTTCAAAATACTTTTAACTTCCTCTTAATATTTCTTTGACTGGGGCAAGACATCATTTAAAGTACGTCGAACTCTAAATAAACTCTAAATAAAAAATATATTATAAAGGAGGTGAGTACATTTATACTTTCATTTGGTACAAATTTTAAAAAACTTAAAAAACAATTTGAGTACATTCTCGCCAATAGAAAAATCACTTAATTTTTCCATTTGTAATGGCATGCTGTGTTTCATCATCTCTAAGACTATACCACACACATTTCTGTATGTATTACTAAGAAAGAAAAATCACTACTGATAAAACTATAGTATACCATCGATAGTGAGATGAAATTCATTCTGATATACTTTCATCGTTATGTACAAGAATAGTACTTTCCTTCTTATCAACCTGTCTGACGGTAGAATGAAGCAATGGAAGTTAACCAAAAAAAAATAAAGAGTTATACACTTATTGTAATCTATTTTGTTACAGTGTATTTATCTGATTTAAAATTCTCAAAGTAGAGGAAATTAAAGCTCTTAGTATCATTCTGAGATTTAAAAATCATACAATGCAATGTATAGATGACCTATTATAGAAATGTACACTTAAAACCTATATAATTTTACTAACCCATGTCACCCAATAAATTTAATAAAGATGACAACATAAAAATAAAAAAAATAAATAAAATGAAAAATAAAATAAAATAAAAACCCTGATTAGAGCTAACCTAAACAGATTTTCTAATGTTTAACATGATTGATTTGGTGCATTTGGGAAGAAGTCATTTACATTTTTTTATTTCAAGTTAATGGTAACAAAGAATCCAAGTCTATTTTTTTTCTATTTCCTGGAATGAATACCTGCCATTTTAGAATAAATAATTTAATTTTAGTTATTTATTGTTCCATTCTTAAATTCCTATTTATATCTCAGAAGTACCTTCTGAGACTTCTTGAAGTTCTTCTGAAATCCTTAATGTCAGCTAAGTGTTATTTAAATGGTTGGTGCCACCTAAGATAGACTGATATCATTTGTTTCTTACTATTAACAAAATTGTTCATATATTTTAGATATTAAATAGATTATAATTATAAGTAGTTTTTATTATGAATGAGTCTTTCCTGAAGATTTCTCTATAGAATTTAAATATATTTTATACTCCATTACATTATTGAGTCATTCAGTTTTCTGATTTTGAGACATCCTGGATCTGTTCTTGTTATTATCACAGAAATAACAAGAGATTTAATATATAAGAAATACATAATCATTTCTTATCATGGATTTACACAACCAGTTTATTTTCCTCCTTGTAGATTTATTTGGCATTAGGTCCTATTGAATTAAATTGCATTATTTTCTTAACCTTCTTCTATTGTATTATAATCATTCTGAATTCCAATCACAGAATCAAAGGTGTTGACCTTCACTATCTGCCAGCTAATGTCATCTATGCACTTATGAATAAAATGTTAAGTAATACTGAACCTGGCCTTTTCTGCTTTTGAATCAATCAATTAGAATTTAAGCAGTGAATTTCAAGACTCAGGAGTAATTTTTCCAGATTTAAAAACTGAGTTTGTAAGTTAAAGTATCATATGTCCTAAAAGACACGTCTTTCTCTTTTAAGAATATGCCATGATTATTATTTTTTAAATTTTGATTATATGATGTGTGTAGGTATTTAGTGAAGTTCCATATGCAAAATATAACCTAAATATTATCACCATTATTATCATCACCTGGGGAATTGCCACTGACCTTCAACGGCTTTTCATATCCAAACAAAAGTATAATCTTACAGTCTAAAATTAAAAGTTTCTAATGGTATAATCCTAGTCTTTTAAATATCCTTGTTACATATTCCTATTATATTTTTCCAACATTTCTTATGAAACAAATGTCTTGGCTATTCTCTGAGCTTTTTCTACCTTTCCCATTAACATTTGAAACATGGCAACATAATGGCTTGAGCACATGGGCCCTGAAATCAGATTGCCTAGGGTTGGATTTAACACTCTGTTACCTGTAGGCAGATTTATTTTCTCTGTACCTTGAATTCCTTCTTTGTTATTGTGAATATTAAAGTCATTATTATTATGAATTAATTGTGTGAATATTAAAGTACCTGGGGCATTTATATACTTAATGATTATTAACTATCAATATCTTCATTTATTGTGTAAACTGTTTCCTTCTGAAATGCCTGTTGAAATGTTTTGTATCATCCAGAGGCCATTTTATGCTATCTGGATCCCTTTTCTTATTGCACTGAGTAATTCTGCTTCCTGTGATGTGAGAGGAGACTCTTCTGAAAACAAGCAGGACTCTCTGAGAAAATTCAGTCACTAAGAAGAAGAGTTAATGAAATAGTTGCAAAAGTGTGGAATTTATAATCTGGAATTTTATCTTTTTTTTTTTTTCTGAGTTTTATTTGATCATTGCACCTTTTTAGATCTAATATCACCTTAGGAGTTGTTGTGTATTTTTTTATTACTTACCTAGATGAGGCATTTCTCATGTATGTGTCAAACTGGTTTTTCTCTCTCTGTTATTGCCGCCTGAACATTAAGATCCAGACTAGATATTAAAATAAACCGGTCTATTTTATATTTGTCTTTCCCTCTTTTAGCTGCAAAGTGCTACAGAAATAGTTGTTTTTTTGACATCAACTGGATTTTCTTTCCAATGAATTGGGTTTAAGGGGTAAAAATAAACACTTAAGTTTTGGGACTGAGTCATCATTTCCTTTTATTTCTTTAAAGTAAGTATTAGACATAAAAACAGTAATAATGTGTTTTCATTTATTCAACAACTGTGACTTAAAAAAGTATTGTGTGTTATTTGGAGACAAACTTTAATTTTACTCCCTGAACTATGCCTCTTAATACTTTCAGAGTGATCTGAACTGAGACTGGGCCGAGACAGATATCAGCCTCTTCACCGTGACTTTATATTTTAAAAGCAATTAGGCATTGGCTGTCTTAATAACTTATCAATGAGCTGATTGTCCTAATTGTTGCACAGTGTTCATTCATAGGAAATTGGAATTACAGTAGTGTGTGTGTGTGTGTGTGTGTGTGTGTGTCTGTGTGTGTAAGTAAATACATAAATATATAAATATATGCATATATATGTGTGTATATATGTATGTTTTTGTTAGTTGTATTTGATTTATCTAATTTTATATCATAATTTATTTAAACCCTAACTTATAGGTAATATTATTTAAAGTTAGGTGACTTAATTTCAAACCAGGCATTCCTATTTCTGAGCAGTCAACCTGGCACCCTTAAGGTTCAACCCCTGATAAAGCCTCATGTGGTACATAAGTTGGGTGAGGCAGGGTCTCAGGGAGTCACTAGAATGGGAAGAACTGTGGTAAACAGGTCAATGTAGACTCTGGTTTGGTGCCGGTACTAAGCCTGGAGTTACTCAGCAAAAGTCTCAGAGCACACCATGGCCAGCTGCCACCAGCCTGGATCCTGCAGACTCCAATAGTTTTTCAGAAAGAGTGAAGGTAGGGCTGGCTGCTCTAGGAGAAAAGTGCCTCAGGTGTTGGGTCAGTTGAGCTGAGCGGGTCCCAATGAATCAGCAGGATGGAGCAGTGTTGCTCACCAGGCCAATCAGATTCAAATTTGGCCAACACAGGAAAGATGTTGAGCTACACAAGAGGACGCTCCCTCACAGGGAAAATGGCAGCTGTCTTCCAGCCCTTGCTCAGAAGGCGCAAACCTCAGTCTGCACCTGTATGTCTCTGACACCCCCTGAGTTACTGTCCCTTTACGGGAGACCATGGTGAGTGCCTGTGAGAGAGTCCATGTGCAGGCCCTTTAAGAGGACGTCTTGGTTTCCCTTAGCCAGATGGTTGGAATCTCCACTGCTTTTCACAGCCAGATGTTCTGGGGGTTCTTCTTCCTGGCACCAGTACTCTAGGCTGTAGTCTCTTACTCCTCTGGGGGGAATCCCCATAGCCAATATATCCCTCTCATTTCTCAACCACCACATGGAGGTTTGGGGGCAGCCCATTTTGTGTCTTCACCCCTCGTGCCAGTCTCAACCTGGTTTCTTATTTATATCTTTAATTATAAAACTTCTGTTCAGCCAGACTTCAGATGGTTCACCAGGTTGATTGTTCTATAATCTAGTTGTAATTTTAATGTGTTCTTGGAAGGAAGCTTGCACAGTGTTTATCTACTCCACCATCTTTGATATCTTCTCTATAATAGTGTTCTAATGCCCTTTTTCACTAATTATAGCTATGACACTTCTGGCTGTTTTTATTAGTACCCCCACCCCTTGCCCCATTTAAGGGTCATGATTTCCTACTTCTTTGCATATCTTATAATTTTTAATTTAATGCCTGATATCTTGATTTACATTTTTGGGTAATACATTTTCTTTGTTTTTCTTTAAATAATTTTGAACTTTGTTCTGTGGGAGAGTTGAATTATTATGATTCAACTTTAAGGTTTTTAAGGTTTTTGTTTTGTTTTGCCCTTTAAGGTTTTTGTTTTGTTTTGTTTTGTTTTAGTATAAAGTCACAAAAGCCTTTAGTCTAGGTCTAATTCAGTTCCACATGTCAGGATATCTTTATTGTATCTGTTGGGAACAGACAATATTGGTTTTGTCTGAGACTCGGATTATTCTATCTACTTCGTTCTGATGTTATTTTTATCCTCTTGTCTCAGTAGTTTTCTACAGCCCCAAATTTTGCAGATATCTGAAACTTTCACCTCACTTCTATCCTGGCCCAATTTTCTAGCTACCTTAACCTCCCTGAACTCAAAAAACCTGTCTCCTCAACTCAACAAGAAAAAACATGAGCTCTGTTTGGGCACCCCTAGTCTGGGTAGCAGCTTGGGAATTCCCTCCAGGCAGTGAGCTAGAGACCTCAGAGAGCTTATATTTGTTTGCTTATCTTAGGTATCACTGTTCTTTGTTGCCTTTTCCAATGCCTGAAAAGTTGATATTTTATATAATTTGTTGGGGGTGCCAGTTGTTTAAGGCATGGTGGAATATCTGGTCCATGTTTACCCCTTTCATCTTTTTTCTTTCTTTCCCCTCCTTTCCTCTCTCTTGTCGTTGCTGCTGCTCCTCTTCTTCGCCTCCTTTTTCTCTTCTCCTTCTTATCCCCCATGTCTCCAATTAGACTAAGACTATTTCTGTTTTTGCTATTATATTCTTCCCAGTGCTTGACACATAATAGGGGCTCAATATGCATTTACTGAATCATTGAATGATGTTTGTTCATGTAAATGGAATATATATATATATATATATATATATATATATATATATATTTATATACAAATATTTATATATAAATGGAATTTATATATAAATGGAATATATATATATATATATATATATATATATATATATATATATAGTGTAATTTAAGGGAAATAAATAGATATAAATAAACAATCTTAAATGTGATTTTTAGTATCTAGAGTTTGTATTATAGAATATCTTCTCTTTACATAATGTATGAATTATCTACCTGTAAGGTTGATGTTTCTGAAGCAATGAGTGTATATTGTACTTTCTTCAGAAATTCTAGAGAAATTTTAGCTCTAGCATGACGCATTATTTATTGAATAATAAAAACTGTGTAATGGGAAAAAAAATGGCCACCTAGGATGCTGCAAGTAAACATTTTATTTTCAAAAAATATATACATATTTATAGCTATAGTACCAGGGACTGACATATACCTGGGGATTAATCAGTTTAACATAACTTACCTCATTTGGCTATGGAAAACTATTTCTGTATAATTAGTCTTTTATTTTTACTGTGAATTTAATCTTGGAGATAAACTGTTTTGAATAGTTTGGATGTTGATAAGTTTTAAAACTCTTTTCTGTTATATTTTTTTAACTAAAAAAGGAAAATAATAACTCCTTTAAACCTACTAAATGAAAGTTTCATGTTTGCATTTCAGATACAAGTGGTAGCAATTTTAGGTTTTTAAAATATCCAAAAAAAGATTCGTAATTTTCTTTAAACATATTTTGTCACGATATAATTCAAACAGTTATCTACGTATATATACTTTATTTCAGGTTATTTTTTGATCAGAAGTAAACTTCATATTTCTCATTTATATACATATATATATACATATATATACATATATATGTATATACATATATATATACATATACACATATATGTATGTGTATATATAAATATACATATATATACATATACATATATGTGTATATGTATATATATATGTATATATAAATGTATGTGTGTGTGTGTATATATTTAGCCAAAGCATTTTATCTACAAATTAGTTTTGCATTTATGTCTGAAGTCCCCTTTAAAATATCTAAAAGTAGTTGACAGATTCTGAAACAAGATGTTTTAATGCAGTATCTTTCTTGTTTCTAACTTTTTCTTATCAATATAACTAAATTTATCAATATGACTAAAATTAAAATAATACATTTTCTTCCAAAAGTACTACATTTTGATGAACATTATGTTTACTTGTTCTTTTCTCCTTCATATATTTTTTGCTCTAGAATATTTAAATGGTGTCTGTATTAGGCATCTGATTATCTTTGTGTTTTCTTCAACTTTTAGTTTTTTCACTTTTACATTTATGTATTAATTAAAAGCACATTAAGACCTATACATGTAACTTCACTTTTACATACCTCCAATCTAGTTTGGAAGACAGATTCTAAGTTAATATTTGTACTGCAGTATAGTGAATGGTATGATGGGTAACCGCAATGCAGAACAATAGTGGGATAAGGTACCATAGGAGCATAGTAGAGGAAACCAGGATATTTGAGGAATATGGTCTAGACCAGAGATTGACAAACTATACCAGCAAACCAAATACTGCCTGCTGCCTTTTTATAAATTATATTTTATTGAAATTCAGCTACATCCATTCTTTTCAGCTTTGTTTGACAGCTTTCTTTTTATAATAGAAGAATTGAATTGTTGCAACAGATGCCATGTAGATCAGAAAGCTTAAAATATTTACTATATGGCCCTTTATGATAATATTTGCTAAACCTTTGTAGATAATTTATCACACTTTATCAGTAAAAGTGGAGTTTTTGGTAGTAGGAGAAACAGTACAATCAAGTAAGCTAGTGTTAAAGGAGTTTTGGAGGCTAGACCATAAGGAAACAGTAAGCCTATTATACAGGAAAATGATTGATTTCTGTATATTGACATTGTATCCTGAAACTTTGCTACTAAAGTTTTTGTCTTTTTTTTCTTGTTTTCTGTATAGACAAAAATATTATCTGAGACCAAAGACAGTTGTACATTTTTATTTCCAATCTGTATGACTTTTATTGCCTTTTCTTGCCTTATTTCATTAGTAAGTTCTCCAGTACAATGTTGAAAAGGACTGTTGAGAGAGGACATTTTTGCCTTGTTACTAATGTTAGTGGGAAAACTGGTTTTTCATAACGTTAAATGTGGGATAGCTATACGACTGTTTGAAAATATTCATCAGGTTGAGGAAGTTCTCTGTTCCTAGTTTACTGAGAGTTTCTATCATTGATGTCTTTTTTTTTTCTTTCTTAATTTTGTCAAATGCTTTTCATCATGTGATATACCTTTGTTAGGCTGTTGATTTGATGAATTATATTGTATTTTCAAATGCCGACCCAGCCTTGCAAACCTGGGATAAATCCTCCCTGGTCATGGTGTACATATTTTTTAATGTTTCTAGATTTGATTTTCTAATATTTTGTTGAAGACGTTTGCATGTATATTCATGAGAGATATTGGTCTGCAATTTTCTGACAATGTCTTTATCTGACTTTGGTATTAGTGTGATACTGACCTTATAAAATGATTTTGGAAATATTCCTTCTGATTCTATATTCTAAAAGACATTGTAGAGAATTGGTATGATTTCTTCTTTAAATGCTGGTAGAATTCACCAGTAAACCCCTCTGGGTCTGGAGCTTTCTGTTTGGAAAGGCTATTTAATTATTACTTCAATTTCCTTACTAGATGGAGCCTTACTCAGATTGTCAACTTCTTGTGTGTATTTTGTCAGATTTTGTTTTTCAAGGAATTGGGCAATTTCATCTAAGTTATCAAGTTTGGACACACAGGTGTTTATAGTTTTTTCTTGATTATCATTTTTAAGTCTTTGGGATCTGTGGTGATATTCCCTCTTTAATTTATTATATAATTTCTTACATAATTTGTGTTATCTCTTGTTTTTCTGTCTGGCTGGACACTTATTGATTTTACTTATCTTTTCAAAGAAGCAGGTTTTAGTTTAATGATTTTCTCTATTGATTTCCTGTTTTCTATTTCATTGATTTCTACTCACACTTATTGTTTCTTTTTTCTGTTTACTTTGTATTTAATTTTCTTTTTTCTTTTCTACTTTTCTAGAATGAAAGTTTATTAATTTTAGCATTTACTTCTTTTCTAATATAGCTGACCCTTGAAGACCATGGGTTTAAACTGTGAAGATTCACTTATACCCAGATTTTTTTCAATAAATACACAGTTGGCCCTTTGCATCTCTGGATTTCACATCTGTAAATTCAAACAACCATGGACCAAAATATTGATCATGGTCAATATTTATCATCCAAAGTTGGGAATCTTTGGATGCAGAGGGCCTACCATATGTATTGTTCTTTGTCATTTTATACAAGGGTATTGAACATCTGTGGATTTTGGTATACATTCCAGGAATTGGTTCCTGGAACCAATTCTCCATGGATACCAAGGGTCTGTAGTTAAGATTTTGAAGAGTCAAAATTATAGCCAGATTTTCAGTTGTGTGTGGGATCGATGCCCCTAATTTCCACATTGTTCAAAAGTCAACTTTATATGCATTCAGTGCTATCAACTTTTATCTAGTGCTATCAACTGTTTTTCCTGCATCCCATAAATTTTAATAAGTTGTGTTTTTATTTTCTTTTACTTCTAAACATTTTAGAATTTATTAGGTCTATTTGGTCTAAGGTATATTTCAAGTCCAATGTTTCCTTAATTTTCTGCCTGGATGGTCTCTCTACTGTTGAAAGTAGGGTATTAAAGTTCCCTTTTATTATTGCATTGTTGTGTGTTTCTCCCTTCAGATCTGTTACTATTTTCTTAATATAGTTAGATGTTCTTTTGTTGATCCTACATACTTAGGATTACTATATCTTCTTGATGGAATGACCTCATTAGCATTATAAAATGACCTTCTTTGTCTCTTGTTATAACATTTACTTAAATTCTATATTGTCTGATATAAGTATACTTACCTGTGCTATCTTTTGGTTTCTATTTTCTAGGAATAACTGGTTAATCCCTTCACTTTGAGCCTATCTGTGTCCTTAAAGCTGAAGTGAATCTTTGTAGACAGCATATAGTTTGGTCTTTTTCAATTCATTCATCTACTCTGTGCCTTTTGATCAGAGAATTTAGTCAATTTACATGTAATTATTGATAAGGAAGTACAAACTAATGCTTTCGCATGACTTTTCTTACTGTTTTGCAGTTTTCGTGTTCCTGTCTTGCTGTTTTGCTAGCTTTCTTTGTGAATTGATGATTTTCTTTACTTGTATGTTTTATTTCCTTCTTTTTATCCTTTGTTAACTTACTAAAGGTGTTTGTTTTTGTAGTTACTATGAGGCTTACATAAAACATATTATATATATAAAAGTCTGTTTTAAACTTATAACTTACTTTTAATTGCATATAAATATTCTACTCTTGTATTCTCCCCCTATATTATATGTTTTTAATGTCTCAATTTATCTCTTATTATATTATGTATCCGTTAACAAATTATTGTAGCTATAGTTATTTTTAATATTTTTGTTCTTTTATGTTTATACTAGAGTTGTGATGAATATATCACCATATTACAGGCTGCAAAAGTTGGTCTGATGATGGGGCAAGCCAGCACTTGGGTTTGCAGTTAAATTGGGCACTCACCTCACTCTCCCTCTCCAATGGGGAGAAAGTCTCTCTCCATGTTGGACCACCCTGGCTTGAGGGTGGTATAATATGGGTAAACAAATCTATCTTCCTAATCCTCATCAATGAATCTTTTCTTATTTCTGTGCTTCATCCAGGTGTTGTAATCCCTTACATGGAATCCTTAGCTCTTGTGAAGGTATTTCCACGGATGGATAGTTACTCATATTGATGTTTCTGGGAGGGTACAGGTGTTAGAAATTTCTGTTTCTCCAGTGTGTTGACATCACTCCATATGATGTCTATTCTTTTAAATTTGTTAAAGTGTGATTTATGGTGCAAAAATCATGTAATAGTATAGTGATGTCATATTGTAGCTCTTCAATGATGATTGTTGAATATATAAATACATAGATGAATTAAAAAGTTAACCACCACTATGTAATTCAAATGCCTTGTGATGTTTTCTTCAAGAATGTTATTTAAATAGCACATCTGATGGGTCAACACATGTTTACAGCCAACCTATCAATTATATAAACATAGGACTTTAGATGCTTCGGAAGTCACACATTATTAGTAACTTATTGACCAAAAGTTTTTTGTTGTTGTGTCTGTTTTTTGTTTGTTTGTTTGTTTGTTTGTTTTTTAAGGAGGGTGCAGCTCACAGTGGCCCATACGTGTATCGAACCAGCGACCTTGATGTTATTAGCACCGCGTTCTAACCAGCTGAGCTAACCAGCCACCCTTTACCCCCCACCCCCGAAAGGTATTTTAAATAGTTCGATGAAATAGCTTTCAGAAATGAGGTTATAGCTAACTGCCAAATAAATGGTACAGTTAGTGCAATACCTGTTCATGGGACTTAGAGGGCACAGAAAGCTTTTGGAGCTTTTTAAAATTCCTACAGCATTTTCTGTTCTCAGCACTATTCCCCTGTTTCCAAAAGGAAAGAAGTCAAAATA
This sequence comes from Rhinolophus ferrumequinum, assembly GCF_004115265.2. NCBI lineage: Eukaryota > Metazoa > Chordata > Mammalia > Chiroptera > Rhinolophidae > Rhinolophus > Rhinolophus ferrumequinum. Next base: position 70,657,779 of record NC_046287.1, on the reverse strand, counting down.
ACTTCTTGGTCTATAGGTAAGATTTGTAATATTTTTTCCAAAATTGGAAAAGTGGTTTTTTTTCGTTTGTTTTTGTTTCTTTTTTTGATGTAGCTATGTCTTCAGGTTTTAGAAATGTTGTCTTCTGAGATTAAGAAGAAAAACAGGCAAAAGATGTTGGAATAATTAGTAATTCATTATATTAGTGTATTTATAGTAAGAAAAGACATATTCTACCACTAGGCAATATAGAGGGAAAAGTCCTCCACTATACATTTATAATTAGTAGAGATTTAAGACATGTATTTATTCTCTTTGTTTTCTTTTGTGATTTGTTTTTTAAATTACTTGTATTGTTATACCTGCTGTTTTACACAAACATTTATCTGTTAGTAATGTGGATTATGAGTGAAAATGAAGGATCTGAGTGTTAAGAATGTAAACTACTCATGCTTAATTTATGATTTTTCTTTTCTTTTACTTTCTTAATCATAGTCTTTGTCATCCTTGCCCTTATCTCAGCTGGACACTCTGAAGTGAAGTTTGTAATAGAACGTTACACAGTAATTCCTTCTTAAGGAAATCTAATTGTGTTTGTGCTAGCCTATAATTATGCCTTTCCAAAGAATTGCATGACTGTCAGTTAAAGTAGGTAGCACTGAATGCATAAAAGCTTTCAAACTTGGTTTTTTCCTTTCCTGGATAAAAATTAAAATCAAGTGATGTCACCCCATCTATTCGTGAAAGGGTTTTTACTTTCACACCTGATAAGGTACTCTTATTAAGTAAATTCAGTCCGGGATGTTGAAGCCCAATTACGCAGTGCCAGAGCAGAGACAGTCAGAAGAGGTCATGCGAGACACCAGTCATGCTGCTCCATTGTCGGCCTTGTCAGATGCCCTTACCTGCACATTTTAAAATATTTTGAGAGGTCACAGAAAAAAAATTAGTTCTAGAGATGATGACTTATCCTTACCATCTCTGATTCTGAAATGCAGAGGACCTATGACTTGTATAGACCCAGAGAACTTGAAGAAAAGAAAAGAATACAGACTGGACTGCTACTTCCCTCAGTCCCTGCCAGGCATAGAGGAAGCATGTGGGTTAGAAACCTGGCTTCTGTGCAAACATACAGACCGACCCGTTCTTTCTCTTCAGGCTTTCTCACTCCTGCTCCATCCTGTGCACTATCACTAGCGCTTAAGTCCAGTACGTTCAAAGTGCTCTGTGTAATCAGGTTGCTTGGCTTTAAATGTTAGCTTTGCCATTTACTAGCTGGGTAAATTTGGGCAAGTTGTTGAATCCCTTTGGGCCTCAGTTTCCTTTTCTTTAAAATTAGGAACAAGAATAGCACCTACCACATGAGTTATTTAAAGACTAAATGTGTCAAAATATGCAGAGAATTTAGAACAGGGCTTGGAACATTGACAGCACCAGTTGTTATTGTTGTTATATTGTTGTTGCTTTTGTTGCTCTTATTACAGACTGTGTCTCAATTAAAATATACTAGCTGGATTTCTTTTCCTCGGGTATTAAAATTTTTAGTAGTTTATTATCTGTTGGTAATTCATTGGTCTCAAGTTTAATCTAACTTATCATTGCTATTCTCATTTGAGGTTTGTAGCATATTCAAAGACTAAAAGATACATGAAAATACTTTAATTCTGTCATTACGAATCATTATTTATTTTTCCAGGCTCATCAAAAGTACCAATTTGAGGGAAACTAATGATAAGTCATAGTAATATCATGCAATACAGTGAAGACAGTGTTAGATATAAATTAAAGTGCAGACTATTTTGTTTTGATTTGGGTGGAATTGTAAATAATTATTTATTCTATAAATTAATATATTTAAATCACCAAACTAGGAGATGCATTATAGCTACAATAGAAAACTTTACATTTTCAGTATTTTTGGAAACACATCCCCTCATTTCCCTAAGTCTAGAACCTGGAACAATTCATAGAGATACACAATGCATTGTGATTACTTTACCAAAACTGCCAAATGCAAATTACTTTTTAAATCCCTGCTGGAGTGCAGGAACCGAAGGCTGAATTTGACTTGTTGTGGAAAACTATTTTAGCTAAGAAAAACAAGCTTTTTTATTGCTTCCAAAATATCATAGTAGCCATGCATGTGTCATTTAATAAGTAATAAGGCGAAGGATCTGTCCCCATACACGGATCTTCTCTTCTTCGTCTTGGTTTTTATGTGGATTATGAACAAATAAATAATAAAAAAAAAACATAGACACAGACAATAGTTTAGTGATTACCAGAGAGTAAGGGGGGAGGGAAAATAGTAAAAGAGGGTAAAAGGGATCTAATATATGGTGATGGAAGGAGAACTGACTCTGAGAGGTAAACACAGTGGGGTATATATAAGGCTGGTGCAAAAGTAATTGTAGTTTTGGACTGCGAATTTTAAATCATTGTAACTAGGCTCAAACACATCTTTATTAATCAAAATAGGAACCATTACAATCAACACATTTTTGCCAATGAGATATGTTTGTTTATTCCTGTAGTGTAAAAATCCGTGCTTTGGCATTTGACAAACTCTTGGAAAGCATTGTCTGCATCCTGTTGCTTGTGGAAGCATTTTCCCTGCAAAAAGTTGTCGAGATGCTTGAAGAAGTGGTAGTCGGTTGGTAAAAGGTCAGGTAAAATGGCGGATGAGGTAAAACTTCGTAGCCCAATTCGTTCAACTTTTGAAGCATTTGCTTGGGCGACATGTGGTCAGTCATTGTCATGGAGAAGAACTGGGCCCTTTCTGTTGACCAATGCTGGCAGTAGGTATTATAGTTTTTGGTGCATCTCATCGATTTGCTGAGTATGCTTCTCAGATGTAAGGGTTTCACCGGGATTCAGAAAGCTGTAGTTGATTAGACTGGCAGCAGACTACCAAACAGTGACCATGACCTTTTTTTGGTGCAAGTTTGGCTTTGGGAAGTGCATTGGAGCTTCTTCTCAGTCCAAACACTGAGCTGGTTTTCGCCAGTTGTCATGTAAAATCCACTTTTCATCGCACGTTACAATCCGATCGAGAAATGGTTCATTGTCGTTGCGGAGAATAAGAGAAGATGACACTTCAAAACAACGATTTTTTTCTATTTTCGGTCAGCTCATGAGGCACCCACTTATCGAGCTTTTTCATCTTTCCAATTTGCTTCAAATGCCAAACGACCGTAGAATGGTCGACATTGAGTTATTTGGCAACTTCTCATGTAGTTGTAAAAGGATCAGCTTTGATGATTGCTCTCAGTTGGTCATTGTCAACTTCTGATGGCTGGCCACTACGTTCCTGTCTTCAAGTCTCTCATCTCCTTTGCAAACCTTCTTGAACCACTACTGCACTTGTACGTTCCTTTGCAGTTCCTGGGCCAAAGGCGTTGTTGATGTTGTGAGTTGTCTCCGCTGCTGTATGACCCATTTTGAACTCAAATAAGAAAATCACTCAAATTTGTTTTCTGTCTGACATCATTTCCATAATCTAAAATAAATATAAACAGCAAGTAGTAAGTCATTAGCAAAAAAGCATAAAGTGAAAAATGTGCATAAAAATGATGTATAACATAACTACATGTATTTAAAAATGTATTCCAATATCAAACAGCAAATTTCAACAATGCAAAAACCACAATTACGTTTGCTCCAACCTAATAGATGATGTATTACAGAATTGTACATTTGACACCTATGTAATTTTGCTAACCATTGTCACCCTAATAAATTTTAATTAAAAAAAAAGTTGGGGGGACTGGTATGTTTTCCCAATAACTTAGTTGTTTATTGTTTATGAATAATAATAACCCATACTGATCAACACTTATTTCTTTCCAACTTTAAAAAATTTGGTAAACAATGTTGCTATTGAAACAAAATGTAATTAATGAATAATCTTACTAATTAATACCATTTAGTAAATATTTCTTGTATGATTATTATGAATAAAGCACTATGCACCAAAAAAAAAAAATGCAGTGATGGCGAGACTTCATGATTTTGGCATTTTCATTCACAGCCCTCATATAAATCCTTCCCAGTTATCCTCTTTGCTGTTCTATGACAGAATAGTGCCTCCATATTTTCTCATAACTTCAGCCTTGGGTCACATCAGAATTTATCGCTTTAGTTCAAAGACTATTTCTTATAAAACATACGGAGGAAAGAGTAATCAAAATTTAGATTTTAAAATAAGTTATGAAGTTCAGAACAGAGCTAAGAGTAAATTCGTGATTGTAAATCATCTGAGTAGATTTCAGGTTTTAAATTTTATTGAGAAAGGCAACAGCCCAATTTGTTATGCCATTTTTTTTTAAACTTCAGAGATTGAAACAACCTGAGTTTGTTTGCTTGTTTGTAGCAGTCAAACCAAGTACAGTCTAAAGATAAGGAAGTGATTAGGTAGAAAAAAAAAATCTATATTCAAGTGCTGGACATAATCATAACAAACATTTCTGTCTATGAGCATGAATTGAATTTATTTGAAAATGAATGCAGGCTGCTTAATGGATCATAGTTCAGATTTCTTTGAAGAAATCGTTTTTAGGTATCCTTAAGAGACCTGAGTTCCTTATATGTAGGAAAAAATATTTTTTTAACAATTATTTGTTTATTGTTTTTCAGTATCATCTATTTTCTCCCTATTTTTATGACCTGCCTCAATCACCAGCCCTTTGATTCTAGGGGCTATGTTTTATTCAGAAATGACAACAAAACAAAATGCCCTAAGCATAATGAAAAAAAAAAATCAATAACAGTAACTCTAAATATTGTGATTTTACAATTCTAAAATAATCATAAATTTTGGGTTATATTTGTGGTTTAAACTGTGTATAAATGCACAATATTCAATGCAGTATAAGAAAAAAAAGTTATACATTTTTGTTAGTGTTCAGTACATCATAGATAGAAAATGACAGTTTTATTAATATCTTTCTTTAAAAATAATGGTTTAGATATATTTCTCTGGAAGTTTATGAAGTGTGATGAAAGGCGCTTTCATGACAACAGAAGGCCAGGTCCTGTGGTGGTTGTAATCTCACACATTGTTTGTGTGTTGTTCCCAACGTGCCAAGTGATACATCCTGAGATGATCCTTTGAAAAGTATGTTATGAAAAGACTTATGATGCACCTTGTCAACCCGTATCTCTAGTGTCTATGTATGTTTTCTAATTTTGTGTAATAAGCTTATTCATGAATTATACATGCCAGAGTCATCGTGTGAGGTTAGATTAGGAACTGTAACACCTCCCAAACATTTTGTATTACTCTCAGCTCTTTTACCATTAAGACAATTGGTTTCAGAGTAATTCTTGGAAACTTTCAAGTTTCCATTTATATCAGACCTGCTTTCAGGCAAATTGGGTATTAAAGATAATACTGTAACATCTCTATCTATCTCTCTCTCTCTCTGTCTATCTATCTTTGTGAAGTTTATTTTTATTGAATACCTTAGTAATTTACTTACATGCTCTGTTTTTTTGTTTTGTTTTTAATAAGATTAAAGAATTACTGCCCCATTCCCCAAAACCTATAGATAAAGGCAGTGATGCCAGATGTTATTTTTCTCAATATGATAAAAGAATGATTAAATGTACTCTAGTTTTGTTATCTTTTTTCTTAGAAACTTATACTTCAATTCTTTTTTGCAAATCTTAAAAGCAAAAGATATGTCATTGTTTCTCTATCAGGGTATTGAGAAAGTAATTTATGCTCTCCTTCTCAATTCCAAACTCTGATAAATATGTTTTGTTTTATCTACAAAAAAAAAAAAAAAAAAAAAAAAGGCCAAACAAAATAGTTGTGCATTTATCTATGTGTTGATAAGATAGAATGGACATATTATCTCTGATTTGCTTTTATAGTCTTCAACCTGCTGTTTTTTAAGCAGACAAAAGATTGTTGGGTTGAAAGGACACTAATATTTCTCTGATTAACTGCAGCTAGACACCAGTTACCATCATACAATAAAAGATGTCAATCCATTTTAAAGAAAGCTTTTTAAAGGCCTTGTGTGTGAGTTCTGCCATCCCATAAACCCCAGATTGTGAGTAACTGATGAAAATGGTAATGTGGAAATTACCAACCACAGAAAGGGTATTTATTACTGCACATGCTGCCAGTATTTCTTTTATGCCTTACAAACATTTTGGTAATGGAATGCTTCATGGGATTTGGATGCAATGATAGTGTTTGTTAGGACATTGAAAGGCAGGTGGAGTCTTGACAGAAACATCAGCAGCCACATGGTTGTTGTAGACATACAGGGCTAATGTTTAAAAGCTCAGTGGGACACACGTTTGCTCATTTGCCAGGATCAGTTTCTTGCCTAAGCTTGTATCCCAGGTCCTAATGTTGCAAGTGTCACATGCAGCCCAGGAGGTGGGGCTGCGGTCCATGTATTTCTTGCAAAGCCCTTTCTTTAGGATTATTTGCATTAGGGAGTTTAAATTTATTTAATTTCAGAATTAATGTAGAACTTGTGTCATCTTTTAGTGGCAGCTGGTAAGCACTGGTACACAGACATTTAAACTATGGAAGAGGAAAATATACACACACCTTGTCTTTTCTTTGGTTGGTTGTATTAAATACTATAAAGATGATGAATGGGATATGCAAATTTCCAAGTAAAAATGGCTTGAGTAAAAATACAAGGAAAACATTATTTTTTTTCACAAATAGTAAAACAAATAACTTTGACATTTATGGAACACTTATTGTATGGTAGATAAAGTGCTGAGAGCTTTATATGCCATATCTTCTTTATTTTCCTCCTAAAATATAAATTGCATTTTTACAGAAAACTTAAACAGGATTACATACATAGTCACTGAGTTGGGATCCAAAATTAGGTGACCTGGTTGCAGAAGTAGATCCTCTATTCAATCCGTGTCATTGAGCTTTAGAACAGCACAAGATATATAGCAGCAAATGCTACTTACTTTTCTCTGGACATATTTCTCGGAGCACATCATTTATTGTATTTTACCATCATAGAATCCAAATTATTAGTGCAAGTGATATCAACATCTGGTAGAAGGTTTATAAAATCAATAATTTAATGAGACTTAAAGGTAAACCAAACACTAACTAAGACACGTGAAAGAATAGAATGTACTAAAATAACTCATTTAACATACTAAAATTACATATAAAAAATGTAATACCACTTAGTAGTCTCACCCTGGTTTTAATGAGAAGCATCTGAGTTGATGAGTTGTTGACTAAATTTAAAGGGATGCTGATAATATGAATGTCATATTTGTTTCTCTATTCAAATCCTGATTCCCTGATTGAATCTCCATATTTTTATTTCTAATATAGTCTGCTAAACAACATTTAGATACATGCAATTAAATTAAAATTAAACAGCACTGGAGTTTCTTTCATTTTTTTAAGACACTCTTCTAAACACTGGGGTATTGACTTGTAAGATCCAATCCCTTTCTTTAAACAATCTAATCTAATTATCGTTAGAGATCCTACCCCAGGTGCAGCAGCAAAGTGACTGACTCAGTGAGGCAGGTACACCCTGTGCCATTTCAGATTCATTCGCCAAGTCAGCTTTTTGTGTGACCAGTGAAATGGCAAAATGCTTAATGCTGAGTTCAAATAGTATTTAACAGATTGATAGCGTAAAAACAGAAATGAATTTAGATTTGCAGAATCTAGATTTATGAGAATAACTTGAAACCACTTTTGCTCATTTCCAATTTTTATGTATGATTATGAAAATTTAGGATTTAACTCTTGGGATAAACTATAATAATAATAGACTTCGATTACTTTAAGAGTCTCTTATTATTTATTTATTTATTATCACTTATTTTCTTTTCTTCTGACACAGCAGAACAGGAAAGTGTGTGTTTTGGGACTCAGCGCCTATGCAGCTAGTTCTCTGAGCTTATGTCCTATTTCTGTCCTCTCGCTGCAAGTTGTTTGTTTTTTCCTTAGGGCCATGGATGGGGATAGAAGGGACCCAGGTGCTGATGACATATCACTAAGATTAAAGGAGGAAATAAAATGAAGTCAATTATTTCTTGAGCATGTACTTTAATCAAAACACTTTTCCAGGTTTTAAGTGAGAAAAGAAACATTCCAAGATAATCTTAGAATACCAAGGAACTTATTGTCTGGTCAGTGAAATACAATATAAGCCTAGGAAATAATAGAAGTGGCTCATTTTAATGCGCATATCATTTGCCATGTGCTATTCTAATTGCTATGTAGGCAGCATTCCATGGAATCATCACCACAACTAGATAAGAGAAGTATTATTTTTATCAGTCCCATCTACAGATAAGGGCATGCACAGAGTGGCTAGGCAACTTGTCCAGAATCACAGGCAATAAATTGTGGCATTTAAATTATAATACATCTTTTTGTCTGTCTTTCTGGTTTTCTCGCTGATCCTTTTTAATCACTGAGGTAGTGGCTGATAGGCTTATTCTCCACAAACTTCTAAATATAATCATCTGTATAAGATCTATTTAACAAGTTTAGTGAATTTGCTGCAGTCTTTGTGACTATGTTATGTTCACCTACTTGATATTTTTACTTCATTCTCTTGGTTCTTAAAACTTCTTGGTAAATATGCTTTTTAAGGGAGTTTCTGAATTCATTGATTTAGGTTGTTTTTTAATAGCATGGGAATTTATTATTTTACATAACAAGAAGTTCAAAGGTGGAGCGATTTTGGAGCTGGTTGACTCAGTGGCTCAGTGTTGTCAAGGACAGAGATTCTTTCCACTTGTTGCCTGGCCATCCCAACTGAATTGGCTTTTGTCCCCCAGCTTGTCCCTTTAGTCTCCTCAGCAACTTCACTTCCTGATGATTATTCTTGGATTCTGTCTTAGGTTTTACCTGAAGGAGTTTTGCCTCAGGAGATCTGAGGTCTGGGGCTTTGCACCTCTAGTCTGCCTCCACCCTGCCCCTCAAGAATGTTATCTGATCTGACTCCAGCTGGCACAGCTACGGGTCCCAGGGCCCCTCTCCTTGCCTGGTCCTGAGAATTAATTGCATCTGGAACTAAAAACCATAAATAACTCAGGGATGGGTTGTTTCTTCCTCATTACCAGTGTACCCCTCTCCTTCCTTGCCTCCTAGGACACCCCACCTTCTCGGGTTTTCTGGGTCTCCAGCATGCCCTGCTGCTTCGCCTCTGGCCTGGAAGTCTCCCAAGGCTCCGACTGGCCCTCCTCACAGAATCGTCCCTTCCCCAGCAAAGTCCCCCATTCTGTGGCATCCCCCTCACCTCTCTGTAGGTGACTTTCTTTCACTTACCTAGGGAGAGATTTAGGTTCCCATCTCCAATCATCACCTAGTGGGCTTGTCACTTGGATATTCTGTCATTGTTTTGACTTGGACGTGTCCCAATCTGAATGCCCTGCTCTTTCCCTGCCCAGATTTGTCATTGTGTAGATGCTGTTAACATTTGTTACTCTATTTAAATATAATGTAAAGCTAAGAATGAAAAAATAGTGGGATTATATTCAGTACGAGCCACCTTTTTTTTTTTTTTTTTAACTACATGGATCAAAAATGAAGATGAGAAATTGCTGGCGCTTGCATTTAGTTACAAGGTCCATTGATGTAAATACAAATTAAGAGGAAAACAAAAGTTCTAGCTCCAAAGGGAGAAGGGCTGAATTTGACAGTGAGTGGATGAGACATGACAATTAATGCCAATGTATGATTTTTTTTTACTTTTTTCCCTTTAAAGTCTGGATTTTAAAAAACAACCTACACAAGATATTTTTGGGACAACTGGGAATGTTTGAACATGGGCTGTATATTATTAGTACAAGTGCATGAATGTTAAATTGCCCGAGTGAGACACCTATTCTATGGTTATGTAGGAGGAATGTCCTTGTTCTTAGGAAATACATGCTGAAGTATTTGGGATGAAGGGTGACAGCGTCCGTAATGAACTCTTCGATGGTTCAGCAACAAATAAAAAATAAAAGAACAGAAAGGGAAAAAGCAAATGCAATGATATTCAATTGATAAATATAAGTAAACAGCATGTGAGGTTCATTGTACTACTTGTAACATTTCTATATGTTTGAAGTTTTTCAAAATAAAAAGTTCAGGAAAAGGCAAAAAAATAAAATAAAAATAAATAAATAAATAAATTATAATACAAATCAATACTGCAAAAGATGAAGCCTGTATATAGTTGTTATCTATATTTACAGACAATATGAACCTCTACATAATTTATTACATAACAATATCTACAGACAATATACAATTATAGGAATGCAAAGAGGAATAAAAAATACAAAAAGAATTAAAAAAGTATTTATTATTGGGCTGCAAATATGTGCCAGGTTCTTTCTGGTCCTAATTCAGTTTGCTACTCAAAATGATGCTGTGTGTTATTGTCTCTGTTTAAGAATTTTTTTAAAAATAGACTGTTAGTTTTCTCATACTGCTGTAAAGATTTTCCACAAAATTAGTGACTTAAAACAACACAAATATATGGTCTTAATCCTGATACTAAAATCAAAGTTTTGGCACAGCTACAGTCATTTCTGGAAGCTCTAAGAGAGGGTCTGTTTTCTTAGTTGGGTTATTGGCAAAATTCAGTTCATTAAAATTGTAGGATTAAGGTTCCAGTTTTCCTGTTGGGTGTCAGTTTAGAGCCATCTCCATCTTTTAGAGACTGCCACATTCTCTGGATTGTGGCCCCTTTCTCCACCTTCAAGCCAGCAGTGGCAGAACAAGGCCTTCTCATGGTGCATCCTTAGGACCTATCTTCTGCCTTTCCCGCACTTTTAAGGACGCTTGTAATTGCACTGGAGTCATATGGAAAATCCAGAATAATCTCACCATCTCAAATTGAGCTGATTTACAACCTTAATGCTATCCTGAACTTCAATTTCCTTTTGCCCTGCGGTATAACATATTCACAGGTCCCGGGGGTTAGCACCTGGACCTCCTTGGGATGTCATTATTGTCTCTACCACAGGGACTCAGTCAGATGAAGGAACCTAGTGAAGGTAACACATCTAATGAGCGGTAAACTCTGTTGAAACCCTTATTTACTCCAGAGTCCATATTCTTTTCAGTACATTATTTCTAACTTGGTAAGTTAGATTTTACTGAGTAACAGAATGGGTGCCTCCTAAATTACCAGGAATTATGCCCAGTGCTTTTTCTCCCTTTTTCCTGATATCTCCTGTATGGAAAACATATCAACAACCAGTTCACATGAAGAAACAAATTCAGGTAATTTAACTTTCTTGAGAAGACTCAGGTAAAGATGCAGAGCAGATTTCTGAACTAAGAATTTGAATCCAAAGTCTGTCTGCCTCAGGATTTAAAGTTTTGAAGTGTAGGTAGGATTTAGATAAGCAAAGAGACTAGGTTAGATCAATAATATAGTACATGGAGAAAACAGGACAAGCAAAAACGGCGGGAGGATTTAATGTTAAAGTGACAGTTTGTTTCTCAATTTTTTGAGTACAACTCTGAGTCTGATTAACCTGGTTAATACAGTGTATATGAAGGTTTATTTATTTTCCTTTTATTTAGTTAGTTAATTTTGCAGCAAAGATTTTGGTGTAATTAAATGAGTCCAGTATTTCCACTAACAAAACAAATACTGAGTAATAAGTCAGTCATGTAAAAATGATTATATAATTAAAAACTTAACCATTTTTATAATCAGTTACCAAGATATTAAGTTGTCTTTCAGGACACAGGCAAAGACAAATGGTCTGACTCGCAATTTTCCTTATCTTCTGGAGATCTTACTTGATAAAGTTAACAATAACTATTATTGTGTGTTAGCATGATAGGAAGGATTCTATCCCTCTCTTTTCACTCAAGTTAGAATATTAGGCTGTGGGAGAGTGAGAGTGAAAGTGAGCACAAATCTCCTCAAAACCCCTCTCATTTTTAGGGATATGTAAGCATTTGCAAACTTCATTAATTTAACTATTATTGAAAATAAATAAGTGACACACAGTTGTTTCCTAAAGAACAGTACGCCTCAGAAATTTTGACAGTATATATTTCAGAACATCTGAGATAAGCAATATAGATAGATAGATAGATAGATAGATAGATAGATAGATAGATAGATATTAATAGATGAAATCATGCTTTTTCTCAGTGGGCTTTTTTCTTGTTTGCTTTGTTTTCTAGCATTTTAATTTTTATTTAAGTAAAGTCTCTGTATGTAATCTTAAATACTGGGAGGGCCATTTCATCAATTCTTACATCTATATCATACTTTTGTGCTGATCTCAACATAATATATATGTTCAGTGTGCAGAATTTCTATTTCAGAGAAGATGGAACAGACATAGTTTTCCCCATTCCTCATATATATCCCAGACTTCGAGTTGAAAATGCTAGCAATGCAGAAATAGTAGTGTGGGGGGAAGGCCCCAGCAAAACCTGCTTTCTTTAGTCAAATAACAAAAAAAGAGGGGTGGGGGGTGCAGGTAATCCAGGAAGACAGAAAATATTTAGACAATACCAATCTATGCTCACTGAGCACCTCAGAGGAAAAAAAAAAAAAAAGTGGTCCCATGCCACTAGCCATGGCAGCAAAGGCTGAGTGGGGAGACTAGTCTTCTACCCACGCCAGTCGGTAATGAGGTAACTCAACCCAGGAGCTGGAATGTCTTCGGAGAAGGCCAGATGGCAAGCTGGGCCTTCCTTCTTCCACAGCTGTAAGTGAATCACCGCTGTGTGGGTAGATACCATGTGTGGGACTCTGTAGTAATGAGCCCACCTCCTCACCCCAGGTTGTCAGTGATGGTCACATATGTACTTAGAAACAAGAAGACACTACTTCGCTTCACAGCAATGGAGCTGTCAGTGGAGGCCTAAGGAAAGGCTGAACTAACACCCGCACTCAGCAGTAACAAGGAGCCTTCTTCCTTTCGGTTGTCAAATAAAGGCTGACTTTGACCATAGCACCTGTAATTTATCCTTGACCTAGTGGTAACAATGTAGTACTCCCCTTCCTTTGCCAGTCTGATGTCAGAGGAAGCCAGGTAAAAAGGAAGGTTTAAGAAAGGTCCAGTCTCATAGCAAAGTACCCAAAATATACAAGTTTCAATTAAAAAAAATAAATCCTTCATCTTACCAAGAATGAGAAAGATCTCAAACTGGGTGAAGACCCAAAAAACAAACAAACAAACAAAAAACAACAAAAATAGTCAATAAATGACATCACCAAGATGACAAGATAGTCAAACTATCCAACAATTAATTTTAAAGCAGCATTTAAAAAAATGTTGAAATGAACACACTTGAAATATGAAAATATAGAAGAGGAAACCTACTACAATTTACTAAATATGAAATTTATGCTTTGAATAGTTCTATAAGTATTAAGGACTTTTAATGGGTAATTAAATCACCATCTTAGGGGGAAAAAATTCCAGGCCCAAATGATTTTACTGTAGCATTTTAACTTATGTTTTAAAAAATAATACCAATAATACACAATCTCTAACCAAAAACAGAAGAGGAAATAGCACTTCCTAATTCATTTTCTGAAGCTAGTATAACTGTGATACCAAACCAGACAAAGGCAGTACAAAAATAATTTAGATCAATTTCTTAGACAAAAATTGCAGACCAATATTCCTCATAGGTACAGAACACAAATCCTTTACAGAATATTAGCAAATAGAATTCAGCAATATACGAAAAGAATTATATACCATGACCAAGTGTGGTATACAATGTAAAAAAAATAATTTGAAAATATATAGCACACATTAATAATAAAAATTCTCAGAAACTAGGAATATAGGGAATCTTCCTCAACTTGATAAGGCATCTACAAAAAAAAACTACAGTTAACATCATACTTAGTGACAAAACTGCAAAATCAATTCAATAAAGGAGAGAAAGCCTTTTCTTTAGTTTTTTTGTGTTTTTTTTTTTAAGTTAAAATTTATTGGGGTAACAATGGTTAGTAAAGTTACATAGGCTTCAGGTGTACAATTCTGTAATACATCATCTTTATATCACATTGTGTATTCACCACCCAGAGTCAGTTCTCAGTTGTCTCCAATAAACATGGGAAGTCACTAAAATTATCTGTGACCCAGTTTTGCCATCTCTATAATGAGAATAGGAGAACACAAGATGCTCTTCTGATCTCACACATGAGAAGGACAAATCAGTTACTGTATGGTGGGTTATCATAATGAGCAAAAGATGAGTTAAAAGTATGAAATAATGCATATACAGATATAATTATATACATATATATACAATATATACATATACATATATATACAATATACATATACATGTATATACAATATATACATATATTTATATATATATATATATATATATATATAATCAACAATGCTTTTATAAGCTGTAAGGTATTTCCTATTATATATACCAGTATATAATATATATAATTGATTCAACAGTGTGTTCATTTAGGTTAGTGCATGATAATGCAGATTATATTTGCAATTTTTTCAAAAATGTAATTGTAGTCATTGAATTTTAATCTCAAAAACTTTTGCATATATACAGAATAATAGAATAATAATCTATTAAAATCCAAACAGACCATTGTATTTATTCTAAAGTAAATAAATGAGTAAAAAATACTTAATGGGCACCTTGTACTGAATTATATTCTGAAATAAAAAAGCAAATATTCACTACATGGAGTGTTTAGGAGCTAGACTACCTGGGTAAAAATCCTGGTTCTACCTTATTAATTGCTTTCTTGGGCAACCTCATCTAGGCGACTCTCTCTGTGTTATTTTACCTACCTGTGAAGTGAGAAAGATGATAATGGTTATAACAACAACAATAATAATACGGCAGGTCTTCAAACAATGCGGGTCATTCAACATCCTCTTGTTATAATGTTGATGAAATGCCATAAGAATTTAACTCTTGTTCATGTCAATTGTTTATATCAATTAGCCTGAATCTTGTTTCACTTAAGTTGTAGAACCCACATGATCCACATAAAATTAGGAGGTATACAGTACCAATTCACAGGGTTTGCTGTGAAAATTAAATATGTTAAAATATTTAAATAGTTTAGAAAAATACCAGTATGTAGTAAGCACTCAATACATATTAGTTATTACTACTACTACTGCTACCAATACTTCTGCTACCACCATTACTAGTATAACTGCTACAATCATTTTAGGCATCAGGTTTACGTTCCAGAAAAATTCACACAACGCTTCCTTTTTTTTTTTTCAGACCAGTTCTATGTTCTATCAAAATTTTGTCTAGAAGAAAATAGTCTTTATTGTACAGCATAAAAGGATATATATTTAATATATTTAATATACAGTAGTACCTCAGTTTTGGAACATCTCTGTTGACAAACATTTCTGTTTACGAACGCCATAAATTATATGAATCTATGGTATCATTAGGTAGTAAAATTCATGCTAAATTGCTGTTTTAGGGGTTGATTTTAAAGATCTGGAATGGATTAATCCATTTTGCATTACTTTCTATGGGGGAACCGCACCTCGGTTTTTGAATGTTTCAGAACATGAACTGTCTTCTGGAACAGATTATGTTCGAAAACTGAGGTACCATTGTATAATATATATATACACATATGTATATATATACACATATATACGTATATATACATGTATACATATATATGTGTGTGTATATATATATATATATATATATATATATATATATATATTATTAGTTTCAGGTGTTCAAAACAATGTAATAGTTAGACATTTACACCCCTAACAAAGTGATAACCTCACTCCGCAATCTACAACCCCTCTGACATCATATATAGCTGTTACAATTCCATTGACTCTATTCCCTATGCTGTGCTCCACATCCTGTGACTATATACATATTAAATTATAGTTGACCTTATACTTAAATAATACATGTGAAATCAACAATTATAATTGGCTGTTCATCTTTAAGACAAAGATGCTTTTTTCTTTTCCAGGAAAATATACTGACTCAATTTTCTGAAAATATAATTCAGATAAATATTCAAGGATATTTCAAAGAACAATGGGTGGGTATCTCTTAAAGGGTAAAAAATAGGCATTGATTATATGGTAGAAATACAATCTTTTAAGTTCTAGAGCAAGAATGGCTAAAATATGTATTGAATTTTAAAATTTAAGAAGAGGAGAATAACTATTCAGGAAGAAAATTAACACAAAACCTGTACATAAAAATTGTCTATGTATGCTTTTGGAATTGTGTTAATTTATTTATACTGAGCTAGATTCTGGGTATGTGTGCATTGGTAGTAAAAAAAAGCCTTAGGGGAAAAAAAAAAAAAAAGAGAGATGATTAGCCAATTCATCAAAGCTTAAAAAGTCTTACCATGATACCACTTTCTCATCTTTTGGGAAGTCTTAATCAGAAAATAGTTTAAGAACAGCATGAGTTAAAATTTTCTTCAATTTGCTATCATTTAGGAAGTGCTCATATTAAGTTCCTACTCTGCCAACAATGAAATAGGATTTGGAAATGCCTCCAAGTAAGAAGGAAATAACATGTTAAAAATGTTGCTTAAAAATGTGCTCTTAATGTTTCATAAATTCAGTCTGTTCTTGCAATTATGTTTTTAGGACAAATATATTATTTTTTTCTTTTCTGATTGATGTTTTCTTTGCCTTAATCATAGCTTATATTTAAATGTAAATGATAACAGGATAATACGAATTATAGTAAAATTCTTAAATGTATGTGTGGTTAATACTGGCTAGGAAGAACTGAATCATAGCTCCTAATTATTCAGATTCATGGAATTGTCTAAGGGTAAACATGTTTATACCCACTATATGTGTTCATCAAACAGTCTTGGTTTTTTAATTTACACTTCAAGAAAAATATGAAACTTTCCATTTTTAATCATTTATTCTAAGTTCTGTGCCCTATTTTTCATCTTCAGCATGTATACATTGTAAAGGAAAATTTAATTATTTATTCATACAATATCACTCCCCCTTTAATTTTTACAACATAAACATTTATATTAATGCTAATAATAACTGGAATACTTAATGAGCTAGACTCACTCTCTACCGACCACCACCAGCCTCATTCTTTTGCATTGCTGTCTTTCTTTCTGGTTATAACAAATCTATTTTACCTGGTAATACTTCAGGCAGATCCCACAGCTTTACTAATCACTCTCAGGTAATAACAAAAGCTTTCTTTCTTTTGTTTTTTTTTGTAATAAAAACTCCAGTTCTGTTGTTCTATCTAGCGTTACAAATAATCTCATCCCATTGAAAATTACTCTCTAGTCCTAGCACATGGCTGCCTCTGGGTAAGAAGCCTGTAGTGATGAAGAGAGGTGAGTCACCTGCTTCTCCCTTCATCTTTCTGCCTCTGGCTACACTGTTTGTCATTGTCATCAACTCTAGTGGCTTTGATGGATTTGAGGGAAAAACAAACAAACAAATAAACACAATGCATAGACATAAGTGCTAGAGTAGCTCTAAATTGCTTCCATTGCTTGAGTGCCCAGCCAAATTTTGTGTGAGGCATGTTTGGGGGTTTCTTGGAGAAATTTCCCCCACACTAGAATTTCTAACAGCAGTTTCCTGGCAAAGATACCACTCTGTGACTATTCACAAATCCCCTCTCAACCTGCTGCTCCCAACTGCCCTAAACCATACAGACTTTATCTGATCTGGTTAAGCACAGTCCTTTTGTCAAGCTTTATCTAGGCTGTTCTCTTCCAGGCAGATCCATTGGAGATACGTATTTTGCATCGCCTTGGGTGATCTTTCCTCATTCTGTCATCAGGTGTACTAGCCAGTCTTTCACTGTACGTTGCTTTAGGTGGGAATCAGATTCCAGAGCCTGTATTCTGTTAGATCCTAGCTTGTTGAATGACTCCATTGAAATGTCAGTGCTTGCCACCCACTCTACACACAAATACAGGTAAAAAAGGAAGCACCTGGCAGAAAGGAAATGTCATAGAACTGTGACAACTTTCTTCAAATAAACCCTCCTATTCAAATTTTGGTTTATCAATTTTAAAGCTTCCTTTTCCAAATTCGTGAGGGCCGTATAGGTGTTGATGGGCTAAGAGTGGCTAGAACATTTGGTGAGTCAATCCTTAGCAAATACTATATTGATGGACAGACAAGCACATCCTTTTAGAAAATGTGGATAGTTAATTCCTTGTTTTACCCCTAAGTTGTGGGACCCCAGACAAAACAGATAATTTGTAATGCTCTATTTAATAAGCTTATACATTAATATAATTGACTTTAAGAAGAATTACTTTCCCCCCCTTGGTTTTTAGTGTAAAAAGGTCAACTGGAATTTGCAAAAGTCCTTCCTGAAACAATTTTTTTTAGTACTACTGTGTTATTAATTGAATTCAAGCTAGGTTTAAATAATCTTTGCCTAGCTACTATTGCAATGCAGAATTGTTCTTAAACATCTTTTGTAATTAATACACTCAATTTGATCTACAACATGCTTCTCATAGACTTAACTTTTAATTAAAGGTTTCATGGAAACAATATTCTTGATATTTTGGACAAAATTTCTAGTGTTATAATTTAAAATTCTTCGTGATCAATGGGGAACACTGTCAAGTTCATGAGTGACATTATCATAGTTTCTCTATGTTTTTAATTTTAAACTTATACAGTTAAAAATGACTAAACTAAAATACCTAAAAAATTCACTAAAGTACCTACTTTATAGACATTAATTACTTTTCCTTCCCAGTAATAGAAGAATAAAGGAAAACTCGTCTATAATGTCTTTGTGCTCTGGATACAAAATACCCTTGAATGAGAATTAATATCCCATGCTTTCATTACTATTATTTAGTTTTTCCTTCTATTTCTTGCTCTTTTTGGTCAACTTTTTGTTTGAATGACTTCCCTTAGCAACCTGCATTGGTCTCAAAAAGTGCATTAAATTTAAGTAGCTTTTACTAAGAAGGTTTCTGAGACAGGTTCTAAAAACAGTATGCATTTCTATCAGAATACGTTTTTCAAACAACATTTTAAGTTGGATTTTCAAATAGTTTTATGTGCTGTTACACACTGTTAAAAATAGCTGTTTTAATATATTTCACCATGTGTCCATCTTTTCAGTATGTAAAGAAATGATCAGTGAGTCTAGTTCTAGGAATTACTGCCATTGGTATGGACCGTAGTCCTCCCCGATAGAGGAAAAACATCCAAACCAGATTTCAGTACCTCAGCACTTCATCAGGCTCACAACACTGTAAGGTCGTCAGTAACTCCATGTGACAGAGGAGGACACTAAAGAGCAGAATAGCTAAGTGGTTTGTCTAGAAGTATTCTGATATTAATTCTCAGTCCAGAAGTGCCCAGGTCGTCTCATTCCTGATTAAGCATTCTCACCGCCCCAATAAATAAATGAATGAATGAACGAACGAACAAACAAACAAACAAATGAATAAATAAATTTAACTATGCACTTATATTTAATATATCTATACATATATATTTAATGTCTAGATACACTTTAATTATATTTGAGTGGTACATTTAGAATGAATAAACTAATCTATACTGTTTTAATATTGAATTTAATAATTTATAGATCTTAAAAATTTTCGTGCCATAGTCACGTCTAAAACACATGTGGAAGGCTTATGAAATTTTCTTTTTAAAATTATTTTTAGGTCACATCATTTTTTTAAAAAAACTTTAATTTTATTAAAAGTATACATATCTAACATGTACAACATGATGTTTTGATATACATATACAGAGTGAATGGTTATTACAATTGAGCTAATTCGTACTTTATCTTCACATGGCTACAGTTTTTTGTGTGTGGTGAAACCACCTGAGTTTTGTCATACAATCTTAGCAAATTTCAAATGTACAATACAGTATTATTAATTATAGTCACCATGTTATACATTATATCTCTAGAATTTATTTATCCTACATAATTTAAACTTTGTACTCTCCCCATTTCCCCACCTCCCTGCTCCATTTCCCCATCTCCCCATTTACCCTACCTCCCTGCCCCTGGTACCACCATTCTACTCTCTGCTTCTACGGCTTCAACTGTTTCACATTCTACGTAGAATTGAGATCATGTGGCCTTTTCCTTTCCATGTCTGGCTCATTTTACTTAGCATAATGTCCTCCAGGTTCAGCTGGTTAAGATAATCTTTTCTTTTCAAAGGCTGAATGATATTACAAATATGCTATATACATACCACAATTTATCCATTCATCTGTCGATAGAAATGCAGGTTGTTTCCATATATTGGTTGTTATTTGCTTGGATGCTGCAGTGAGTATGTACGTACAGGTATCTCTTCAAGGTACTGATTTCATTTTATTTCCATATTATATATATAATCTCCAGAAGACAGATTGCTACATCACATGGTAGTGCTATTTTTAATTTTTTGTGGAACCTCCATACTCTTTTCTCTAATGGCTGTACCAATTTACATTTCCCCCAACTGTGTACAAGGGTTCCGTTTTCTTCACATCCTCACAAAAACTTGTTATTTTTTGTTCTTTGATAATAGCCATCCTAACAGATATGAGGTGATATCTCATAATGCTTTTGATTTGCATTTCTCTGATACTTAGTGATGTTGAGTACCTCCTCATATTGGTCATTTGTATACCCTCTTTAGAGAAATATCTGTTCATGTCCTTTGTTCATTTTTTTAAATCGGGTTATCATTTTGTGTGTGTGTGTGTGTGTGTGTGATGCTACTGAATTGTATGAGTTCTATTATAAATAATAAATGAATTCAGTAAATTTGCAGTATACAACCTTGACATACAAAAATCAGTAACACCGGTAATGATCTATTCAAAAAGGAAATGGAGAAAACAATCTCATTTAATAGATCAAAAAGAATGAGATAGTTAGGGATAAACTTAACCAAGTAGGTAAAAGACCTGTTCATGGAAAACTATAGGACATTGAGGAAAGAAACTGAAGCAGACACAAATAGATGGGAATGTATCCCATGTTATTTGATTGAGAATTAATGTTGTTAAAATGTCCATACTCCCCAAAGTGATACACAGATTCAACACAATCTTGTGAAAATTCTAATGGCATTTTCAAATAAATAGAAAAAAAATCTAAAATTTGCATGGAATCACAAATGATCCCATATAGCAAAGCAATCTTGAGATAAAACAAATAGGAGGGCATCACACTTCCTGATTTCAAAACATTAAAGGTATAATAATCAAAATGTGACAGTGTCACAGAAACAGGCACATAAACCAATGGAACAGAATAAAAAGGCTAGAAATAAACCAAGCATATATGGTCAACTACTATTTGACAAGAACCCCTAGAATACACAATGGAGAAAGTACAGTCTCATCCAAAAATGCTGCAGGGAAAATTGCATATCCACATGCAAAATTATGAGACTGGAAATTTATCTTACACCAAACATAAAAATCAACTCAAAATAAATTAAAGACCAGAAAACATAAAACTCCTCAAAGAAAGCATAGAAAAAAGCTACCTGATGTTGGTCTTGACAAAGATTTATTCTGTATGGCACCAAAACTACAGACAACAAAAGCCACAATAAAAAAGTGGGACTACAGCAAACTAAAAAAAATTTGTACAGCAAAGAAAACAATCAACAAAATGAATGGTAATGTACCTGTTGGGAAAAATATTTCTAATTGTATATCTGATAAAATTATCTGAATTGTGTCTACATTTGTTTGTGTGTATAGATATGTGTGTGTACATCTACACACACATACACATACAGAAAAATACTATTCATATTATATGTATTTATATAGCTACATTTGTTTACACACAGATTGATATGAAGCTGCAAACATGTGTGTATATATATATGTATATATATGTATGTGTGTGTATATATATATACACATATATATATATACACATATACACACACACATACACATATATATATAAAATTAATCCAGGCCTCTAAATAAATTAAGCAATAAACTTCATCTTTTCATCTGATTTATACCTTTTTTACATTAAATATATGTCCTTTTATGCTCTACAATAAAGACTATTTTCTTCTAGACATTTTGATATCAGTGATATCAAAAACAATAATATCATTGCTAATGATGGAGAATTGTTACACATGTCCTATAAAAGAAGTTATCATAAATGCTGAAGATATTATAAATGCTGTGGTATTAGTCCACAGAGCTATATAATTTATCATTAGTCATGTCTCTATAAATGCATTAACTATCAAACCACAGTCTAAATATTGATGCCCAAAGGGATGTTGGAAAGATTGAAATGTGTGGGAGTATAAAATGGGCTTTTCCCTATCCCACAAAGACAGCCTAGAGTAGTATATACCTCAAAGAAACTCTGATGATTTGAATTCCCTGGGCTTAATTTCTGAAATGCGAACCTGGAGACAGCTGGAACTGTAGTCCTAAAGAAGAATAAATATACTTCTTACTCACAAAGTATTATTCTCTTTACAAATGAAAAGTCCATTAGAAAAGGGGCTGTATCTTACTTGCTTTAGCGCTTTCTGCACCTGGTTTATAGTTGGTGCCCCACACGTATACTTTAAAAGGATGAATGGATGGATAAAAATTTTTTAATATATAAATGATTAAAAATATTTAATGAATAATACTTTCCAATGTTTACTGTTTTCCAAAAAACAACTTTTAGACAAAATATTTGTATTTTATAACATTAATAAACTATATGTGATATTTTATTTTAATTTGCTCAGAATTTTGAGATTCTGAATATACAGTTTTGATCATTGTTTATGGAATAAAAATATGTGCACTGTGATAGTTTGAAGAAAGCAAGATAATTACATGAAGTACTTCATAGAACATCTCAATTTAGTTTAATTAAGACAATGATTTTCTAATGTAGAAAAATGAAATTGGTTCTAAATGTGTGAACTTGCCTGCATTTTCAATCAGTATTTCAGTTAATCAACAGATAATATTTGTGGACCTACTACATGGAAGTTCACAACATTGAAATTAAAGCAGATTGTGTGTGCCTGCGTGTGTGTGTGTGTGTGTGTGTGTGTGTGTGTGTAGGTAGGTAGGTAGGCTATAAGAAGGGTAACTAGAACACCCGGAAAAGTCAGATACAAAAGGTACTATAAGGATTTCAAGAAATTCAGGGATCATTTTTCAGCTAATACTAAAAGCTTAGGAGATGTCAGGAATTTATTTTGATCTGTTTACTTATAATAGGTTGCATATATATCTAATCAAAAATAATTTTATAAGTGGTCATATAGAAGTGTGCTTATACTTGCAATCAAATTTTCTGGAGGATAAACTGTTTTGGGGATTTTCAGTATGTATTATAAAGATAAATGAAAATTTTATCTCCAGTTGTTTTTTAAATTGCCCAAAATACATGCATGATAATTTCTTAAGTATAAGGTATAATTCACAATTAGAAAGATATCTTATTGCATTGAAAATTTAAACACGTTGTGGTTATTATAAAAAAAAAAATTACAGCCATTTTGTTTAATAAATTGAAAAATCATTTAAATACATAGTTTACCATGTTGTAGTTTAAATTGCAATTTCCACTGCATTTAAATCCTATTTAAAGATCAGTAGTTTTCAGAGTTTAGGGGGCATGAGAATACCCTGGGATGCTTGTCAAATAGATATATTCTGAAGTTTCCTCCAAAACATTTAATTTAGTAAGGCTCAGATGGAACCAAGGAACTGCCTTTTAATAGATACCTCAGGTGATTCTGATGTGCATAATACATATGGACTATATAGCCCATTGTCTAAGAAATACTGTTTGAGACATTGTCTGTTTTTTGTTTAGTTTTTTTTTTTTTTTTTTTTTTTTTTTTTTTAAGTATACTCATACAATTACTTTATATTTATGTGTATGCCTAAGGTTTGGCATCTAACTCAGCAGGACAGAGATGACAGGCATTACTGGCCATCAATTTTTCGACTGATTTTTCCCTTCCAGAAATCAACCAATTATTTGAATGAGTTTGCAAGTTTACTCAACAAGTGAAGGTAGTTAGTTTTGTTAACTACCTAGGAATATATAGAGAGACCAAGACATGAAGCAGGAAAATAGGAGAGAGAGAGATTTTAAGGAATTAGCACACATAATTGTGGTAATGGGCATGTGGGAAATCTGTGAGACAGCCTGGCAGACTGTGAACTCCGGTGAAGAGTTCATGTTCAGTCTTGAGTCTGAATTCTGCAGAGCAGCAGGGTTTCTGTGTGGTAGTCTTTACACAAAATTTCTTCTTCCTTGGGTAATACTAGTCTTAGCTCTTAAGGCCTTCAGCTGATTGGATGAGGTCCACCCACATTATGAAGGGTAATTTGCTTTACTAAAAGTCGACTGATTTACATGTTAAATTTTATCTTAAAAAGATACCTTATAGCAACCTCTACTGGTGTTTGGCCAAACAACTGGACACTGTAGTCTAGCCAAGTTGACATATGACATTAACCATCACCATAACTAAGACAATATTGATTAGTAATAACTCCTAAAAGGGTTTTTAATTTTTATGTCAAGTTACCTTTGTTAGGCCTCCCATGTAGGTATACTGCCAAGTTAAAAATCTGTTTTTAAGAATTGAAAAAATAACAGTCTTTTAAAATTTTTTAATTAAGTTTATTGGGGTGACATTGGTTAGTAAAATTATATAGCTATCAAGTATACAATTCTATAATATATCACCACTGCTTTATATTGGAAGTCTTACCCTGAGCAATCAGGCAAGAGAAAGAAATAAAAGGCATCTGAATTGGGAATTAAGAAGTTAAATTGTCACTTTTTCTAGATGACATGATGCTATATATAGAAAACCCTAAAGACTTAACCAAAAAGCTATTAGAAATAATAAACGAATACAGTAAAGTTGCTGGCTACAAAATCAACATACAAAAATCCATTGCATTCCTATATACAATGAAATCCGAGAAAAAGCAATTTAAAAAAAAAATTCCTTTTGCAATTACAACAAAAAGCTTGTGCTATTAACAACAGGTTTCTGGGTCTCATGATAAAGACATCCTTCAGTTTCAGGATGTGACTTGTTGAAGGAAAAACAAAGGCAGGCATATCATATTGTGCGAGACAGCTCTGGTTTGTCTTTTCAGTTATTTCCATGCTTTATTCTTTAACTGCCTTGGAATGATTCTGTCATCAACACATATTATAATTATCTTATTTAATTTATAAGTATTCTTTACAGAGAAAAAAAGCTAGAGGAAGAGTCATTTCACACAATTCTTGTCTTGCAATGGATTAAATTTTTTTTGGGAATGCTATCTTCATATATCTCTCTGCTGTTTCCTTCTTTTCATCTGCTCATTGCATATGACCTATGTTTATAAAGCTCTACTCTTTCTAATTGTCTTAGTCACTAGATCTGTTTACTCAATCTTAAAGTTATCCACTGCTTTTGGATTACTTGAAATAAGCTCCATCGAACATATGTATTGTAAAATAGTTGTAATGCTTTATATTGCATTGCATTTGGCTACTTTTTCAAGACTAACATCTGCCATCTTAAATTCTGATGTTCTCAAAGTAACACTGTAATTCACTGAAGAAGTGAGAAAGCATTTCCTGTTGAAACAGTGAGAAGCATATGATATTATGGAGACTTATTCTGGACAGAAAATTAGATCTAAGGAGAGACAACTTCACTAAACAGCTATGTGACTTAGGAAGTCACTGATCTCTCTGTTGTGGTTTATTTACGTGTGTGTATGTGTGTGAAATAATCTAGCACAAAATATTGTTAAAGGGTCTTTCTATTTCCAATATACAGTTTGTCAATGATGAAGCTAATCCACCACATTCACTTCGGGTATCTTGGTTTCAAGAAGGCTTTGTGACTCTTAATGCTCCTCTGAAAGCAGAGAGCCAGTTGTGCTCCAGACGAAAAGTACAAAGAAAAGTGCCCCCTCCACCTACCACAATTTTTGGGTACAAGGCTGGTGATACGTAATTTTTGAAATAAAATGCTCATGATTTCATCTCTCCCTTTGTACCTCTATTCTCTTTTCTGGAGCATTTCCCACAATCTCAAGATCCAACCTACCCATATCGCCTTGTACTTTCCTTGACTGGCATCCTAACCCCAATGTTCCAAAATTACTTCTATTTCTCTTGGAAGAAAGCCTTTTATCTACTTAATTAAAGTGACTGCAAATAAATTTGGGGTGCTAAGTGATCTAATTAAGCTACTTTATTAATCAATCCTTAATCTTCTGATCTATTTTCATTTATAACAATCACATTTATAAATCCAAGTAAGTCTCTATCAGACAACATTCCAGGAACAGTGACAAAGTAACGTGAAAAAAAAAAAGAAAAAAAGAAAAAAGAAAAACATCGCTTGCATTAAATTTGAGCAAGAATTTCCACCCCTGAGGCCCAACAGCTTAAAGGTGGAGTTGACTCTCTATGTTTAGTTATGCCAATAGGGAACAGCTTTCTTACCTCCCACAGCTTTTTTTCTGTAGTCTATTTTGCTACTCATTTTCTTTATATGTTTATTCTTTTGAAAAGAATACGGGAGAGAGGAAAAGAAAAATTCAATTGAGTAAATTAGCTTCTTTGCTTTATAGAAAACAAATATATATATGTATACATATACATATATATATTAACAAATAATATTGAGCACCTCCTATGTGCACATCTTTTTTTCTCAGGGGCTTGGAATACATCAGTGAATGAAGTTGAAGTCTCTACCCTTTTAGAATTATATTCTAGTGTATACTAAATAATATAATTCCAAGCAATTTACTGCTCTGCACTTTACAAGACAATATAAATTTTCCTTTGTTTTATTGGAAAATTACTTGTTTTCTTATATATGCTAAGTTATTCATTTTCTTAAAAGTGATAAATTTCTAAATCTGGCCAAAAAATTATCTATAAGAAAAAAATAGATCAGATCTCTGATGTTTACATTGATTTTGAATAGGAACAGCATCGCATATAAGAAAGGAAGCTGTGTATGAAAATTTGCATAAAAGTTGGAATAAAAATATTTGCCATGTAAACTTACCAATAACAAATATCATTTTCATCTGCCGTGAGAGTTAAACCAAGGTGTTAGAAAAAGCACATATGTGACATAACTAGTCATGCTCTGTGATGGTTTCTTTGGAACAGAATCTTTCTAATCATCAAAAGGAAAGGGCTATGTCTACAGACAACAAAAATAGATATGACTTTCTTTTAGGTTTATATTTCTTGAATAGGTATGAAGAAACAACAGCTCCTTCTGACTTATCAATTATATGATATGCCTTCTCTATAATTTCATACCAGTTATATAAACACAACTAATAGAAATAAAAGTGATGTTGTTGCAATTATTTTATCCACTTTTTAATGATTTAATCCCAGGTGATTGTTTTCATTATACTCCCATACTATCTAGGTTATCTTCTAAGGTCCTTTATCCCTAGACAGATGCACTTTTAAGAAGTAGGCAGCTTTTGTTTCAAAGTAGCTCTGTATGTCATCATCTTAGTCGGCCTATGTGACTTTGCTGATTTTTCACTACCAAAAATTGCAAACAGTGGAATTATACTAAAACTGACTCCTTTAGTCTTTTTATTCCCATAGTGGTAAGTATTTTAGAAGTGGAAAATAACTTCAGAATTTCACTAGCTCATCGTCTAGAAAGTGGGTTTACAGTTTCTTGAAACTTACATGATTTGAATTTCATAGAACAGGTTATAATTCTATATCCTTCAGGGATGAATAGAAAAAATATGTATTTTTAAATGAGATATATTTGTTCTGAAGACTGTGATTAAATGATTCCTGAGTAATGCTTCTGTATCACCTCAGACACAATATATTGTTTTTCTTTGTGTCTGAACAAAGGACAAAACAGAATGAAAGACTGCTGACTTGGAAACTCTAATACTGTTTTGAATATGTGATTAGCATTTAGGAAACATTCAGGTCCTGCAATTGCTTCTGAGGAAATTATTTTGACTTACATCAAACTAATTTCTATAATTCTGCTATTTTTAATGTTACATTTTGCAAGAATAGTGTTAAACTACTTTTAAAATAACCTATGTGAGAAAAAGATTGAATGATGGAGCCTTTTTGAAATCGTAAGATATAGGTGTTTGATTTAAATATATGCTCTGTGTATGTTATATGTGTGTGTGCATGTGTGTCTTGGGTGGTTTCGCTATTGTTTCTTGTGTTGCTAACTGATTCGAAGTAATATAATAGTGTAAAACGAGCCAAAACATAATTGACAGCCTGGTTGCCATGGCAATCAAAGCAAATTTGATACCTGTTGGGGAAAGATACTTGGGAGGTACTCTTGGGTTCCTATTTCCTCCTCTCTTTTCACAAGTTTTAGTTCAGTTTGAACTATGGGAGAAGACAGTAACAGAGTACACTTGCCTGTTTGTAATGTCCTAAGGAACTTCTCAAATTTATATTATCTGCATTTCCTAGAGCAAGATTTCACACCAATATTACCCCTATTGTCTTCAGCAATGAAGAACATGTTATAATAACTCCTAGCCACATGTCTCCAGATATTATACTAGATATGATATTTATCACAGTTGCTGGAGCTCTTTTTAGTCCACCACACTCAAAGAATGCAAATGTTGCAGGGTCTCTAAGCATAAGTAGAGATGAGATGTGCCTTGCCACTCTGGACAGAAGATGAGCTGTGTGAAGGCTTCTCAGATTGGAAGATGCAGAATGACTTTGAACTCCATGGAATTCTCTAAGTAAAAGTTAAAAGTGAGTGTAAAGCAATTTTAATTGCTTTTACAATTCTGCCCCGTTTCATGTTGCTTAATACTTTGATTTAAATCTAACCTCTTGAAGTTAGATGGTAAGTGTTGGTAGTATGCCCTAGAAGTCATATTTTGATATGTTTTTTTTTTTTTCTGAAAAACAGAAAAAGTACAGTAAGAGTGATTTGATTTATCCCCTTGGTAATTCCTAATATTTTTATGAAGTACTCTATTCTCTTGTTAAAGAATATGGCCCTTAAAAGCTTTTGGTCTTTGACTTTATGAGCTCATTACTAATGCAAGGAGCTTGGGGAAAAGTCATTCTTAATGGCAGTTCTCAGATGGCTTTTAGGAAGAATATATTAGTGGTAAGGCTTAACACAAGTGGACTGCTATTCTGACTTTCAACGGAATTCTTCTGATTAGTTTTTTTTTTTTTTTGCAGGCTTTCATTAAAATTAGTCTCAGTATTTCAAAGTAGTATTGCTAAAGATACTTTCTCTGTATTATAATATCATTGTCTAACTTTTGGTATATTATTGTTGGTGCAAGTGAATTATGAGATTTTTATATGTAATATTTTTTCTTTCACGATGTCATCATATGTTGCATACTTAACATGATTTTGTAACTGCTCTAAATGTGGAAGATAGGAAAATATATTTTAAATATGTTTGCACTAAATTCACAATGTAGCTGAGAGAGACCCAAAGGTTAAGCATTCAAATCTCTAGAATCACAAAATAGGGAGGACTCACCTCTTTAGGGAGAGTGGAAGGGCTGGGATGTCTTTAGGGGAGGAGACAACTGAGCTGAGTCTGAAGAGAACTGAGTTCACCAGACTGAAGAGATTCTCATTCTAGGAGGAGGTTAAGAGGGTGTTTTGGAGTAGCAGTAAATGAAAGGAAGGGAAGCTAAGAACAAGGTAACAAGTTTAAATGTGTATTGTA
This sequence comes from Rhinolophus ferrumequinum, assembly GCF_004115265.2. Taxonomy (NCBI): domain Eukaryota; kingdom Metazoa; phylum Chordata; class Mammalia; order Chiroptera; family Rhinolophidae; genus Rhinolophus; species Rhinolophus ferrumequinum. The sequence continues at coordinate 70,628,083 of NC_046287.1, read as the reverse complement.
GAAGGTAGGGAGATATTGATTTTAAGGAACTGATTGGACCAATTCAATTTAAACTTATAAAAATTACATTGGTTTCAATTTAAAGGAGTTGTAGGAAGAAAAATGATTTGTACTGGGTTACTTATTTAGAATGCATTCTCGTAGAGTAATGAGGAATACAAACTCAAGTAGGGGCAGAGGTAAGAGGAATTCATTCATTCATTCATTCATTCATTCACAAAACTCTTATTAGTCATCTACTCTGGCCCTAGCACTATGATAATTGATGAGACAATGTATCAGGCTTCAAGAAATGTTACATAGTAGAATAAGCAGGATCTCTTGGCCAACTGGATTGGAGAGAGGAGACAAAGTGAGGATTTAGGCTATTCCTAGAATTATGAGTTATTTAACTTGATAGTTACGTAGAGATCATATTAATGGAAATGGAAACTGGAAAAGGAGAGGGCAGGTATGGAGGGCATAATAAACTGGAATACTAGAATTTATTTGAGAGGGTCAGTAGGCAATTAGACTGAACAGGTCTAACTCAATAGAGAGATCTAGAATAGAGATATAAAATTTGCAGCTGCCCACATATAAGTGGTAGGTAAATTCAGAGCTGTGAGAAATGTTTCAAGGAAGGGAACATAAAAGGATAGGCAGAGAGTGTCAAAGACAAAATCCTGAGGATATATAGAAAAATAAAGAGGAGCCTAAACTAAAACTAAGAATTAGAAACTAAGGATTAGAAAGACAACTGAAATAAGACTATTGTTTCAGAAGCCAGAAAAATGAAACCACCTAAAATGTTCAATGCAGCCATAATTGAGAAATACAAGGATTTAAAAGTGTCCAGTGGATATAGTAATACATTTCTGTAAGTCTTTTAATCTTCCAAGTTTTCATAATGACGCACTTTTGCTTTTGTTTTAAAGTTGTGATTTTTATCCTTTGATAGGTAAAACCATTTAGTCCATCTCAGCTGGAACTATCCCTAACATTTATAATCATCCATTCATTCAGGCTCATTCAATCTCAAGGTTTAAGTTACTTTCCATACACTGGTGATACTCAAATTAATTTTCAGACATGTTCTCCCTTCTGAACTTCTGATACATGCACCAGTTGACAAACAGACATTCCCCGCTTGTGAGTCTGAAAGTCAAAATGGGCTAAGTTGACCACACCCTACCCACAAGTTCTTCCTGCTGACAGCCCATTTGTCCAAACGAGAAATCCTACATCAATATGGATTTTTCTGTCCCTCTTTTATTCACATCATTTTATATCACTGTTTTGAATTTGTTCATGTCTTTCATCCTCCCTATCACTGCTCAGTCAGTTCACCAACATCAGTTCACCCTTGCCCTTACAGTTCAGTAAACCTCTAACTGATTCTCTGTTGTCTTGCTTTGAATCTATTGATTCTGTTTTATAGTGTAGTTAAAATAATCTTTCTGAAGTGAAAATGGAATCATGTTACCTTCCTGCTTAAAACCATTCACTTTCTCCTACTTGTTTTGTGAAATAATGCATTCTTAAGATCACTACAAGGTTCTCAAAAATCAGATTCTGCTTATGTCCCCAGCTTTACCTGACAGCAGGGAAAGCTGCCACCTTAGATTCTACTAGCCACCGCACTGAATTTCTTTCAGGTCCTTAGATATTGCAACCTTTTACTAACCTCTAGATATTTGTATATGCTGTCTCAGTTACTTAATATTCCCATCTTTATACTTGATTAATAGCTTCTCAATCTTCAGACATCTTTTCTTTTGCAAGCCTTCTTTAGCTAACGGAGTCTTTGGTGGGGGCCACTGAATGGTTCCACTGTAGCATCTGTTATGTCAGCTGTCATTACACATCACCAGCATTACAAATCCTGTTTACTTGTATATAGTGCCATGTAAAATATAATTTCTGTAAAGTAAGAAATGGGTCCATTTTTCTCCATTTTAGTTCCAGAATCCATTATATTAATAGGCAAATAATAATTGCTCTATACGTATTTTATGACTACATTAAATAAACAAAGTAGATATTTTTATTATATAAAATGAAGAATAATAAATTAAGCAAGATCTTGAGTGGCTTTAAATCCAAGTGCAATAAGAAGTACTTCTAATGGTTGGGAGAGTGACCTTTTAAATAGGAAAAGAGAAAAGGCTGAGCAAATAAATGGAAATTGAGATATAACTTTTAGTATCTTGGGTTGGAACAAAATGGTTCAAATTGGTTTATGATAAATATCTAATTTGCTTCATAGGATTTCCTGACACCTGTGCTGGTATAGCTTAATACGTATGTGAAAAGTTTGATGTGAAAATATAGGCAAAGCTTGATTCTTAACCGTAAAACTTCTGCCTAAATTTTCATCATAATCATATTAATTAATTCAAGATAACAATGTTTAAATATAATATTAATAAAAACTCAGGCATAAAGTTTAATTTTCCCTCTAATAAGTTATATGAATATCATGATGCTTTAAATCCTTAAATAAATTTATCAGTATTTAAGTAAATATTTGTAATTAAGTGAATTTTCTCATACTCAGATAATCTCCATTCATAACCATAAAAGAAATATAGCACTTAGGGTGTCATTTATCAACATTTAATTTCTTTCCGAATTATTAATTTAAGAATTATTTCTTCATCTATGCATCAATATTTATTTCTTATTCTTAGTGATACCAGGAGAAGTTTATGGGGTTTTATTTTTCCACGTGTATCTGAGAGTCATTCATTCTCATCAGGTTCCTCTTAATATCCATAGGGTGTTCCAGTGAAATTGAAAACCTCAGTGGTTTTACTCCTGCAAGACATCATTCTTTCACGGTCATTTCATATATAAATTCCCTGGTTCTGTTCTACTGATAAGGGTTCAATCTGATTTATTTAAAAGATTTCCACTAATAGCATAAGGGAAACATTTTTTTTAAGTATTTTTCCTGCAAAAATTGCTATACTATGGCTTTAGGTAATTTTTAATTTGTAATTAAATGTTTAAAAATACAAAACAAATAAACAAAAAAATGAAACCGATATCCCTTTAAAATTGACTGTCATTTTGTGTTTTCTTAAATAAATAACAGAAAACATGATTTTTCCTTCAAATCATTATTTAGTTTGATTCTATAGACACAAATGTGTTCATTATAATATAATGATACTTCTACATCAACTTGATAGAAATCAGAGCCAGAGAATAAACATTTATTTAAGGCATTCAAAATACATCCTGAAAAGGGATATCTCAATAAAATAAGTGTTTTTCTTTATTGAAAAATACATAAAATGTCAAACTACATCTTTTTTTTAAATTAAATTTTTTTTGGTGTCAATGATTGGTAAAATTACATACGTTCTAAGTGTACAATTCTGTAATACATCATCTATACATTACATTGTAAATTGTGTTCCGTTTGTCGAAAATTCTGGAAAATGTATTCAAATTATTTATACTGATAGTCTTTGATCTCAACTAAGAGCGAAAGTACTATCTGTATTCACTTTTGGACTGCTAAAATAGACTCTTGTAATTCAAAATTAAGAACTACTTTGTTTAATGGTAGAATAAGGAGAGAGGTAAGTATGTTTGTGAGATTAAATGAATGCTAATAGAAGTGGACTCGTGAATTAAGGTTTCATACTTAACTTTTAGCATCAGGACATTTTTGAAAAAATGCAAAGTTGTGCATTTCTGCTTCCTATACTTCCCTTGGGACTAAAATTATTGCTGATTTCACATATCAAAATAAAATAGAGTAAAACAAATATTAGATGTAAATGGTAAATCATAAACTTCAGTATGACTACTCTAAGTAGATGAAAACAGCTGAATATTGTGGGCATTGCATTTCCTTCACCCATACAGATTAGTACAACTTTGTTCCTACAATCATTGGCCAACTTTTTTCTAGTTAGGAAGATAGGAATGATAATAAATAATAAATGCTTTTGCTTACAAATATATTTATTTTATTTTAATAACTTTTATTTCATGTTTGTTATATGGTAAGCAACATCGTATTTAATCTAAACATCTTATGAGTTATTATGTCTCATTTAGATGAGAGAAAACTGTAAAGTTCAAAAAAATAGCAAGTAATTTGTTCAAAGTCACAGAGCTAATAAAGAGTGCTAGAATGCAAACCTCAGTATGTGCCATTCCCCAAATTAATTTCTTATCCAATAAACAGGAAAAAAAAAGTGAGCTAGAGAAGTAGAATAATACCAGATGAATAATAGAGATAATAAATGTTAAAGGGTTCATTCATTAATGAAATATTAATGCAATTCAATTCAAGAAACATTCATTGTATTGCAAACATTTTGCAAACAACATGTTATGACACTTACAGATACAGAGAGGGAATTCATACTATTTGACCACTTCTTGGCCTGTTTTGGAACTAAATTCTTAAACAAAAATTTCATTTTTATAAGAAATATTATATTTTATAAATAATCTTATACATTATGCACTTATTGACAATTTAAAACAAATATAAAAATCGTTTTATATTTGCTTTCTATTGATTTACTATTTGCTTAAAGTGGCCATTGTTATATAGTCTAAAGAACTTTATTGATGTATTTTATTTACCTTTATTTATTCACTACATTTCCATTTTCTCTATGTAGAGTTCTGTATAGCTCTGGTTTTATTTTTAAGAATGACCCATTTTCTTTCACTTTTAAATAAATATAGAGACAGGCTATTAGATCTCAAAAGCAAATCAAGTTTTCACTTGAACTAACACAAGGGAAATATGCCAAAGTACACCCAAACATTGGAAGAGAGAACAGAATGAATCAAAAATGTTTCAGTGTTGAAATTTATGTATTAGATGTTCTTAATCTGGAGTCTAAAAATGGATTTGGGCAATTGTTGAACCCTCTGACTCGAAGGCACATTTAGGCAGGTACAGCTCAGGGTTGATGCTGTTAATTTTACTCCAGAAGATGTACTATAAATGAAGATTCAGAGAGGTTTTCAATAGGACAGGACCAAAGTAGAGTTTATGTTCAACTTGTGTACTTCCAACTAATTCAGAAATAATTTTCAAATAACAGAGATATTGCTAGTGAGATGTACTACTAACTTGTACTGACACGTGAATTAATTCTTTTCTGACTATTATTACATTGTTTTCCAAAAGTCATGTTCAAGATTGGAAAAGTAGTTAAGAGAATGAGAAAAATGATTTGGAGAGCAACTCTTTTGTGTTTTGCACCATATTCCATACTTTCTAAGCATTATCTAATTTAATCTTGACAAGAACCTGAAGGAATAAGTCCCACTATCACAATTTATATGTAAAAAACAGGAGCCAGTGCACTAGCTTGCTAGGGCTGCCATAACAAAGTATCAAAAACTGGATGGATTGGGACACACAATTTTGTCTCACAGTTCTGGAAGCTAACAGTCCAAAAATTAAGGTGTTGGCAGAGTTGGTTCCTTCTGAGAGCTCTGAGGCAGAATCTGGTTCATGTCTCTTTTCTAGTGGTTTGCCATCAATTATGGTGGTCCCTTCCTTATGGTAGCATAAACTCCAATCTTCACGTAGCATTCTCCCTGTGTCTCTATCTCTATGTCCAAAATTTCCCTGTATCATAAGAACAACAGTCAGATTGGACTAGAAGCCCACCCTACTGCAGTATATCCTCATCCTTTCTTAACTAGTTATATCTGTGATGACCCTATTTTCAAATAAGTTCACAAAAAAATTGGGGTGTAGGGTATAGAATTCAACCCATAATAGCCAGGAACAGATATTATATCTAAGTCCAGTATTATCTAAAGCTAGAAGGAAAAGGAGAGTATATTATGAGGTTCTTTGAGATTTTTAGGGAACGTGAGGAAGAGATGGAGATAGCAAAGAAGTTATAATCCGGAGTTATATCAATCATTTGACATTTTGCAAACTTACATTTAACCTTTTAGAATGTAAGCCACCATTTCTCAGAAGTCAACTATAGAATAGTATGTTACAGTCCTGTTTTCTTTGTAAATGGACTTTGGCTTTGGATGAAACATTGCTATCTAAATTAATTTCTTTGGGACCTCAACATATTTTTTCTAACAAGTTCAGAATGCTGTGGATTCTAGTTTGACCTTTCAAGGTGAGGGTAATTCTTCTGCCTTTAGTATCATCTTTTATTTTAATGAACCAACTTTCAATTCACCTGTCATTAATGTAGAGGCTTTATATTATGAGCCTCAGAAGTGAAACTTGAGGAACTAATCCATGACTGTTTCCCTTCAAGTCACGGTCATTTATTGATAAAATATCCTCTGGGTAAGAAGCCCCAGCTATATTTTTTCTCCACATGTAGTGAACTCATATCATGCTCGTAGGACCATAAAAATATTATGCAGTAAAATAAGAACAGCATCATACTATATATATGCTTCTGTCTTGATCACAAGTTGCAGAACAGAGATTGCCTTCTGAAAAGCCTGTCCTCTTCAGGACCGGGTTGAATGGCCATGAATCAGAAGAAGCTGCTAATGTAAAATGTCACTGGATGATCCACGAAAAGAAAACAGAAATCAATTACAAAGATTTCAAAATATGCAATTTAATCAAGACACATTGTAGTATGTTAAAAATCATTTCAATTCTCCTGAAAGACAATAACGCATCCTTAAATTATGGAGCACTAAACAAAGTGAACACATTTAAATAGCAACGAATTATATTGCAACAAAAGTATTATCAGTTTACCTGTCAGATAAGGTGGCAAAAGGAAAGATTTATGTGTTTACGAAACAGAGATATAAAACAAATAGTTTTAAACATTTAAACAGCTGTCTAATAGGTAGACGACACATGTAAAAACGAATCAAAATATCTAAGGATAAATTTTAGATAAAAAGGAGAATATGTGCCTTTTGTGCAACCTCATTTTTACAAGAACTTATATCATGCATGATCATGGTGATGTTTCCCTATAATTCCTTTTCCTTTATCATGGATCTGCATGGAAAAACTACTGGCTCATTGACATGTATTGCAGTGAACACCATCATTTACCTTTAGCCACCACTTCTATCATTGATGTTATTTTCAAATCAATTAGTTTTGTATACTCTATTGCCAAATAATTCGATTTGTTTGCAACAAAATTGGCCCACCAGACATTAGAACCCTAAACAAATCACTTTCTTGGCATTAAAAACATTTTTAATACTGGGGAATTCCTAAACCTTTCAACAGAGATGAACATTCAGTTGAGGTTTACTTATTTCTTTTGTGAAATCTGATAGTGTAAGCTTTTTAAGAAAATATTGATATTCATGTTTCTTCATTGGCCCTTTCAGAAATTAAATATGCATATGTAAAATTTGCTCAAACTTTTTTTTTGCTCAAACTTTTAAGGACTGATAAATGTACTTAATAATTTGGCACATAGTGACTATTTGTTGGTAATATATATATATATATATATTTGGAGATACTCACACACACCGGGATGTCAAAAGAAATGTATATAAGTGGATGCTTTGGTCAATGTTGCTCAAGCAGTAGTTCACTGTAATGAGAAGTGTCTCTGGATGCTGATGGTAACCACTTTGAGCACCTCTTGTAATGGCAGAAGTCAAATGTGACTTGTATTCATCTTTTGTTATCGGTATATATTGAGTATTACAATGTTAATAGTTTTTTTCTTAAATAGTTCCTTTCTTAAAATGTGTATACATTTTTTGGCACCCTCTGTATATAGTATATAATAAAATGGAAAGAGGAATATATTATGTGCTGGAAACTATGCTTGGACCTACATGTGAATTGGTTAGGGTATATGTTACGCAACACGAACAGAGAAACTCAAAACTGCACTGGCCAAATACACATATAACAGTTAATTTCTCCCTCACAGAAAAGTCTAGAAGTGGATGTTGTCCAGGGTGGGGAAGCAATCCTGTTTCCCATGACCATTAGGAACTCAGGTTCTTGTTTGTGGCACTGCCATCTTTTAAAGCATTAACACTTTCTGCATGTGAAAGCCAGCTCTCAGCACCATGACCATGTCCCAACCTCAGGGGAGGGGGAAAAGAGTGAAAAGCAATCAGCTTCTTCATGGGAAAGGGTTAACAATTGTAAACATCACTTGTATTCATAACCCGTTGGCTGCGTGCAGGTTTGGAGAAGGCTAGAAAATGTAACTCCTATCTGAGTTTCTATTTCAAGGAAAAAGAAAAGCAAGTGTACATTTTGGGTTAAACTTTGAAATCTCTGTCTAAACACACATGAGGTTATTTTTTTTTTTCCCTCCTGTGGACCTCACATGATATATTAATTGTTGTCCTGATGGATGCGGAGGCCAGAGGACATGCCTTCGTTGCCTGCTACGTGCTCATCAGGGGGATGGTTGTACGCTTCTCGGGTTATTTTACCTCATTCAAAGACATGTTCCTTTTAATTACAAAAAAAGTCAAGTGTCGTTTATGTACTTTCTCTTTATTAATTATGTTTTTGTGCAAACTAATGTGGTAAGAATGTTGCTTTCCAACAATTTAATTTGTTTTTCAAGCTTGATTTGAATTTCTAATTTTTCTTTGCATTAATGTTATAGTCTCTGCGGTTGGATAGTATTATTTTGCTTTCTTGTCTCTTCACTCTTTTAATTTTAAATAATACTTTATCGCAAGATATTGCTAAGTTCAAAGCGACTGAATAGCATTCTGATAAGGCCCATGAGGGTGGTTCTCGTTTTGTTGTATTCCGGGAGAGAATTCTGCCCTCTGAAGTATCAGAGAAGCCGAGACCTTTTTCAGTGCAAACATGTTCTTTCATCTGTTCCTGAGGAGATCAAGGAGATGCATGGGGTTTTGCCTGAACAGAGGAGATAGCTGGAATATTAGCTGCTTTTATTTCAGTTCTTCACTTAGCTAACTAAGGTGAAAAAAGCAATGTCTTATTTTATTTAACTGACTTTATTTAGAATTAAAAAAATAACTTAAAGTCATTAATTAGATCATTATAAGTGATTATAATTTATCATTGGCATCATCAGTCTTCTAGTTTTCTAATATACATCTTTTATACTGTTCTCACATAACATCATTATTTTTTCCTCAAAGTGTCACCCCAGACAACTGCCTACTTTGTATAGTCATCTAAGTTATTTTCCCATCAGTTTTCTTCACTAACTTCTAATCTATCTTGAATGACTATTCAATTAAAAAAAAAAGGAAATATAAAAGAAGAACATAAATAATAACACACTTTCAGGAAACATCTATATATTCTTACTTTTATTTAAAATTTGCATGGTCTAATTAATTGAACTTATGTGTATTCTTTTTGTCTGTATTACATTTATTGGGGTACATTGGTTAGTAAAATTATATAGATTTCAAGTGTATTTTTTTGTAATTCATTATCTATATATTGCATTGTGTGTTCAACACCCAGAGTCAGTTCTCCTTCCATCACCATATATTCGACCCCCTTTTCCGTCTTCTACCACCCCCACCCCCTTATCCTCTGGTAACCACTAAAGGGTTGTTTGCCTGTATGAGTTTTTGTTTGTTTGTTCTGTTATTTGTTGCTTTCAGTTTTATATCCCACACCTGAGTGAAATCATATGGTTCTCATATTTTTCTGTCTCACATATTTTGTTTAGCATGATAATCTCAAGATCCATCCATGTTTTCACAAATGGCAGTATTTCATCTTTACTTATGGCAGAATAGTATTCCATTGTGTATATATACCACATCTTTATCCAATCATTTATCAAAAGACACATTGGTTGTTTCCATGTTTTGTCCACGGTGAATAATACAGCAGTGAATATAGAGGTACATATATCTTTATGGATTAATGTTTTCAGCATTTTTGGGTAGATACCCAGGAAAGGAATTGCTGGGTTGTATGGTAATTCTAGTCTTAATTTCTTCAGCTATCTCTATACTGTTTTTCACAGAGGCTGCACCAATTTACATTCCCACCCGCAGTGTATGAGGGTTCCTATTTCTCTACAGCCTCTCCAACACATGTTATTACGTACTTGTCTTGTGGATAATAGCCATTCTAACAGGTGTGAGGTGGTATCTCATTGTGATTTTGATTTGCATTTCCCTAGTAGCTAGTGAAGTTGAGAATTTTTTCACATATCTATTGTCCATTGTATGTCTTTTTGATAGAAATGTGTGTTCAGGTTCTCTCACCAAGGTTTTAATTGCATTGTTTGTTTTTTGTTGTTGCTGTTTTTGAGTTATATGAGTTCTTTATATATTTTTGGGTATTAACCTCTTATATGTGGTGTTGTTTGCAAATATCTTCTCCCATTTGGTTGGTTGCCTCTGTTTTGTTGATGGTTTCTTTTGCTAATCAAAAGCTTTGTAGTTTAATTTAACTGCATTCATTTATCTTTGCTTTTATTTCTCTTGCCTTGGAAGTCAAATTCATAAAATCCTCTCTGAATTGAAGGTCCTATGCTTTTTTTCTATGAAATGTGTTGTTCGGGTGTTATTTTTAGGTCTTTGATCTATTCTGAATTAATTTGGGTGTATGGTAAGAGATACCAATCTAGTTTCATTCTTTTGCACGTGACTTTCCATTTTTCTCAGCACCATTTATTGAAGAAGTTTTCTCTTTTGTAAAAAATTACCTACCCATATATATGTGGGTTTTTCTATGGGTTCTCTATTCCATTGGTCTGTGTGTCTGTTTTTCTGTAAATAGCATGCTGTTTTGATTATTGTTGTCTTGCAGTATAGATTGAAGTCAGGGAGTTTGCTACCTCCAGCCTTGTTCTTTTTTCTTAGGATTGCTTTGTCTATTCAGGTTGTTTTTGATTCCATGCAAATCTGATGATTTTTTGTTTTATTTCTTGAAATAAAATAATGCCATTAGGATTTCGATGGGCATTGCATTGAATTTATATATTGTTTTGGGTAATATGGCTATTTTAACTATGTTGAACCTTCCAATCCATAAACAAAGAGTATCTTTCCATTTTTTTTTTTTGTCTTCTTCAATCTCTTTTAATAATGTCTTATAGTTTTTAGTGTATAGGTTCTTCACATCCTTTTTTAAGATTTTTCCTTGGTGTTGTTTTTGTTGTTGTTGCAATTGCAAAAGGAATTTTTTTATTTTTTTATTTCTTTTTCTGAAATTTCATTGTTAGTATATAAGAATGCAATGGATTTTTGTACATTGATTTTATATCCTTTAACTTTGCTGTATTTATTTTTTCTAATAGTTTTTTGGTTAAGAAGTCTCTAGGGTTTTCTATATAAAGAATCATTTCATCTGCAAAAAGTAACAAATTAACTATTTTTTTCCTCCCATTTTTAATGCCTTTTCTTTCTTTCTCTTACCTGATTGTTCTGGCTAGGATTTCCAATACTACTTTGAATAACAGTGGTGACAGGGTGCATGCCTGTCTTGTTCCTAATTTTAGAAGAAAAGCTTTTAGTTTTTCACCATGAAGTATAATATTGGCTGAGGGTTTTTCGTATATGGCCTTTATTCTGTTGAGATACTTTCCTTCTGTACCCATTTTATTTTATTTATTTTATTTTTTTATTAAATTGATTGGGGTGACATTGGTTAGTAAATTATGTAGGTTTCAAATGTACATTTCTATAACACATCATATGTATATCGCATTGTGTGTTCACTACCCAGAGTCAGTTCTCCTTCCATCATCATATTCTGTTAGCACCTCCCCTACAAAATAAGCTTTTGTGATGGAAAGAGTCCTGCCTTTGGACTTTTTCAAACTCTGCTGGATTATAGGACAAAAAAATAAATAAGAACATAGTCCTACTCTCAAGAAACTCAGAGAAGAGCCTCATGTTGTTAAATCCAATGGTGAATTCTGAATATGCAACAGCTGCATTTCATGGTTGCTCACTATCCTTATTTGATATGTTTTCTTTATTTTGTTGTGAGTACAACACACATTCTGAGTTTTCTGCCAAATTCACCAATTAATCCCTTTCATTCAACTTTATAGGCTTCTATCCTCCCAAACCACTTTTCTTTGCGCAGTTCCAGGGCTAAGTCCTTGGGCCTCTCCTCTTTCTATACAAACTCCTTTGATGACCGCATTTACTCTTAGATCGATAAACATCATCTATATGATGATTTGTAGGTCAAAATTTATATCTACAGATCATAGTGCTCTTTTGAACTCCGTATTCATATATCCACTTGGACATCTGAAAGACAAAACTAGGCTTTTACTTATTTATTTTTCTATGAAACGTGTTTATTTCAATCTTTTCCATCTCAAAGTATCCTCGTTCCATTATTACATTTACCTAGGCCAAATGTTGACAATATACTTGATTCTTCACTTTTACTCATGATCTGTTTTTGATTGGTCAAATAATGCTTAGGGTATATCTTTAAAATATGTTATATCATAAACTGTCTACTTCTCATGACTTCTGTGACTATTACCCCAATGAGCCTCCATCATCTCTTGCCTAAATCAATGAGTCTCCCTATTTCAGACATCTCATTCCTCTGTTCAAAATCCTCCAATGGTTCTATTTTTTACTTAGTAAAAGATAATCTTTTTAAAGACTGAAAATTACTGTATGAACTGCGTGCTCCATCTTCACCCTTGTTACTCTTCTGTCTTCCTCCACCATTCCCCATCCATACTTCGACCACAACCACCGTGCTCTTCTTGTCATTCTTCTAATGTGTCAGGAGAATATATGATTTAGAGCCTCTGTGTACACCGGCCCTTTTCTCTGCTGATAATATATTCTTTTGGATATCTGTGTGGACTCCTCTCAATCAGGCTTACCCTGATGAACCTATTTAAAAATACAATGAGCTTTATTTAACACATTTATCAAATTAGTGTCCCCTTTCCTGCTGTATTTCTTTCCCCTGAAACACTTGAATAACCTACCATATATTTTACTTTTTATTATTTTTATTATTTCTTCCATTATGAAATATAAGCTTTGCAAGGGTAGATATTTTTTATCTGCTCCACTGCTAAATTATTCTAAGTGCCTAGAACAGGATATGTTACATAGTGGCTGCTCCGTAGATATTTGTTGGGTATATGAAAGGGCATGAACTTAGTTTTCGATCAGTCATTTAATACAGTATTCCCATTTTACTCACAACAATGGAGGCTCAAAGAGGTCTCTGCACTGCACAGTTTTTATTTGTAAAGGGGAATAATTACTGTTTTATCTACTTCCTAAAGGTTTTCTGATGGTGAAATAAGTTCATGTTTATGGAAGTAAATTTACATTTTAAAGTTCTATACACACACACACAAAAAAAAAATTACACAAATTTACTGTCCTACATTCTTCAACACAAATTATCTTTTCTAATCAGGAAAGAGTTTACAATATTTCTTTTTCCTTATTATTCTTCTATCTCTATATCTTCTTTCTTGCCCGTCAACCCTTCATTTCCCAACCTAGCTAAATACTGCTTTTTCTCAAAGGCTCAAACAAAGCCATTTATCTAACAGGAAGTTTTTCCTGAATAATCCACTTCTGTGTTCTCTGAACTTCAAGTGCATTTATGGTTAGGACTGTAGTGTTTAAAAAAGCAAAAACAAAAAACAAAAACTAGCTTCTTTGGCTTTTTGCCAAAATATATTTCTGGAAACTACATCATACAGTTCATCATTTTAAAGCTTAACTTTTTAAAGGTATGATTTTTTTTTTTTACCAAGGACATAACTTAAATAAATCATAACTAAAGGGGGTCAGATATATGGTTGCAGAAGGAAATTGGACTTTGGTGGGTTGAGAACCCAATGAAATATACAGATGATGTACTATAGACTCATATACCTGAAACATATAATGTTGCCAGTCGATGTTATTCTAATAAATTTAACTAAGTAGAAAAAAATCATAACTATGAGACATTGTAAAATTAGAAAAAGATGATACATGATAATTTAGAATAATAAAAGATGCTCTAAATAGTATATGATGGTGTAAAATAATACATATATTGATTTCCCAAAGTCCCTAATGTTCTTTATATTTACAAATAACATATATGAATATGACTATCTTGTATGATAAACTTGATATAAAATAGATATGGTAAGTATAAATACATCTGTTAAACATATAAGTGATATTTGCTTTTATTTTTTTGGTATTCAGAATGGCTTTGGAGAATTAAAAACGAATACCTGCCAAGGGAAGTTTAAACTGATACCTTCTTTTCCTTATAATTTTCTATTAATCAAAATTACTCAATCTTTCCTGGAACTTGCTCATTTTGGAATCCTTTCTTTTCACAAATCTCTAGATTGCCCTTTTCTTGTTACAAAAAGGTGTGATAGTAAATAAAATTATATTAAATAATGCAAAAAGTGGGGAGAAAAGGGAAATGAATGGTTGTTTAAAATAATTGGGGGATAGGAAAGAGCAAAGTAAATATAATTGTGCTGTGCCTCTCTAATTAAATTTTTAAGTTCCTTGACGATAGCACTGAGGTCATTTCTTTTATTTAACATATTTCCTCCACCTACTTATCAGTGCTCTGTGCCTCATATAAAACAGGGCATGCAGTGACTCTATTTGCTTATTACTTATTGGATGATCATATAATCACTTTTCATTATTGGTATAACAATCAAGCCTTTTGATGCTCATTACTTAAAAATAAGAAAGAGAACGTTTAAAATAATGCATTGGATTGCAACCTCCCAGTATTCACACAATATATACAAAATTTAAATATCTACTCAATATTAATGTCCAAAGCCTTGACAACCAACATCCACTCTAGTGATGCTGTGATGCAGGTTCGCTCCAGTTAAGACATATCAGAAATGTCAGAGTAGAAAAAGGCAAGGGACCTGTGTGTGGTAGGAGTCGAAATGAGGATAAGATGTCTGTAATAGTATTGTGAGAATAAATTTGTTAAGCAGAGAGAGTAAAACAAATGGGTATGGAATAATAAATACAGTGAATAAAATCATGTTCCCCCAACTCTCATCAAAGAACTATCAAAAGTCCTTATAATTTGTATCTCTGAAGGAACCCCCCTTTTGTCACATCTGTAATACCAGAAAGGATCTGCTGGGATCTCATTGACCGCAGATGGAAGATAAGGCTCAAACTTCAAATGATATCATTTGAGTTTTACAGTACCATTTATTGATTGTTGCCAAGGTTCTAAATTGGAAGATGGTTATATCTGGTATGAATTAAAAGTGTCCTGCAAAACAATCAATTACCTTATATTGTACTCAATTCTTTTTCAGTTTGGTTATTTAAAAAGGGGAGATGAGTAATACTTAGGCACGGATGTTTTAGAGAATTTGCATAGATCATATAAGTTTTGCATTTATATCTATGTTTTGGATAACACATTTTTATATGTTTTTTTAGACTAAAATTTATTATCAGTCACCATCTAAACCTACTTGTTAAAATGTAAAAATAGGCTAATAATACTTCATGGGGTAAGATTAATTTTTAGAGAATGAAAGCAGAAAAAATATCATCCCATTATTTTTTATCTGTATTGTTATTGGGATCGATTTGTTTCAGGTTAGCTCAGTGTTGGCATTTTACACTATAGTCCTGATCCATTAATGCATCAGGTAATCACTTTGATGAGTTGTGATAAAAAATTATATCATATAGAATAAAGTAAAATAGTAGAGGAAAGATTAGATAGAATGGAATGGAATAGGATGGCACAGAACAGAATGGAATAGAATAGACACATCTACACAGCAGTTTTAAATGCATGCCTATATACTTGTATGTCAATATTTGCTAAGTCATGATGTACAATGCATTTCTTACTCCAAGTTGTGGGGGAAAAAATGAAACTTTAGTTAGATAATTGTTGCTTTATTTAAGAACATTCCCCCCAAAATCTGGTGCTTAACAATTTCTGTTTGAAAAGATCCAGGTAACATAGCTTTTACTGTTTTCTTCAGAGGTGATGTTTACAATTATGTTACGATCCATCATTCATGAAAGAAAAAAAGGTTTTCAGTTTATTTTCCTTACTATACTCTTCATTCTCTTATTAGGAGAAAGTGCTCAAATGTGAATATGAGCATAATTCTTCTCTTTTATTGTCATAATGATATCTATTTTAAATGACTTCTTATATTATGTAAAATACAACTTTCATTATCTTAAGTATAATTTTGCTTTATTAATTTTTATAATAAAATTTACTTATAAATATGAAATGATTAAAAGTTTAATAATTGGGTCATTTAACATTGTAATGTTTAACAACTGTAGATACAATTAATATGATCTGTATTTATTTCTTCACATATTTTATTGTTCATTTCATTATACTGTAAGTTCCAAATGTGTCCCCACCCCATTTTCTTAACTCTCTTTTCTTATCAAATTTAAAAAAGTCTTTTTTCTTTATATCTATACATTGTCTGTAGTAAAGCCTTCCTTTCTTTTCTTCAAGCATTTTCTAACTCTAACTGCAAACCACCTGAAGTACCAACTCAAAAATTAAGTAATAGCAAAGATTTTTGAAAAAATTTTTGAAGTTGAATTTTGTTGAGTCAAGTTGTCATTTACATAAAGAGTATTTCAAATATTCTCTAGAATACATACATATTGGATGACTAAAAGCCACATATATCTGTCTGAATCAATTTTATATGGATAAACAGAAAAATTATAACTATGTGTCTTATTTCAATTTACACACAAATCTTTGTCCATGTTAGAAATTTTAGTTTACATGCTTTTCTGTGTGATGGGTTCAGGAGGCGTGAACATTATAAACTTACATAAGGTGGGTGTGGGGAGTATATTATGTTTAGTATTCTAATTATACAGAAAATATATCTTTTATTTTCTATTTTTTTTTCTATTTTGCTACATATGTTGTTTTAAAACGCATTAGTTTTTTAAGGTTGCTTTGGGCGGTTTAATTCATTTTTAGTTCAAAAGGTAACTATAATTTTGTATGCTACTTTGCCTTTCACTTAGATGTTTGTTAGATTATTGAGGCATCTTCTTACATTCTTGTCTGTTTGTATTTAATTGTTTTATCCTAGAAAATAAGCAAAGTCTGTAATTCATTCTTCACCTAGTCATTCTTTATTTTAACACATACTCACTACACTCCAAGTCTATGCAAAATATTTTATGGGACTTTCGGGATAGGTATGAGGAATAGTGTGAGAATAGGGGGATGTCCAAAGATAAATAATACATCATCATGACCTCAGAAATGTTTGTAATCTAATTATTTAATTACTTATAACATTTTCTAACTAGCATTGAAATAAAATTTTATGAAAACAAAGCATAAATATTGAAACTTCATTTTGAAGACCCAAGTGTTTCACTGAGCAATCTACCTTGCATTGTTATTTTTGACACTTTGCTCTCTTTTCCTTTCATTTAGTAGATATTTGACTATGGGTCATTTGATCTGTTTCAAGGACTTCTTTATTTAAAAGCATGATTGAGTCTGACATTGCTAAAGCCTGTTAAAGAACTTCACTAAAGAGAAAGAAATTCCACCATAGAAAAACTCAGTACTCCAAATGACACCAAACCATCTTCAGGTTTCCAAATGCTTCATACTCTGTTCCCACTTTCATGCCGTTCCTTCAGTCTGAATGTTCTTTTTTGTTCTTAGAACTCTAAGAATCACCATGCATGTAACTCCATTTGTGAAGTCTTCACCCAAATGGAGGGGCAGTATCATGTGCTCTCCTGTCTGTTCTTTCAATTTTCCTCTACTATTGAATATTTCTGTTTTTAATAATTTGTCTCTTTGTCTCTTCTTATATATCCTGAGCTCCTTAAAAGCAGGAACTCAGCCTCTGTGGCCCAGTCTTGACATAGGGTGTGGCACACATTCAGTATTCCTAAAAACTTTTGTTCATTAAATGGAACCGGGTCTTTTTTTCAGATTGTCCATATTTTTTGCCTGATTTTATCACTGAGTCTCTTCTTGAAGCTATTTCTCCAGCTGGAAGACACAGGCTATTTTATCAGTTTCTTGACAACTTATTTAATCTAGGTGCAAATGTGAGGAAAGTTGTAGTGAATGACAGAATTGAGTAAAATTTAATCTGGAGGATCAAATCTATGATTAGTCACATAATTCACTGTATGTTCTAAAATGAGATTCAGTGAAGGACTTGCACCCACAGAAGGCAGTGGTTGAACTGACATTTTAAACTATCAATAATTTTAGTTAAAATATTAATCTGTCAATGTTGTTAACAAGTCAGCTGCTTGTTAGCAAGTGAGCATGTGCATGATTTGGATATTCTTTCCTTTCCACTTCTTTTCATAGTATCAATTGACATGTAAAAGAATGTACACTGGACACCATTTTTATTTCAATTTTTTCTTCCTAGCTACGGATGACTAACTTCAGTAAACTCCTGCTCAACCCTCATACCTTACCAAATCTTTTCCAAAATATATGCCTTCAAATCTTTGTAAATTGCAAAGTGATTCAAGCATACCTGGTTCAAATTTTGTCATTACTATTTGAGAGCTATTCTTTCCTGTAGCCAATTGCACAATAAATGACTTTACTTTCCTCTGCCTAATTTCTCTCTATGCTTGGCTTTTTTGTAGAATGATGGCTTTCTGTTTAATATTAACTATTTTATTTGTTTATATTAGGGGGGTAATGGCTACTTTTACTTATCTCTAAGCAAAGTTTCATAATTATGATTAGGTTTTAAATGGGTAATTTAAAGTTTATTAAAGTTGTTGCATTATTTTTTGTTAATTACTCTTACACAGTCAAACTTTATATTTGCCTTGTAATTATTTGAAGTGTGTTTTGCACATTATTTATACAACCTAATGGAGTTTTAACATTACAAATTCTTCATGCTATGATTTAAGAGGTGTTTATTTAGTTATTTATTTTAAAGATTGGGGTAGTAAGAAATAACTGATCAGCTCCTGTTACACAAGTGACAAACAAAATACTATTTGAAAGAATGCATCATCCTAAAATCAGCATTCAATATGTTTCATTCAGTTCAAGCTACCTGAATTTCATGATCCCAAATGAGAAGGCTTTCTGAATTTTATCTGAAGGAACTCCATTTTGACATGATATTTTTTCGATTTCCTCTGTTAATGATCCACCTAAGTATGGTTCCAATCATAAATTTATAAACTTAACTAGC
Source organism: Rhinolophus ferrumequinum (assembly GCF_004115265.2). Classification (NCBI taxonomy): domain Eukaryota; kingdom Metazoa; phylum Chordata; class Mammalia; order Chiroptera; family Rhinolophidae; genus Rhinolophus; species Rhinolophus ferrumequinum. Next base: position 70,608,962 of record NC_046287.1, on the reverse strand, counting down.
TTGATTCAATGCAACAAAATAGAAATGACAGATTATATTGTTTGGGGAAAAAATCTCTAGAGGGAAATAACAATGCATATTAAATTCTAAATTTAGATTGTAGTGAAAACATTATAAAAACTCCCTTGAGATTACTTAGTCCTCCAGGGCTCTGTGGAGGGCATCCATCCAGTGTGGACCTCCCAGCAAGGTCACTTCTGTGTACCAGGCCGGTGAGAGCACAGGCCCTCTCTGCTTGTGTGCACACGCTCCTGTGAACAGACTGCTCTCTCCCCAGATCCAAAAGGCTTTTTTGTTTGTTTGTTTGTTTGTTTTAATCTTTTCCTTGTCATCATGAAACTGTCCTTATAAAAATGCTGAACTGTTCCAAATCTCTGGCCAATGAATAAAAACTCTAGGTTCTGACTAATCCAACCTTTCTGGCTATAAGTCCTGAATCTTCTTTTCCTATCATAGAAAAACAAACAAACAAACAAAAAAAAAGATTTGCTCTTGCTTATGAAAACAGAAACTTTCATAGCTAATGATTCCTGAAATCCTAATTTGGAGAAAAAGCTAAATACGGTTTTGTTGTGGTTGTGGTTGTGGTTGCTATTAATGGGTTATTCCTTCTCTCCCTTAAAGAAAGATAATTTCGCCTGGAATAGCAAGAATTACCAAAAATTAAAAAAAAATAACTGCCATATATATTTATATATCATATTTACATATATTTTGCATAGTGTGTATGCTATTTATATTTATGACATTGACTCTGAGTGACATACCTTGTATCGAAACAACAACAAAAAAAAAGTTTCTGTTTTTTTTTAATGGTTACTTAATAATCTATTGTACTGATAAGCCATATTTTATTAAATCAACCTCCTAATATCGATTTGGATTGTTTTGCAGGTCATATTAGCATTTTAGTTACATATTGAAACATTTATTTATGAACAATATTGTACCAGTAAATTTCACTGCCATTTTTTCTGAATTGGAGTTTCAGCTGAAAAAGATGTCATTAGCATTTGAAAGACTATTATGCTGAAAATATTTTTCAGCAAAGGACAAAATAAATCACCCTGAATACATGTATAACTGTTCATTAATTTATATCGATTTCACTAATTTATGATTCATTAATTTGTATAAATTTTAGCATAAAGACCTATAAAGATAGCATTTAAACCAACTCCGAAATATCCTTATTCCCAGAAACAATTTTTAAAAGCAACAACCTATGAGTGACATTTTTTTCCAAAAAGAGTTCCCCAATGCATCTCATACTTGTACGTGCACAGAGATCCATACACACACTCCCTTACCCTATCCTCTCGAGGTAGCAAAGATTGTTTACCAAGGGGGAAAAAAAATCACAGACCTGTTAATGGGGAAGAATTGGTGTTAGATATTTTACAATATCACTTTTGAGTCAGAGACTTTTAAATAAGAAATAAATTATTAAAATTGAGTAAAGAATCACCTAATAGACATTTTAGGTGATTCTAATCCCTGATCTCTATTAAGCTAACAATTTTGTTTGTTTTTTTGGTATTTTGAAACAAAAATTTCTTCTCTGCTTTTTTCTTTTTCTTTTTCTTTTTTAATCATAAAAAATTCATTTAAGTCTTTTGTGGCTCAGAGTATCAAACAAATCAGCAAATTTAATTTTTAAAGAAATAACTAAATTGAGGTTTAGATATATATGGTAAACATTATTGGGTTGCATTCCCATCTGAATATTTGATTATGATTATCTTGCAATCTATTCTTCAACTTCATAGTTCAGTTTCTAAAGACACAGCCTGTATCTTCACGTGTGTGTACCAGTGAGCACTTACTTAACTCTCCAGTATTTCCTTCATACTTGAATCTTCCCTCACTTGTGCCAATGTCTGTATATTCGAAGGTTTTATAATAGATTCATCTTTTCCCTTTTATGAAATACATTGTCTGCCTTAATCATGGTCATCTCTATGTTCCTTCTATCCCCAGTTAAAAGACTAGCCCCTACATTACAGCTAGAAACTTGTCTTACTCACTGTGAATTTCCTGCAGGACTCGGGTCAGTGCCTCACACCTATTAGATCCTCAATAAATATCGATTGAATTTAATAAAAACTGTAGCCGGTGAAATGCCCACGGTAAACAAAGCAGACCTATAAGTTACTAATGTAATATTTTCATACTTAACTTGAGTTTCTTCACTGGCTCATTAACCAAATCAGGGTGCTCAAATCTACCATAATAGGAGAGTAATGGAGAACTTGGCTTCACCAGATCCCCGCTGCCTAATTTCCTCTTTCTGTTTGTTTTCCTTATTGTTTTACCGAAGGTAAATGAAAATAGACACGACCCACTGCCCTTTGATCACTCCTCAGGAAACAAATTTAGTTCTGGTTTCACTTCTGGGTACCAGGTTTGCGAAGGATGTATCAGAAATGCCGGCTTTTAAAGCGCTGAATACCATGGTACCATTCTTATATCTCTAAACCTTGTCAGTGGATGAAACTTACCTCAGTATCTTCAATTCGATTTTACTTTTTCATGCAGTACTTCTCATTATGCCAGGAGGTTTAATTTTTTTCAAAGAAAAGTATGATATTGCTTATCTAACATCTTCCTTCCAGGGTTCTCCAAGTGACTTAAAGACATCTGGGGGCAGATGATATTAATTGGAAACTTCTGTTCACACAACTTGGTACAGTTCCAAGGTAATATTCAACCAAGAAACTAATTCATTTTATTATAACCCCAGCATTAGCATTATACAATTATAAAATAAGAGAATAAATAAGTAAATAAATAAACTAAATATCACCACAGGTAAAAATCCTGTTTACTCTTAAATAATAATGAGCTCATTTCCATATTGTTACAATATCAAATGGGACCTATATTTGGCCGTAGGCAACCGCTGAGATCTTTAAATTGTCTTTCTGAAAAATACGATTATATGTAATGAATTAAAGTGTTTAAAAATAGTTCATAATAGAAACAAACATTTAATAACTTCATTATACAAAATGAAACGACACCAGTAAATAATCCCTGCATCATTCATAATGAATTTTCAATGTGGAATTGTTTGTTCTGAATTGTTTTCCTACTATTCAGTCACCTTAGTCTAACTGCATCTGAATTGTCTAAAGAATTCTATTTTGACCTAGAAGTATTAATGATCTTGGGAAGGTTGGGTCTTATTTTCGTCATTTTTTTCAAGTCCAAAACTTTAAAATGGTATGTTGTATTAGCCTCACTTTTTAAAAGAAGCCTCAAATAAAGCAGATAAATTGAAATGAATTTGTAGAAAGCTGTGTTTATAGGTTTTTTCCATTACACCTTGTGGAGAGTTCTGGCACTTCATTTTTAAATAACAGCTTTTTAGAGTCTTTGTATTGTAATTATCTTTTTGTTGTGCTCGCAATAATCAAGAGATAAAGGAATAGCATGTGTGTTTCCTGCTGACAGTAACCGATGACACTATAATCTTCGTCTTTTTAGGATTATATAACCTCTCTCATCATTCATTGGAAACTCAGAAAGCTGATTTTGTCCCTGATAGCAAGAGTAATTATTTTTTTACAAGTCGCCCAATCAGATTTTTAACTACAATTAAAAAAAAAAAAAAATGAAGTTGTAAGTAATACTGTGAAATTGTTTTGTTAATATTATAAAAATACAACTATGGGTTTAAACAAGGCACACGTGTATTGTTTATATATGTTCTTCCATCTGTTAGTGTTAGCATGATGGTCAAGGTAAGCCTGAAATACTTGTTCTTTTGAACATTTTTCATTTCACTTTTCTTGATCATGTAAATCCCACAGATTGAGATTGATAATCCTTTCTAGCTATTTGATAATTGTCACTTTATTTCTGTACCCTGGTGCATTTTGCTGGGGCTTACAGTTTGAATAGTTAATTGAAATTGTTGTCAATTTGGGTGGTATTCAAGATACATGTGGTTTAAAACTGCTGCCAGGGCTGGCCCAGTGGCTCAAGCGCTTAGAGCTCCATGCTCCTAACTCCGAAGGCTGCCAGTTTGATTCCCACATGGGCCAGTGGGCTCTCAACCACAAGGTTGCCAGTTCAATTCCTCGAGTCCTGCAAGGGAAGGTGGGCTGCACCCCCTGCAACTAAGATTGAACACTGCACCTTGAGCTGAGCTCCCTGATGGCTCAGTTGGTTGGAGGTGTCCTCTCAACCACAAAGTTACCGATTCACCTCCTGCAAGGGACAGTGGGCTGTGGCCCCTGCAACCAGCAACAGCAACTGGACCTGGAGCTGAGCTGTGCCCTCCACAACTAAGACTGAAAGGACAACAACTTGAAGCTGAACGGCACCCTCCACAACTAAGATTGAAAGACAACTTGACTTGGAAAAAACAGTCCTGGAAGTCCTGGGGAACACACTGTTCCCCAATAAAGTCCTGTTCCCCTTCCCCAATAAAATCTTAAAAAAAAAAAAAAAAAAAACTGCTGCCAAATTTTCTTGGGCACAAATGTTATGAAGAATCAATGTACTGTATTGGTAGGGAAACTTTTGAAAATGGATTGTTTTAAATTAGGACATAAACTGTTACTGAATTATCAGATTGAATGAATTAATAGTATAGGAGACAAAGTCTGTCATAGACCTCAAAAGATAAAAAGAGTTCAGGAAAGTTATGTTTAAGCTATCTTAGTGCCGAGGTAAAAAACACCTGTGCTGGAATTTGCAATCTAAAGGACAATTAACACTTTGGCAAACAAATGAAACTTAATGTATGCTGATGATAATTGTCAAAAAGAAAAGGCAAAATCTAATTTAATTTAATTTTTGTTATATGCCCATTGCTTTATTTATATGTATATATCTACAACTTTGGTCACTATCCTTTGGTACAAATAAAGCACTTTGATATTTATTATTAGTTAATTTGGCCCCCATAGTCACTATTTTTGAGTGGTCTGTTTGGAGATCTTCTTATTCTGAAATAAGGGGACAATAGAAGGCCATAGAGTCAAACAGTCACCTCTCCGGATTTCCATTTTTTGTTTTGTAAAATAAAATGGTGATTCCTTTTGTGACATCAAGGAACATGTTAGAACATATTTAAGTAAAAGTAACATAATTCTCTCTTGGCTATTTAAAGTGTTGTTTCTAGAAGACTGTTACAGTCTATCCGTAGCATGGCTTAATACTGGATACAATAGTATGAACTATGGTATTCAATTGCTTTGACAGTAGTATCCTGGGGAATAACAATTCTTTTAGAGGTCTATTATCACTTCATTGGAACATGTAATAAACAAGGCTCGTAAAAGTCGGTGTACATTCTTAGAGTTTATTGTACCTGTCAACTTTCATCTAGCAAGAATATGCCTATCTCTTAATAATTAAAATGACTACATATTTTAAGCTCTGTTGCACAAGTAAGAAAATCCACGGCTTACGTATTGTTATTCACTCTCCTATATGCCCATGGCAGACATCAATAATTGATCGTGGCATGCTTTCCTGCTAAGCCTATACTAGACCTCACAATTCCTCCACAAAAAAAGAAGACTCCAGGCAGCCACTGACAATTGCCTGAGGTTGGAAATGGAATGAAGGTGATTTGTCATTCCTCTGCCATAGGAGTCAATTTGTACCATGCTTAATATAGAAAACGACATCCTAACATTATATGGATACAACACATATCATATTTGATATATGTTTCAGAAGTGAAAAAAAGTTACAAATGAGAGAGGTATATTTAACCAAACAGAGATAATAAACAATTGCTAGGTAATAAAAAGTGAGATATCTGAGCTTTACTTGGGCTACATTGTAAAGAAAATTGAATGATTTTTAGGAAAATTTTTTAAACCTTGGTAACGATGTGAGATACCTCATTATACAATCTTACTTTGACAACACTATCAGCAGGTCATGTATAACTAAATCATTTCATATAGTCGTTGAATACTTGCAAAGTAGTAAAAAGAGGTTTTAGTATTCTGAGAAGCACAAAACAAACATAAGACTGGGCCCTGACCTCAAGTAGCTTAATTACCCCTTAAGGTAGAATTTCTCAGAAGAAAGCAGCAACTTCATTTTATTTGAAAGTCTATGACAAATTAGAAGCTGCTATCATGGAAAGAAGGTAAATTGTACTTTACAGCAAACAAAACTCAAAAGTTCATGTCAGTGGCAAGAAAAAATAATCATATTTAAATTCTTTCTATGTCATAAACTTAAATGAAGACTTACATTTTACCTTAAAAATATGACCTTAACCTCCATATGACCTTGTTTAAAATCCCATTATTTGAAAAAGACTCTTGTTTTAAAACTACTTGACGGCAAAAGCCATTTCTTTTATATTTTTGTTTACTTAAGTTTCTTTAGTAGTAGTTTTAATAAAGTTAAAAGTTCTTTCTGAATGAACATAGCTAAAATATTTATATAGATACCCACCATACCTGAGAATTTTAATTTGCCATTTGACCATACTAAAGTGACACAATTTATCAGGTACCCAGTGTTTCTGACTATAAAATGAAGTGTTTGCTTTGTGTTATTTCTTAATTTCAATGGCAAAGAAAACAAAATTTTTTGCTGAATGTTTTTTAAGACATTTTTTTCTGGACCTAAAGCCCAGTCTCTATCTCCAAAGATAATTTTGTCTTCAAAAATCAAGATTTGTGTTAGCCGAAGGGTGGGACTATCTCATGGCCTGAGGGTATAGTCTGAGACCACTTGTGCAAAAGTTGCCTTGACTTGCTACTGCAAATGACTTTGGTCCTTGTATTTCCGGAAGATATATTAGGCTCCCTCCTAAAATCCTCTTATGTCTCTCTTGTCATGCCTGAATTTTTTTCTGGCTTATGCACTGTTTCCTTTCCTATTGATTGTATTTCTGCATGTCTAGTATGTGATTTCCCAATATCTTATGACAACCATTCCTTGCTTATCCTCTTGTCCTTTCCTTAGGCAGTGGTCTTATTTCCCTTTACACTGTGGATTTCTAAGTTCACTTCTTTGGCACTGGGCCTTTAGCTCAGAAATAGTGACTAGTGATCCTACAGATGCATAGTTTAGGTAACAGCTTTCAAGAAGCTTAAATTCTGGTGAGAAATTATATTCACAGTTTTAACAATAACTACAGAATAGAACAATAGTGTATAAAACGATGCCATAGAAGCATAGAGGAAGAAAAATCTTAGTCTACACATGGAGACTGGCTTCCAAGAGGAATTGAAATTAGTTTGCAGTCTTGAAATATAGTAGGAGTTTTAATATACAGAAACTGTATTAATTATTTAGGCTGTGCATTGCCATATGCATTATTATTTAAACCATGTTTACCTAAGTGTCATTCCTATAAATCAACCTCCTACTACATTATGAGACAAATTTGAGTTAGAATCCAGGATATTTTTTCACTTATTACCTGTGTGACTTGGAGATAATTATTTCTCCAAAGCAGAAAATTTTCTATATGTTAATATTATTGGGGTTTAAGGATTAATCAAGGGCATATACATAAATATTCTAAGATAGGACCTGGAACATAAAGAAATACTACTTTCTCCACATTTCTCTCTAAAGAAATACATCCTTATAGATGTGCCAGGTTAAGGGGAAAAATATATATATGTATATTTTTTATGTATAAATTATACATATATTTTTATATATAATATATATATGTATGTGTGTGTGTATGTGTGTGTGCGTGTATATATATATATATATATATTTTATATATATATATATATATATATATATATATATATATATATATATATTTCTACCAATAATAAAATATAATCCCAGTGAGATTCAGGGACAGCTTTCCTAAACAATCAGGTATCAAAAACCACCTAGTATGATCCATATGAGGGACTAGATTCAGAGAAGAATAACAGTTCCTGCCTCCATGCATAAAAGCCATGTAAATTGTCCAAAAATTCAACTTCACAGTAATTTATTTAAATATTTTTAATTAAAATTTATTGGGCTGACAATGGTTAGTGAAATTAAGTAGGTTTCAAGTGTACAATTCTGTATTACATCATTTATATGTAGATCACATTGTGTGTTCACCACCCAGAGTCAGTTCTCCTTCCATCACCATATATTTGACCCCTTTTACCCTACCATCCTCCCCTTACCCTCTGGCAACCACTAAACTATTGTCTATGTTTATGAGTTTTTGTTTCTTTATTTGTTTGTCTTGTTACTTTGTTGCTTTCAGTTTTATATCCCACATGTCAGTGAAATCATACGGTTCTCGACTTTTTGTGTGTGACTTACTTCAATTAGCATAATAGTCTCAGGATCCATCCATGTTGTCGCAAGTGGCACTATTTCATCTTTTCTTATAGCAGAGTAGTATTCCATTGTATATATATACCACATCTTTTTTTTTTATTTTCATTGTTCTTGACAAGAAGAAACCAAATTTAAGAAGAAACCAAATTTAAGTGTATAGTTCCAATTATTTTATTTTAATAATATTTGAACTTATCCTTCTATCTTTAACTGCACTCTGTAGGTATAAATATTAGAAAAAGACCTTACACATGTGTATGAAGAAGTATGAATTGGAATAATAAGAAAGAAATAAAACAATCTACATGTCCATCAAGAGGGTGTTGCACTTATAAAGTGTGATATAATCATAAATGGGTTAGTAGTGAAATGAATAAATTATAGCTGCCCATAAAACATGAATGAGTCACAGAAATAATGTTAGCAGAAAAATAATTTGTAGCAGACTGTATACAGTATGATCCATTTTATATCATATATTTTTGTCATCATATAGACAGATCTGTATAGTAAAAGTATAAATAAATAAATAAATGGAAAAGTTTATACTCAATTCATAATTGTGATTACTTTTAGGTTAAACTGATTAGAGCAAAGGATATCAGGAGTCTTGAACACAATTTTAATGCTTTATTTTACAAGCAAAGTGGTGGTTGTACTATTCTTTAACTTTGTATATGCTGATCCAATTTATACTTAAGCACAATAAATGAATTAATATGATTCATTTTTTAAACTTCATGTTTAAATAATATTGCGTAAGACCACCTTAAATATAAAAAGATAAACCCATACATATTTCAGTTGAATTCATGACACAGCCATTATATGCTTATTCCAGCATGCAGGTTTTGATATTCTTGTCTTGCCATGATAGTTTATACCAGCAGGTTCATTCATCCCCTAGGTGTTGTATATATTAACTGATAATGGATTCCACCTGTACCCTCCTCTGAGGACTTATGCTTGGATGATGGGAACTCTCCTTACCCAGGAAATTCATGGAAAGTTTGAGTACCCCACATTGGGAAGACCCTTAACTAATGACTGACAGTTGTCATAGAGTATAAAATTTAAAATTCTCGCTTCTGGGTGCAAGAATCTTTATTGGGGTAGTTCCCAGTGAGGATGTTGAATAGTTAACTCTTCCAAGTAAAGGTAATATATTCCAGATTTCAGGGCAATATATGGAGATTTACAAAGGCAAAGATGGATATGAGGAAATAGTAGAGTATGCATTGTTTTAATCATTGGATTGGAGAAGAATTATTGAGAAGTGGTTAGTTTAAAGGTTGAGAAGATACATTCAAAGAGCACACTGTTTGAAATTGCATTATATAGAGGATAAATATTTTACTGATGGCATGTTTTTGCATATGATCATGTTATTGAATGGATGAGTTAGGGTAGAGCTCAAAATCATTGGAGGAGAGATCTAGGGTCTAGAGTGCCAGGATACTATGACGATTATCTCTGTGGATATTGAAATCATCACGAGGTATTATAGAGTAGTGGGAGAGAGAGACAAAGAAAAAGTGAGCCTAAAACTAAAATCCAAAGATCTAAAAGTCATGCTGGTAGAGGATGTGGCCTGGAGTTCCCTAGATGATTGCAACAAGGCAGGCGATTAGAATCCATAATGTCTTGTTTTGTTTTTAATCTCTTTCAAGGAACAGATAAAATGATATAAAATTATAAAGATACTAGCAATTAGGAAAATATTTGTAACAAATTTGACAAAATCTTGATAATATGTAAAGGGCATATGAAAACTGGCAAATATCATTTAATCCAATTACTAAAATGAGCATATTTAAACTAATAATTCAAAGAAGTAACATAAATTGGTAATAATTATATGGGAAAAGTGCCTCACTTTAAATCAATTAAAGTAAGCATTATTATCTATAAAATTGCCTAAACATTTTAAAGGATAATTCTCAACATTTTTCACGTCCAATTAAATGGGCACTATTATCTGAGGGAGGCAATTATAACATTTTTGAGTATCAACTTAGTAATATATAGCAAAAACCTTAAATAGATTCACAACTTGTGTCCTTTCTCCAACAATATCTCCTAAAAAAAAAATCAGTGGTTCAGAGGTTCAGACAAAGACTTATGTTTATATTTATTCGTCAAAGGATTATTTGCAATGAGGAATAACTGGAAATAATATAAATGTTCAGAGATGCTGTACCTTGGTTTGAGTAATTATTCTTTAGGCCACTAAAGTGAGAGAAAACAAAATGTGACTGTATATTTTTCTCTTTAGCGTTGCAATGTTCCTAGTGGTGTCACCTTGGAGGAGTAAGTGAAATATAGAGAAATGTAAATCACATTTTCCCAGCCCGTTTTCCTGGGAAGAGACTCGCATCTGTATAATCTATTGATTGAATTATTCATATCTGCTATTAATCTTAGTACCTTTACTCTCTCACTCTAATTTTAAAATCCTTGAACTTCCAAACAGTGCTGTGCACCAAAGATTCCTCAAGAAGTGCTTCCTGAATGCTTTGGTTGAAGAAGTAAATCAGCAGCTCTCTCATAAAGCCAGGTTTTGTTAGGAGAGTGCATTTACAGTTTGTTCAATTAAAAATCTTTAAACATATTCTAAAAATAGTTAAAACCAAGAATGCCTATAAGCAGCTCATGGCTGCTTATGGTTGAACTTCCGAAAATGTTGTAATATAGGAAAATGCTATATGATCTCAGGCATTTATAGGCAGCTATGCATTGGTTTCAGTGTTATATTACTGTGACTTAGGTTTCAGGGGTTCCAAAAGGTTGATGACAGTTTTGTTCAGGCTATTTATTTATATTTCTTTTTTTAAAAATTAAATTTATTGGGGTGACAATGGTTAGTAAAGTTACATAGGTTTCAGGTGTACAATTCTGTAACACATCTGCTACATAGCACATTGTGTGTTCACTACCCAGAATCAGTTCTCCTTCCATCACCATATGTTCAATCCCTTTTATTCTCATCTATCACCGACCCCACTCCCCTACGCTCTGGTAACCACTAAACTATTGTCTATGTCTATGAGTTTTTGTTTCCTTATTTGTCTTGTTCTTTTGTTGCTTTCAGTTTTATATGCCACATATCAGTGAAATCATACAGTTCCTGATTTTTTTCTGTCTGACTTATTTTGTTTAGCATAATAATCTCCAGATCCATCCCGTAAAGATGTATGTGCTCCACTGTTCATTGCAGCTTTATTTGCGGTGGCCAAGACATGGAAACAACCAAAGCATCCTTCAATAATTGATTGGATAAAGTAGATGTAGTATGTATACACAATGGAATACTATTCCGCCATAAGAAAAGATGAAATAGTGCCATTTGCAACAAGCTGGCTATTTCATTCTTCATTTATTTCGTTTTTCATCTCCAGAATTTCTATTTGGTTCTGTTTTAAAGTTTCAGTCTCTTTGGTAAAATATTAATTTTGTTCTTTGATTGTGTTTCTGAGGCTTACCAAGGATATTCTACACTGATCACTTAATTTTTTTTAAGGTGGCTGCAGTTACTGCAGTCCGAGGAAATGCTGCTTCAGTTCAGAAAAACAAAACAAAACAAAAACACTAGTACCAAAAACCTGATAACCTTGTATTTCTATTTAAGCCATATGGAAATATCTACATATGAAAAGCTATAATAAAATGTATATTTGGTACATCAAAATGCTAATCATCCTAGCTACAAGATCAAATTATTTTTTATTATTGAATGATAAAATTATCTTTTGCCAAATCTGCTTAGGTAAAATGAATCTACCCTTCATTCATATTTGCTCATATTTCTATGGCAGTGCTAGCCCCTGAGCTGGGTAGAAGGACATTAATGCAAAGGTGTCTACTTCTGCCAATAATTCATGGTCTAATTGGGGAGCTTCTGTAAGTATTTTGCTGGAAGCCAATCATAAAAAGACCACATCTGGGGCTATCAATCCATTAACATGAAAGGCTTACTTACAAATATTTCAGAGTACATTTTCACTCATCATGACAGATACTAAATAAGATAAAGACCACAACATGTCCCGAAGATTCAAAGTCCATCTGTCTGAAGGTGGCAGGTTTTATTCCTCTCATTATTTAACACTGTAAACTGATAAGCTGGATGACACAGAGCTGCCTGTTTCTGTGATGTCTCCTTGAACACACATTTGCCATTTATTTTGAGGAGGTCTGTTATTTTTCTTACATACTAAACAACCTAGAATTTTTCCTTTGTTCAAATTGATATAGAGTTCAGGACATCTACCATGTTAACATAGCAGAGTTGCATTTTTTAAAATGTGAAAATTATCAAAACAATTTAACTTACCGCTCATTGAGTGAGGCTCCACTCTTTGTTTTCTGCATAAGCTATATATAATTTTCTCCTGAAGGTATTCTACCAAGGTGAATTCACAGGATATATAAAGTGGAAGGAGTTAGAGAGGTTAAGCATTTCAAAAACCCCCATTGTCATGGAAGAGAGATGGGGCTGCAACCAAATGGGATTCGCTCCAGGCTAGCCAGCTCTTCATAGGTGGACCTCTGTGGGATCGAAGAGCAGCCACCACACTTATGATCCACTGCTTTGTCATTCAGACATACTGTGTTATTATCGTTCTACCTATGGATCAATCGTTTTTCCCTTTCCAGCTGTCTATCGATACATCCTGTGTGACGCGCGCATGTGTGTATGCATGTTATGTCTTTATATATGTGAGTACACACACACACACACACACACACACACACACACACAAAGATATAGACACAGATGCATATGTATTCATTTTGATACCTTGCCAGGTATAGTTTCCTTGACTTTGAGGAAATATTTAGTATATTTTGTAAAAAAATCAAAAAAAAATCACTGCTATTTGAAATGATTTGTATTTAATCTTGCCTGAAGGGCTTTAAATAAAAGGTGATGAATGACACTGGTTCTCCAGGAGAAAACAGCCTAATGGGATATACGAAAGAGTATAAATAATCCCAGTTGCATTCATCTTTGTTGATATTAATAAAAGTTTGAGATGATAATTAAGAAGCAAAGCACATACAAATAAAACCATGTCTATGATGTACAAAGTTAAATTTAGAATAAGCATTGTGCTATCATTTATTATAGAAAAAGTATAAAGTAAGTAAACTAATGTTTTACTAATTGTGATTAATAAATATCTCCCTTTCTCCATGCTGAATATCTATTGAATTTTTAACAATGAACTATAGCAGTGTAGATATAACAATGCCGTTGTAACAGTAGACACACACAGATTTTTTTTTTAAAAGAGAAAGGCTTAAATCACAATATTGTACCTGGTTCTCAACTCAGGAAACACTGACTTATTTGCATCCACCTAATTATTATCACATCTAATTAACATCTATTATACCATCTAACAAACAAACGCACAATGCACATGCATACATACGTGCATGCACACATGAACACATACAAATATTTGTGCATACTTTTCTATTTGAAAAGTAACCAGTGTATATACAGAATGCTTGACAAATGTGAAGTAAATACTTACTATGTCCATTCACTGAAAACTATCCAAAGCATTAAATAACATTCCATAGGCATAAACTGCTACCTTTTATTAAGCATGGTCACTGTGTTTTTATACGACTTTACTGTCATACTTAAATTTTTATAAGTATTACATTGTTTGATCATCCAGACAGACTTGTGAGATTGTTTGGACAGAAAGAAGCTTAAAGTTACAGTAGTTAAGAGATTTCATAGGTAGAAAGTAACAAAGGTATGAACCCATATCTTCTGTGTTTCATATTTTTTCTACTACATTATGTTTCTTAAGTTCTGGTCTATGGACCAGCAGAATCAACATCATCTTAAAACTTGTTAAAAATGCAAATTCTTAGACTCTAACCCCAAACTCTGAGGGCGGAGTCCATCTATCTGTATTTTCAAAAGATCTCCAGTTGATTCTGATACACTCGAGTCTAAAACCTGCTGTCTTATCAAATAAGTAGTTCTGTGTTGAAATTCATCCTTTTCCTTTGAAGAAGCAGACTATGACTCTGGGCATGAAACCCAATCCAGTGTGACATGTTCCAATATGTAATAAGTTCCAATATGTAACAGGTTCCGATATAGGATCAGTTCTCAGTAACAATATGACTTTAGTTTTCATCATTTATCTTCTGTAGCTTTTCTTACTCTCCTGTAAAAGGCTTCTCAATAGCTTATACTTTCACCATTATAACCATGCTTTTCAAATTAAAAATCAACACATACAAGATGAGGGCAAAAGAAAATAATTTTGCAATTTGCTGGAAAACAGGTGTATTAGTTCCCCATTGCTGCTATAACAAATTACTAGAAACAGTGGCTTAAATAGCACGGATTTATTCCCTTACTGTCCTGGAAGTTTGAAGTTTAAAATAAAGATGTCGGGTGTTCCGTGCTCCTACTGCAGGGTCTGAGGGGAATCCATTTTCTTGCCTTTTCAGCTTCTAAAGTCTGCCTGAATTCTTTGGCTAGTGGTCTTCTCCGCAAATCACTCCAATTGCTTGTTTCTGTGATCATATCGCATATCTCTTCCTACTATCTCTGATCTTCCTTCTTCACTTATATAATGAGCTTTGTGATAATCCAGAATAATTTTTGCATCCCTAGATCCTTATTTTAATCCCCTTTTTCCCAAGTAAAGGAATGTAGTCATAGATTCTACAGACTGGGACATGGACGTCTTTGGGGAGAGAGGGCATCATACAGTCTACCATATAAGGGCATATGTATATTTGATATTATTTATTGGACAAGATATTTCAGTACCTATCTGCAGACACTATGTCAGAGGGCAGCACAAACAAGCAAATATCCAATAGAGTCACACATTATAGACCTCATACTTGGGTTATATTAATCATTAAATTACATAGTGATAAATGAATTCACATCGTTGTTCTAGGGAGCACAGAAAGACACTTACTACACTGTACTGTCACTTCTCGACTAGTCTGTGTATCCAACTAAACTCTGAACACCTTTAAGGGACATCCCATTTCCTTCAGTAATTTTGAAATCTCTGAGCCCATCTCTGGGTCTGACATGTAGTGAGTATTAAAAAATCAATAAAATCTAATTGAATATAAATGTAACACAAAATGAAAAATTTCTGGTAAAACAGTCCTGATTTTTGCTAGAGAAATTTAATGACTATTAATATTTGATTTCTTTGTTAGTAAGTGTTATTTTTTCACGGTCATTGTTACTTTTGAGAATAAGGAAAATAGTAAAATATTTCAAGATTTTAAGTTTCAGTAATGTGTATGAGCTATATTATACCAAGACAGATGGTAGAAATTAAAGCATAAAACTCAGAAGAGATAAACCTTGTATAATTAAGAAGGAAAGGAATCACTTAGAATGCCAATTGAAAGACCAATTCTGAATATGAATCTTAACATACATAGTTTAAAGCTATAGTAGTAAGAAAGAATACTGGATTACATCGGCATAAAATGTAAGCTTCAGTTCTGAAATTGGTTAGTTATGAGCAAACAGCAATCCAATCAAGAAGAACGTGTCATTGTACTTCATTGTTACACATTTATTTGGAGGCATATCAGATATCCATACATTCTAACTCCCTCAAATTTCACACTAGGAATCTGAGGCCTGCAGATAATATGTAGTCTGAATTATGTTCACATGAATAAATGAGATACAACCACTTTGTAGTAAACTTCCCAAATCAGACTAATAGTAAAAGCAAAATTTCCATTGCATTAACATTTTTAAAGTTTTGGTTATATTTTGTCAGATGATATAATGACATAACGATATTTAAGACAGCAGCTTTTATTGCCCATTTGCAGACCATCGTTCCAATAACTGTTTAGTAGTGTTGGCATCATAGGAAGAAAATTGTCTACCTCAGCTGCTGTCCTCCCTGTGACTGTAATGAAGTCCCTGTAGTAATCTAATTGTATCGACTTAGCAAGAAAGTGGAATTATAATTGACAATATAAAGCCAAGCAAATTGCACTACCAGAAGAGACACGCTGACTTAAGCCCTGTTGACATGAATGTCAAAAGTACTTTTTTAATGGCTAAAGTTTGCTTTCTCTAAGTGACTCAGCTTCAAACATTAAAATAATGCAGGAAACAATGTTTTGAGTTAAAACAGTAAATTGTATTTCTCACCACCATATTCCATATTTAAGTAACTTAGAAAAGTGTTGATGGATTTTATCAATATCCATTTATGCTAACATTTTACAAAGTCCATAAAATATGAATTCAAGGATAAAAATAATTTATGAAATGATTACATCACAGATTCTGTTTGTATATTATTTCCCTTTTGAGGTAAAAATTATTTTTTATATTCCAAATATATATTCTCTATATTTCTATTTCTTGTGATTTTTAAAATTAAGCTTATATACCTTAATTATGGACTATATAAAAGCTCTGGTAATCAGTATTATGCTATGAAATATAAAAATAACATATTAAGTGGTTTACTTAAAGAGGGCCTAGATTATAAAAGATAGGAATTTCAGTAAAACATAATTTTTTTTTTAATATTTACTTTGTAAATAGACCTGGTTTGCAATCCTCAGAGGAGTTAGAGAAACAGCTAAAGCTTAAATGGGAAAAACCAAAAAAAAAAGACCGTAGAGGTCCAGAGGTCCAGTTTAATAGTTTATTTGACATTATTAAAATAATTGCACTCCTTTCAATTATTTAGCTATTATTTACAAAGAAAGAAAATGCAAAGTATTAAATAATATGATATTTATCAGATGACTTGGGCCTGTGGTTCCTAATGCTCATTTACTGTTGCACAACTGTGAACATATCTCTTGGAATCTCAATCCAGAAATACTTGTCGCAATATTTGTAAAAGGTAAAATCGTGTAACAGTTTATTGGTTACCAGAGGGTAAGCGGGGAGGGAGGATGGTAGAAGGTAGAAGAAGGGTTCAAGTATATGGTGATGGAAGGAGAACTGACTCTGGGTGGTGAACACCCAATGTGATATACAGATGACGTATTATAGAATTAATTATACACTTGACACCTATGCAATTTTACTAACCACTATCACCCCCAATAAATTTAATAAAATAAATGAATAAATTTCTACCTACCCCTTGAAATTAAAAGCAAATAATAGTACGATGTGTAATAATAATATTTATTAAGCTTTTGAGATTAATGTACTTCATCCTTAATTTTACAAATAAGAACTCTGAGGTTTAAAGAAATTAAGTGACTTGTTCAAGATTTCCCTTTGGTAGGCTGGCCAAGCCAGTTTTATCTGACTTAGTTTTGAATAACTTTGCTTTGCTCAACAACACATTGCTTTATTTTTATGAGGACTTATTTGGATATGCTCTTTGTAATAAAAGCAACCATGTGATCAGCTTCACTATTTCATGGTTGGTTGAGGGTACTTTAAATTCTCTTCTTGGGATACTCGTGATTTGCTAGAACACAGAATTGACAATCACATGAATCCTTTGTTTTCATTGAATCCTCTTATTTCTTTTCTGGCAGTAAACATTTAATTAATCTTTCACTATCAAATATATCAAGAATACATACACAGTTCTTTGTTAAATATTGAACTACCCTGTTTCCCCGAAAATAAGACCTAGCCAGACCATCAGCTCCAATGCGTCTTTTGAAGCAAAAATTAATATAAGACCTGGTCTTATTTTAATATAATATAAGAGCAGGTCTTTACTATTATAATATAATATAATATAATATAATATAATATAATATAATATAATATAATATAATATAATATAATAAAGATAAACAGGGTCTTATATTAATTTTTGCTCCAAACGACGCATTAGAGCTGATGGTCCTGCTAGGTCTTATTTTTGGGGAAACACTGTAGTCCTGTATCATTAATTTAATGATAATTACATTTTCAAGTTCATAGAATGTACCTTACATATTTTCATACAAGAATAATAACCTTTGTAAGGTGAGAGTAAAACTTTACACGATTCTAAAAATATTCTAAAATGTTTATTTTTGCCCTGGTTTCATATCTACTCTCTTAACAATCATTAATGTTGCAACTTTAGGGGAATACAATCTGCATAATATGGGAGTCTTAGAATATTAAAATAATTGAGTAGTCCTACAATAAAAACATTTTGAAAATAGCAAGATATCTAGAAATAATAACTCACTATTTTCAGAACTACAAATGTGGAACATAGATATTATAAAGATTTATTCAATCAAAATTTCTGTCAAATATGCATGAATCTACAGTTGAGCTTACAAAATGAGTAATACAAATCCAAACACACTCTTTCAATTTTTTGTTTTTGAATGGGGAAGACAAACAGAAGAATATGGCTTTTTGAAATGTACATTAAATGGTGAAATAAAATTTTACTAATAGTTTCCTTGTCATCATAGCTAAAAACTAATGTTTATTGATAGAGAGTATCTAAATTTAGGGAATCACTTAAATATTGACATTTTCAGGATACTTCTACATTTATTCTATAACATTTAACCATCCATATCTTATAACTCGAGTGAGTTAGAATTTGTCTCACTAGTTCCTGTACCCCAATGTGGTGGAAGGTACCTGGACTCGAGATTTATGCATACTTACTTACTAATTTATTTTATAGTTTGCCCATCAAATGACTGATTAAATTTCATAACTCCATTTAATTTGTTTCTTATGTGAAAATGGGCCTAATACTACTTGTCATAGTGGTTATTATGATCACACAATGAATATTGTTTACAAAATTGCCTAGCACAATTCCTACCACAGAACATGTGTTTAATAGCCGTTTTTCTATTTGCCTCTCTCCCTTCCTTTTTTATATATTATGGAGTTCTATATTCCAGACACTGTTCTAGGTACGGTGAAAAAAAAAAGTCAAATGTATCATGGTTTGGGCTCTAGAGAACCCATAACTCTTTTATTTTTCAAAATCAATTACTTCATAACCTAATCTTCTGTAATTATCTTATTACATATATCACCATTTCTCACCTGTTGTCCTTTTCTCTTTCCTTACATTAATGTTTAAAGTAGATTAATTACACTCATCTAATCATTAGCTCAAATTCCTCCAGTATTCTCCTTTACACACATATTTTTATCTTAGAATTATAAATTTTTTACCAAGTATAAGCCCTCCAAGATCTAACCTAAATCTATATCATAAAAATAAATTCATACTAATTTTTAACCCACATCCCACACAGCTGTCACTTGTAAATTCCAGCTTCCATGATTTTCTTATGTTTTTGGGTTTTCAGCATCATGCAAATCATACCTTCTCTGCTGACAATCTACACAAATTCTACTTGCCTTTCAATGCCCGTTCTATCATCTCCTTCTGTGAGTCTAATACCTAATAAACATTTCCACTTCTGAAACTTAAATATATATAGTCTGTAGTCCTCATTGCCTGACGAAATCTACACCTTATGTTAACATTTAATCATTCAAATAGATTTTGAACTCCTTGAGGAAAAAGAACAGAACGTTTACTCTTGTATTCCCAACAGAGTACTGCTCAGAATCAACAAACAAACAAACAGCATTGTTATATTTAATACCCTGCCCAATTACGGAAATAATTTAGGAAGTCTTACAAGTATGCTTACCTCAAAATGGGAAAATAAAAGTTTTTTAAAAAGAAGAAAGAAAACGCCTAGATAAACTAAGAGCTAAATGGTTTATTAGTTGACTTAAATTATAATTATATTTTATATTATTTGGGAATATTGCTTATTATATAATTATTTGGGGTATACATTATTTTGGAAAGAAAGCTAGAGAATTCGGAAGATGATAGTTGAATATAGATGACAGAAGTGTTTATTGATGATTGGTTGAGATTTTTCCTCTGAAAAATATTAAAGACAAATTAATCACTGAAAACTGTAGTGACTTTTAGGACAGTTTTATCTGAATTATAGACCGTGAAATATATTATTTTATATAGGTATATGTGTCTATGTGTACATATGTATATACACACTTCTATTGTAATAATGTATATGAAAAGCAGTCAGACTAATTAGTTTTCTTGGAAGTAGTATACTCTAGTTTTACTTTTTGTTTACTAATTTCCCTTTATTTGTTTCCTTTATCTCAATATCCTCTACCCTTTTCAGAATGTCCTGGCATAATTGACAGTATGGAGAATTGTAGGAAGTGCTTTGCTTTTTTTTCCTTTAGTAAAGCAACAAACAAACAAGGCAAACAAACAGATAAACAAAAACTCATAGACATAGACAACAGTTTAGTGGTTACCAGAGGGTAAGGAAGGGGGAATGTTAGAAGAAGGTAAAGGGGGTTAGATGTATGGTGATGAAAGATTTGACTCTAGGTGGTGAACACACAATGAAATATATAGATGATATATTATAGAAATCTATACTTGAAACATATAATTTTATTAACCAATGTCACCCCAATACATTTAATAAATATAGAAAGAGAATAATAACTCTGTTGAAGCCATCTAGACTCTGAAGCAACAGTATGCAAAACATGGGTGATTCTGTTTTATCTCCAAAAACTAGTGTAGTTCACTCTATGCTTTTCCCATGAGTCTAGTGCCTCGTGATGAATGCTTTGGAATTTTATCATGGACTTGGAAGTATTCAGTCAGTAATGCACACTGAGCACTTTGAAAACAAATTAGTAACAAACATATGAGACAATTCATTCCCTAGCCTTGGAATTTTACTATTTTAGAAGAGACTATCTCCCAGAAATTTTGTGTTGGTGTGGTGTAGTAGATATGATTCTCAAAGAAAGCTTTTACTTTGACATTATAGTGTCAATGTCCAACTTACTTCTTCCTAAGAGAGAAAGAACAGTGAATATGAACAAGTTGTTCATAAATGAGACAGCCTCCTGTACTGTGATCAATCATTGAATTCCTTTTCCTGGAGCCAGGGAGGGGCACTTCTTCCATCCATCTCTCCAGACAACTACTATGAATTGATCAGAATGGCACATGTGATGTAACCAATTTGTCATCCCTGTGTTGAACAGCTCCTACAGCTTGTTTAAAGCATCTTTTGTAAATCGTGAAGACAATTACTTACTAGTATATTTTTCTCAAATTTTTAAACTTCTCATTATATTTAATTTTAGTCCATGTATTGATAAATGTAACTCTGATTTCTGAGATATCTCTGTATAAATAGGGTGTTATTTCTACTACCATTTATTTTTTGTCAGTTTATTTATTTAATTATTGATGTATTCACTTATTTTTACTACCATTATCTTCTAAAAATTTTTGTTAAAGGTTTTCTTCACACAATTATTCTAAGAATGATTTTAATAATACTGAGTAGATTTACAATCTCTTATTTATAGATTAATTTTAGTGCTTTTGAAAGTTTCTAGTATGAGGATCCTTTTATGTAAAGTATTATCGTTGTTTTAAACTTCCAAAATGATTTTCTGAAACTTGTTCAGATACATGAAAAAATTCATAACCGAAATTAGCCTTTAAATTTATGACATGTTTTAGTATTACTATTCAAAAATATTTTGATGAATGGGCTAATATTTCTATTTTTGAAAATTGTTTCCTTGTAAATTATTTTCCTAATGTTTACCCATTTTATTGTTTGGCTGTTCTTGTCATTCCCTTCCACAGCTTACTAAGCATTTGGTATTTGTGATTGTTTTATTAGATCTATCCATCTTTAGGGCCATTTCTTCACGCTGTCTTTGTATTGGGTAGCAGTTAAACGGGTTATGCATGAGAAATCTTCAACCAAACAGACCTGCAGTGCTTCAGAACCACTCACTGTTAACTGCACTTTAAATCACTTCAGAAGATAAGTGGAACACTACTCAATGGAACAAAAACACTCCTCTTAACCTATATCACTGTCTGGCACATAAAACATCTGCTTAGACCCAGAGGAACTTATAAAGATTTTTCAGTCTGTCTATCTAGATGCAGAACTTTACCTAAACTTAGATATACAGAAGGAAACCTAGGAAGAGAAAAAAATATTGTGGCTGTGGACATAAAATCCATGTATTTATTACATTACCACATGCCACTCCTAGACACTCCCTAAGTCTCCACTAATTTTCTTTGCCCGGAATCTTCATTAATCAAACTGCCTCAGAAACAGAGCATATAGGAGCAATATAACAAACTGAGTATATAGGATAGGATGGTAACAAATAAGTAAATACTAGAAATCCATTGTTCTCAGAACATTGTGCATTTGCATAGTGCCATATTTGATATGATTTCCCAAATGTTTCATTAATGTTAATAATGTAAAGAAGCAGTGAATTAATTCAGCATGTACACAATGCAAGGGCTTGGGAGTGTCATTTGATTAAAAACAAACAAACAAACAAACATGCAAGACACAATGCCGGATAGGGTATTAAGGGCATAGGGTGTGCATCCTTGGCTCAAGATGAAATAGGAAGGGAAGAATGAGAACACTCACTTCTAATAAAGGTCTCTGTTTTTAAACATCTGCTAATTTATAGATGTGTACCATCTGAGTTTATATTTTCTAAAAACTTAAACATATATCAACACACTTATTTCTTTGTATTTGATAGGGTGTCTTGTTGAGTAAAACACTCCACACTCGAGATGGCTTTGGTAACATTGGTTGTTGATATTTTAGCTAATGATGTGTATACATTTAAAAAAAAAATGATGAGTTGGCCTAAGTTCTAAATATGAGGTGTGATCAAAAAACACGGTGAATGTTTAAATTAATTAAAAAAATATTACAGTGAAAGACACATTACCATTAATCCCCCTAAAAAATACTCTACCTCACTTCAAACACACTCATCCCATCATTCTTGCCACTTTCTGAAGCAGTTCTGGAAGTCCTCTTTTGTGAGTGCCTTTAGTTGTGCTATTGTGGCTGCCTCCATGTCCTGAATCGATTAAAAATGTTTACCTTTCATGGTCATTTTGACTTTGGGGAAGAGCCCGAAGTCACACGATGCCAAATACGGTGCATAAGATGAATGAGGACACACTGTAACGTTTTTATTTGACAGAAATTGGTGTACCAGAAGCGGTGTGGAGCATTGTCATGATAGAGGATGAAGTAAAGACACTCACAAAAGAGGACTTCCAGAACTGTTTCAGAAAGTGGCAAGAACGATAGTATAAGTGTGTTCAAAATGAGGGGGGTTATTCTGAGGGGAATTAATGGCAATGTGTCTTTTACTGTATTTTTTTTTTTTTAATTTAAGCATTCAACATATCTTTTGATCACATCTGATACTTTCCTTACTCTTCTTGTTGCTGGGGAGCAAACCAAAATAAGTTATTTAAACATTTCCTTTGAGCTTGTTATGTGTAAATATTGATATTGCTGGAGGTAGGATTTAGAGGCAAAGATCATTTAATTGTGGATATTAAATCAGGATAACTTTTTCAAAACATGGAGAATATATCCTTCCTAGAGTCTAAAGTAAATGGTAGAGTAGGAAAAAAATTATCATGGAAAGAAAAGAAAAAAAAAAGTAGATTTTCAATAATAAAATTTAATTAAATAGTGATAAATCACAAATGGGATATAATTTAGTAATGATTATGTTTTGCCATATTCTATTGGTATAGATAGATGAAATCTTAATGAATAAATGAAGTCTAAAGAGTCTAGACCCTTATAAATGAGGATTTTTGTTTTATAGGCTAATGGATCCTATTTTATTTATTTTTATTCATGAGTCTTTTTGAAGAAAATCACTAAAATTAGAAGTTATCTACCTCCTTATTCATTGCTGAATTTACTAAGATGGAGCTCATTGTGTCTTCTAAAATACATCAACCATTTTAACACATTTAATGTTTAATTAAATTACATTCACTTTTCCTTAGTCTCCCAAACTACTTTTGAGTGGAATAATAATACATAATTTCTGTTACATTGAAATTCTAAAATAATATGTTTTGTTACCTAGTCACATGTTCACAGAAAATGTGATACTACATTGTAGTCAGGACCCAAACCTGGGAGGTCATTGGCCAAGGGTGAAGCAGGGGGAAGCCTGTGCCATGGAGCTCACTGGTCTGCTGATAACTGGTAGGTACCCAAATAATCTTCATTCCTGGGTAGGCTGTGGAGGTCCAGGTGTGGACTGGGATAAGGGGGCACCTACCTCTACCAGATTGCCTCTGTGGGTCACTTTGACACCAAAAGCCTGGCTATCACTTTTGTGTCTGCTGACAATGATGCCCAAATCTGCAGTGACACTGAGGGCAGGTTTGAAGTGAATGTCGCAAAGCTTCCTGAAGAAATTGGGATTTCCTCATACACTGAGCAGGGCCAGTAACCATGCGCCTGTTGGTTTGGAGCCCCTCTGCTTCCCACGTGCTGCTTCAAGTGCTCTTTTTAGATGACAGTGGCCCTTTCCTTTTACTGTTTAAAAGCTGTAGATTTGTCTAAGAATACATTTTTATTATGGAAAAAGGCAGTGGCTAGGCGGAATTTGACAACTAGTTGAATCACCTGGTGAGTCTAAATGAGTTGTATTTGTCATCAGTCCTCTTTCTATCACCAAAGCTGCTTGTGTAGTTCTAAAATGTATATTGACTCCCCAACCCCCACCCAAATTTAATAAAATAGGTATTAGTGTTTAAGGTGAAGTATAGGTATAAAAGGTATGCAAGGATTGTGAAAGTCTGTTAGTGTTTCCCAGTACCCTTATGTACTGTGCAGTTTATTGTGCATATCAAGTTCATTCTGCTGAAAATAGAAACCGAAGAGTAAAAATGATTAATGCATAGAAACAGAGCACAAAAGTGTTTGCCAGGGACTGGGGATGGGGAAAATAGAGGTTGGCAAAAGGGTACAAATTTTCAGCTAGAAATGAATAGAGTCTAATAATCTAATGTGAAAGATGGTGACTATAGTAAACACTGATAACACTTTGTTTTATTATTGAAATTTCCTAAGAGAATGGAACTTAAATGTTCTCTCTCTCTCTCTCTCTCACTCTCTCTCTCTCTCTCTCTCACACACACACACACACACACAAACACACAACAGATAAATACATGAGGTGATGGATTTGTTAATTAACTCGATGGAAGGCAGTCCTTTCTCAATGTATACGTGTGTCAAAACACCATGATGAACACTAAATATCATACCATTTTATGTGTCAATTTTATCTCAGAAATTAAAAAAAAACAAAATCACTCTTACATTTGTTTCATCATTTATTCAGTGAGTATTGTTTACATGAGTCAGGCATAGTGCAGCCTGGAAATAAATAAGTGACTGGTATATGATCATTTAGTATTAGGTTGATGCAAAAGTAATTGACGTTTTTGCAATTATTTTTGACCTCCCAAACCGTCATTACTTTTGCACCAACCTGACAAAATGTGGCCTGTTTCACTACAAAAGACACATTAGAATTTTACCCAATTTGTGAAATTCAGATAAAACCTTGTACATGTTACTTTATTGTGAGCAGATTGTAAGGTTAAATTTTGAATATCATTCCAGCTTATTATTGAGAATAGTGTTTCTTTTATTTATTTCTTATTTTAGTGTACATAAAATAATTGTGGAGTTAATTTATAAAGTTGAATATAACTAAAACCAACTAAAATATCATATGTAAATATGATATTTATATATGAGCATAAAAATAGTGGTCAGTTGTTTTTTAGTAAATTTATATATTTTTATTGAGTGGCTATTAGGTCCATGTAGCACGATAGGCTTATTTGTTCAGTTAATGACTAATTCTCAAATCCACTTAGCATGGTTTAC
The DNA here is from genome assembly GCF_004115265.2 of Rhinolophus ferrumequinum. Lineage (NCBI taxonomy): Eukaryota > Metazoa > Chordata > Mammalia > Chiroptera > Rhinolophidae > Rhinolophus > Rhinolophus ferrumequinum. Next base: position 70,582,874 of record NC_046287.1, on the reverse strand, counting down.
ATGCTTTTAGTATTAATTGAGTAATCTAGTCCTCATTTAGATATTTGTTTTAGTAATTGGAAATATTAATAAAATAATAAATATATTATACCATTTAGATTTGAAACTTTATTTTTTTAATCATTACTTAAAGATTTTTTGTACAGTAAAACTAAAGTATGTTAATCTTTATTGCCTAGTTTCATGGAGTACTTTTTTGGTGATGACTCTTTAAATGAACACTTTCATGGCTAATCTAATGGACATGAATTATTCAACATTTTCGACCCTTCACATTTCTTTCTTACATTGACAGGATTGCAATGCTCTGTTATTTGTACCACAAATTCAAAATTAGAGAAAAATGAATTTTATTGAGCATCCACTGCACTCTTAGTGTGTGCTTCTACTTATGTTTAGAACAGGAAACTTCTTCCCCTGAAGTTTGACTCTGTCCAAGAGATTGCACTGCTCTGTGTCCTATGGCTCTCTAATCTGTTACATAAAAAAGATTGTAAAGAACAGGTATGTGAAAGCATGCCTATGGCTTTACGCAGGTATCTTCAGGTAACTGTTTCCAGGAGACTGTCTGCTAGAAACCATCTCAGGGACATAAAATAATTTCCTAGAACAATTTAATTCAAGTTCAATTTTGTCAATTTTCTTATGTGTAGATGAAGAACCAATCTCCCGTTCCTAAAATTGGCCTCAACCACCTGATCCTTACCTTTTACTCCTACTGCATCGTCTCTCATTACATTATACATCTCCCCTTCTTATGAAGTACCTGGGTCCTCTTTCTCCTTGCTTCGATTAAAATTTTCATGTTTTTTTATGTTTGTTTCGTTTTTTTGGTTTTTCCTTTAGAAGGCTCAGCTCAAACAGATTTTCTTCATGGAATAATGATAAACAATTTGATCTCTTACCATGTTTCTTCATCCTATTTTTTTTCCATTTTATATTTGTCTATAAATTTTCAGTATATGGTCATAAATGGCTTAAAACAAACCCTAGGAAGATGTTCATCAATCTCATTTTACGGAAAAGGTACCTAGCACAGAAACGTCATGTCCACATTCACACATGGAAAGAAGTGAGCTAATAACTATTCTGAAACAGGTTTATTCAACAGACTTTTATTTTTTTTTTACTGATTATGCATGTGGACATAACTTATGTGTGGGTATGTATACATGCATATGTATATGTATATGTTGGAGGGGAATAGTTTTTGTCATTTATCATTATATATTTTATGATTTATGGGTGTTAATACATGTAGATCTTATTCAATTCATTTTAATTATCACCCCCTCTTTAAATATATAATTTTTATATATAATTTCCTTATCAATGGACATTTATGAAATTAAAAAAAATATTTTAGTATTATAAAGCATCTCTTGAACATGTTTTATTCTTTATAAATTCTGGGCTTTCTATAGAGTATATAGGGAAATTCTTGGATATAGGGCAGCATGTCTTCAGCTCAACAGATATTTTCTTAGTTGCTCTCCAAAGTGAGGTATCAATTAATACTTCTACTAGTGTTTTTGAAAATTCCTGTTTCACCACATTTTTTCTGATACTTGGTATTCTCAGTAACTTCAAATTAACCATATGTGTGGGTCTATTTCTGGAAATATAATATATTCCAGTCGTTTATTTTACTACCCCTGAATCAGCACCACACTTGTTGAATATAGCTTTATAATAAATTTGATATCTGGTAAGGTAAAAACTGCGCTTACCCTTTCAAACATTTTCACTCCCTATATTTTATTCATCAATATGAGTTTATTTCCATTTTGTATTAGAATAATAATTCACTGTAATCCAAAATTAAAAGAAATAATTCAGTAGACTGATAAGGGTGCAATCATATTCTGAGAAAACAGAATTATTTTCTATAAACATAACTGCAATATAATTTATTTTCTATAAATAATGACTACATGTTCAATCAATACAAGTGCATCTTCTATTTTTAATATTTTTTTTTCATTTCTCGTGTTTTTATATGTTGGTTATCAAGTTATGGCCATATTTTTTGTGCAGCTCAGGTTTCTTCAAATATGCTTTACAAGTTTTTTCATTCCAGTTCTTTTGCTTTTTCTTAGCCTGAAATGCCACCATCCTTGATTATTCTTCATTTATTAAAATCTTAACGATTATATGAAAGCCACATCAAATGCTTCAGCAGCTACTTGATATCCTATTCAGAGAGTGATTGTTCTCTTCATTAAATTCCTAGAGCATCTTTACTCACATGGAATTCATCAAAAGTGCTTGGACTGCTGCCAAATGACCCATAGCTTCCTGGAGTTTCAAGAATTAAGCCCCTCCCTAGTCCTTTCTACAGTTTATGCAGGGAACCTTTGCTTGAATTTCCTTACAAGTATCCATTGTCTACTAAGTCTACAGTTCAAGAAACCTCACTTTTGCAGATTTAGCCCATTTAATTTACAGACAGCCTAGTGAGAAAACTCTTCATTTTCCTAGGTATGGTGCCTTCCAAACATTAGTCACTTCCTACAAACTTCAAATTCCCCTCCATATTCATATAGCATGTATGCTATTTGCAGAATATTATTCTTTAAATCTGCTCACCAACTCTACTTAAATAAACATATTTTTAAAGGAAATTTTAGATCCATATAATAAAGTGGAAACCAGTTTCTATTGCCAAAAGATAACAGGAAAGATGTGGCCAGTTTTGCCTGCCATAAGGCAACAGGAAAGATAATGATATGGATGGACCTAGAGAACATTATACTAAGTAAAATAAGTCAGACAGAGAAAGACAAATACCATGTGATCTCACTTATATGTGGAATCTAAAGCAAAGAATAAATGAACGAACTAATCAGAAACAGTCTCAGAGATGTAGAGGAAAAACTGAGGGTTGCTAGATGGCAGGGGGGGTGGGGATGAAGGAGAAGGTGAGAGGATTAGAAAGCATAGCTGGTAACCACAAGATTGCCATGGGGATATGAAAGTCAGTTTGGGGAATATAATCAATAATGTAAAGATTTTGTAAGGTATCCGATGGACACTTGTCTTATTAGGGAGACCACTTCTGAGGTGGTGTAGATGCCTGATCACTGTGCTGTATACCTGAAGCTGAATAATAATGAATGTCAACTTTAATTATATATGTGTGTGTGTGTGTGTGTGTGTGAGTGTGTGTGTGTGTGTGTGTGTGTGTGTGTATACAAGAAGTGGAGTACAGCATTGGGAATAGAGACAGTGGAAATGTAATGGCTGTATGCGATGTCAGAGGGGTAGTGGATTGGGAGAGGGGGATTAACACTTTGTGAGGGGTATAAATGATGTCAAGCTATTACATTGTTTTATACACCTGAAACAAAAACAAAAACAAACAAACAAAAAAGCAAAGTCACTACCTCCTAACTAGAGAGATAATATTTGAAAACGTCTTTAATAACTCTGTTTTGTTTGTTTGTTTTGTGGGTTGGGGTAGAAATTAGTAATGTGCTTATTAGCATAACAAAAGGCTTTCTATGTGACATGCTAAGAAACCTTGGAAGCAAATATAAAAGCAAATGGATTTCACTTTTGAAATGGATGTTAATCAAAAAGCAAATGGATGTTAATCAAAGATGTTTAATGTCACATTTATTCACTATCTGAATGATTACTCTTGTCACTTAAGACAGTGTCCCTACCCCCAATAGTATAAATCTCACATTAGGAGAAACACAGATTATAGTCATTTGCCTATGGGTTTTAGAGACAGTATAGTGTATATTTAAATGTATTTAAAATACTTTGCATGTAGTAGCTATTTAGTAAAATTTGGAAAGTAGCTTGATATAAGGACGTGAAAACATCAGTGATAACTCTCATAGTAATCTACAGACCTGAATCCAAAAATCAATCATTTTACTCATTTGTGGGACTTTGAGTGTGTTGACTTTTTGCAGCTTCAGATCATTAGTTACTAGTATGGGACCTGTAAGACTCCCTTTTATAGAACGGTGTTGATGAATAAATGAGATCACCTATGAGATGCGCAGGATCAGTGCGTGGCTCAGACACAGCGTAGGGTCTGGCTGAGAAAGTGAGTTAGGTGTCAGACAGTGCCTCTTACATTTCTTGTCCTGAATAACAATTGCCCCTAGTAGTTTTTGGAGAAATTTCCTAACCTCGCCTAGTATATTGTCTCTGTCTTATAGAAAAGGATAATAACAATTACTTCTCTCTCTGCGCTGTGGTTAGGATTAAATGAGTTGACACTTACTGGGAATTGGCGTGTGGCACCTGATAATCTCATGCAGTTGTTTGCTGTTAGTATTATTGTTTCCCCTTTTCACCCTGGAATGAAGGATCGTTCAGTATTAAAATGTGCCGTTCTGTTTTAACAAAAAAGGATTCCTTTTCATTTTGTTGTAGAAAATAATTTGAGTGGCTATGAACAACAATAAATTAGTTCACTTTGTTTTATTTTCAGATTAAATAGGAACACTTAACCTTTTAATTTAGAAATATAACCGAACATAGCTGGTCATAAACATATCTGCTTGGGAGCATATCTGCTTGGTTTTGCAAAAGTCCCCTAATACGGTATCATGGAAATAATATAGTGAATAAGCACTGGGTAGTTTATCATTAAGTCTGTATAAGGTTTCATATGAATTTTAATGTGAATTTTTCTTATTCAAATAACATTTTTAAAAGTGTTTTAAACAATTAGGTGATTTTTATGTTTGTTCCTTTTTCTATTCATTGGAATCTACCTTTCCCAAAGCATTAAATGTGATAAGTAAGAAAGAAAGAAAGTAAATAAGTAAGTAAATAAATACATAAATAAATAAATGATTACATTGGTTACTAACTTTTTCAGTTATTCTTAGAACCAGCAATTGACATGTTTTTATACATTTGTTTCCTATTCATCGAGCCAAACTCCCTATCTGTGCTGTTTTTAATTAAGATAGGTACTTTTAAACCAGTTAAATACAATTTACAAAGGTCAATTACAAGTTATAATATGACCAAGGCCTTTTCTGATCATCAGGTAGAAGCCTAAATTAATTGGGTATTGTGACCTGGAATATAACTCTCCAAAACTCAAGCGAATGCTGTTTATAAAATTAAATAATTTTTAAAATGCAATCAGAAAATATACATGAAAAAATCTGGAACCAAGTGTTTATGCAAGCTTTGGAGAAAGCACTTTTTTCACGACTCAGAGGAGGAACGGGGTTGGTCAGATGGAAATACGATGGCTAGCTCTGTGCAGCCAGCTGGTTTTCTGCCCCGTGGACAGATGTTCACAGTGTAGGGGTGGAAAAATAATTTTCCACCAAGCCCTTTGAGTTCTTGACTGAGGATCCTGTAATAATGGACAGATTAACAAAAGAAAAGCAAACAGAAGTTTATTAACATGTGTACCTTATGTACACATGGGAGATACCCAAGGAAAAATAAGTAACTCCCTGAGATGGCTTATAATTCAGACTTAAATGCCATCTTTAAAGGGAAAGGGAAGGAGGGATGTAGGACTCTTAGGGGAGAGTAAATGATTTTTAGGAAAGATGAATCTACCCATAGAAGAATAGATGGGAGGTATGATAGTTTGTGACAAAGTGTGTCTGGATGTGGTGTTGACTTCTAATATCCTCCCACGAGATGAGTCAATCCTCCCTGGTTGATGACACTCCTCAGAAAGAGATCTATGACAATTGAGTTCCTTTATGCAGATAAGGAAGCTCAAAGAAAGCCTCTCCCTACATTTCCTATTTTCAAGTGCCTACAGCTCAAAATAATCAATATGCCATAGTGGCAATTTTTTTAGTTGGCATATTCCGCTACCTTTTATAACTGAGACATGAAACGACAGAAAAGAAAGAAGTGTACAACATATTCATCCTCCCAAAGGATTCTCCGTAAACAAGAACAGACAGTTAATTTTTAGTTTCTTAACACCAGCACTGCAAAGAGTCCTATTTGTGATATATAAAACAAAAAGAAAAAGTATCATCTGTCCTTTTCTATTTTTATTTTCCATCTCTGGGGGAAAGGCAGATTATATTCATGATCTAGGTGTATCCAAGCTTAGTATGCGTAATGATAGATGTAGCCTTAACCTGTACCCCCGGCCCCTGTTCTCCTGTACAGCCCCTACCTACTAAGATCCAACAGGGAGAGAGCCAAAGGATCAGGGCTACTTCATGATGGCTACTCATTCTTCTCTTTACGTTCCTCTTCATGTCAGTGGATGCTGAACTGGTCTGCATTTCCTCTCTGCCTCTAACTTGTTACATCAAAAATGGGTCTTATCTTTTCTATCCCTTTTAAAACCTAAACAATTCAAGAAAGTTGAAGTCTCATTATTGGTCCAATTGCTTTGTCTTTGCCCAGATCGTCAATATTTAGTTATGCTAGGAAGAACAACTTGTTTTGCCTAGATTGTGCTGATCATTGCAAGGTCATCTTTGTTTAACTCATGTAAAACAGAAAATTCCAAATTAAACATATTCTTTATGAATCTTCCCTTTTACTCATCTCCAAAGTGAGATAATCTCAAACAGAACATATTTCTTAGAGCTCATTACTCATAAGAAAATTTTACATCAGAGAAAACTTGACTACACTATTAGTAATTAGCAAACTTGACTACACTATACAAGTAATTTAAATTAATCTGGTAAAATGTAACTAAGTTTGTCAAAGTGAAAAAAAAAAGACCCTCAAGGAAGTATTTTGAAATTTGTTTGCAAAATTTTTCATAACCAGTAGTGCTTTCCAACAAATCATCAAGACTGGAAGCCGTGCTCTATCTTCCTTGTCATTAAGTTTTTCTACTTGCTGTTAGAATAAAAGCCAATGACCCTTAGTTCTTGTCTGATTCTCTTTCTTACTATTGTTCTTTAAACATGTTTTCCTGTTGATCTTTATTGCGTTAAATAGTGTGGGTTTTCCACTTGCCCGGTTAAGCTCTCCAGCTGTGTTTCTGGCTTTTTTATTTTATTTTTTCCTTTTCCTGCTGCTGTGTATGTGTAGCACAGCTTGCCAAGGGGCTTTCTCATGCTTGCAATCTTAGTATAAATGGTGCTCCAAACTACCTGTGTTTGATTTATTTCTCTTGGTGTTGATATACATCTGACTAGGCAAAAGAGTCATCAGCTTCCTTCAAAATTGCTTTAATGGCTAAGTTTTTCTATTAATATTACATAAGAATATCTGAGAATTGTCCTACCTCAATGTTAGGAACCTAAATCTAAGTAAGGCCAGAAACTGTGATTGAGTTTTCATCCCATTAAACAATAAATTATTTCCTAGCTAAAAGGGCTTAATTTTAGAGTGTACAAAGTATATAAAATAAGCTAAGAACGACTAACGGGTCACTGAAAAATCTCTCTTTAAATGTTCACATTTTTATAAAACTTTTGTTCATCTGGGAATATGTTTCACTTTTAATTCCTATTGAGGTTTCTTTTTTTTCTGTCAGGCTTGGCTAGAATCCTCTTCTATTTCCTATCTCAAGAGGCAGCCCGTTTGACTCAAATACCTTTCATCATTCTTGAAATTCAGTTGCTAGGCTTTCTCTTTTCTAGGCTGTAAAACCTGACTACAGCATTTTTCATAAACCAACTGGAAAAAAAATCCATTCTGAATAGACATTTTCTTAAATAGCACATTTTTACCACCATCATGTTAGACTGTGCCTTTGAGAATTAAGTATCATAGATAGAAAGAATTTTATATTTCCATGGTAAGTGGACTTTACTTCACTGTTTTCCATCTCTCTCAACATTAGTAGCTGTTTAGAGACTCATTTTCCGAAGAGAGAAAACAAAATGCTTTTCTGCTGTGTGAAGTTCATGGCATATCATTTGGACACTTCAAGCATTTTGTTTTTAAAGTTATATTTCAGTCATATCTTTTACAATGAATTCCAATATAAATACTTACACAGCACTTAAGTGGAGGACCACTACCTAAGGGATGGAAGATACATTTTTAGAACAATTATTTTTCCTATTTAAAATGAAAAGGGCCCTTTAACATCCTACTTTTCTACTCCCATATTGCTCTTATATAACTCAGTGTAATATTCATTGGAGAGCTGAGAAAACTGGGGCAGAGAAAGTCTAAGTGACTTGCCCTAGGAGCATGGAATAGAATGGTCAGGCTGAGACTGCAACTCCACACAAAAATCTGAGACGGCATTTAGTCCGCCGTGCTCCATCCCTTGTGATACAAAAACAAACAAACAAACAAACAAACAAACAAACAAACAAACACACACACAAACACCGATGCCAATTATATTACTTCCAGTACAAAATTGGGATTCCCTTACAGCTTTATTATCAAATTCGCAGTTTAGTGGTAAAATCTGAACTGTAGATGATAGGTTCTCAATATCTGGACTTGTACTAACTTTCTAATATCCACAAACTTCTGTGCAAATTTAGAAAGTCTATTCTTGGATAATTCAGATTTTTAAAAAAGCTATGTTCCTCAACTCTCCTCCAAACTTCTCAGTCCTCACTGCCATTTTAAAGTTGTTCAAATCCTCTCCCTATTAGGGTCATGAGGATATAGACAAATGGCTGAGTCACTTGGTCGTTTTTTTCAGATAATATTTCTCCCATACAAAACATAAAACAAGGCATTCCATTTAATAGCTTTTGATTTTACCGTTAATTTACCCAACAACAATTTAAAATATATCTTACGCATTGTAATGTCCCTTAACCTCTTATTTTCTTCCTCTTTTCTCACAAATAGTAGCAGAGGTGGAATTTTCTTTAGCCTTTCCTGTCTATCCAGAAAGATATCATGTCTAATTATATTCACATAGGCCTTCTTCACCCCCAATTTTAGAAAGTAAATAATAAAACCTCACTGAGAGACGGGGCAGACTATTGGGATTGGAAAGGAGAAGATGATACTTTTACATACTAGCAGTCTAGGTGTCAGACTCTGATCTAAATGTAGCAGCCTGTAGTAAAAGAGCCTCTGAAGCAGTGTGCTGTGAAGAAGGTGAGTCTCAGAGCCACACGTCCCCACGCCAGGCACCTGCAAACTTGAACCACAGCAGTTACTTTCAGTTTTGCATATGCTGATGTGAGCTCTCCATGTCAGAATACTAGTGTCTGAGATCAAGAACTATTCTCATTGGATTCTGATAATTATCATCTGCCTGTTACCCCCACTTAGGGAACCCAGATGCCTGGCTAGTCTGTCAGTGTCTCTAGTTCCTTGGCCACTACACCGCTGAGAATGCATAACTCAACCCTAGATCCCAGCTTTATCACCGCAATTATTGGCCTCATATAAAGTGTCCTTATTTCTTTCTCATTCTCTCTTATCCTTCACATAGCCTTGATTGGCCCCTGATTTAATACTCCAACACCAGACTTCATATTCTCAGATGAAGCCCCATTTTGCTCTTCTTTACCCCACAAAAAAATGACCTAAATGCTCACTTTCTCCACTTTCCAATTGTTCATTTTCTATTTAGTCCACTCTAATTAGGCCTTCAAATATTCAAATATCTTTTTTTTGTCCTTTCTTGTTCAAAGACTTTCATCATTTCAAACTCATTTCAGGTGTCACTTGCTTTATTAGGCATTTTCTGTCATTTTTAAAATAGTCACCCATTATATCGCCATGCCTCTCATCTTCATAGAATCTATCACTACTTATTATGATATTGTTTATATAATCTATCTATTATGTTAGTGTGTTTATTGTATGATTTATATATTTATTGTATTTATTATTGTGTCTAATTATTATATGAGTATTATTTTATTTATTATCATCTTCAGAGCATGTTACTTTTTGATATTTTTTTCTATTTGCTTATTGTACTTTCCCCAAATATGTGAAATTCATTAGCGTAGCGATTTTGAACTCCACCTGCTCATAGTTGTCACTAAATACGTGTTTTATCAAATGAAGATCCATTTCTGCTTAGAGTCTCAATTACTATGAATATTTTTGTAAAATACTTAAATAACGATGCCTGGGAGATTGGAAAAATCAGTACATTCCATTGGCTTTAGTATTTTGTACTGCTGTCCCCTTCTGTGAGGCAAGGTAATAATAGCAAATGATCTCTGCTGCTAGTTAATTTCTTTGCTGTTGCGTCCAGCTCAGTAGACTTCAACAGAATTCCCCTGAGCTAGATTATTAAAGATGAACCATGTTTAGGTCATTTCAGATTATTTCATCATGTTGAAGTCATGATATGCTATGCTATTCAATTTTCTGAACAAAATAACCCTTTCTTGAAAACCACATTTTCCAAATCTTTGGAGAAAAATGTTGAAAAATTCACAAGGTCTAGTTCTATTTGCCCATGCCATCTTTCATTTAACTGCATAATATCTTCTTGGAATTTTTATTCACATTATCAGGATTTTGAAAGTATATTCTTCATAAAGAAAGTTAAAAGTCCGGATTAAATCAGCCCTTACCTGAATTACAAGGGGTTATAAGGAAGTACATTTACCTTAATGTGAATGCTGATACAGCCATCTTGATCCAAGAAAATGAAGAAGCCCTTGCTATTAACTAAGAAACAGTGGGGCTTAGAAGTTGTTTGATTCTAATGAATGCTTTGTAGACACGAATTATTGCATGAGAAAGAACTGCAAAACTAAGATGGAAAGGATCCTGATTATTATTTTAAGTAGTTAGGAGGGGTACACGCAACCCTGAAAAACAAAAGAATTTCAAAGAAAGGATTTTGAGGGTGTTGAATTTATATTTCAGAGGGAGGTAGAGAGGACTAAGACAGAGAAACATTTTAGTACAGTGATACATTCATTCAGAAAAATACGATCATCTCTCTCTCTCTTTCAACCGGCTTATCTGTTCTGAGAAAATAAGTGTCTGTGGATTTGTAGGTTGGTTTGATAGTTTCCTAGAGAATGGCAATCGCGCTTAGTGAAACACTTTTCAGTATTACTTCTAAAATTCTCATTGTGCCAAGGCAACCAAGATATTTTAGAATATGCTCAATAATTGAAAATAGATCAACACTGAATATTTTAGGCAATGGTTGTAAGTTTCAAATTGAAGATTGTTCGCTTAATCTTTTAGAAGTGTATGTTGTTATTCTTTGCTGGTTCTACTATGCGCTGTGGTAGTTACTGACAGATACTGAAAAACACTCATACATGTGAGATATAACAAAAAAAGAACTTTTTAAAAGAAAGTTATTTTTGTAGCTTGAATACTCTAAATTAGTTTGATATGAAAAAGATGAAATAATGTTAAATTCATCTTTATGATGAGATAATAAAATTAGCTTTCATTAAATAACAAAATTGTTTGTTTACTTGACAGATTTTTCTCCTAGCCTTTTGTTATACAGTTTGCTCTTCAAAACTGTTAGAAGCACTTGATGAATTTACTGAATCTCTTGCTTTTCTAAAAAATAAAAATAAGGAAACTCATTGCTGAAGGATCATTTTCTTTGTAATTTTTGCTTTTTTAAATTTTATTTCAGAGACCTATAAATTCTCATTTCTTTTCTAAATCACTCTAACTTTAGCTTTATGTCTAAATAGAATGTGTTGAAATAGACTATCTAAAACAGAAGTTTCCTTTAATATGAGATTAAATGCTTGATAGGAATAATAACAACATTTCATTTGTGACTTATCAGAGACCGGCTCTAGGAGAAGGTCTTCCTTCTTGCCAGTTAGGCAGATTCAGGCGTCTGCACTCTCCTGCTTTCCTCCTGCATCCATGTTGTTTCCTCTTCTCTGTCTCTCCTTTGTTCTTCCCTTTAATTGTGATAGTCGTTAGAGTTCTTTTTATCCTCTTCTTGCAATATATTCTCTACTTTGTAATTATAGCCACTGTCAGAACTATACAGTCTCCACCAAAATCTCTAGGCAAAGTAAACTCCAGTTGCATGTTGTTACCTACCATAACATTTATCTTACATAGCAGTTTACAAGTTACATGTCTCCCCTCCAAAAGGAATCGAATTAAGGATTAAAGCTTTTGGCCTAGTTTCAAGAAAATATGAAATATTAAATATTAATGACAATAAAAAGCAATTCTTTATATTATGAGTTTGCTCTTAATCAAGTAATGTTAGGACTTCTAATTCATTTAAAATTATAATTTAATGTATACAACTATTTTTTTATTAATTTGATTGGATTGACATTGGTTATTAAAATTAAATAGGTTTCAAGTGTATGTTTCTATAATATACCGACTGTATATTGCATTGTGTGTTCACCACCTAGAGTCAGTTCTCCTGCTATCACCATGGATTTGATACCATTTTCCCACTTCTACCACACCCCTCTTCCTCTGACCCTCCGGTAACTACCGAACTGTCTGTGTCTATGACTTTTTGTTTGTTTGTTTGTCTTGTTCCTTTGTTGCTTTCAGTTTTATATCCCACATATCAGTGACATCATAAGGTTCTTCACCTTTTCTGTCACACTTATTTTGCTTAGCATAATAATCTCAAGATCCATCCATGTTGCTGCAAATGGCAGTATTTCATCCTTTCTTATGGCTTTCTTATGGCTTATAAATTTTTAATTTATTGTATACATGTACCACATTTTTTTTTATCCAATCATCTATCGAAAGACACTTTGGCTGTTTCCATGTCTTGGCCACCATAAATAGTGCTCCAATGAACATTGGGGTTCATATATCTTTACAGATAAATGTTTTCAGATTTTTTTGGGTATATACCCAGGAGACGGGTTGTGGGGTCATGTGGTAATTCTATTCTTAATTTTTTGAGGAGCCTCCATACTGTTTTTCATAGGGGCTGTACCAATTTACATTCCCACCAACAGTGTATAAGAGTTGCTTTTTCTCTACAACCTCTCCAACACTTGGTATTATTTGTCTTGTTGATAATAGCCATTCTAACATGGATGAGATGATGTCTCATTGTGGTTTTGATTTGCATTTCCCTAATAGCTAGTGAAATTGAGCATTTTTTTTTTTGTATATCTGTTGGCCATTTGTATGTCTTCTTGGGTGAAGTGTCTGTTGAGGTACTCTGTCCATTTTTTAATTGGAATTTTTTGTTGTTGTTGCTGACTAGTACGAGTTCTTTATGTAATTTGGACATGAACCCCTTATTGGAGGCTTTGCTTTCAAAAATGTCTTCTCTTTGTTTTCTTTATTTTTTGCTGTGCGGAAGCTTTTTAATTTGATATAGTACCATTTATTTATTTTTGCTTTTACTTCCATTGCCTTTGAGGTCAAATTCAGAAAATCCTTTCTGAACCCAAGGTCCCTAAGTTTAGTACCTATGTTTTCTTCTATGCAGTTTATTGTTTCAGGTCTTGTGTTTAGGTCTGTAATCCATTTGGAGTTAATTTTCGTATATAGTGACAGGTAGCAACTGTTTTTACTATATGAAGCATACTATGCTTCAATCATAAAAAAATTAAAAACAATATTAAACATTGCATTAATACAATTTGAAGTTATAGCTCTTAAATTAAAACAAAAATGGAAAAAGCCAAATAAGAACCAGTTTTTACATTTTTCAAAAAGTTCAACATTTTATTGAGAATAGGATTAGGTCAATTAACACTATAACTTGGTACTTTTATAGTATGTATTTCATATTACCTGACAAGTAATTTTAATTTTATATTGTTTTCATTTTGGTGTAATTTATTCATTGTTTTTGTTGGCATACTAATTATTTAACTGTCATGCACAAGAAAGGAAATCTTGGAAAAACCTAAAGAGAAAAAAAAATGTTCTATAGAAAATCATATTTTATTAAAACCAAAGTTTCCATTTTTCAGGTATAAATATGTAATTCTGAAAAATATATACACAGTATATTTTTTTTTACTTTTCTCATTCATATTTCTATGTTGTATCACACAGTAAGCAATGTATTTACTTCTTGAAATAATTAATTTGAAAACAATGTATATATTTCCAAAGAGTACCATCTCCCCTTTTCCAAAACTGACTTCTGCTCACATCATTCCATTATAGAAAAATACAGCATATTGTTGCGTTCTTTCAGAGATCAGTTTTGTTCTGATAACTTATTGAAATACAACTAAAATAAATAACCAACAAGGTCCTAAGGAAAAGTTTTAATTAAATATCTATATCTATATTATTCTAAATAAAAATGTATTTTTTTACAGGTTTCTGCAAGTACACTGATGTTTTATTAAATAATATACACTGAACTACTTCTATAGATAAAGACACAGAAGTACCTTGTGATACAGTTGCTTTCTGTCTATTCCAAAGAACAAGTGAAACCTATTCCATGAGCATGTTGGGTGTGCATAGAGTTGTTGAGTTTTGGACAACTGAAAGTAGAACTGAGAGCTTTCAGAGACTTCTGAGAGAAAAGGCTACTGTTATGGAGTGGCAAACCTCACTGAAAATAATATACATCTTAGAGATATCACCATTAGTTAAATAGCTCTAAAAAGCAACATTGATGGTAATGATTTGAGAGGATTTATAACACACTTTTAATTATAATAATTGATAACTAGTTTTAATTATACAACGATAATTATTTGAGAACTCACTACTCGTTATTCTTAGATACATTGAGTTTTGATTAAAAAAAATAGTTTTATTCTTGAATGCTTCTTTTCTTTTTCTTTTTTCTTTTCCCCAGATGACACGAGAACAATACATACTAGCAACACAACAGAATAACCTGCCAAGGGCTGAGAATGCACAACTGTACCCAGTGGGAATTTATGGATGGCGAAAGAGGTGCTTGTACTTCTTTGTCCTTCTGCTATTGGTCACCATGATTGTTAACTTAGCCATGACAATATGGATATTGAAAGTTATGAATTTCACTGTGGTAAGTACTACCAAGATTTTATTTTATATCTATTGTTTTTGGTTAAAAAGTGATACATCTCTGTGATTTTTTTTAGTTGAAAGTTATTCATCTTAATCTTTACAAATATGTGTCTTGAAATACTAAGACTGTCGTATGTTGTTTTAATACTGCATTCAATATGTTTATTCTTGGCACACATGTGTTACTGTCTGCCATTTAAGTGTGGGAAATTTAGATAATGAGACAGCACAGCACATTAATTCTTTGGGAAGTTAGAAAACGTTTAACCAGTGCACACGAACTATTGTTTGCTATACTTGGTCATCTAAGAAATGAGTCTATTTTTGAGATAATATTTCACAATAAAATTAATGTTAGAAATCATAAGTACTTTTCAATACTTTGTGTAGTATATTTGCCTCGCTATATCTACTTTCTATGTAACATCCTGAATGATCAAATCTAAACCCTGGAATTGCACCTGGTCTGCATGGACCACCAATGTCCATTATTGTATTCAGGTAATAATCTTATTCTTTCAGAGCGCAGATGTGGTAAGCAGAAGATAAACCAGAAGCTAAATCAATCTTTTATGAAAATTTATAACTTAATAGTAAAAAAATGATACAATGCATTGATGAATTTTGCTTGAGTTTATTGAATGTGTACAATAAACCTATAAGTATGACTTATCTGGAAAAATTAGCTGCTTCGGCAAAGTCTAGTTTAGCTCTTTTTTATATTTTCTGGCTAAATTCTTAAATTTCTCTACTCTGCCCTTAAATTACTCTACTTTTACTTAGAGACCACAGATATCTTCACATCCAAGTAGGTATCTTTCATTGCTGACCAGACTGCTATTATTCTTTAGAACTCTTCATCCTTGGGGACAACTGGAAAACTGGCTATTTAACTTCACTGATCTTCCTATATTGAGTGTCATTGAAAAAAAAAAAAAAAGATAAAATCTCTGCTCTGTATAGATTTCGCAAGAGTAGCTTCTTTTTGACTTCACTAATATCTGAGTCTAACTTGAAACAGAATCTCAAAAGGGAAAATGAGCCAGCGTCTGTCTCTTCATAGTATACGGACAGCACTATGTGTGCAGAAGGAGCCTGGGAGGGCAGGTGGCCTAACCTTCCAGAGAGAAAAAGCTATAACTGTACAAATCATGATAAAACAGCATATGCTCATAAAGAAAAATAAACCAAGTGAGGGTCATTTTATCCAATACAGTGCAAATTTTGAGGGTATTCATCAAAAAAGAATAAAAAATAAAGTGAAAATGTGCAGAACTCTATATGTTGTTCCATGATCAGAAAAATTAACTGCATCCCAGACCTGGACATATGTTCAGGGTCTCTGATCCAGCCTGTGAGCTTGTAGGTGGCTGGAGGTGAAGTTGGGGCCTACTAGACAAGGTGTTGCTTAATGTGATTCTCTGGTAACACAGTGAACCGTTCCTTTGTTTCAAAACTTGGCTCAGTCAGTCCCCATTTCCCCTCCGCCCCCTACACACACTTGGAAATATTTTGGCACAAATATTACTAATTCTACCCCTACTGAGCTCAGCTTCTACCTTCTCTCATTAATGTCTGGACTTCATTAATAATTCATTTATCACATTAGTATTACATTAGTAAGGGTATATCACATCACATGTGTATACCCCTGCTGATTTCTTTTATGCTGTGGCGAGTATCAGCCAAACTTGCTGACGGTAGTCTTTTCAATCTCAATTTCTGGACTTAAAAAAAAATAGAAGGAAGTAAAGAGTAGAATTTCCTCTAAGTTTTGCAATTTGGAGCAATTTCCTCTACCATGAGGCATCTTTCAAAAGTTCATAAAAGATGTGATCAGTTCTCATTTCTGGGAGTCTTGATTCCATCGGTGACCAGACCATGGGAATTTTCAGATTCAAGCCCTGTAAGCTTCTCAAGCATATTGAAATTAATTAGGAAGATAGACTTAAACACATAATTACAGGGCTGCATGCATCCGGCTCCCAATATCTTGCCTCCTGCTGAGGCAAGGCTCCATAAGCCGTTCAAGGGAAATAATTGAAACAATCACCCCATCCTCAGGATCCAGGCAGGCCTCGGGGTTTCTGTCACCTATGGAGCTAATTAATTTGAACCTCAGCTGGCCGAAATGTACATGTCAACATATTCCTAGGGATAATGAAAAGGAGTTTATTTCCATAGGAAGCTTGATTTTATATATATATTTTTATATGTTTATGTATTTAATTTGGGGCATATCTTTTTTCACTATACTTTTAATTTTTTCTAAACAAAATAGAAGACTTATCTTTCCTTCAGCCATGTAAACCATTTGTAGCTGAAATAAAAGAAAAGACGACGTTGTAATTAATTAATCAATATAATCTTCATAAAGGTAGCATTCCCTATCTCAATGCAGTAATTCATAATTGTTCAGAGAAATTCCGAATTACTTAATAACTTAGCAGTTCTGAATACTACACATCAGATGAAGCTGTATCTACTTCAAAAGTGTGAAATAATGTGTAATGTTCTTACATTAGAACAGTAAAATATATATCAGTTTTGGGTTTTTACTAGTACATTGCGATTATATCTATCGCTGCAGTGAATACAAAAATCACTGGCCGTACTATAGTAAGAAGCAGTAAATGGTGTATAAATTGTTTGGGGAGTATTATTGATCCGCACAAAATGTATTTCATTTTAACTGTTGCTCTGCAATACATGAAAATATGTGGCTGTTAACATCTTTTATTTGAGCAAACTGGGCACATTATAGTTACCAAAATGCTGTGTTTTCAGCACAGCAAACGTTTTCAGATGCCAACCTGTTTTATGATGTTTCTTGAAGTCCATCATTATGACCGGTATTATACATGATCTGTATGGTTGATATGATCTTATTCTGCTTCTCGTTTTATGGAAAATAAAATCACTTCGCTATTGAGATATTCAGTTGCAGAGAATCCAGAAAAAGAAAATGAGTTTATACTATAGGGCGAAAGACTTAGGATAGATATAAACAATAATTTGTTGGCAGTGAGAGTTCATAATATAGGAATAGTTGAAGAGAAATTTTAAAACCTCATTCTCCAGCAATCAGTATAACCCAATCAAAAGTTCTCGCGGCTGTTGTATGGTTGTTTGGTATAATATCTTTGTGGTTCAATATAAATGGACTTGTCCGGCAGAACAACCAAGTCCAGGCATTCTGCTCAGGCAGTATCCTTTTCTTGGTTCAAGTGTTCATTCTAAGTAAATAATTTCTGTGTTTGACAATTGAAAATTAATACAATAATGAAGTCATTAGTTTAATCACAAGAGTACCAAGTAAAAGCTGGTTGCATCCAACTGCAACTTAATTTCATTAGTTATGTTAACTAGCCATCAAAAGAAACAGTGGAAACACAGGTGAAATTTATTAAGCAAAAAGGGAGAGGAAATTCATAAATGTTGTGCCACGGAAGTCTAGCATACCCAGATATGGGTAATATCTGAAACAATCAATTTGATAAATTGTGAACAAAAATTCTTAAGAGACTTGTATGATCAGTAGAATGAATGTTGCCTGAAAGGAAATCCCACAAGAAGTAGATATCATATCTTTTAGGATTGAAAAAATGTTTAGTTCAACCTTCTACATAGTTCTAGAAGTCGCTCTACAATATTTCCTCCATTTGGTCACTTAGCATATGCTTAAATCCTCCATTGGATGACAAAGCAAACTATCCTATTAAATCACTGGATATATTTATTGTTGTTTAATATCTTGATATTTTGTTACAGTCTTCTTGTATATAACACCAATCCTGGGATCCTACTTTCATTCTTTCAATCTGATATGAATATGTTAATTTATCAAGACTACAATATATCCTAATGCACACACATAAACTTGAATGCATACATACACAAATATACATATATATACACTTATACACATATAAACGTCAAGGATATATATTTTTATGTCTAAAAATCAGAATATGTAAGAGAGTTTCTTATGCAATCACTTTGGTCTTTTTAGTTGCCACTTGCCTTTCTCCATTAAATAGTGTCTATATTATATTATTATAATTATATGTTTACAATACTATTAATCCTTTTAAAATATCTTTCTGTTTATAGCTGTGGGCCATAGAGTCATTGATATATTTTATCACATTTTATTTTCCTCTAATGTACTTTTCTAAAGTTGAGAGTACATATATTATATTCAGTTTCTTCTTTTAACATTTTTAGGCTAAAATTTTAAAGGTATATGAAATACGTAATCTTATTCTGAGTCTTAAATCCTGTGCTCTTTCTAATTTCTTGGTAAATGAAGTATCACACATTTCCATCTCACTCTTGTGACTATTGCTTCTCTTTAATCTTCATCATTAACCTATTGAATATTATCCGTAGCCATATTAATCTACCTACGATAGCTAATGTATATTTGCAATATGCTATAATTTGTTAGTGTGTTCATTGAAAAAATTGTTACTATCAACAGTTTTCTTTGTTTCACTCTCTAATAGGACTGTTACTTTGGAATGAACTCTGTGTATCCAGCCAGTTCTTATATTTATCAAAGCCATGTCTTCATCCCAAATGCATTTTGTTTCTTACCAAGAGTCTATGGATATGTACAGACATATATGAAGAATAAATATAAAATAACTGTATTTCATTGATTTTTACTTACTTTTTTCCCTCTCCTCACATGTTAATCACAAAATAGTTTCTCTTTATATGATCTTGTTTAGTATCTGTTCCCCTCCCCAGAGATAGAATGTAAGCTCCACAAGGCTTGGGGTTTTGACACTTTTTCTACTGCTGTGTTTCGAAGGCAGACGACAAATGGTTCTCTGGTCTAGACAGTGGTATTTATTAACTTCTACATTGAGAATGCAGTTTTGTATTCTGAATATTAATTTAATAAACCCTAGCAGCCCCTGCATTTAAGATCTAACACATTCCAGGGAAGCAGACCCAATCTTGATTGTCCACGTCAGTAATAAAGAGAGCTGTCGTTACTAACACTTTATTTATTATAAAATATTGTATCCTGCAAAAGAAAATGCATATACTATATATGACATAAATAATAAGAAGAGCAATAACAAACAATAGAATGAACACCTGGGCCACCATCACACAGATGCAAAATAAACTTTACCAATATCTCCTAACTCTATCAAGAGAGAAGCACACTCCTGAATGTTTTTCATGCTTTTATTTAGTTCATGTGTG
Organism: Rhinolophus ferrumequinum; assembly: GCF_004115265.2. Taxonomy (NCBI): domain Eukaryota; kingdom Metazoa; phylum Chordata; class Mammalia; order Chiroptera; family Rhinolophidae; genus Rhinolophus; species Rhinolophus ferrumequinum. The sequence continues at coordinate 70,562,834 of NC_046287.1, read as the reverse complement.
TTTACGTGTGTATATAAACCTCAAACAGTATATTGTTTTGAGCTCAACAATGTTTGTGAGATTTACTATTGTTCATGTGTATAGATGCAATTTAGTTATTTATTGCTGCAAATTCCATTGAATGAACATACCTTGTTTATTGACCAATTCTCCTTTTGACCTGTTTTCAGTGCATTGTCGTTTTTGTTGTTTAAATTGCTCTCACAAACAACGATCCTATGAACATACTTGCATGCCAATAATTGTAGTTACGCATGTATGAGAGTTTCTTTAGTTTCTAAAATCCAAAGTGTATGTCTAGGAATATTGACTTTCAATATCAATTTTTCCCCAAAATGATATAAATCAATTTATATCACCACAAGCAACATGTAAGGGTTTCTTTTGTTTTCCTTAACTCTTAACAGAGAATTGCCAGCTCAAATGCATTTCTACCACTTAAGCCACAAATGTTACAACCAATTAGCTCATGAAGATCTTCCATATTTATTGGTTTGCTTGTTTATTTTGTTGTCCCTTTATAACAAATTTATTTCTATATCTATTTTTATTCATTTATCTTATCTCTGTGATAGGACTTACTAGTTGTATTAGATGTATAATTATGGTTCATCTTAATATATACTCATACTCCTCCACCAACTTTTCCCTAGTCCCCCTAATGTGGGAATTCCTCAAGAAAAAAAAGCTGGTTTTATTATCTTACTTATTTTGGTATCTTGGCCAAGCATGTAATAGATTATACATTAGTTTTAGTCAAGTATTTATCATTTTAAATGATCCAGATTGATTTTCATTGCAGGAATTTAAAATTTAATGTCTCATTTTTTCCACTTAAATCTTCTTGGTATTCCAGGTGTTTTCCGTTTTTGTGTTGTGGGCTTTTGTTTTAGTTGAAATCTCTCTCTCTCTCTCTCTCTCTCTCTCTCTCTCTCTCTCTCTCTCTCTCATGCACACACACACACACACACACACACACACACACACACACACACCATTAACTAGTGGCATCCCTCAGTTCCTTTCACACGTTTCAGCCAAGGTGACCAGCTTTCCCCTGATAGGAAAGCAAGCATAGCACTTTCTCCCAGAATCCCAAAGCACTTAGGAAAGACAATTTTTCAGTGAAAGTATAGTCCTTTGAAGCTGCAATTACTAGCTCTGACTGACTCCCTCAGTGATAACTACAGAAAAATCCCAGTCTTTTCTTTTTCACACACGCAAAAAACCTTGGATTTTATGTAAAAACATTCCTTTTCTAGATTATCCTGCTTCTTCTTCCTTGAGGCAAGATCAGTTGGTAATTAAGAGATGCCACAGGCTGGCAATTACTTGTAAATTACTGTCAAACCCCAGATCTTTTGTGCCTTCAATTGTGTGCAGTTCCTCTAGAAAAAGCAATCTGGCCTCTAAGAGTGAGAGAAAATAACGTTTCCGGGCTTCCAGTCTTTCTTGGAAGGGCACTCTCTGCCATGGAACCTCATTTTCCCCATCGCAGTCAACAGAACTAACACCAAATGCCTCTTCATTTAATAATTGGAATCAGTGAAATATTAAGATGTTCTATAGAAATGTGTTGACCCAGTGTGGTCTCTTGTTTAGGATAGTTGTGAATTTATTAATTCACTTTAATAAAAATAAATAAACAAAAGACACGCACACACAACAAACAAAATAAGTCCCTACTGATCATAATCTAATCTGCAGCTGCTGAAAGAAAGAGGACAGGGATCAATAACAACAGAAACTAAAAATGAAGAGGAATTTTACTCAAGTAGCCCACAAGGGCAAAATAAATGGTATGGATTTTAATGTTGCATTTCTTACAGAATTGTTATAAAACATAAACTCAGACTTTAAAAAAAAGAAAAGATTCTGAACCTCATCCTCTTTCCAATAAGCATCCATTCCTCTCAAAAACCCACAAACACATCATGCTCTATTTTGTGTATGCAACAATTTAAGAACATAAATTGAATTAATTTAATATTCATAAATATTATATAACCTGGGTAAATGCTTGAGTCTGTACTACCAGCCAGTGAGGTATTTTCCAATACAAAATTGGTGTCGGTAGCAAGATTTCCTTAAATTGCTGGTTGTGCCAAAACCTCCTCTCATCATCCATCAAGCAGTGGTTAAAAGTACGGACTGCGGCGCCAGACCTTTGGATCTAAATCCTGGTTCTGCCACTTACTAGCTACGTTACCTAGGGCAAGTTGTTTAAACTCGCCTCAGTTTCCTACTCTGTAGAATAGGTGCAATATTATTATTTATTTCATTAAATTCTTGTAGAAATCAAAAGAAATAAAATAATGAGCATTCTTTAGAAGTGACTGGTATATGCTAACAGCTATCGAGTTTGCTATTATTACTCTTACTCATTTTCTGCTGTTCTAAATTTGCAGTTATTGCAGACAGCATGTGAATTAAAACAGGCCTAGACACATAAAAGGATTTTAATACATATGTATTAATAAATAAATCATAAATGAAGGTGTTTATAATCGTGTTCATCTTAATTATATGCATAAAGGTTAAAAGCATGAGCTTTGGAGTTCAAATAGCCCAATGCACATTTTGGCTTCACAATGGCTGCTTAGTGAGATGACCTTGTGTGAGTTATTTAACGTCTATAATTCAGTTTCTTCATTTGTAAAATGGTCAGTGGCTTTCACCTATAGGGATATTAGAAGTCTTAAGTGAGTGAATTTGTACAAAAGTGTTCAAGGTAGAGCATCAGAGTAAACACTCAATGGGTGCCAGCTATGTATAATGGCAAATATTATTTCCATGCATTATTAGCTATTAGTAATTAAATTTATTTTATATGATACATTTTATCACTTGAATGTCTTATTTCCTTGGGATGATGAAGGGATAATTAATATTTCTTTTGAAATTCTAATTGAATGCTGAGGTATAAAAACAATTTATCTAAAACTTCTAAGAGGAATAGTTCAGCTGTCAAAATCATTACTATTTTGATGACCCTAAGCTGTCTGTTTTGAGAATCTTCATTACCTGGAAGTGAGCTTACTGGCCAGTCTGAATGAGGCAGCTCGTTGGCCAAGGGGTATTAATCGCCAGTTTGAACCATACTGAAAATGTAGTACTTAAAGATTGACTGGCTAATAGAGCGGATTTCAGTTTTTTACCCTAAATGTTCTTAGAATCTTTAATGTTCAGAGGTTTAAATTATTACTGGATTGACATATTGTATTCTGAATTATGTTTATAGCATCCTAAATGATAACCCTCTGTCTATAACACTTTAGGTCTGAAAGTACAGTTTAAAAGGTCTGAGAGCCCATTTTTATTTAGCATGTAGTTTGTATTCAACAAGATTATGTTCTTTGTAGACCAGACCTTATAGACTTTCACAACAACACTGAAAAGTAAATATTATATTCCCTTTGGCAATTGATGACACAGAAGCTTGGGGAAATTAAATTTTCCAAGGTCACACTGATGACCAAGGTTAGAAGTAAGGGCTGTATAATTTTAAAGTTAATACTTTTCTCACCACATTTTATTACATTAATGTTAGTTATATTAAATTAAAATTAAATGTGTTCAATATTCTTCATTAAATGACCTACTTCCCTGTATATTTCAGTGTAATCAAACACCACCATTAAATGTCTATTTATGACATCACTGCTTTTTAATTATATTTTCAATTTGTTGGACAAAAGATACCTCAATCCTCTCAACTATTATTAACTTAATGGAGGAATGTACCTCATCTCTCATTGTTAGTGAGTAATTAGAACAGTAAAAACTCCTCTGTAAGTTCCAAGAATGACTACACTTTTGAGTTTGGCAGAGCAGATAATGGGGTTTAATTTCTGGATGGAGCAATGACACCTTTATAAAAAGGACAATGATTTTCATAAAAGCTATTTTATCCCTATGATTCCAATCGACGTATTGCCCTAGTTAAACTGTATTTTGCTGAGGAATAATCAATTGGCGATTATAAGAGACCAATCTCAAGGTGATTTAGGATCATATCTTTGGTCCACTTTCCTGGGCTGCCATTTCCATTTTCCCAATTAACTCTTCAGTACATGAATCACGGTGCCCACTTTGTGCCAAGATGGAACACTACTTTCTGTGGCACTATGACCATACTACAGGAGAGTACCAGTGGTGGTAGCCTGCCTGCTGGAGAACCATCCGGCCTGCACCACCCTTCGGTGTGGCATGTGTGTGGATTTATTACACAATTTATAAGAGTGAATGATATAGTTAATGTTGCAAAACCACTTCCATTATAACTCCCTGTTTGCACCTCCTCATAATTTTCTGACAAATTGTCCCTCTCAGATGAAATCTTTCATGCTTAGTCTTAGCCCAGCAGTACATTTTCTTTCCTTGACTTTATAAAGAAAAATTTAATCATTTTTATCCAAGTTCAAACCAGTACCAAGTGGTAGTTCTTTATACTGAAATAAACTACAAAATGGTGGCATAAGCTAAATCATAAATTATACATACCATATGCAAAATAAAGTACATTAGAATACAGCTGTTCTACAGGGAAAAACAAAGGATTAAAAACACTTGCCATTCAATAATAAGTTATAGCATAAGTGCAGACTTATTAGTTCATATGTTTGATAGATTGTATACAATATAGAGCTGAAAAGGACTAATTCAGTATCCTCATTTTATATAGAGAAGATGGAAGTACAGAAAGAGAACATCACTCGCCTATGTGGGTGACTTACAGCCAGAACATAAAATAGTATATCACATTGAACTTAAGGTAATATGTGCACATGTGCTTATTCTCACAAATATTAGTATATAGTATGTCTTACATAATTTGACTATTTTGGTAGGAAATTTGGGAGGGGGCTTAAGTTTTAAAATGAAATAATGGTAATTATCTTAAGAACAGTTAACATTTTGCTATTTTGTGTAAAAAGGGTAACCATTTGCTTTTGAAAAACATAATTGACATTAAAATGTCATCTTTATTCTTTCCAAGCAAATATATTATTTTAATAAAAATAATCCTATTGGGCAGAAATTCATGTGAATTTATTAGTTTAAATAATAATAGCACCATAGACCTTACTGTTGCTAGTTTGCAAACTAACATATCTCCAGGTCAAGTATATATCAATAGTACGTAATAAATTAATAGTACTAATATAACGTACTAGTACTGTTAATTGTAAGCATATTTACTTTGCTAAATAAGTAGTTTAATATTCAGTTTTAAATATTTCTGGAATTTCACCATTAAAATGCCATCCCAAATAAGTACACTGTGGTGTAAGCTATTTACATCAGCTGATGGCTGTCAGCTTTGGGGTAATCAACCGCTTGGAGCCCAAAACTTGGGTGATGGTCCGTAACACATCTCCAAGAATGTTAAACTGCACTTCAACTTGTCTTATAAATTCTGTGACTGAGTAATAATAATTAGAGAATCACATGTCTGCTTACTTGCATTTCACATATTTTGTCATCCAAAATTGTGTATATTTCTGAGCTTAAGGAATTTTGAAATATTCTAAGCTCCTGTTAGCTCCCCTGTCCCCTTTTATGTCTTCTTGATCTAGGGCTTGACTTAAATTAAGTCACAAGAGCATTGGGTATTTGTTAAAAAGTCATCACAGAAACCGACCGAGTTTATCTCCTGATGCTAGTGTTAGAGGAGGGAAGTATAAAACCTAAATATAAATGTGACCCATGTATGTATAGTGTATATGTGTGTGTGTATGTGTGTGTGTGCGTGCACACGCATGTGCACACACGCATGTGCACGCACACAATACCAAAAGGTGTATTTATTTTCATTGTTATTTACTGTCCAAGATATATGATTGTTAAAAAGCAATATAAATTGCTTAAACAATGTTTAAAACATGTACATCTCCACTATAATATTAATTTTAATCTAGCTAATGGTAAATTTCAATTTTAGAAATTGAATTATATTTTTTGATTAATCTAGCTTATTTTTTCCTGATATGCTCTATTCCTGATTGATGACTTACAAACACTATTGACACTTTGTATTTCTCTGAAAGCTCTAGTTAGTGACTTACGAAAAACAAGCAAAATACCCAGATTTACACTAGAAAAGCTCTTATTAATTTATTTAACATATGGGAATACTTAGGTACTTAAAGAAATACAGATATTGGTATTAATAAAAAAGGAAAAAAGAACAAACATTCATGCAACAGTATCTTTGGTGCTTTATATATTTTGTCTTACATAATATGATATTTCAGTGGTAAACATATTACCTCAATTTTTAAAATAAAAAAAACCTTGCCCACTTTTACATAATTAAAAAGTAACTGAGTTAATATTTGAGTATTTGTTTATCTAGCATAGCAAGCCAAATTTGCTCCAACTTCATAGTAATTATTCTACTGTTAATATTATTTATAAGTCAGTCTAAACGAAAGACAATTTTTTACATGAGCAATATTGTATTTGACAATAATTTAATAAGTTCACATATAAGTCCTTATTTTTTATGGGGATGTGACATTGAATATTTTCTACTTAATTTTGGAATGGGGTGAGGTTATTAGTTTAATGTCTGTTAATATTAATGTATATTCTGTTGCTATATTTTTTCTTGAGTTATTATCATATTCATAGCATATTAATTATAACAAAGCTACAGAATCACAATCCTTTCTATAACTTTTCCTGTCACTTGTACAAATAAAAAGTGATCTTCTTTTATGTGAACACTATTTTAATCTTATAAGAAATTATAGGCATGCTCAACTTTTTATATACTAACAGGCATTTTAAACAGGTACAACGTATCAGTGATCTATTGCCACAAATCTCAGTAGTTCAAAACAAACATTCAATTAATGCAGGAATCTGCAGATTGACTGGACAGTTCCGTCATCTAATGTTGGCAGGACTTTCTCATGGATCTGCAGTCATCTTGTAGCTGGCTGGTTTAGGATGCCTCATCCCCGTATTTGGCAGTCATTTGACTGTTGGCTGGAGTTAGTGCATCATGTCTTTCATTCTCCAGTACAGCAGCCATTCTTAACAAGTTAGAAATTACAAGGGAGAGAGAGAGAGAGAGAGAGAGAGAGAGAGAGAGAGAGAGAGAGAGAGAGAGAGAGAGAAGATAGATAGAGAGATCAGATAGATAGATATGCAAGACCTCTGATGCCTGAGAATAAAAACTGGTTGACCATCACTGCTCAAGTCTGAGCATTCCATTAGCAAAGAAAGTCACAAGTGCAGTCAAGATTCATAGGATGAATGGACTACACACTTCACTAGTATCCTAAGAAATTCAATTAAAACAACAGTTTAAATACTTTTTTTTTCTCATTCTTGAAGCTTTATTTTTTAGAGCAGTTTTAGGTTTACAGCAGGTATAGAGTCCCTGTACACTTCCTGCCCCACATGTGCACAGCCTCCCTCACCACCAACGTCCCCACCGCATCGGCGTATTTGTTACAATGGATGAAATTACGTTGACACATAATTAGCACCTAAATCCATAGTTTACATTAGGGTTCATTCTTGGTGTACATTCTGTGGGTTTTGACAAATGTATAATGTCATGTATCCACCATTATAGTATCATCCATTTTTTGTTTCATTGTCCTAAAAATCCTCTGTGTTCCACTTATTCATTTATCTTCCCCCAACACCTAACTCCAGATCCTTTTACTGTCTCCATAGTTTTGCCTTTCCTAGAACGTGATATAGTTGGAATCACACAGTACATACCCTTTTCAGATTGGCTTATTTCATTTAATAATATGCATTTAAGTTTCCTCTATGTCTTTTCATGGCTTTACAGCTTATTTTCTTTTAGTGCTAAACAATGTCTGGCTGTACCCCAATTTAGCCATTCACCTATTGAAGGACATCTTGATGGCTTCCAGGTTTCGGCAATCATGTATGAAGCTGCTTTAAACATCTGTGTGCAAGTTTTTGTGTGGACATAAGTTTTCAATACTTTTGGGTAAAAACCAAGGAGTGTGATTGCTGGATCATATGGTAAAAGTATGTTTAGTTTTGTGAGAAACTGCCAAATGTTTTTTCACAGTGGCTGTACCATTTTGCATTTCCACTAGCAATGAATGAGAGTTTTTGTTGCTCCATATCTTCGAAAGCATTTGGTGTTGTTTGTCAGTATTTTAAATGCTATTTCCAACTTACCAAATTAGCGTGTATTTTCTCCTTTTTACTTTAATATTACTTTTAGTAATAAAAATACTTCAATATATCTGTCTTAAATATATATTTATATATACGTTCATGTGTATGTATGTATTTATATACAACACATTAATGTCCATATTCACCTGATATCCTACCACTTAAAGATAATAACATAGAAGTTTTATTAGAAATGACAATATAAAATTATTGTATAGCCATAGTTCAAAATAAAAATAAATTTTTCCCTTTCCTTTCTAAACAAATAATTTGAAATTTGTACCATTCTTTAGAATTCTACATCATTAAAGTAATTTAAAATCCAGTATTCCCCTAAAAAATACTTAGAAATGTGGAGAAAGTTTGTGTCCGAAGGAGTACATTTTCTGTTTATATGAAATGACATGAAGATCTAAATATGAGAAGTTAAAGCTATAATAATATATTTCTTTGTGTAATATTAATCATTAAAAGTAATTTTCCAAATAATATTGATTTTGAATAAGTGTGTATAGTACATCAACTGAAAACTATGTATGTTTAACATAATGTGTGCAATATTATATCAAGTCTCTAAAAATAATCACATAGAGAAAATATTAAATAAAAAGCAAAATATTAAATAGTAATTATCTTTCAGTGGTACACGTATTGCTTTTTACAATTTTATTCTTGTACTTTTCTGTAAATTTTATTCAATGAGCATGCATTCTATAATCAGTGGAAATCTATATAAATTATAGTAAATTCACTATACTCAATATAAAATGGCTTTGATTGTTTTCTGGAGTTAAATCCAAAAATATGGGATGTCAGTGAAAATCTAGTTGTTTATAAGAATTTATAAAATAATACTTAATGAGTACATAAATACAGTGAGTACTATGTTCATTGTTCAGTTTTACTTAAAAAAAAAAAAGGCAAAAATAAGTTCTCTATTTTCAATACCAACAAACTGTTTTCTTTAGGATGAAATGAGACTTTTAAACCTGCCAAGATAGGATCAAACCATATTTTACAAAAGACACACCTCATGCTAGATCAGCAAATCACTCTTGTTCTGATGTTTGTCTGCTAAAAATAATATCAAGTCCATCAGAAAATCTTACTGACCTGGAAAACCTATATGGGAGTATAATCTTTAGTTATGAGCCACTGCATATTTGATCAAGAAATATTTAATTTTCCTCATCAGTGATTTTTATATTAAAGTGAATTTAGTCGCTAGGAAACAGGCTGAGCTGAGGAACTAGAGACTTATGACTTCTATTTTCCCATTGGGTGGGAAGAAGCCAAACTTTAATGCCCTGGTTATGTTTTTTACATAATGAAAGTAATTGCCTCTCCCTGTGACTAACTAGGTCTGATTCCTGTACCTACTGTGATACATATGAATATTTTAAAACAGGTCAATGCTTTCTCAATGGGTAGTTTCATTCAATTAACTTGACTCGATAATTTTGCTGTGAATATCATTTACTTTTGCTTAAATGCAAAAAATGTATAAATCTCATAAAATAACAAAACTCATGTTGTTCTACCACAACATCTATATCGACTACTTCCTTCACTTACTTTCCTGATGTATTCTGTTCAGGCAAGGTTCCTATTTACAATTCAATCTATGTTTGGCATGAAGAGATTTCTTCATGAGGCCAATAAACACTAGACGTTCAGTTCTTCCTAAAGATCCCATTTAAAGTGCAATTGCAGTGTGCTATTATACTGAAATAGTTTTCCAATTGTTACCTTATTTTAAGTAAAATTAGTGAAAGATAACAAATTATTCATTAACTAAACACTTGCATTGGTATATTCTCCCTTCTAAAAATAAATAGATGTGATCTATTTCATGAAAATTGTGAATAAGAATTCTTCCTGTGGGTCGTTTATCTCAAGAACTATACAATTTCCTAGTGTTAATTCTCCATGTATCTGAGTTAGTTTCATACTCATTTGGCCTAACCTTTTGAAGTTTTCTCCAAATAATGAGATTAGAGTCATAAAAAAAAAAAAAAAAAAAAAAAAAAAACTACTGATGCCTTACAAAGTTTCACCAATGAAATAATCGACTAACTATGGGTTTTCGGTGATAATAATAAGTTTATAATGCAGGTTCATCAATCATAACACATGTTCCACTCTGCTTGGGATGTTTCTTATATGAACGTCTATGCCTATGTGTGGGCAAAGGGTATATGGAAATATCTGTACCTTTCATTAAACGTTACTTTGAACCTAAAATTGTTCTAAAATAAAATCTAATGTATATACAGTATTTCAGTGTAATAGCACATTGCTTTTGCTACTTTAAACTTATATATTTAAATGTACATATTAGTTGATATATATCTATATCAACTACAACTAAAACCAAATGCCTATGCTTAAGAGAGTTCTGACTTTCTCTTTTGAGAACATCTAATACAGAATGTTTTGCTCAATTGTGTCTGCATTAAAAAATAAATATTTTCTTAGATCACTGAATTATGAGTTGAGTTATTCTATGGGCATTAATATTGTTTAGTCAATTCAATACAACTATTTGTATTATTCCTTGGAGACTATGTAGACTGTGATTGGCTGCATTCTCTATTTTGTTGTTGTTGTTGTTTTTATTAAATTTATTGGATTGTTTTGTTGTTGTTTTTGTTGTTGTTGAGTTGTATGAGTTCCTTATATAATTTGGATATTAGCCTCTTATGGGAGGTGTTGTTTGCAAAAATCTTCTCCCATTCGGTGGTTGCTTCTTTATTTTGTTAATGGTTTCTTTTGCTGTGTAGAAGCTTTTTAGTTTGATATAGTCCCATTCATTTATTTTAGCTTTTACTTCCTTGCCTTTGGGGTCAAATTTATAACATGCTCTTTGAACGCAAGGTCCATAAATTTAGTACCTATGTTTTCTTCTATGCAGTTTATTGTTTCAGGTTGTACTTTTAGGTCTTTGAATCATTTTGAGTTAATTTTGGTACATGGTGACAGACAGCAGTCTAGTTTCATTCTTTTGCACGTGGCTTTCCAGTTCTCCCAGCACCATCTATTGAAGAGGCTATCTTTTCTCCATTGTAAGTTTTTGGCTTCTTTGTCAAAAATTATCTGTCAAAATTTATGTAGGTTTATTTCTGGGTTCTCAATTCTATTCCATTAGTCTATGTGTCTGTTTTTCCACCAATAACATACTGTTTTGATTATTGTTGTCCTGTAGTACAAGCTTAAGTCAGGAAGCGTGATACCTCCAGTATTGTTCTTTTTTATCTTCGGATTGCTTTGACTATTTGGGGTCCTTTGTGATTCCATACAAATCTGATGATTTTTTGTTCTATTTCTTTAAAAGATGCCAGTGGGATTTTGATGGGGATTACATTAAATATGTATATAGCTTTGGATAATGTGACCATTTTAACTATGTTGATTCTTCCAATCCATGAACATGGACTGTCTTTCCATTTCTCTGTGCCTTCTTCAATTTTTTTTTAAAATGTCATATAGTTTTCATTATATAAGTCTTTTACATCTTTGGTTAAGTTTATTCCTAGGTATTTTATTCTTTTTGTTGCAATTGCAAAAGGAATTTTTGTTGTTGTTGTTGTTGTTTTATTTTTCTGAGATTTAATTGTTAGTATATAGGAATGCAATGGACTTTTGTACATTGATTTTGTTGCCAGCAACTTTACTGTATTCGTTTATTGTTTCCAATAGTTTTTTGGTAGAGTCTTTAGGATTTTCTGTATATAGCATTATGTTATCTGCAAAAAGTGACAATTTAACTTCTTCATTCCCAATCTGGATGCCTTTTATTTCTTTCTCTTGCCTGATTGTTCTGGCTTGGACTTCCAATACTATGTTGAAAAGCAGAGGTAAATAGGAGACAATCTTGTCATGCTCCTGATGTAGAGCAAAGGACTTCAGTTTTTCACCGTTAATTATGATAGTAGTTGAGGGTTTGTCATATATGGCCTTTCCTATGTTAAGGTATTTTCCTTCTATACCTATGTTATTAAGTGTTTTAATCGTAAATGGATGTTGTGTCTTGTCAAATGCTTTTCAGCATCACTAATCATCAGAGAAATGCAAATAAAAATCAAAATGTGATATCACCTCACACGAGTTAGAATGGCTATCATCAACAAGACAAATAGTAACAAGTGTTGGAGAAGCTGTGGTGAAAAAAAAAAAACCCTCATACACTGTTGATCGGAATGCAGACTGGTGCAGCTGCTATGGAAGGCAGTGTGGAGCTGCTTCGAAAAACTAAGAATGGAGTTACCATATGATCCAGCAATCCTTCTTCTGGCTACCTATGCAAAAAATGTGAAAACATTTGTCCATTAAGATATATGTGCTCCAGTGTTTGTTGCAGCTTTATTTTTGGTGGCCAAGACATGGAAACCACTAAAGTGTCCTTCGATAAATGATTGGATAAAGAAGTTGTGGTATATATACACAACGGAATACTATTCTGCCATAAGAAAAGATGAAATAGTACCATTTGCGACAACATGGATGGATCTTGAAATTATTATGCTGAGTGAAATAAGTCAAACAGAAAAAGTCGAGAACCATATGATTTCACTGATATGTGGTATATAAAGCTGAAAACAACAAAAGAACAAGACAAAGAAATGAAGAAACAAACACTCATAGACACAGACAATAGTTTAGTGGTTACCAGAGGATAAGCAGGGAGGGTGGTGACAGATGAGGGTAAAGGGGATCCAATATATGGTAATGGAAAGTGATAACTTACTCTGGGTGGTGAATACACAATGTGACATACGGATGATTTATTACAGAATTGTACACCTGCAGTCTATGTAACTTTATTAACAATTTTCACCCCAATAAACTTTAATTAAAATAAATAAATACATAAATAAAAAATTTTAAAAAATTATTAAATTTTTTGGTTAGTAAAATTATATAGGTTTCAAGTGTACATTTCTATAATACATCATGTATATATCGCATTGTGTGTTCACCACCCACAGTCAGTTCTCCTTCCATCACCATATATTTGACCCCCTTTTCCCTTTTCTAACCTCCTCCCTCCCTGCTTAGTCTCTGGTAATCACTAAACAGTTGTCTGTGTGTATGAGTTTTTCATTGTTTGTTAGTTTGTCTTGTTCTTTTATACAATCTGTATTCTTTAGTTAAAGAAAATATATTCTGAATATTTTCTAGTAACCTGTTGACAGTTTAGATATTGGTTTGTCACTTAAACAAATGATTACAAAAATGTTAAACCTATGTTTGTAGTCATTCTCTGTATTGAAAATTGTCCCTAAAGTTCTTCTCTATCCCTTTTAGTCCAGTCTTTGTGATATAAGTCTATCCATGTAGAGATCTAATGTGAGATATCATATTCTATGATAGTGTGGATCTAATTTTTAAAATGTTATGACTATTGAAAGAAATTAATTTGGGATTCACATTAGTTCTAATTTGTTTTTCCCATATCCAGTAAGCAAACACTCACTTTACTGTTCTTTTTCTAGAAAATACATAAATAATTAACTACTATCATAGTAACTTTCCACCAAAGGCAACTCATACTCTTACTTAGAGTTAACTGTATTATCTTACTTGCACACGATTTTGAGATTTCTGATGGTTAATACAGCTCTAGATTCTCAAAGAAGTCATGTAATTCAGTTAGATTTCCAACATGAAGTTGCATCAAGTCATTTTGTCTTAATAATTGGTTTTATAAACTTTCGTTTATAAATTTTTAATAAAACTTTCATTTTATTAAAAAATTATAAACAGACATAGAAATTATCGATGTAAAATTTACATCCATGACTCTGCCTCACCGCTTCAGGGTATTGGTGATGATATAGTAAACATTAGTTTTCAGAATGCTCATGTAAGCACTGATGGTTTGGGTATTTGAGTAGCAAAGTTATAGTTACAAATCATCTAACTATGAATTCCTGACCAATGTGGCTGCCTCTTAATAGGACACAAGCAGAGTGTGACCACAGTCACACTCACATAAACACACGAACAAAAGGGGAAAACATACTCATTTTAATTTATTGCAAAATTAAATAATTCAAGAAATCCTGTTCTATTCCAAATAGTAACCCAAGTCTAAATTTTGAAACTCCAAGTGGAACGTATCAGTGTCAGCAATCAGGACTTCTCAAATAAAACAAAAGGACTAATTGGCCAGTGACTGTGTCTGAGAGTCAGGAAGGGAGGAATATAACGTGTATATTCTACACCCCCAGTGCCTTAAATCTTTCTTGAAATTCATTGTGTTTTCTGCTTTTTCTATGGAAGTTAAAATTTATATAGAAATTAGTCATCAGATAAAGCTGAGGGTTAATAAAATTAAGAAAGGTAAATTTGGGATGTAAACTATCTCCACAAAATTACCAGATTGGGAAAGAGAAGTACTAACTGTTATAACTGACTGTTATTTTGGATTTATGGTTAATATTTTAGAGGTGTTTACTTTCTGTGGCCTCTAGGTTCATACAATTCTAATTCTAATTGTAAAATTCATCTTTGTTTTATTACGTTCCTATTCATGGCTTCATTAATTCAATAAGTATTTAGAGTATAGCGAAAATGAGTCCACTGAAGAACAGTGTGGGAAATTCACCTAAAATCAGTTGAAAACACTATATAAAGAGAAAATTTTAGTGTTAATTATTAATATTCAATGATCAAAATCTGAGTTTTCATGAATCTAACATAATCATTAATAATGTAAAATTTTTTCTTTGGAAAACATTACAATCATTTATGAGCTAACTTCTAAAATAAATCTGTAAAAATTAATTGAAAAGATGTAGTTATAATAATAATGATACTGACATTTTTCTGAGATCATTAAATTAGGTTGAAAATATAAGGTATCTTGAAAATCAAATATGAAATATCGTTGTTTGTTTTTATTATATAATGAATTAATAGCTTTACTTTTTAATTGGCACCACATTATTTTTGGTGCAATACCAATCATATCGCCCACAAATATATTCTGGGAAATTTTCTGAGCTACCTGGCTTAGAATTTATTATTTCATGATTAAGCTAAGGATTTAATTCTATTTTCAATAGTCTCCTCTGTAAGATTGTGTGCTTGGATGATATGTTTAGCTTTGCTTACCAGATTTCAACACATATTACTTATAAATATAAATAATCACACTTTTAAAATCTTAATTACAGAAGTATATAGTATCCAGAAACATATTAGAGAATGTGTTCTGTTCGAGTTTTTTCTAATAGGATCAGTAATAAATATATAAAAATTGTCATGATATATGCTGTGGGAAATAATTAGTGTAAAAATATTTACTTAGGCCTTGTCCAAGTGCAATGATGTTTACAATTAATTGATCAGAGCCAGTTACAGATTTCTTTGTTCCTTCTCCACTCCCACTGCTTCACTTGACTAGCCTAAATACTACTACTACTATTACTACTACTACTACTAATAAAATCACTTAGATCTGATTCAAATGTATTTACCTATTTATGGAAAATAAAACACGTGAAGACTGAATATAAAAGGATAATTGCCATTAGCAATAAACAGAATCTTATTGGCCAAATACACACAGCCTAACACAATGCCTGTTAATATACATATATCTATTAGGTTGGTGCAAAAGTAATTGCAGTTTTTGCAATTAATTTTAACCTTTTAAACTGCAATTACTTTTGCATGAACCTAATATTTAACAAGCTGTGGATAATGATAGATAAATGATCTTAGCTTTCCTAAAGACAACTTTTGATTTTTGAATGGTAGCTTTAGTTATTCTGTTTATATTTAACCATGTAGTATCATAGGTGGTCAGGTCATACAATATGGGAACTGCTTGAGATCATATCATTTTATTTACAAAATGCTCAGTACACAACAGACTAAGTTGACAGGTTTTATAGACATAGTAAGCCACAGAATTTATTCAGAAAAATAGATCAAAGAAACTTCAAATATGCATGTGGTCCAAATTCGATACAGAGTAAGGGCATAATTAGTAACAATTACATTTAACTGAATATGATATATGTATATGTATATACCGGTATGTATATAAAAATTGTATCATTATAACACTTCAATACTTCAGTGCCTAGGAGCGAATAGAATCAGACATAGAAAGGTTTATAAAAAAGCCCTAAAATTATAAAGGCAATTTTGCTAACTGTTTCTACTTCTTAAGGTAATTTCAATGGGTCTATTTCAACTTGAAGTGAGCTCCACCCCCCCTACTTTTTTCTTTTTTTGGTAAGACTGATCTTAAATATAGTGCTCAGTTATTAATAAGTTCTGTCCCCGAAATGAATGGAGAGTGATGATGAGGAACACTGCCATCTGTTTGATAATCACAACATGAAATTATAATTATTTTCATGCATGCTGTAGGCTTATCAAACACAATAACATTACATTTAAATCACTTTTTTCTCAAGAAACCTAATTAAAAGAGACAGATTACTATACATTTTGATGTGAAGATTCATGTCAAACTTTGAAAAACATTGAAGACATTAGTAGTAACAGGATATGTCTTTTGTTATTTGGACATGGCCTGAATACATACATTTGATTATTAGCATTAATTGTAAACCCAGATATTGAAACACTAGGCTTTGAGGATTACTACAATAGAGAATTTATGGGGGAAAAAAACCCCAAACCTCCTTATATTTTTTGTTTGGTCGATATTATAGTGTGTGTGTGTTGAATCAGCCTGTGGTAAAACGTGGTTGGATGCCTCCCTAGTGATCTCACAAAATAGTATGTGTTATTTTATGAATTTACCTTAGTCTGAGTACAGACTTCAGCCTTGCAAGCTTAGAAAACTGATTTTATTTTCACACCTAGAGGGAATCTATTACTCAATATTACACTCATATTCACTATCTTATGACCCTGATGCTGAAACTCAGAATGTAAAGTTATTAAAGAATGAGAAATATAATGGTCTTGAGTACCAATAGACTTAGTGTCTACTGTTATTTCTCCCAGTAGGCAAATATACAAAAACAAACAAACAAAACAACAACAACAACAACAACAACAAAAACTCAAAAAGTTATATAATGGTTGTAGGATGAGAATTAGGAACATAAAATTAATTCACTGTTTAAGGTCGTCAGGATAAGTGTACCTGAAATATTCGCTGCCCAAGGCTAATAGACCCCTACATGGGATGGTACTGACAAAGTTTACCCCTGAGCTTCCTTTTCTCTTCATAGCCATTTCAATGCACAAGAGTTTCTGATTAAACTAGTCTTTGTGTAGATAATATGTTCAATCTGGTCATTTATAAATCTTGGAGGCTTAGAAATCTCTGCCAACTGGTATAAAAGCATCAGCTTTGGAGTCAGATGCCCTGACTTTATTACCTGGACTTGACATTGCTAAGATATGTGACACTATCCTAAACCTTTTATGTAAATTTGAATGATAATAATTCAAGTGATATTAAGTGGCTAGAGCTAATAGATAAAGGAGCAAGAATCAGGATTCATTTACTAAAGGACTTCACTGCAATGAGAGTTTGGGGTCAGTAAATTGACATCCACTTCTTCACCTAAATAAAATACAGTGCCTCTATAATGATTAAAAAAAAATGAAACTTACTTCTTTCTACAGCCACTTACTATTGTATGTATATCTAATCCTCCAATAAGTAATGTGGCTAGATCTCAAATGTTTTATTTTAAAATTGTTCATTTTTTTCATAGATATTTATTGCAAGTCCACTATATGTTAGATAGAAGATTAGGGCCAAAGGACACCAAAATGAATAATAAGTCTAATTCTCACCCTGAGAAGGTTATAAGAGCATGTCCCATTACCAGAAGTAATGTCAGGACAATGTGGTCAGACCAAAAACAAAGTCATCTCACAGTGCTAAGGGATTCTGTGTTATTTCCTATCTTGCTTCCTAGTTTATCTAGGATTGACTGTGCTTAAAGTTGCTTTCTAATATTTGAATGTTTTCTATTCTTTGTTCCTATATTAGTTGCAATCTATAAGACACATGAAGCTTAATGCAATGACTGGTAGAGAATTCTTGTCCACTTGAAAGAGGAAATTATTAGTGTAGGGTATGGGTTCAGATTCAATAGGCACTGGCTTAGCACTGTGTTAACACTTTCCAAATATTACATAATGTTTTTAAAAATTCTAGACTCTGTTAAAACTAAACTCCTGACAATTATTTAGTTTCTGTCAATGTTGTTAGACTTGTTGTTTTTAGGTACTGCTCTCAGATGGTCCTGAGTATATTCTGGGACTTTAGAAAACTATTTAATG
This sequence comes from Rhinolophus ferrumequinum, assembly GCF_004115265.2. NCBI lineage: Eukaryota > Metazoa > Chordata > Mammalia > Chiroptera > Rhinolophidae > Rhinolophus > Rhinolophus ferrumequinum. Next base: position 70,544,366 of record NC_046287.1, on the reverse strand, counting down.
TTCTTTTTAAAATGTGTGTGTTATTATTTCCAACAATATTGTGAGGGGATTTTTCAATTTGACTATTATTGGCCATTGAAACTTTTCCTAGGTGTTTGAAATTGGGCAAATGTGTAATGGTTCATACCCTGTGTCTTTTATTATTAAATTTATTGGAGTGACGTTGGTTTTTAAAATTATATAGGTTTTAAATGTACATTTCTATAATACATCATCTATATATTGCATTGTGTGCTCACCATCCAGAGTCAGTTCTCCTTCTGTCATCATATACTTGACCCCTTTTACGCTTTTCTACCTCCCCCCTCCCCGCTTACCCTCTGATAACCACTAAACTGTGTCTGTGTCTATGAGTTTTGTGTGCTTGTCTCATTCCGTTGCTGCTTTCAGTTTTATATCCCACATATGAGTGAAGTCATATAGTTTTTGACTTTCTCTATCTGACTTATTTTGATTAGCATGATAATCTCAAGATTCATCCATGTTGTCGTAAATGGTGTGGTACATATGCACAATGGAATATTATTTGGCCATAAGAAAACATACCCTCTCTATTATGACCCTATCTCTTATGACTTAGAATTATACAAGTGTTTGTTTTCTTTGACCACTCCAGATTCACTGTCAAATTGGGATTAAAGATATTTTCATCATTGCATATATTAAGAAACTGTTTATTCTCAGCCATAGTGCCCTGTTTACCAACAACTATCTTAAAAGCTATTTCCCAACTACATTTATTAGATTTCCTTTTATCTTGACAATTGGTTTGTTTGTATTTTTAGGAAATAGCAATATAATAAAATTACTTTTACTGGCATAGAATGGTCAACTTAGACTCCTAAGGAAATCTATAATCAATTTAGAGTTTTTATATTTTTACTTTCATCAACATTAGTGCGTTCTGGTTTTAGAATAACAAGTGATTAAATCAGATGCTTAACAATTCACTAATCAAATAAAACATTTTAATGGCCTTTAAAAATCCCTTGCTATAATTATTATTTAGTATTTTTATAATCAAGAATATTAATAAAGTTTGTATCCCTGTGTTTCCAATTGGTTTTTATACTCCTTAACTTATAATTAGGTAGAGCTATCCAAAGGGCAACCCAGAAAGAGCAAATTTTGATGAAAAATAATCAACATTAATGAACTTTGAAGTCAAAACAATTGGCAAAAGATTTGGAGTATTATTCTCAATAAGCTAATTTACAATCAGTAGCAAATTATTAGAGGTTTTCAACTTCTGTATTACGTACAGGTCATTTCAAAAAATACTTTGCATGTAATCACGCACATCATAATAAAGATGGTACTGTCCATTTTGCGGGTGTTTGTACATCTTTATGATCTATGGTTACATGGATTTCATTCTTTTTAAAATGTAAATAAATGTTCTCTACTTGATCAAGTGTATAAAATAAATGATATTTATTTTAATAATCCATGAGAGTGAATTGAATTGCTATTGCCTAAAATGTTTTCATTTAGTAGTGGCTTGAATGTTTTTTGAATGAATGCATGAATGAATACATGAATGGTCTCCTACTCATACCCTTAGCCTATTTTACCTATTTTTTCTCTCTAAATGTCCCCTTTTTTTCAATTCCAGTGAACAGATAAGAAATGAGCAAAGTCTTAGGGTCCCACATTTTGTTCCAAAATGGGGAATTTTTTAAAAGGCCAATAAGTAAAAGCCAAAAAAGGGAGAGCTTTAGAGTAATGATTGAGAGACGAAGAATCTTCTTTACAACCATAGAGCTGAAATTATACACACTCTCCACCTAAATCCGGTGAGGTCTGTAAAATCTATTCAACTACCTATGTGGAAGATTTTCACAGGGTGATAAAATTTTGCAGGGGACAATGTCATTTAAAGACATTTCCAAATATCCACTTTTACACAACAGAAAAAAAAAAACAGACAGGCGAAGCATTAGCAATGCAGTCAAAGAAGTCTGGGTAATTAAGCCTAAACATCTCTGTTACTTGAATATTGAACATTAGAAATTGCAATGGATGTACTAAAAACTCTGCAGTTAGTACTGATACAAGAAATTACTCAGCCTGGAATGCAGAAAGAAAACATGGGTTAAAAGGTTTAGGATGAAGACATAACCACAGCTGTCTAAAGATTTAAATAATTCCATGGGGAAGAGAGAGTGATCATATGTAGTGTACCTATAATTATATTTATGTACATATAATTATATTTATGTTCATATATGTATATACATATGAAGTCTCTTACCTCAGGGAATGTATAAGCGCTCTTTTACAGGACTTCTGGGTGGTTAAGTCATGCCCCTAAAAGATAATTTTATTTTGATTAAAGCCAATGGTTAGAGATTCTAATTACATCTGAAGCACCGAACTTAGTGTTTCATTGAATAACTGAAAAAGCCATTGCCATTCTTCTTCTTCCAACTATCTAGGAGAATGATATTCTAGCCTATTCTAACCAGCAATATATTGAAAGAGAATTATGAGGAATATAGTTCAGCTTCACCAGTTTAACCTATTACAAAGCGATTACATTGAGCTTACATTAATGGTTTCAGTTATGTTGGATTTCACTGGTGTCACACAAAATCTTTAATTAAACAAATATCACTATATTCTACGTTAAAGAAACCTAAACAAAGTCATTTATTTATTTATTTTTATTTTTTTCTCTTTTAAAATTTATTGGGATGACATTGGTTAGTAAAATTATATAGATTTCCAGTGTACATTTCTATAATACATCATCTATATATTGCATTGTGTATTTACCACCCAGAGTCAGTTCTCCTTCCATCACCATGTATTTGACCCCTTTTTTCCTCTTCTACCCGCCCCCAACCTCTGATAACCACTAAACTGTTATGTGTCTATGATTTTTCGTTTGACTTGTTCTTTTGTTGATTTCAGTTTTACATCCTACATATTAGTGAAGTTATTTGGTTCTTGACATTTTCTACTTTGTTTCACTTAGCATGATAATCTCAAGATCCATCCATGTTGTTGCAAATGGCAGTTTTTCATTTTTCCCTATGGCTGAGTAATATTCCATTGTTTGTATGTACCACGTCTTCTTTATTCAATCATCTATCAAAGAACACTGGTTGTTTCCATGTCTTGGCCACTGTGCATAATGTTGTAATGAACATAGGGGTACATACATCGTTACAGATAAATGTTTTCAGGTATTGGTGGTTAAATACACAGAAGAGAGGATTGCTGGGTAGTGTGATAATTCTATTCTTAATTTTTTGAGGAACCTCCATAATATTTTCCATAGTGGCTATAACAATTTACATTCCCACCAACAGTGTATGAGGGTTCCTTTTTCTCTACAACCTCTCCAACTTGCCATTAATTGTCTTGTTGATGATAGACATTCTAACAGGTGTGAGAATTTTATTTTTGTTTTGATTTGCATTTCCCTAATAGCTAGTGAACTTGAGCATTTTTTATTCATATATCTGTTGGCAGTTTTATGTCTTTTGGGGAAAAGTGTGTTCATGTCCTCTGTCCATTTTTCAACTGCATGTTTGTTTTCTTGTTGTTGACTTGTATGAGTTCTTTATATATTTTGAATGTTAGCCCTTTATCGGGGATTTTGTTTGCAAATGTCTTCTCCCATTCAGTTGATTGCCTCTGTTTTTGCTTTTTTTTTTTTTTTGCTGTGCAGAAGATTTTTAGTTTGATATAATCCCATTTGTTTATTTTTTCTTTTTTTTAAATTAAAGTTTATTGGGGTGGCAATTGTTAGTAAACTTACATAGGTTTCAGGTGTACAATTCTGTAATACATCATCTATATATCACATTGTGTGTTCGCCACCCAGAGTCAGTTCTCCTTCCATTACTACCTAATAGAATTATTGTGAATATTAATGAATATAAATGAAATATAGCTTGTAAGTGTTTTTCCTAGAGTTTCGGAAATATCAGATGCCCAGTAAGTTCTATTAAGTTTTAGTTATTGATGCCTAATAAGCAGGTACACATTATAATTTTCAACAATTATCCAATCAATGTTCTGACCATTTAGGAAGGTCACTGCATACCTTCATAGTTCAAAAGAGATATTTTGAATTTTTATAGTATTTTGTTTATGACCTACATAATAATTTTAATACTTCCAAATAACGAGATGCCTTACAAGATTCACTTCACAATTTATCTGAAGAGCTAAGGAACAGTCCAAAGAATCACTCCTATTTTTCTGTGTCATTTGTATCTTTGATGACATTGAGATTGAATGGGAAAAATATTGAATGTTCTTGCTTTGTTAAAATGCTCATTATGACCTTTACGTACACATACACACACACACACATACACACACACACACACACACACAAAATGCTTTCAGCATATACTAGGGTCAAAGAAAATATGTTTAAATGTTTTTATTTCCTATAAAAATATTTTACCCATAGGGAAAAAAAGTCAGTTCAAATATTTTAGAGATTTTCAACTGGCTTGGATTACAGAAATGCTTTCTTCAAAATGTTATTTTTTATTTGTTCAAAACTGTGTTTAGTGACTGCCATATGCCAGGGAGCCAGCTGTGTTTAATGGGAACCATGGAGAATTCAGTGTAGACTTTGTCTTCAAATAGCAGACCCTAACTTTTAGATCAAATTAGACAGTATTTTATTTTTTTTACATTATGTTTACTTTATAGAACAGAAGGACTCTTCATAAAATCAGTATTTTCAAGTCATTTTTCCGACTATAGCAAGTTCGAGAATAATTTAATAATTTTTATACTTAGTGCATGGGCATATATTCTTATTGACATATATGAAGATTTAGTGCTCTCATCTATGATTTATTTGATACTGCATCCTTGAACAGAAATGCACCTTTTCATTAGAGTATAGTTTCAAAAATAAAAATATGATCTACTCTTATATACTATACTTTTCTGAAATCTATGGATGAATTACAGAACTGGGTGGAGAGATACATACATATATATAGAACTGGGTGGAGATAGTTCTATATATATGTATGTATCTCTCCACCCAGTTCTGTAATAAGAAAAAAACATGTTTTTTACCTTATTCATTGGAATATATTAAACATTTTTGAATGCACAGAGATCTCTTAATTTAATATATATATATATATATATATATATATATATATATATATATATATATATAAAACATCATTTTCTTTTTGTTCAGGCAGAAATGTATCATAATAAAATTTAAGTAATCAAATTGAAATAATTTGTTATTTTAATAATGTCATTTGAGCTCTAACCAAACTCTTTTCTATTGTTTTAGGTAATCAATTATTTCATTTTAGTCACCAACAGTACAATTAGTGAATAAGAAGATACCTATGATCAGGTACAAATTATTGAATAAAGTTTAGAGACAAACTTTAACACAAGTCACAGAATATTGCTGAACAATCCTAAAGGGTCACAAAACTACTGGAGAAATATGATATACTATTCTTGCTTTATTGATTTAACTTTAAGAAGAGTTATGTTGATCTCTGAAGCTAATTTTCCCCCTCTGTTTATTCACAAGAGTGTTCAGTGATAGATATCCTGAGAAAACATTTCAAAATTGCAGTGGCTGTCAGTAATATCAGCCTAAAATATTCAATATTCTGTGACATGCCCTGGATATTGGAAAAGACGTAACAGTTGTACTTTCTTTCAGTGAGCTTATACTCTGTTTCAAGATGACAGAATTGCATATATTGATCCTTAATACCCTTTTCCCTCCCACCAAGACGAACGGTCAATTTTAGATCAAAGTTATTACTCCCTTGTGTGTGGTAATTACTTCTTTGCTTACCAATCTACTGTACTGGAAGAGTGAGTGTCTCAGAAATAAAAACTCCTTATTTATTTCCCCATTCCTGTAAAGTGGCCCTCACATATTAGTCAATAGCCATTTAGTTATTGATTGGATAAAGGAAGGAAGAAGGAAGGAAGGCAAATAATGTAAGATGACAATTCTAAAAACTGAATGTGTGGTTGTTCTATCTAGGAACCTGTAATTACAAGGAAAGAGTCACTCATCTTATCTGAAATATTAAAAATTCAAGAGCATTTAGGCAGTCAGGAATGAAACAGCTCTAATAAACAGTTTCTTTCTATGCACCTGTTTCACTCTTCATTCTCTATCCACAAGCTTTCTCTGCTTCCTGATAATTTCTGCTACTTCGTAACTTCAACATTCATCTGACACTTCAAGACTTCAACTACAGTTTCCAACTGAGTGGCCAGATTCCCTCAGTATGTATTTGGATCTGTTTAGCCAAACTCACATTTGTATCACCACACTATTTAATTTACTGCTGCAGTACTCCTGGATTCAAACACACACACACACACACACACACACACACACTTTACACTTTACACTGAAAGTCGGTTCATGGTTGGTCCCCTCTATATTTCTCTACATTACCATTTCCTCCTGTGAAGGAAATGCTCTTCCACTTGCTCTCATAAAGTTTAACAAGGGAAAACTTTCCTTGTTTTATCTCAGATTCTTCTTCCAAAATTCCACAACTTAAAAATCCTGAACCAATTCAAAGTCTGTTTTACTTACCCACTGGGGTAACATTTAGCATTATCATGGAGCTAACAGGTGATTACTCTGTTGGTGTCTATTTGCACTTAACTATCTACTGAAGGCTGCTTATACTCCAGTTAGCATAACTTAAAGGGTTTACTCTAGCAACCACCTGCTGCTTAAATAATTCTGGGGCACAAATAATTTTTTCGTACATGTTCTGTACACCTGTGTGGTTTCCAGTGCTGTGCCTTGAACACACAAGCATATCTGGGTCTCCATGGTCCTTATATAATGACATTCAACTATTTCCAATATGCTCTTTAAATTTTAACTAAAACAATTACATGGCAAAATTTATAATATATACTGACTGCTAAAGGAAAATATTTTCTATTGAAACCATTCATTACTTTTATATTAAATTATGTGATACAAATATTTTTGTTTTAAGACAAGTTTTTTACCTGACATTTTAACTGCAATATCTATTCAATTAAGGCTGCTTTCATAGGGCCTAGTGAGTTTTTCCTTAGGGATCCAAATACCTTCTAAGATTACTTAAACTTCAGCTTGTTCACATTTGATAATGTTAAATGTATTAACGAAATTACCATATAGTAGCTATAAGTTATAGTGCTTAGAAGTTTTGAATATGATTAGAGTATGAGTAGGAGAGGGCGTCAAGTGGTAGGAAAAGAGACAATATGTGGGATTAGGAAGCAGATACAGAAGTGACTATTAATTGGACGTTAAATTCCTTCTCATTCTCTTTATGCCTATTCTTTGCATGCTCTTCATAACTATTACGGTTATTTCAGGATTCTTATATTTTGGGGGAGCCTCTAGATTATCAGCTACTGTGGAATTTCAGGTCTCATCTATACACATATGACAGAACTTCACTTATTCTTTACGGTCAAGAAATGGATTTGTTTCTACATAAGTGATTTTTTTGATAATGTTGCTGCCACTCAAATACTGTAAAAAATCATTCTTCATTAAAAATATATTAACCTATAGAATTTCAAAGTAGTTTAACTCCTTTTTTGTGACTTATTTTCATTATCATTTAATAATTAACCATATAGTATTACATTTGTATGCCAACCTCATTGTCCCTTTAAAAAAGTCACAGGAGCAGTTCTGTTTTTGATATATTTAAATGATACCTGCTAAATACAAAACACTCAAAAAAACTTTCAAGTGTGAATGTGAAGGCCAAAATGCTCAGAAAATATTTGATCAGTTCAACTTAAACTGTTAATAAATAAAAAACATGGTCAAAGAGTCAGATGATTCTTCTTTACAAAGGGAATAAATGAATCTTTATATCAGAAATAATAGTGTTGCTACTCACTGGTTGCATGATCTGTGAGCAGACCATATGTTATAAATAAATAATAGATATTAGATTAATTGTAGTTTGGGACTGATAATAGGAAGAAAAGGCATTTTTCAGTTACTAAATATATTGTTTTATCTTCTAATTATTTTTCCTTAAGTATCTTAAGAACAGGCATGTAATTTTTAAAATTTCAAATGATCACAATAGCACAATATGCAATGAATAGTTTTGTATATTGGGAGATGAGGAGATATTTATTTAGTATCTTTCAGATTAAGCCTTTTGCAGTTGAGAATGTTTAATTATTTAGATGTGCTACTGTGTAGAAAACCTGAAATCAGGTATTGCCTATTATGCAGCACTTCTGCATTCCTAATTTATAAAACATTTTTTCTTTAATTACCATTCCTGTTAGGAAACACATGGATCCAATGTCAAAGTGCACTACAAATTTTAGAAATGTGTTCCTACAAAGGGGCACTACTACATTTAAGTCTAATTGTTGTCTGTAATGAAGATGAGATTAAGGGAATGCATGAGAAGCTGGAGTCAAAAATGTTTATCAAAGCCCCCAGAAAAGCATTTCAAGAAGAAAGGTAGGCTTAAATAGTTGCGAAAAATATACTTTTTGTCCCAGGAGATATACTTAACATTCTGATTTCATGAAACACGTAGAAATATTAGGGCAAAAGCTAGGAAATTTCTCTTTTGGTAATATGGGTATATTACCATTAAACCTCTCCATCGTATACCTAAGTGCCTCATGCGTGGGTCTGATCATGTAAAGAGCAATCTTAGATGAAGGCTAATGCGTCTTACTGAAGTTCTCTACCAAACTGATTGAAGCTGACAGGCCTGTTCTGTTTGCAGAGAGAACTTCATGGAGAGTTAGAAACAGATGCTGAACAATATGGCACATTTGATTTCAAGCTGCTCACGCATGCCAGCCCCTGGCAGTCTTTATGAGGTCAGAAGATTAGTAAAATTGTAGTCAGCAGGAACACAGGGTATATAAGTAAAAGAAGCCAAGCAGGTGTGCTGAAATGAGTTAGGTATGGACTTCCCCAGGTGTGTCTTAGTTGCCCTTCAGCATATGGCTGGAGGATCAGACTGGAAAGAGGTAGTACTCAAATATTTCTATTTAAATAATGCAACTAGTTAGGTTTTTTACATGTTGACTATGAAGTGTACCTATATGTTGGACTAAACTTATGCTGCTCTTAATTTTAATGTTTCTTTAAAATCTAAATTTTGATGATCACTCATAAATAGACATCAATATGAACTAGGAAAATATGTTGATGGCAAATAATTCAGTTATGATTATGAATTATCTGGGGTTCAGATGGTTCTGGTTTTCTTGGCTTCAGTTTATTCTATCTCTATTAAAGTAAGTTCATGTCTAGTTTGTTTTTTTCCGTTTGTTTGTTTGATTCTCAACCACAAATGATTGCACTAATTTTTACAAACATTAATGATGTGCCATACTCACATATGCCTATTTATGTCCAAATTGTCTTATATTTGCTGAACAGTTCCTAAGCAACTAATGGCTAGCGTTTTATTATTTTATGATGATAAAGGATTTACAGTATCCAGGCTTCTGATATATTTCAAAAATTCAATTCTATATGGGTCAAAATTTAAATGTCACTGATATATGATTCACTCAAATACGTTCTCCAAAATTAGCTTTAAAATGAAATACCAAGTTGGGCCCCCAAGACACCAATTTATAATCTGCATTGCAGCATTTAGTAAAACACAGGGCAAAGATAAATACCTTATTTCTTGACAATTTTTTCCCTAAGATGTTTCTTACTGGCAGTAACCTAAAAATATATGTATTTCAAGCAAAGTAAAATGAACAAAAATGGATATAAATTTAAAATACATTCATATTGACATGAGCTATGCTTTATCAAAAGATATAACTAACTTGTGTTTTAGAATCTTATAACTCTTATTTCACAGGAAAGTACCTAAAATCTTTAAAGACCCAAGAGCACTTTTCAGTGTATTACTAAAATAGTTTCCTATTTCCATTTGCTAAACAAGTTAGTTCTCAAATAACCTTAGAAATATTTTTATACTCACCTCAGTTGAATACTTCTAATAATTTACAGAAGCATAAACCGCACTAAGAAATGCAAGGTTTCTTTTCCCTTAAAAGTGTTTTATCTTTTAATCCAGTAACACGCGTGTGTGTGTGTCTATATCTGTGTGTGTGTGTGTATGTGTGTGTGTGTGTGTGTGTGTTCCTGTTCTTGCGTTGTAGAATGTGACTGTTGGGGAGTGGCCATTAGGGATTTAGAGGAGATTGGATCATGAACAGTGAACTTTCCTACATATTCTCTATAAGAAGTACACCAAAAGTAGTCAAAAAAAATTAAACCAAGTAAACAAAATGGACATTAGTTAACTTTAATCCTGGACAGGAACAAATTATTTAAGGTTAACTAAAATGAAGAAATATAACCAAAGATGTAAGATAGATTTAAACGTTGTGAGTAGAATGAATCAGGGATGTTTTTAAATGTTTAAATATAAATTTTATATAAAAATAAGAATTATGAGGTTGTCAATTAATTAAAAATGGTACTAAAGATGTGAGCTAGTAGAACAGGCCTACATAATCTTCAAGTTCTAGAAATGACTATTCTGTCTCAGGAATGATTTGTTAGAAAGATTTATTTATTTATTTATTCATTCATTTATTTATTTATTTAGATGCTGATCTCAAAATATCTTAACAGAGCTTAACTGTGAATCTGGAACATTAAAATCTGAGGTCTGATTTTTCAAAAAAATGGTATGTGTGTCTTTCTGTTATGGCATGGATGAAAAAAAAGAAAAGAGAAAAGAAAGAAACCCATGCATTTTCTGAGCTGTTTTCTAGAACAGTCTTATAAGAGTCACTCAGTAGGTGGTTGTTGGATCATCGAATCAATACCTTGATTTCTTGGATTTTAATTTTGCATGAAAACTACTGAGTTTTTATACTTATCATAGAGGGTTGGGAGAGAAGGCAGGGAAGGAAGGTTAGAAGGGAAGTGGTGGAGAGAGGTTGCAACTAAGAGGATGAGAATCAGCAGGCTTCATTTTGCAGTGTATTTCCTACCCCGTCATTGAGCTCCATTTCTGAGTAAAACATCAGGTTGGTGCAAAAGTAATTGCGGTTTAAAAGAATAATTGCAAAAACCGCAATTACTTTTGCAATTACTTTTGCACCAACCTAATAATACCACTTTGCTTTTAGTATCATGCTAAAAACAAGAAAAATTGGTATTTCCTAGGCAGAATATGTAAGGCTACAGATATCCTATATTTCCATACTATAATCATTTATAATGCACGAAAGACGTATAAATTTACAAACAATTCCACTTATGTAAAATGTAGAAAAAATTAAGTAAGCAAGATGTGAGACAAAGGTCAATGATCAAGCAGGTGTGGCCCTGAGATTCAATCAGATCCACTTGTTACACATTAAAGTCTCAGGAAATGCCACTTTCAAGTTTCTCTAGTTTTTCACCACCCCATTGTTTCTTAATACCGTTTCCCAAAAATAAGACCTAACCAGACCATCAGCTCTAATGTGTCTTTTGGAGCAAAAATTAATATAAGACCCAGTATTATATTACATTGCATTACATTACATTATATTATATTATATTATATAAGACCCAGTATTATGCTATGTTATGTTATAAAGACCTGGTCTTATATTAAAACAAGACTGAGTCTTACATTAACTTTTGCTCCAAAAGACGCACTAGAACTGATAGTCCGGCTATGTCTTATTATCAGGGAAACACGGTACATGTTTTGTATATAATAAACATGCAGCTAAATTAATCCCCTCCCCTTCTTTCTACCTTCCATTTCTACTCATAATGCCATTTACACGCGCACACACACACACACACACATACACACACAGTGACCAAAATTAATTCACATGAACAAATGGGGTCTTTGGGGCAAACAGTTAATTTAGATTTTTAAAACTGCCATGCCAGTACGAATTATATTAATAATCCTGTTAATAAGAAAGATCTTGCTGATTTTTTGAACAGATTATTTTGTATCCATTTCATAATTTTGTGGGCACTGAAACAGATTGTTCACCCACAGGCACTGTGGACATTATAAGTAATAGTTTAAAATGTTGAAGTTTTACAAGCCATTGTTCTCATTCTAATTTTTTAATGCAACCATATCGTGTTACAAAATTGCCTTGTTTAATCTAATTTGCGGATAATAGATATTTATATAAAATGGAAATTATGAAAGAATTTATATTACTTTTTAATGTTTAATAACATGATGAGCCTGAAAGAACCGATGTGTTCTATAAAACCTGAATTACTTTCCATTCAGCTACACTGGTTTGTAGTATTTTATCTTTACATTAAAAAATGTGTTAATGAAGAGTTGGTGAAAACTTTTCATTTAGAATTTGTCACTGCACCGATAAATACCAAAGAGTAAACCCCTAGAAATTAATTAATTTTGAGTTCATGTCAAAAAATTACACTGGACACAGTTAAATAGGTAAGGAAGGCTTTATTCAGAACTGTAGTGATAGGGGTCAAGATTATTGAAATAGAGGAGAGAGATTGAACTTAACTGTTGAAACAAAAGGTGGGTGTGTTTTTATGCTTTAAGACAAGCAAGTGGAATCCAATAACAGATATTAATGAGGTTGGTCAATGTGATTAGACCAGATGTGTTCCCCCTAGTAGGTGTTTATGGAAATGAGGCTCCTACCTTCTCACAGAAACTGGGAGATAGGAATGCATCTCTCTTCATGAATATATTACAAAAGGATAGTTCCCAGGCCCTTAAGAAAGACCTTTCTAGGTTACAAAAGAGGCAAAGTCTTCCAGAAGATTTACATCTCAAAGGAGCAGAGGAAAAATTTACAATTACATATTTTCTAAAGTAAATGCTGTAAGAAAAAAAGGTGAGGGGTTTGGAGTCAGGAAAAAAAAAACTGTCTAAAATTCATTCAAGCTGAGAGAACTTTATATAAGCACTAAACCAAAACCAGTTTATTTTAAACATGATGATGGGATACAGAATAGCATTTCAAATTTGTCTTTTAAATGTATTATAGGACAAATATTAATCCATCACCCTTCATAGTCTAATGACAGGATAAAAATATCTAATAAATAGCATCAACAAATGAGATAGTGGGAAATAGCCAGGTTGTGATCTTAGAAAAGACCAGAAGAAGCCAGAAAGATGAATGCAGCGTTCAGATATCTTGTGTTGTAGGGGTATTTGACTCTCTAGAAGAATCAGCTGAAAACCTAAACTGTATATTCAGGATCCTTATGGGCTTGTGGGGCAGGGGAAGGTGGATGGAGTCAGGGAGTGTTGTTTTTCAAACCCTGTTAAGAAAAGAGTGGAGAGCCTGGTTAACAACCCAAGTGGTCTTAAGACCCAAAGGACTGTGTCCTAGGAGAAAGGATAAACTAGAGTTCAACCTGTCATAATACATTATTGTGTGGAAACTCCAATCCTAAAGATAGTATTAAGATATTGACTTTTATATGCGATGTATTAGAGAATTCTACACTTGAAACCTATGTAATTTTACTAACCATTGTAACCCCAATAAATTTTAATTAAAAAAAAGATGGTGACTTCGGCACTGAATATTCTAAAATTGGAATGGTACAGACAAGATTAGAATGGACCCTGCACAAGGATCACATAAGAATTTATGGTGTGTTCTATATTTAAGAAACTTTTTATTATTAAAGGGGTCTGAGACTGTTAGTTCGTGTAGTACCTGGCAAAAGAAAATTTTCTCCAGGGTAAGATAACATAAATTGAGGATTCTAATAGTCTAAGTTTTAAACCATCTTCAAGTAAAGAGTTTGCCCCTGGAAAATATAATTGAAATAAATGGTCACTAAACAGAAGAGCAATGGTTTGAAATAATGAACAGTTCAAACTCAAACCCTTAGGATCTGCAAGTAACTGATACAGTGCTGATCAGCACATTTTGGTGACAACAAAATAAACAGAAAGAAGGAGTTAATACTCTGGTATCAATATTACATCAAGTGTTATAATTTGCTGCATTTAGTTTGTCCTACAATATGATAATCCTCATTGCTAAAAATATTATGAATTTTAAAAAGTCAACACATCTGTAAACATTTTAGCAGCTCTTTATTATGAATGGCTTTATATTCTTATTTAGAGTAGAAATAAGAAAATGTTTACAGTTATATTAGGAAACTATTAGATGAAATATAACTAATACTATAAAATGAGTCCTTAAGGAATCTCTAGATTTCATTTAGTATACTATGTTAATACAGCTAAGCTAAGAGAAAAAAAAAAAACAGTTAGATAATCCAATAAGGGCAAATGATTCCATTGCGTAACCAGACATCTTGGGGAATCAAAGATGGGAAAGTAAATTTGGTCTTCTCAAATTCGGGTTCAATTCCTCAGGGTCACCCCTAGCATGAACATGTCATTGATCCAATTGTAATATGTAAGTGCAATGTATATTTCAAATGACATGGCCCCTAACAGGTAGAAACTGCTTCATCATGTGCTGTATGAAATGGTAATCTATTCCAATGTGAAGGGAGAAACTGGATCTGTTTGGCTCAGTGAAAGATGTATGATAATACTTTTGGCTTTGCATGATTTTCATCTTAATAAATAACCACAATCTAATCATACTCCATAAGAAGTGCAGTTAATCCGTAGTTGTCTATGAGTGACTTCTATTATAGTAATTCAAACTAATATTTGATCTTTATTACTTAGAGGGTATATTACTTAGGACAGACTAAGCTGCGTTAGCAGCAAGATGCTAAAACATAGTGTCCTATTAAGACAGCAGTTTATTTATCTCTGGGGAAAACAGTACAGAGGTGAGGAATCTAGAGCTGCTGGGAGGCTCTACTCTATGTCTGTTCTTCCAGACACCCTGATTGGCTGGTCCCTAGTACCACGCTCAGCAAATGTCCTCCATCTCTAGTTCCAAGAGCACTACAACAGATCCACCATGTTCCAGGTGACTTCAAGGGGGAGAGGAAATGTAGGGCAAGTCCGTTCTCTAAAATGATGATCTAAAAGTAGTGTGGATGAATAATGTATTGTTCAAACCAGAACAATTTTGAGAACGAAAGGGGTGCTAACATACTTATATATCCTTTTGGGGAATATTTATTTATTAACTGACAAATTGGTTTTATTATATACTGGAAGATCTAAAAAAAATCCATTCAAAATATAAATTGCTTTTTAAAAATTACTTATGTTCATGTGCCTACTGTCAAAGAAAGGAAGGTTTTGGTTGTCTTGTACCCAAAAAAACTGAGAAAACAGAAACAAGTTACCTTACTCTTTATCTTTCAAATATTTGTTTCCGTTAAAGTGAAAACCTTATTCACTGTGTGCTCACAGGATTCTCACACACAGCAGATGACACAAAAGAAGCTAGAAATGCAAAATGGGGGGCCTTCTATAATCTCTCAGGGACTACCTTTAATTCTACTGTTAATAATAATGGATATAAATGGGAGAAAAATACAGAAAAATGCTAAACTAGACAAGAAGATATAAAGATAGCTAGAATATGTATTCTTTAGTTGGATGTCCATGTAGCCAGCTAAATCTCAAATAAAGAAGAGGAAGGTGGTAGTCACTACAGCATAAAGGACTACCCTCTGTCTTAGTGATTAAGTGGCTCTTCTGCTTTCATGTTTTAACTAGTAATTTCCAGCCCTTTAAAAATACAAATAAAACAAAATATTTGAACAGTGTGAGCAAAAGATTGTCATTTCAGGATAACACTGGATTCTCCTTCCTGTGGTATGGCATAGTAGGTGTTTCCAGGAAGTAATCAGGGACAATTGTGCTTTCATATTGTTTCCTATCTCACTTAGAGACAAGCAGTCCTTAGCTACCTATTGCTGAATGTTTCAAATATTTTCAAATATTTTGTCTCGTTTTTTAGTTGGTAATTGTGGTAGGAAAAGTCCAGAATTAGTTATCAACTCATGATCAGAAGTGAAACATATTAACCAACCTCTCATACATGTTTTTAATTTGATATTTTAATTTTATTACTGAATAGCAATAACCCACCCCATTATAAAATTCAAAAGTTAAATAATATATAATGAAAAATAAATCCCTCTTACTTTGCAAGAGGCAACCTGTATTATAAGATCCTTGTGCATTCTACTATAGTTATTATTTGTATTTACAATATGAAACACAATAAACTCAGTCATAATGTGATTGTAAGATCTAAAAAATTCAATAAAATAAAATCTAGAGTTACATTTATTGTGAGATTTAAAACAGTATATATTTTTCCTTTTAGACTAGTACTGTCACAAAAAACACAAAATTAATGTGAAACTTATATTGTGCATGAGTGACCAAATAATAAATTGAGTATGCCCCAACTGATCATAAGGCAATGACTTTTAAATTCTCTTCCTCACTCCATTACTTACAAACCATGTATGAATCTCATTCCATATCCTCACAGGCACTTGTGATTGAAACTTAATTCTGTCAACATGATTAATGTATAATGTCATTTTGTCCTATGTTTAAATACCATTGCTCTGAATACTGAGATTAAGCACCAAGATCCATTGTTTATTTATGTTTTCATATTCTGTATACTGTATATTTATGCATTTTGTACATTATTCTATTGGATTATTTTATTATCCTCCACATTTTCTAAATATTAACACTTTGCTGTTTATATGTCAATTATATTTTACATGTTCTTCTAGTTTATGAGCAGTGTCTTCATTTTCCTGAAAGCATCTCTTGAGAAACAGAAGTTAGTAAGCTTAAAGCAATCACAATTTTAAGATTTCTTTGTCATTAACCCATTTGAGCCTTTTTTCCTATACAAATATTATTTGCACTGAAGTCATGATATAGACTTGTATATTTACTTCAAAAACTGTTAAAATTTTACTTTTTACATATGTCATTAATTTCAGGGAATTCTCATTTCTGTGTATGGTGTGGAATAAGTATAGATTTTTCTTTTAAGCCAGGAATTTCAAGTAGCTGTGTTACATAACAAGATTTAATGATGAGAAGGATTTCACACACACACACACACACACACACACAAACACACACAACACAAGAAAGAATATCTAAATTGGAGGTAAAAAATAGTATATGTGTATTGAAAGCCATGTTACTATTTTAAGATATATATAGTATATAATATATATGTATATATAATATACTGTATATACTATGTGTAATAGTATATACAGTATATAATATATAGTATATATTAGTATATTAGTACAGTATAATAGTATATATAATACTACATATACTATATATGTATATACTATATATACGCAGTATATATATAGTATATATACTATACAGCAGTAATATATATATGTATATATGTATATATACATATATATACATATACATATACTATATATGTATATGTGTATATAGTATATGCATATATACTATACATAGTATATATACACTATATATACTATATATATTATATATGTATGTATATATGTGTACATATATAATATCTATGTATATGTATACTATATGTGTATGTATATATGTATACATATATGTACTATATATGTATACACATATATATTATGTATGTATATGTATGTATACATATATACATATACATATGTATGTATATATATGTATACATATATATATTATTGCTGTTATCTCTTTTAATAGGGATAAATTGCCTTTGCTTTTAACTAAGATAAACCACTCTACTTGTGACTAGGTCTTGTCTCACCTCTTTTAATTTAGGCATTTAGGCATTTATTCTACAAATTCTTCGCTTCTTTTTTTGCATCAGCATTTTTTCTTCCTCTAGAAGATCATTATTATCAACAGAAAAACATGAATATATATACTATATATACTATCTATCTATCTATTCATGGATAGATAGATAGTACACACACACACACACACACACAGACACACAGATACAGTGACAGGAAACTTTGAAGTCTTGTCTAATTGCTACTATTTTATAAGTGAAATAAGAAATAAGGTCATCAGATTTTTAAGCAGAAACTTTACAAGCCAGGAGGGAGTAGTATCAAATATTCAAACGTTGAAAGAAAGAAATTACCAGGCACGAGTAATATATCCAGCAAATGTATCTTTTAGATATGAAAGAGGATTGAAGACCTTATCAGATATATATACAGAAGCTGAGGGAATTTTCCATCACAAGGCCTGCATTACAGGAAATACTGAAGGGGGTTATGCTACCTGAAACAAAAAGACAAAAGTATATGTAACTATGAGTAAGATGACTAATAGAGAGACAGAAGCAGGAAATGGTAACCTCTATTGAGAATATGGCACAATACACTTAACTATGACGTAAGGGTTAAATGAAGGAAAAAAAAGAAAAAGTGAAGAAGAAGACAATGCTAATGTAGCTCAAAATAAACTCAGAGCATAAATAGGGATACTTTGTGATGACAAAAATATAAAAGGGAAGGAGAAAAAGGTCTGAATTTGCAAAGGGGAATGCAGATAAGATGCATGCACAAGCAAAAGACTATTTTATATATGAAAATTTATTTTACAAAATTTTAATGTAACCACTCCAAAAAAAAAAAAAAGAAAGAGAAAAAAGAAAACCAGAACTGAGACACATAACCTAAAAAAAAAAAAAAAAGAGTACACACAGGAAATAATCACAGATTACCACCAACTAAAATAACCGACAGAAGCACATAAGCAAAGAAACAATAGAGACACCAACCTACCAGAAAACAAAAGACAAAAACAGCTATAGGAAATCCTCACATTTGTTAATAATCACCCTAAATATAAATGGATTGAACTCATCAATTAAATGGCACAGAGTAGCAGATTGGATCAAAAAACAAAACCAAACCTGATATGCCGCCTCCAAGAGATACATCTCAGCCATGAGGACAATATAGACTCAAAGTGAAAGGGTAGAATATGATACTCCAAGCAAATGGTATCCAGAGAAAAGAGAGTGTAGGCATACCGACATCTGACAAAATAGACCTCAAATTAGGTAACATGCGAAAAAGGTGGACATTTCATAGTGACAATACATCAAGAAAACATAACACTTATCAATATATATGTCCCAATCAAGGAGCACCAAAATATATAAAGCAATTACTAACAGAACTATAACCCATTGGAGAGCTATGAATAGATCATCCAAACAGAAGATCAATAAGGAAACATCGGGCTTAAATGACACATTAGAGCAAATGGACATTTACAGAGCCTTTTGGCCCAGAACACCAGATAATACATTCTTTTCTAGTGTACATAGAACATTCTCAAGGATAGAGCATATGTTCAGGCGCAAAACTAGCATCAACAAATTTAAGATTGAAATCATACCAAGCATATTCGCCTACCACAGTGCTTTGAAATTGGAGATCTATTGCAAAAAGTAAGTGGCAAGAACCATAAATACGTGAATATTAAACAACATGCTACTGAGGAACAAAATAAAAGGAGAGATCAAAAGATACATAGAAACAAATGAGAATGAAAATGCAACTTATTAAAAAATTTGGAATGCATTCAAAGCTGTTATAAGAGCAAAGTTTATGTCAGTACAGGCCTGTCTCAAGAAACAAGAAAAATCCAAAATAAACAACCTAGCATTACATCTTGAAGAACTAGAGAAAGCAGAACAAATGCAGCCCAAATTCAGAAAAAAAGAAGGAAATAATAAAAATTAGAGTATAATTAAATGAAGTAGAGAACAAAAAGGCTATAGAAAAAAAATAATGCAATAAAGCACTTGTTTTTTGAAAAGATTAATAAAATTGACAAACCCCTAGCTAGAGTCACACAGAAAAAAAAATAAAGACTGAAATATACAAAAGCAGGAATGAATTAGAAGTTATGAGAAATATGACAGAAATTCAAAGGATTATACAAGAATACTATGAAAGACTATATATCACCATTTTCAATCACCAAGAGGAAATGGATATGTTCTTAGAAGTATATAGATCTAGTATTAGTATATATAGATCTAGATTAGTATACATAAATCACGATAAACTGGAAAATCTAAATAGACCAACTAACAGCAAGGACATTGAAACCATTATGGAAAACCTCCCAAAAAGCCAAAGTTCAGGACTAGATGGCCTCATTAGTGAATTCTACCAAACATTGAAAGATGATTTAATACCTGTCTTTTTCAAACTCTTCCAAAAAATGAAGAAGAGACAATAGTTTCTAACTCATTTTATGAAACCATCATTGCCCTAGTACCAAATCTTAAGAAGAATAACACACACACACACACACACACACACACACACACACACACACACCACGAACAAGACAGAAATATAGACCAATATCTCTGATGAACACAGATGCAAAAATCCTAAACAAAATACTAGCAAGTGAATACAATAGTGCATTAAAAATATTGTACACCAGAACAAAGTGGGGTTCATTCCAAGGATAGCAGGATGATTCAACATACGCAAGTTGATAAATGTTATATACCACACAGACAAAATAAATAATAAAAATCATAGGATCATAGCAATAGATGCAGAAAAAGTATTTGATAAGATATAACATCTATTTATGATTAAAATGTTTAATAAAATGGGTATTGAATGAGAGTACCTCCTCATGATACAGGCAATATATGAAAAAACCCTCAGCTAATATCATACTTAATGGTAAAAAAATGAAAGCTTTCTCTGTATGGTCAGGAACAAGACAGGGTTGCCCCATCTCACCATTGTTATTCAACATAGTATTGGTAGTCTTAGCCAGAACAATCAGGCAAGAGAAAGAAACAAAAGGCATCCAAATTGTGAATGAAGAAGTCAAATTGTCACTTTTTGCAGATAACATGATTTTTTATATAGAAAACCCTCAAGACTTCACCAAAAATCTATTAGAAATAATAAACAAATACAGTAAAGTTGCAGGATACAAAATCAATATACAAAAATCAATTGTATTCCTATATACTGCCAATGAAATTTAAGAAAAAGAAATGAAAATGCAATTCATTTTGCAATTGCAGCAAAAACAATAAAATGCCTGAGAATAAACTTAACAAATGATGTGTGAGACCTATACACTGAAAACTGTAAGAAAGAAATTGAAAGAAATTGAGGAAGACAAAAGAAATTGAAAGATATTCCATGTTCATGGATTAGAAGAATCAACATAGTTAAAATGACCATATTACCCAAAGCAATATAGAGATTTAATGCAACCTCCATCAAAATCCCAATGGCCTTTTTTAAAGAAGTAGAACGAACAAACAAAAATCATCAGATTTGTATTGAATCACAAAAGATCCTGAATAGCTAAGGCAATCCTGAGGAAAAAAGAACAAGTCTGGAGGTTTCATACTACCT
Organism: Rhinolophus ferrumequinum; assembly: GCF_004115265.2. Taxonomy (NCBI): domain Eukaryota; kingdom Metazoa; phylum Chordata; class Mammalia; order Chiroptera; family Rhinolophidae; genus Rhinolophus; species Rhinolophus ferrumequinum. The sequence continues at coordinate 70,523,029 of NC_046287.1, read as the reverse complement.
GCATTCAATTTGTACTGCAAAGTGACATAATCAAAGAGCATGCTCTTTGCAGAAAAACAGACAGACCAGTGGAACAGAATTGAAAACCCAGAAATAAACCCAAATATATATATGAGCAGATAATTTTCGACAAAGGTCCCAAAAACAAACAATGGAGAAAAGGAAATCTCTTCAATAATTATCATGTCAAACTTGGAAAGCCACGTGCAAAAGAATGAAACTACAGTGGTATCTGTCACCATACACCAAAATTAACTCAAAATGGATCAAAGACCTAAACAGAAGACCTGAAACAATAAATTGCATAGAAGAAAGCATAGGTACTAAACTTAGGAACCTGGAGTTCACAGCAGATTTTATGAATTAGACCTCAAAGGCAAGGGGAGTAAAAGCGAAAATAAACTAAACTAATGGGTCTTTATCAAACTGAAAAGCTCCTGCATAGCAGGAAAAAACGTCAACAAAACAAAGAGGCAACCTACTTAATGGGAGAAGATATGTGCAAACAACATGGCCGATAAAGGGCTAATATCTAAAATATAAAAATAACTCATACTACTCAACAACAGCAAAAAACAATCCAATTAAAAATTGGAGGAGCTGAACAGACATTTCTCCCAAGAAGGTATACAAACAGCCAACAGATATATGAAAAAATGCCCAACTTCCCTAGATGTTAGGAAAATGCAAATCAAAAGCACAGTAAAATACCACTTCATACCTGTTAGAATGGCTATCATCAACAGGAGAAATAATAACAAGTTTTGGAGAGGTTGTGGAGAAAAAAGAACCCTCATATACTGCTGGTGGGAATGTAAATGGATACAATCACTATGGAAAACACTGTGAGGGTTCCTTAAATAGTTAAGAATAGAATTACCATATGACCCAAAAATCTCTCTTCTGGGTGTCTACCAAGAAAATCTGACAACATTTATCTGTAAAGATATATGTACCCCAATGTACACTGCAGCTTTACTTACCGTGGGCAAGACATGGAAACAACCATAGTGAGTTTTGGTAGATGATTGGATGAGAAGGATGTGGAACATATACACACTCAGCCATAATGATTTTCCTGAAGGATGTGGAATATTACTCAGCCATAGGAAAAAATGAAATACTGCCATTTGCAACAGCATGGATGGATCTTGAGATTATAATGCTAAGCAAAATAAGTCAGACAGGAAACGTTGCGAACCATATAATTTCACTGATATGTGGGATATAAAACTGAAAGCAACAAACAAACAAACAAAACAAAGAAACAAAAACTCATAACCGCGACAACAGTTAGTGGTTACCAGAGGGTAAGGGGAGAGGGAAGATGGTCCAAGTGGGTAAAGTGGGTCAAATATTTGGTAACGTAATGAGAACTGACTCTGGGTGGTGAACACACAATGCAGTATATATATGATGTATTATGGAATTGTGTACATGAACTCTGTAGTTTTATTAACCAATGTCACCCCAATACATTTAACATAAATAAATTAAATAAATAAATTAAATAAATAAATAAATAAATAAATAAATAAATACACCTTCATTTCTAATCATGGAGACCTGGAAATATAAACTGTAATTATTGCCCTTTTATTTATTAATAGACTTTATTTATATCTTGGAGCAGCTTTAGTTTCACAGCAAAATTGAGTGGAAATACAGAATTTCCATATGGCCCCTACCTCCACATGTGCCCTGCCTTTTCACTGTCATCATCCGGCACCATCAATGAAACTACATTGACTCATCATTATCACTCGAAGTCCATAGCTTACAATCCAGTTCACTCTTTGGTGTTATGCATTCTATAGATTTGGAGAAATATATAATGTCATGTATCCACCATTATACTATCACATAGAAGAATTTCATTGACCTGAAATCTTCTGTGCACTGTCTATTCATCTCTTTTTCTTCCCCAATTACTGGTAAGCACAAATCTTTTTTACCTTTTCCATTGATTGGCCTTTTCTAGATGTCATATATTTGCAATACTACTGCATATATAGCAGGTAGCCTTTTCAAATTGGCTTCTTTTACTTAGTAATAGTTACTTAAGTTTCCTCTATGTCTTTTTATGGCTTGATGCTCTTTTCTTTTTAGCACTGGATGCATTTCATTGTCTGATGTGCTACCATTTATTTAGCCACTCACCTACTGAGGAGCATCTTTGTTGTCAATTATGACTAAGCTGCTATAAACATTTGTGTGCAAGTTTTTGTGTGAATATAAGTTCTCAACTCCTTTGAGAGTTGAGAACATGATTTGCATACCAAAGAGCATGATTTGCTGTATATATGGTAAGAGCATATTTAGTTTTATAAGGAACTGACAAACTGTCTCTTAAAATGACTGTACCATTTTGCATTACTACTAGCAATGGATGAGAGTTTCTGTTGTTCCATAGCCTCACCAACATTTGGTGTCGTCTGCCCTTTATTTTCATCAGCTTCCATATCAATTATTTTTGTTCATGTGTTCTTAAAATGAATGCCTTCAACTCATCCTCTAACCTTTTATGAACAACTTGAGTCAGTTCCTTGAAATCTAAAAAACTCCAGGAAAGAAAGACAAAAAAGAAAAATACTGTTAACCATTTAAGAGCTATAAGTTTCAGACTAAAGGAATGATACTAAATTCATGATGATATTGGACCTCATTAGCTGAACATATTCCAATAGGTGAAGAAGAGGTATGGTGTTTATCATATATTTCCTACATTTCCTTTTCTTTTAAATAGTTAAACATAAGATAGTCTAAACATTGTGTGTTGTGGTAAAAATCAGAGCAGTTCAAAAAAATATCTTACATGTTTTAAATTATAGGAAATTTAGGCCTAATATTTTTATGGTTATTAAACCAGAGTAGATATAACTAAACAAAATAATCTGTTGCAGATTGTGATAGACAGGTTTAGTAGATGATAAACTACCAAAGGAGAATAAAGTAGTGTAAAGATACTATGAGAAGTTATCTAATAAAAATAAGATAATTGTGTCATTTCTACTACCCAAACTCAATTTAGAATACTAATAGGATAATAAAAATCATTAGTATGTAAAACAACTCACAGTGGTAAAAAGCATAAAAATATAGGTATTAAATTTCAATGGAAAATATTAACATTCATTAATGAGCTCATAAAATCAAATGCTTAAAACCAAAGTACGTCGATATCTCAAAGTTTGTTTTAAAGGGTTTTGCCAGCAGGTTTGAGCTTTTTCTAATTAATGACATGCAAAAGTATTATGTCAGTATAAATTCATGTAAGTAATTTTGTGGAGATATTTTATGAAGTTAAATATTAATAAGTTGTATAATTATTACTCTAAATTATTTACAAAAGTAAAAAGAAATATAAGGTGAACTAAAAAGGAAGGAGATATTATGTATAGCACAATAAACTGAATACACCAAAATCATAAATTAGAGGAAGAACATTTGTTACCAGCAGCAGTGATTTCCCAAAGGGAAAAAAATAAGTATTCTGTGGGTAGGTCTTAGGTATGATCACAGTCTGTTGATATATATATGTGATATATATCATTTATATATGTGTATATATATATGTGATATATATCATTATATATATAGATAAATGATATATATCACACATATATATGTGTATATATATATATATATATATATATATAAATGCTCAATTAGGGGAATATAAAAGATTGTTAAATAATAGAAGAGTTTCTGCCATTTGGAAATGCACAGAGGAGTTTGGGGCCTGATGCTTCAAGACAATGAGGCACAATGCGAAAAGGGGATAATATTTAGACATTGATATGTACATTGACTAAAAAGAAAATAAAACTATTTTCATTAGCATTATATTGAAATATGATGCTTTTGTTCTTTAATACCACAAAATTAAGTATAAATCTTCTCAGTCTGTAATGTAAAATACAGAACTTTACTATGATGTTCTTGTATGGTTGGAAATATTACACTTTCTAAAACAACAACATAATAGCTCATTGAATAAATATTCATTATGATGTCAGATTGGTGAGAAAATAATATATATCTGAACACTTAACTCTTCTGGCATACATCAGATTTTTTGGTGGCTTCCACTATAAAGAGATCCAAAGAATACCTTTAATTATAGCAGGTTTGACCATTTCAGATTTATCCCACACATTTTAGAATGATGCACTTACAAGATTAAAGCTGTCTGTGACTTACAATTTTCAATATCTCTTTAGTGACTAAATTTATTTGGATATAACAAAAGGTTTTATCAAGGCAAGGAATTGATTTTTCAGTATGAATCCAAATATAACAGTAAATTTAAGTATTTTATCCTCTGAATATAATTTCAAAGTTATTTGGAGGAGAAGGTCTGCAATATATAATTTAGGAAAGTATTTTTTTCTTTCAAATGGACAGATATATTTTAATTTTGTGTGAAGAGTTACCTAGCATTATTTATCATTCCTAGTCTTTAAATTAATTCATAGAGCTTCCTATAAAGTAAAAATGTACCTAACATTAAAGGAGAAATATGATGACTATTACTGCAAAATGTACTTCTGATGTTTTTTGTTTTTTGGGTTTTTTTAAATGGATTTAAGAACTAATTTCTAGCATATCTACATGAACACATGAGTTTATATGTCTGTGTGCCTACAGATTTGAAAGTATATAGATCTCCCCTGCGGGGGTGAAAAAGCATCTTAATCGTCTACACTAATTTGTAACACCTGAAAAATAATTAGAAGTGTGGATATTTACATGTGCAAGAGGTAGTTTAAGTGTTTTTATAATACAGATTGAAAATGATTTGATTATCTAACGCATGTATTTTAGAAATTATTTTTAATACTTTAGTTTTAAGTGTAAAATAGATTTTTTAGAGAATGTTAAATCATGTTGTTGCAAGTAATTCTTCCCAGTAGCGAATGCCCTTCATCAATGTGAAGGTTTCTACCCCTTTCAATAAGGAATTTCTTATTTCATCTGTAAATCAACCCCCACCCCCCTTCTCCCCCTACCCTCCCCACCACACACATACAATGACTTCCTCAAAATTTGGCAATGAATACTACTACAGATGAAAACATAATTTCAAAAAATATATATATTTACAGAAGCAATTTTAACTTCTGCTGGAATATATTATGAACAGTCACTTCTATTCATTTATTTATTTTCATCAAACGTTTTCACTGACACCTACGTAGTTGAAAATACTGGTGGAAAAATTACCATTTTTTTTTGTAAAATCATTTGTTCATGTAATGAATTCATTCTTTTTCATGTTGTATATATTTCCTTGCCTAATATTTATTCCAAGGTAGAGGGTAGGAAATTAATGATACTTTTAATGAGGTTATCTCATATGTATAATGTTATAGTAAAATTAAAGAACTTTGGCTTAACATAAGGGCAATAGCAGACACAGGAGAAAGTTTCTTCATTCTTAATTGTCTTACACATAAAAATTTAATTTGAAAATAGTTGTAATTTTAAGTTATTATCTTAGTGAAATAGAACTTTATTTCTGTAATAAGATACAAAGAGAGTACTTCACAAACCATTGTAACACATTTTAATATGTATGGAAGCAGGTATGAATTTTATTATAGATTTTAATTAATTGTAAATTACCTCTGTAAATCAATATGTAAACCAGATTGTTATTTAACTGAGCATTTCTCTTAGATATCATTCAGAATTTGTAAAACCTACAAAATGTAAATACTATTTATTTTATGTAAAGACATCAATTACCACTTCATGATCAGTTAACTCAAACACGTTCTTGCAATTCTTAAAAACCATAAAACCATGAACTAGTTATGCGTTTTAGAGTGAGATCTTTGCAAAATTTTGTACAGATTGTTATTTAGCATGGATGTTATCCTCTTTCTTTGTATTTAAATGAAAAATAGAAATGTTGTTATAGATTTATAGAAACAATATTATTTTTTAAACCATGATACACACAGAGAGACGTTTTTGTATAAGAAGAGTATTTTTTATTTGTATGGGAACAGTATTTAAATATTGGTATGTTTTTTCTCCTAGTTCAATAGGAATTATACTGTGGCCTGTCAGGTTAGTGTCAGGGAATAGGATTGTTTTAATATTGAAAAATATGTGTATGTATTGCCACATTCTGATGTATTATCATTGAGTTTCTTTATAATTTAACGATAGCTCAGCAAATGTATGAAACAACTATCATGAAAAAAGTTTGAGTTATTCTATGTGTAGCCTAAACTTGAAAGAGTAATTACAAAGTAAATATGTTAATATTGGGTCTTGAGTTCATCAACTCATTAACTGTATAAACTCTATAAAATGTCTATAGCTCAGAGACAATGACATTGTAGGTCTCTCAGAGGTGTGATGATTGAGCAAATGTCTCTGTTTGGCTTTTAATCCAATAAAAATCACGACCAAGCAGCTTTTTTAAATCAAGGCATTAGTGGAGGGAGATTCATGATTTTTTTTCTAGTATTTCAAAAATTCAATTGAAATTATACCTGCAATAAAACTGCACAAACCAAACAAAGATCAAAGTGTTTGTTTATTCGCCACCCGGGGTCAGTTCTCCTTCCATCACCATATATTTGATCCCGTTTATCCTCACCTGGTAAATTTAAAATTTATTCACAAAAATCATTTTTTTGAGATCTCAGAGGACACAGAAATTTAAATTTAATAGTTGTACTTTAAATGCCTTTGTTTTGCTTTTATGTTTACTCCCCAGTGTCATCTACAATTAATGGAGTTTTCTGCACATTTTTTGGGTTGTGTTGATGAACAAATAAATACACAAGCAGTGTTTCGGGCCCATATGTTAGCTACATTTTTTTTAAAAAGATTTTTATTAAAAATACAGCTAATATTCAATATACGTATTTTCTATGCAGTAAACATGCTTATATATAAATTTTTTGAATTTGTTCAACTAATTATTTGAAATAATTTTAATGAATTAGAAACACTAGGACTAAGGATATCCAAAATTTAAATTTTGAGTCAAAACTTTAGATTTCCTACTTATTATAGAAATGTTCTTCACTAGTCTGTCTCCCACTCTTTGTTTATGAGAGTTCAAAATGTACAAAAAGATTCAAAATTGTGCAAACATTAAATACCAGTGTTTTTAATCCTTGACAGTGATATTAGAAATTGCTCTTCTGTCATTGTTCAGCTCAGTCATCTCCATGTAAACTTATTCTTACGGGCATTTGTATTTGTATTTCATTTTCTTGTTTTTTCATTTCCCTTGGAATGTTAGTGTCTTGGTTACTGGTTTCTAAGAGCTCATGTGACTAAAGGTGTTAGCCATTTGTCATGCAAATAAATGCCACATACATTGCTGTCAAAAAAAAAGTGTTTGTTTATAGCTGGAACCACTTAAAATTACTATAACACTGTGATCACATACTGAAAACACTGAATTTTAAAAACTGGGAAAGTAAATTTTTCATTATTTGAGAAATGTGGTTTGATGGGAAAAGCCTTCCAAACACTTTTGGGGAAAGTATATAAAAATGGAAAACAATAAAAGTGATCCCTAGAGAACAAGAGAGAAAAACCTTTGAAAATTAAAATTTGTAGTGAATGAAACCTAAACTGATGTATTTTTACATTATAAATCTGGTCATAATGAGTATACGTAGATAAAAATCAAAGAAAATATTTTAATTATAGAAAGGGCAAAAGAATGATGGGTTTCCCGAAAAAGATGCATCACACCAAAAGAGTTTTCACAAACCTACTTAATTTCTACAAATTTTGGTGTTTATATCACATTTACCACGGTTTACCATCCTTTAGGATTATAAAAAGTTCTGAGTTTGATAATATGTCTTTTTTAAGACATTTTTTTTCTGTTTTATTACAGTGCTAACTTTGTTGAAAACAAGGTGCCTATGTGAGGAGGGGTACGATCACTGTCTAATAAAACTGAAAATGCGTAGTTTATTGTTAGGTGGAGTGAAAAATTGTAGCCTTCTGTGACCCAATCTGTTAGGTAGAAATCATAAAAATATCACCGACATGGGAAACGGACAGCCATTGATGTTTCCTGACCCAGGGTGAAATTAAACAAACAAACAAAAAAATAAATAAAAATTATATAGAAAATATAGAGATACTTTGATCTAATAGATATTTCAACTCTCCTCTTCTTGAATATATATATATATACGTATATATATATACGTATATATATGTGTATATATACATACACACATATATATACGTATATATATACGTATATATATGTATGTATATATATACGTATATATACCGTGTTTCCCCGAAAATAAGACCTAGCCACGGACAATCAGCTCTAATGCATCTTTTGGAGCAAAAATTAATATAAAACCCAGTATTACATTATGTAATATAACATTATTATGTTATATAAGACCCGGTCTTATAGTAAAATAACACTGGGTTATTTTTTATTATATATATTTGATATATACATATATATATACACACACATATATATGTAATATATATTCTATAATATGTATTATAGAATATTATATATTTATATATAATATTATATATAAATATATGTATAATAAATTATATATATATATATTTGTGTTTATAAAACCAAAAACATTTTAATTAGAATTATACTGACATTTAATAACTGCCCATCAAGAAAGTATTTTCCAGAGTAAATTCCACTAAGCTAATATGATTTCTTCAAAGTGGAAAATGCCTAGAATTATAGATTGAATGGTGTAATATAATTAAATATAAGTTATAATACATTTAAAACCGAATATAAATTATTATACTGTGTTGACATCATGACATAACCCAAGAAGTTATTAATTGGGTTTATTAAAAGTAAGTAAGATATGTGGTAATTCCTCTTCTCAAGAAGTTTACATTCTAAAGGAATGATATTTATTTTAAATTAAAATCATTTTTGTTAAAAGTTATTTGAAATACCTGATTTCAAGTTTTATCCAGTATCCAGGTGATCCTCCTTATAGTTTGTTTTCACACTGCGCTAATAAAGATATTGGTAAATATCATTTTCCTTAGGTCAGCCTGAATCATTTTAGGCCATACAATAAAGCATAGGGTCTTTAAAATGAAAGATGATCAAATGTTTTTTCGCTCTTACATAGTGATCAGTCTGTCCACATTTAGTGGTGGATTTCATATTTGTGAAATTGTCTATTTACAAAACTAATTTGTAACTCCCCAATCAATATCCTCAGCGCTTTTTCAGTCATCTGTGGATATGTGCAGAATGCTGAAGAACTTGAGTCATCTCATGTGCACACTCCTAGCTGAGGTAGGGCAGGACCACTCCACATTCCTGTTTCAGCACTCATACTGTAAATACATATCCCTTTCCAATTTATTTACTGCCAAGTTTCTTTGCATTTTTGTGCTTTTTGTTGGTGATTAAACTGTTTAAAATGGCCTAATACTGAAGGGCTGTTAAGTGTTGCTAAACCCAGTGATGTGCCTTACAGATAAAATATGTGTGTGTTAGGTAAGCTTCATTCAGGCATGAATTATATAGTGGTTGGTTATGAGTTCTGTGTTAATGAATCAAAACTATGTTAAAATAAGGTGTCATAAAAAAGAGAAACACACATACAGCAGGATTTATATTGAGAGATTGACAAAAATGTTGTGACCAGAAGCTTGCAGGAACTTAACCTTGAATTTCCCCTTAGGAGCAATGGTTTTGTATTCACTAATTCAGTGTTCACAGTGACTTTATATAGAATATAACTGTAATTTACGAGAATCAACTCTGTTTCAAATTTAGCATAAGATTCTTCAAGGTTATTCGTATTTTATTTTTCCTGACTTGTCCATTCTTAATGCAAATAAATTCCTGATGTGTTAGAGCAAATAAAAAATATCATTATGTTTCCCTTTACTATATCACAGATAGATAAATAAATAACCACATCTATAGGTTGAACTTATATTTGGAAAAGTTTATGGGCATTTCTGATTATTTCAGATACTGATGTATTTACTCAGTGTGATTACTTTGATGTGTGTATGATATTCATTTGAACCCTTTGTAAATTTACTTGCCTAGGAAGTAAAATAATCCATTTAGTTAGAATCATCATAATAATGATTATTGACAGATCTTTATTTGATATTTAAATTAATATGTGGAGCAATTTATTGTATTTACTAATGTTAAATGGGGACTGCCAGGGTTATTTTTATTCATTTAATAGTTTATTCATAATATTTAGTAAATATTAAATTGACTTTCAAATTTGTGTAGCCAATGTGACATTTGTGGTCAATTACTTTTCAAATGAGTTGGTGACAATTATAGGATATGTTGAATAATTGATTAGCAAAAGGGATCTTCCTTTGAGGGAATTTGTATGGGGAGCATAATCTCCATTGATATACTCAATTCAGCAATTCAGGCCTCCTTATGTATACCATCAAAATAATTGAAGATTTGATCATGTACTTAGAATTAAATTGGACTGATATGTGTGGTTGCTGGCAGAAATGTAGCATACATCTGGTTTTTAGTTAACATCTTTAATAATATAGTATCATTGCCAAGAGTATGATTCATGAACATATGGTAATACTGGATAATCCTGTATTTTTCATCACTGCCAATTATTCACTATTCTGTGATATGAGGTATACTAAATGAGTATAATGACATTCTACATGCCACGGATAGTCTACATTTTGAATCATTTAATCATTTTGGGAAATACTATAAATTTTCCATGCTTTAGTCTGTGTTACGTTTGTGTAGAAAACACAAGTTATGAAAGAAAGGCTTATTGAGTTCTTAAAGGAATAAAAAGTCCATTAAAATAGGATGTATATGTTTTGTTTCTATAGTGTTTAGAAAAAAATTAATTAAAATTTACACATCTGTCTGCCTGAGAATATTTTTTGCAAAGGATTCAAAGAAATGAAAGGTTTTTCCTGAAGGCACCCCATCGGTCAACCTTGATGTGTTCCTTTTACTGCACTGGTGAAGTGACTATTGTACACGGACCTAGATCATTAAAATTCTAATAAGTGAATGACATTGTTAAGACCACTTACTATATTTCAGTGCAAGTATCTGAACACACCTGAGGACTGGTTATTTTTATAGTGGGGTCTGTGACAAGCCAGTCTTTTTTCACCACTCTGGTCTAGATGACTTCTGAGCCTTTTCAAAAAGGTTGATTATATCTTTGGCACTTTTCATTCACACCTTTATGTGCTTCTCTCTCTTTTGTATCAGAATGGTTCTCAATTTAATTACTGATTAAATCCAGTCAACACACACTCTGTCCTCATCATGTGCTCAGAAATACACTCAAACAGAAAATAAAGAGAATAAATATATCAGAAGTAATTTTCTAAAAGTGACTTTCCAAGTGATTCTCTAAGCACACAAGGGCTAAGAGTGTCGGATCTGGAATTAAGTGAAGTTAATTCTGGCTCTGACAAGTTTTAGATGTAAAATTTGATGTTCATTACTTATGTAAGAATTTATCCCTTCATCTTTAAAATGAAATTAATAACAGTATCTACCTCATAGAGAAAATTAAATTGTATGTTTTAATTCCCCCCAAATATTTTTTATTAAACACCTACTATATGACAGAAACTTTACTGTGTGACAGCAATTTTGCTAGACACTGGAGAGTAAGGAGAACACAAAAACAAAGAATAAACCTTTAGGAAGACAATCATCCATCAAATGATCACATACACCAATGTATATTTGCAATTGTGACAAATGTTGTAAAGGAAAGATTCCTATTTTCCATTCACATATGAGAGGTATTTGAGAGAATAAGTAATGTCACGTAGATATCCCCTAAGTAATGCTTAAGCTCAGAAGAGTGAGTAATAGTTAAATAGGAAAATGCAAGAAGGCAGGACACATCAGCCAGATGGAGAAACAAGAACTATACGGCTGAGTGAGAAAAGCAATGGTTGAAGGGAGTAAAAATTTGAACTGTAGTATTATGTTTGAACTTCAGACCCTTATAACTAATCCCTTTACAATATTACAATCTTACCTAGGTTGATGGGCAGGTAATATTGGGGCAGTTTTGCCTGCTATGGGACATTTGCTAATATCTGGAGTCATTTTTGGTTGTCACACTGGGGCAAGTATTACTGGCACTTAGTGGATAGGTGCTGGGGACATTGCTAAATATCCTACATGGTCAACAACTGCCATAGCAAAGAATTATCCATTCCAATGTGTGAATAGTGTTGAGGTTAAGAAACTCTGCTATAGGTAGTGGTGAGGTTGTGGGCTTCATAAGGCACCCAAGGAGCTTCGTTTTTCCCTAAAATGATAGTCATTGACATGCTTTAAGGAGATGAAGGAGTAACGAAAGTGGTGGTGGTGACTTGATTGGATTTCCATTTTGAAATGCCGCTGATTGTGGGGTGGAGAACTGAGTGGGAGGGAGAAGGTGGGCTACAAGGATTTCAAAAGACCAGTGAGCAGGTCATTGTAGTGGAATCAACACAGGATAATGTTTGATTAGGGTGGCCAAGGACTGCACATAAAGCCAGTGCATGCACATGGTCTAATCATGTGTTAAGTACGTTAATTATTATTTCATCTTCATACATTGTCAGGTGACAGAAACCTTGATTTTATCGAGCAAGTTGAATTGATATGCTTGTTGTACAGCAATTTATTTTGGAAAACAAAAGAATGATTTATGGAAAGTTAATGAAAATCTATAAAGATCTAATTTTCATATTTTTTTTCTCTAAAGATCTGCATGGACTTGAAAAAAAATGCTTAAAGATTCTCATGGCCTACAGTTTATTTATCCATGAAATTATTAGAGTGAAATACTTATTTAAATCCTTATTTAGTTCACATTTCAATGTTGTTAAATATTTGTTGCATCCTACCATTGTTGAGTTAGATGAGGCACTGCCTTTGTTCACAGGAGCTAATAAACTTCAAATGTATGGCGATGGAACGAGAACTGACCTTGGGTGGTGAACATACAATGCAGTATATAAATGATGTATTATAGAATTGTACCCTTGAAGCCTATATAATTTTACTAATCAGTGTCACCCCAATAAATTTAATAAAGATTAATTTGAAAAAATAGAAAGTGAGATCACACATGTATGAAAATAATCATAATCCATTTTAGAAAGTTACACTGAATACAAATTTTAAGAGTAAGCAAAAAATTTTGAAAGGTGGCACTACTTATTAATGGAGCAAGATATTATAAAATGAGCTCAAATTGAATATATCATGAAAGTTGATGCTTTTATGCTTTATGTTTTAAAGAAAAGGGTGGTTATAGTGTGGTTTTTGTTTGATTTATTTGTAAGATCTGGTGAATGACTCAGCTTACCACTGATGACTGTAACCCAATATAACTGAACACCAACCAGCACAGCCGCTTCTACTACATTTATTTAGCATCTACTATGCTGTAGTTCTAGGCTAAGAACTTTGCATAAGGGCTTCATTTATTTGTTTATAGTTTTATAAGATATATAATATACTGTATTTAATGTACAGTGAGCTGAAACAAAGAGATATTAATCTTATGCAATATAGCATAGCTAGAATGTGACAAAGCCAGAAGAATTTTTTGCAGGTCTGCCTGAAATCAAAGCTCCAGTGTGCTGTACCAACTCTTGGAAACAAAGTAAAGTGGACATTTGTTGTGAATTAAATGTAAATGAGTTCAGCTCGGGATTTTGTTTTTTTGCCATAGATTTTAAATTAGCATTGATAAATTAACTTGACCCAGATAAAGTGGCCAATATTAGACTATTTTTACCTGATAGTTATTTGATTCAAACTAACATTAAGTATGCTTTTCATTTTCCAGAAAAGGAAATTATATCCCTTTACTATGTACTCAGTATTCACTCAGAAAATAACTGTGTCAGTACCATCAAACATAAGCGGATATAATTTTTTATCAAAAGATTACTTAAATATGTTTTTACAACAATATGTAACTTGCTCTAGGAGTCTTTACATGTCAAAATCACATGAGCATTTTATAAATACACAATTGCCTATGTGATCCATTTTGCTTTCACCTCTCTATATATTGTCCAGTTAGCATAATTACTTATTTACATTTTTGTTTTCTTTGCAGATGTTTGAATTCCTTGAGGACAGACATTAAGTATTATTTCTTTCATTTACTAAATTTATTGGAGTGACATTGGTTAGTAAAATTCTATAGGTTTCAACTGTACATTTCTATACTACATCATCTATATATTGCATTGTGTGTTCACCACCCAGAGTCAGTTCTCTTTCCATCACCATATATTTCATCCCCTTTTCCCTCTTCTACCACCCCTCTCCCCCCTTACCCTCTGGTAACCACCAAACTGTTGTCTGTGTCTATGAGTTTTTATTCTGTTTTTTTGTTTGTCTTGTTCCCTTTGTTACTTTCAGCTTTATATCCGACATATGAGTAAAGTCATATGGTTCTTGACTTTTTCTGTCTCACTTATTTTGCTTAGCATGATAATCTCAAGATCCATCCATGTTGTCGCAAATGGTACTATTTCATCTTTTCTTATTGCAGAATAGTTTTCCATTGTGTTTATATGTATGCCACATCTTTATCATCTATTGAAGGAAACTGGTTGTTTCTATGTCTTGGCCACCGTAAATAAAGCAATGAACATCAGGGTACATATATCTTTACAGATTAATATTTTCGGATGTTTTTGGGTATGGACCCAGGATTGCTGGGTCATATGGTAATTCTATTTTTAATATTTTGAGGAACCTCCACACTGCCTTCCATAGCGGCTGCACCGATCTGTATTCCCACCAACAGTATATAAGGGTTCCTTTTTCTCCACAGCCTCTCCAACACTTGTTACTATTTGTCTTGTTGATGATAGCCATTCTAAAGGAGAAAAGACAGCCTCTTCAATAAATGGTGCTGGGAGAATTGCAAAGCCACATGCAAAGGAATGAAAATAGACTACTATCTGTCACCATATACCAAAATTAACTCAAAATGGATCAAAGAAAAAGCTTTTCCCAATGCTTTTAGACTCAGACTATTTCCAAGAAGGAGAAGACATATATAGCAATGTCTGAAGATATTGGCAAAGGGTTATGCAGTGTCATCTATCTCAGTTACTCCTATGTACTGACCCCGAAGGAGCTTATTATCCAGTGGAAGGAGGCATGTTTTGTTATGGCATCTTTCAGAATTTTTTTACAAGTAAAACCATACATATATTTTAAAAATAGCCTTAAGTAAATTTTTTAAAAGTTATAAATTATGTTTATTAGAACTTTTCGTTGAATAGTGTGTAACTCTAAAACCTTTATTTATAGTTTGTGGGAGAGTTCTGAAGCAAGCTGTCACTGAAAAATCCCTCAGGGATCCTGGTGTGAGCTGGCCCTTAAAAGCAGTACAGAAACTGCCACATTAACACACCTAGGTCAGTGCATCTTAAACTTTAATGGTGAATGAATCACCCGGGGATCTTGCTAAAATGCAGTTTCTGAGTCAGTAGTTGTGGGTAGGACCTGAGATTATGCCTTTCTAACAGGCTCTACAGGCTTACGATATGCGTAGCAGGAAGTAGCTGTGAAAGAAATTAGACAAGTGTAAGCTGGTGAGAGTCACTGGGGATACTATAAATGTCCCCATTATTGATTGCTAGAGAAAGCTATATTCCTTCTAGAAAGAACAGAATGCTAAAACTCAGAGTTGCTTTGAATGGAAGCCATTAGAACGGGGGAAGATATATCCTATGGGACAAGCTGTTGACAGTCGTGCTGCCAAGGCAAGTTATCACTATGGAGAGAATCATCTACGAGGACGAGGGGAGCTCCTGTTAATGGGAGCTGACAGTGAATCCCACAGCCAGCATGCCTGCTAAGGGGGCCTTATTGCATAAAGATAACATTCCAGTCCACCGACCCGTACAGCCCCTTTTCCCAGCTATTACTAAGGTAGTTTGATGATTTTTCAATATGCTACATAATGAGGAGAGAAAGTCGCTTTTTCCTATTAGGAAACATACTGCGATTAATCAAAATTGAGCTTGGAGACCTGACTCATGGAAGCCTCCAGTTTTAACAAGAGACTATGGTCCAAATAAAAGCATTGCCTATTATTTTACTAACATATCAAATCATAATTAAAATCATTAACAAAGCTGTTTAGAAACGTTTATGCAAATTGGATAAGAATCTTGTGCCCCCAACTTTAGTTTCTGAGCACTAGCTCTAGGACAAGGCAAGCTGTTAGCATTCTGCTGTTCTACTTTAGGAAAACATGGCACAATTTTATCTTTCCTAATCTAGCAAGCAAGTTCAAGTAGAGACAAATGCATTCCTTCAGACTTAGAAGGACTTGCTCTGTCCCTCTCAGCATTTCTCAGTGTGTGAGTGCACTATCGATATTTGGAAATGTCAGTTGTTAGTGTACAAAACTTTCCAGCAAAAGAGCTATTAGGAGCATCCCTGGCCCCATCCCGCTAAATATCAGCGATCCACCTAATTCGGGGTAACCACAGATCCTGCTGACCATCTCGGATTCCACACACTGGGTGTGAGCACTGACACGCCCTGAAAACCGTTCTTAATAAACTCATAGTTAATGCAAATTGTCTATGTAGTTTAAGGTTTTTGAATTTATGAATAGTTTAGAACATAGTTTCACAATTCAGGATTCTTGCCTTTGAATTGTGCTTGCACAACTGTTTGACCCTAGGCAGTTTTCATCGTCTTTTCTTGCTCAATGTCCAGATCTTAAATGTGGCTAAAAAAGTATCTGACATTATTTTTAATGTCTTGTTTTGAGACAATTTTAGACTTAAGAAAAATTGCAAACTTTCAGTAAAAAGAATTCATGTGTACCTTTTCCCAACTTCTCCTAATTATAACAACTTACATAAGCATAATATATTTATCAAAATTAACATATTCATACTGTACAATATAAACTAAATCTACTACCCTCTACTACTATATTAATTTTACCATGTTTTCCACTGAGGTTTTTTTCTGTTCCAGGATATAAAACACAACCCATGTAAAATTTGCTTGTCTCCTCATTCTTTTCCATTCTGGGGACAGATTGGCTCTTGTGACCTTTTGATAATCCCTTACCTTTGTCTGAGTATTTCCTTAATCTTTGGCACCAGAAGATATTCCAGGTTCATCTCATGTTTTCCCTCCTTCAGGTCCATTCAAGCTCTCTCCGAAGTATATGGACATTTACATTGTTTCTAAAATTTCACAATTACAAATAATCTTCTGTCTAGATTATTTATATGCTGTTGGAGGTGTATGCCTTAAGAGTAGATTCCCAGAACTGGGATTCCTGGTTAGAAAGCAAGAGTGAGTATGGGTAGATATATATTTTATATATAGATGTATAGATACATATACAGATATAGGTATATACACATTTCAATAGGTATTAACAAGTTTCTCTCCAATACGTTTAGGGTGATGCTCCTTTTCACGAGCAATATATGATATAGCCTGTTTCCCTGACTCATCGGCACTGTACTACTCATCTTTTCATCTGATAGATAAGAAATGGTATCTTAGTATTCTTTTAAATGACATATTTCTAATTATGATTGAATCAAAACTTTTTATCTGTTTGAGGGTCACTGTAAAATATTTATTTATAAATTGCTTGTTAATGTATTTTGTCCATTTTTTTATCTGGGTTTTATTACTCTGTCCTTTAACTTTTAGGGATTCCATATGTAATGGGGATTTTTCCTTCGACCATGGTATCTGTCACATATGTTTAATCTGTCAGCTATCATTTGACTTTGCTTGTGACGTCCTTTGGCATGCATTTCTAAAAATTTTATGTAGTCAAATATATCCATCTTTAATTGTATATGAATTTTAGCGTCCTTAGAAATACTTTTTCTACACTAAGTTCACAGAAGAATTCTTTTATCTTTTCTTCTAGTACTTATGGTTTCATTTTGACAAACTTCTTTTAAATTAAAGTGATAACCACTTAAAATATATCAATATTCAAGTTTAGACTAAATTTTGGAATTATTACTCTTTTTAAATAGAATGTTTCTTGCTTCCTGTTTCTTTTTCTTTTTCAAAACTATCTTTTTTAGAGCAGTTTTAGGTGCAGAGAAAAATTCAGAACAAAGTACAGCATTTCCATCTACTCTCTATTCTCACACACGTATAACCTCTCCCACTATCAGCCTCCCAAATCATAACTGTGCATTTCTTACAGTAGAGAAGCCTATATTGACTCATAATTATCACCCAAAGTCTATAGTTTCCATTAGGGTTTCCTTTTTTTGTTGTACATGTATGGGTTTTTGACAAATGTAAAGTGATATGTGTTTCCCACTGTAATATTATAGAGCATAATTCCACTGTTCTGAAAGTCCTATTCACTCTCTCTCTGCCTTCAACCCCTGGAAACCACTTTATTATTATTATTATTATTATTATTATTATTATTATTATTATTATTATTATTACCGTCTCTGTAGTTTTGTCATTTCCAAGATGTCATATAGTTGGAATCATACAGTATTTAGCCTTTGATTGTCTTCCACTTAGTAAAAGTTTCCTCCATGTCTTTTCATGGCTTTATAGCTTATTTCCTTTTAATGATGAGTATATTTCATTGTCTGGATGAACCTCAGTTTGTTTACCCAATAACCTACTGAAGGACACCTTGGTTGCTTCCAGATTTAGCAATTATTATTAATGCTATAAACAACCATCTTCAAATCTTTGTGTAAACATAAGTTTTCAGTTCCTTTGGATAAATACAAAGGAGTGTGCTTGCTGGATTGTACAATAAGAATATGTTTACTTTCATTAACACATTGCCAAACTGTTTTCCAGCAATGAGAGTTCCTGCTGCTTCACATTCTTCCTAGCATTTCATGTTGTCAGTGTTTGGGATTTTAGTCATTCTAATAGGTGTGTAATAGTATTTCATTATTGTTTTAATTTGCAATTCTCTAATGACATGTGATGTTGAATACTTGCTATCTGTATATTTTCTTCGGCAAGATGTCCATTTTTTTCTTTTCCCCATTCTTTAAATCAGGTTGTTCATTTACTTATTGTTCAATTTTAAGTTTTTGTTTCTTTAAAATATATTTTGGATAACAGTTCTTTATCAGATGTGTCCTTTACAAATATTTTCTCCTACTCCATGACTTGTCTTGTCCTTTTGTTGATACTGCTTTTTTTTTTAATTAGGTATGAGTAATTATTTTTATCCCATTTTTAAAGTGCAAAACTAACTTTCTCAAATATAAGCAAAAACATAAACTGTAAGGGAAACCGTCTGTTTCTTAGTTTAATGACATTTCCACTAGGTAACAATGCCCTGACACATGATGGGATTTCACTGTTAACAATGGATTCCTAACAGATTGTATCTTTTCTAGTCTAAAAATCACTGAACCTATCATCATATAAATATTCATCAAAAATAAACATAGGAGAGAAAAAATAAAAACATGAAGGGAGCTCAGATTCCTATGGAGTCTATTTTTGTTTTCATCAGGCATCAAATAGTTTACTTTTAGTAGCAAAGAAAGAAGCCAGTTTAGAGATCTCTGAATGCTTTAAAAGAGACTGCTTTTAACATGTGTAGAGAAATGGATAATTTTCTAACTATGAAATTGCTAACTAGTTTTTGACCTTGGGGACCACTTAAAACAAGTACCCTCTGCTCTCCTGGTGGGTTTGGAGCAAAGCAGCTGTATTTTGCACAGCACACTGAATCATAATGGGCCATGTGCTGCTATGAATATTCATTGAGCTACCATCATCTGCCTGCCCCAAGATGATTCCATTGGATGCTGCTAGAGGTCTTTGAAATAGCACTTTTATAGTATCCTTGAAAAGAATACACACATCGGGAAAAAATAGAACTAGAACACAGGTAATTCTGTCCTTAGCGTGCACTTCAGAGCTCTCCTCCAAACGATTTTGCCCTGTAGCAATGGCACAGAAAGCCATTGTAATGACAGAGATGAGAGGTTTAAACTTTCTGAGAATCTTAAAATAGGTTAAATTAAAATCTAAGCAGTCACTGTGGTACAGTTCTACTGACTGGCACCCTTCCTCACATGGGAAAAGAACTGGTCTAATTCTGTAAAGTAGCAGTGGTCACTGGATGTTGTGATTTCCTGATGATACATTTAAAATTATAGCAGCTTTCAAATTACTGCCAAAGATGCCAGGATGTTCTTGATAAGACATGATTATATTTTAACATAAGACATTTTCTTTTATGCTTTCTAGTTATTTCAGTACTGCTCATTACCCTCCTGACCCTTTGTGTTAGGCTATGCTGACCATATAGCTGATTATATTTCATTTTTTTATTCCCCTGTGGAGATGGAAATCCAACAAGCACACATAGTTGCATGCTGAAGAATCCTTGACATTGCCTTTGTAGAAAATATCCTGAGGATTGCTTAGGAACTGAACTGCTCTCATTGACAGAGTAATAGGTAGTGAAGAGCCTTGTTGGGGAGTCGCGCTGTGTGTATAGATCACGCTGTCATTAAAAGGTGACTTGGATTCACTAACTGATGCATGAGGTCCAGTGTGCCAGTTCTACTCCAGAGGAAATCGGCACCTTGTAGATAAGTGTAGTTAAACTGGACTCTTGGCATCAGAATACTGTGTGTCCTGTGATCCTTTTTGATGTTTTCTTAATATGGATCTCATTTTAGCCAGCACCAATCACCATATGCAAGATGTACTTGGCAGCAGAGTCCTGTAGATGGTGAGCCCAGAATCTGCTTTTAGCAGAAAGGGCATCTGGAGTCTTGTGTTTTCCTTATTGACAACTCAGCATCTATTTTTCATCTCTTGCCTACTGTTGTAACTGCTACTAGTCCACAGAGATTCTAACTTTCATTTGGAATGTACATTAGTGTTATTTGTATGCTCCTCCTTCATTTTTTTACTCCATTTACAACTGTTCTAACATCAAAAAGAAAATTCACCTCTAGAACTGGTATGTGTTTTGGAATGTAAGATGGTGCGAGTGTGTACAGATCATTTTTCTCTCTGTGTTATGTAAGCTGATTTACCTTTCCTAACATAACCTTGTATGGTGGACCTTGTCAGTTATGATTCCCGTAGAGCTGGCTCTCAATGATTAAGATGTACTACAAAGTCTCCTATTGCATGTGCTTCAAAACATCACCAAGATCAAGTCTGATGGAGTTTTTAACTCCACCAGCTACCTTTTTTCTCATTGCTGTAGTACCAAGGATAGCTCTTTAATCAATCCCTCTTGTCCTAACTCATTTTCATTGTAGGTCATGTGAGTGAATAAAGGAATGGATGAATGTGTTTACGTTATGGAAAGTTTAAAAGAACATCCTAAGAGATGTTACAATTAGAAAAATCAACTCATTTCATTATTAGAGATTTAATTTTCTCTTAAATATTTATATTTTAAAAGACTATAACTGGGATTCTATTAGATGTTTGAAAATATTAAATTCAACTTTTATCCAGGTGTCATATTGAAATGACTGAAGATTTGTATTTTTGATCTTATAAACCCCAAACTAATATGCATTAAGCATCATGGAAAGCCTGACAATTTTAATAGCACAGGATATTGTTTTGACTGATGCCTTTGTCAACAGTTAGGTATTGAACTAAAATAAGTCACTTAAAAATCTTAGCTTTAGTTTTTGCCTCAGTAGGCTGGCTGACTTAGTTCTAAGGCCTTTTGTAGTATTTGACCTATTGTGCAAAATTAATATTTGAATATCCTAAAGAGAGTTGACATCTTATAAGCATATATTTCCTGCAAAAATGTAGAGTATTTTGGAAAATTGCTGCAATGAATTATGCATCTTTCATATTTTTATTTTTAATTCCATTACATTGAAAGATCTAAAGCTTTTGCATGAAAACTAGTTAATCTTTTGGGCACAAACTGCTTTGAAACTAACATTAAACTGTATTTAACTTGAGGTAATCAATATGGAAATTGATTTCTTCTAATCTTCTTGTTGTAGTTTAAAATATTTTTCTCTTTATACTTTTGGGAAAATAATAGTATAATGGTTCATGTTTCTATTGATTTTCAAAATTAATTTGTCTGAGCCCTTAAATTATACCAGTATGTAGGCTTATACCTTAATTCCTATCAGTGTAATTCAAATGCTGCTGGACTCAACACAATGTAAATTTTAAAAAATAGAGCTCTCAGTTTCCTCAAAACAGTATATCTAATATAAATATTATATAAAGGATTCCTTGAATTCTTATAAATTAATAACAGATTCATATATAAAGTGGGCAGAGAAGAAAATTAAGCATTGTATAGCACACTGAAATGCATTCCTAAGTTGATTTATCATTGTATGGAAAACACCTTTCCTAAATATTGTATCAAAATTTATCTCCATTAATAATTTATATTGCTCTCATAATTTATCATGTAAGTAGAAACTGTACTGTTTGTCATCACTGGTTCAGAAACTATTTTTAGAAATAGTACACATCTGGATGCAAAAAGATATTTTCATCTGAGATATAACCTTAGAGTAATGCCTGTCTTATAAATTATTATTATCAGGTTGAGACTGGAATATTTCAAAACTATATGTTAGTTTCACTTTTTTACTTTAGCTGTATCTTTAATTGGGATGAAGTAAATAAGTCGAGTTTATAGTTTAACTAGGCAATGCTATCTTTATTGCAACTGGTACAAGTATCTACCATAGCTGAAGAATAAATGTTTCTGTTTTTGTAAATATATATGACTAATAATTTCTTGTGATGTAACATTATTATTTATATATTTATATCAAAGTTTTCATTTCAAGAGGACTTAAATTAATGAACAAACAGTTTAAAAGAAAGTACACATTCCCTTCTTTATTGACTGTAAAGAAATCTCATGAAGATGATAAACACGCAATTTTTTAATGAAAAATTGCATTACAAAAATAAATTTGATTTGAAACATCAATGCAATAATAGACATGTTAGAAAATAAAAAGAGATTACGATAAATGTAGGGGTTGCTACTATATTGAGTTTCACTTTCTGGGTTACTTAGATTTTCAAATTTGCATGCATCATCATAAGACTCAGTTGACATTTAAGATGAATTGATAAATCTTACTCATATAGATTTAGGTAAGTGAATTCAATCTAAGATACATCAAAAAAGGAAATAAAAATTTTGTTTTATGTATAATAAATGGCATTAACGGAGAAATTTGGGGCGGTTAAGAGAAATATCTTTATTACATTCATAAAGATTTATCAATATGTACAATTAAAATGTGGGATTTTTGGCTTATAAAAGTCAAGCTTCAATATTTTCCTTAAAAACTGAAGTTTCTATAAGTAATGTTGACTAGATTAGTAATTTCATTGGGGTAAATATATTGTAAATCTACAATCACTTAGACTGAATACAATGAAATAAGTACTGGAATTTTGGTAAAATCTTTGTAAAATTAAACGTTTTATTTTGATATAATTTTTAGATTCTCATGCAGTTATAATAAATGATATAGAGACAATCCCTGTACCTTCTATCAGTCCCCTCCAATGGCAGCATTTTTCCAATCTGTAAATACCTCACCAGGATATTGACATCTTTTATTGCTGATATTGGTAATTTTAATATTTGTTCTCCTTTTTCTTTATCAGATTTTAGAGGTTATTAGCATTATTGATCTTTTCAAAGAATTGGCTCTTTTCAATTGATTTTTTCAATTGTTTTTTATTTTCAATTTCATTCATTTCTTCTCTTTATTATTTCTGTCTGCTTCATGAGGTTTGTTTTTCTTATACAAGGTTCTTGAGTTGGGAATAGATAAGTGATTTGATAATTTTTCTCTTTCTAATGGATACGTTCCATGCTATAAATTTCCCTTCAGCACTGTTTTCGCTATGCTTCACACATTTTGATATACTATTGTATTTTGCATTTCATTTAGTTCTATGTTTTTAGATTTCCTTTGGGATTTCCTTTTTGACCCATGATTCTTTAAAAGTGTGCTATTTTGCCGCGAAGTGTCTGAGTAGTTTCCTGTAATCTCTCTCTTACTGATTTATATTAAATTCCATTGTTGTCAGAAAATACATTATTCTGTAATATCACAATCCCTTTAAATTTATTGAGGTTTGTGTTATACAGGGTATGGCCTAATTGGATATTATTTCTGTGGAAACTTAAAAATAACATGCATTTTGTTGTTGGATAGTGTGTCATGTAAATATTTAATGTGTTCTTTTGGTTGATGGTGTTGTTGAGTGCTTGTGTACAGTGGCAGATATTCTTTTGAGTTCCATCAATTGCTGAGAGACAGTTCCAAAGATAATTGTGGATTTGTCTATTTCTCTTTTTAATTCTCTGTTTCAGTTTCACATATTTTACATTTCTGTTGTTTCCTGAACACTCATTTAGGATTGTTATGTATTTTCTGTGGGTTCACCCATTTTTCATGAAGTAATTTCCCCTTTCATCTCTGGTAATTTTCTTTATCTGGAGTCTACCGTAGCTGATATGAATAACGCCTCTCCTGCTTTCTTTTGAATAACATTTTCATGATACATCTTTTCCTTTCTTTTCCTTTCAACCTGTGCACAGTATAATTTTAGTAGTCTTGTGTGTTTCTTTGTTTGTTTTTATACAGTATAGAGTTGGGCAATTGTTTTTAGTTCATTCTAATCTCTGACTGTTACATTTAATGTAATTATTATGTTAGGGTTTACACCCGTTGTTTTAACTTTGATTTGTTGTCCTGTTGTCCTGTTTTCCTCTTCCTGTATTCTTCCAGTCTATTTGAATATGGTTTTGGAAGTCTATTTTTATGTATCTACAGTGTCTTTGCCTGTATCTCTCTGTGTAGCATTTTTTTAGTAGTTGATCTTGGTATTATATTATTAAGCATGAGTGTTCACAATATACCAGTGTTGTCATTTTATCAGTTAAAGCATAGAAACCTTACCTTTATCTTTATAAATCTCTTTGCTAAGATGATTTTTCATGCATTGTTTAATTTCTTTTTAGAGAACTTCCTTTAGCCATTCTTTTGGAGTAATTCTGATGGTGACAAATTTCTTTATTTTCTCTTAATCTGGGACTGTCTTTATTTCCCTTCCTTAACTGAAGGATAGTTTCACTAGATATAGGCTTCTGGATTGACTGTTGGTTTTTCACAACACATTAATATTTTTGTGCCACTTTTTTCTGTCCTGTATAGTTTATGATGAGAAATCCACTGTCACTTGCATTATTTTCCCCCTAGAGGTAAGAAGTCATTTTTCTCTTGCTGCTTTAATCTTTTGTCTTTGTCTTCAAGTTTTCAGAAATTTGGGTGAGCTTTCTCTTACTGTTGATGTTTTTGAGGATTTCCAGTTTCAGGATTTAGCTTTTTGAATCTGTAGGCTTATGTTTTCTTTTTTCCAAATTTGAGAAGCTTTTAGGTATTTTCTGTAGTTTTTAAGCCCCACTCTCTTTCTCTCTTCATCAAGGATTTCAATTATATAAATGTTTCATAGTTTGTTATAATTTCCCAGATCCCTAGGCTCTGTTCGTGTTTTTGTTTGTTTGTTTGTTTGTTTTGTGGGTTTTTTGGACACCCGCATTCTGCTGCTTGGACCTTGCATTGAGTCTTTATTTTAGTCATTGCATATTTTAATTCTACAATTTCCATTTGGTTCTCCTTTATATCTTCTGTTTCTCTTCAGAGATTTTTTTGTTTTTGTTTTTTGTTCACTAGTTCCAAGCATACCCATAAATGCTCATGCGAGCATTTTTATGATTATTGCTTTAAGATCATTGTCAGATAATTCCAACACGTCTGTCATCTAAGTGTTGGCATTGTTGCTTTTCATTCAATTTGACATCTTACTGTTCTTGGTATGATGAGGGTTTATTGTTGAATCCTGGATATTTTTGGTATTATGTTGTGGCACTCTGGATCTCATTTAAACTTTCTTCTTTAGCTAATTTCCTTTGACACTCTCCTGTCAAGGAAAGAGGGTGGGGTCATATTGTTACTTCTAGGTGGGGGTCAATATGCTGGTTCCTTACCCAGCTTCTGGTTAAAACTGAGGGTGACCTCATTATCACTGAGTGGTGGTATAAGTCCCGACTCTCCCTAAGTCTCCTCTGACACAACCTCACTGGGGAAAGTCAGGGAGTTCTCACTACTGTTGGATGGGGAAAAAAGTCTAGGAACCCTGCATAGTCTCTCCAGATTCTCTGTGGGGGGAAGATAAAGAGGAGAGAGGGACCTGTTCCTGCTTGTGGTAAGCCTTGAATTGCTCTTTACTTGGCCTTCTCTGACAACACCCAGCAGTGGAGGGAGAAGGTGGTATTTCTCGCATTACCATCTGGTATAGGTGCAAGTACGGGATCCCTATTTGTCCTTTGCTGCCATGAGTAATAGTTGGGCCACAGTGTATTTTTTTTCTCCTTTTGATTTTGATTGGAGTAGAGAGATTATTGCCTAAAGTTTTGTCTCTTACTAGTCTATCACTATCTTACTAGTTCTATGTATATAGAAAGGGAGCGGTTGTGGGAACTTTTTTTTTGTCTGCAGCTTGCTTTTTTAATATAAATTATTTAGATACAAAATGTCAAGTAATATTGAGAAAAAAAATTAAAGAGTTAGAAATGCCTGAAAAATAAAGGAATATTTGAGGTAAGATAGTGTTTTAATGGCAATATTTGAAATTATTGCATTTTATTTTAAAGCTATCTCTTAGATTGTAAAATGAAGACCTTTGTAATGGCAACATCAGTGAAAGTAGAATGGTCAACCTGCAATGTTAAAGGTCAGCTTATTCTCTTTAAGTGATGCTTTTGCAAAACTTTGTTATGGGGTTTTAGGCAGTATTTGCAGTCTTCAGCAATTTCTCCTTCAAGCTGTGTCTAATAATCTTGCCTTGAATAATCCTGAACAACACCAAAGAGACCCAGATAGTTTCTCAATATGTTCCATGATTGGTTTCCAGTGCCTCTGTAATAGCCGTATTTAGAGGTTGTTTTTTTTCTTTTATATTTTTAAATTAGAAATGGCTGTTGATTTGCATTGCAGTTGTTAACACACCAATGAAATAGAATTCTTCTCACCTAATCACTGAAACAGCAAAAAATCAACTTGTCTGCTAAATTATAACATAAATCCCTAAATCAAGGAATGAACAGCAATGACATCAGGCTGAAAAGTCTTAAAAAGCTTATTAAAAAATCTCAAATCAGTATTTTTCAAACTGAATTTCTTATTAGGAAGAATTATTCCCATTAATAAATGTATAATGGTTAGAGGCAGAGCCTGCGAGGTGTACAAATCCCTTCCTCCTTGATGTTGCTAGCGGCTCATAATGCCACTAGACAGGTTTTCTTGGGGCTCACCCCTCATATGGAAGTCTTAATAGTTAGGGTACTAGATGTTGGGTCCAAATCCTTCTTTCCTCAGGGAATACTTGGGAGTTGTAAGTTTGCTTGCAATTATATGTTGCTATGCCAGGGGTGGGGTTTATGGACACAGTGTATCTTATCTTTTGCTACCCATTTTGGTGGTGTTTTTTTGTTTTGTTTTGTTTTTTTGTTTGTTTTTTTTCTCATTTTCCCAATATAGGAATTGCTCAGTAGTTTCTGGATGTTTTTTCAGAAGTAAGTGTTCCTTATGTAGCTGTAGATTAGTGTGTCCACGAGAAGAAGTGAGTTCAGGAGCATCCTATGTTACTATCTTGGATCAGAACTCCCATAAGTGTCTTTATTTCAAAGTTTGAGAAAAAAAAAAGTAGAATAAATCTGTGGTTCTGTATGACCAACTTCACATTTCTCTGGGCATTCTACCATAAATTTGTATGTCTTGTCTGATATCATGCAGATGACTTAGTTAGATATGACATGTTCAGGAATTGTAAATCTGGACACTGGAATAAAAATGTCTTAGAAGCGGCAATGACATTACATGGTTGTATTTGCTCTGGGATCTCAAGACCAGGTATGTATGCATGATTTGAGATAATGAATAAAACACACTTTTAGAAAAAATAAATAAAAGTGAGTCTTCTGAGATGGGGAATTCTAATAAAACTTTAGAAAACATTACAAATCGCTTGCTGTTGTTTTTTAGGATAAATAGAAAGAAGACTGAACAAAGAGTAATGTCATCTAAAAAGACAATGTGAAGTGATGATGGCTTGTGGTATTGTGACAGGAGAAGGAAAGGAAGAGTGTGATCAATATTCTAAAGCCTTTTGGTATTTATGATACAATTTCAAATAAGAGAATGTTAGATTGTTCCCATGAAAGTGTCCTGACAAACTTCTCTGCCATGTTTTAAGATATATATTTTTTTATTAACTTCATGAGTGAAGAAGTGAAAAGAAAAGCAACATCCTGAATAATTTAGAATAAAGTAATCTTATTAATTTTAGTGCACTTGTATCCCAAAATCTTGAAAGTACTATACAAATATCTTTTGAAATACTGTGATCCATCTCCAAAATATATGTTATAAAGTAGAAAAAAGTATCAGGAACAGCTATAGGCCACTTTGTTAAATCTGGAAAGAATCACATACAAATATAAAACAACTAGTCCTTTCTTTCAATAGACTTACAATGAAATACTAAAAATATTTTCACAACGGAAAGAGAATAAAGGAAACATATTCATTAGGGTAAAGAATAAAACTTGAACGGTCTTGTGCAAACATACTCCAGCTAGGAGGGCCTTGGGCAGAAGTTTGCACTCGTTACTGTTTGGCATGCCAATCACATGTATTTTTTATGGTTCTTTTACGAAATGGAGCCTGACCTCTATGTGTTGGGCAAACAGGTTTCTGGGGTAAGAACTTCAGGGCTGTCAATCATTTTGATATCTGTCAGGCAATTGAAAGAGGAAAGGAGTGCTCGCTTCAGCAGCACATATACTAAGAGGAAAGGAATACATTTAAGAAGATAAGAAAATGTTGGAGAAAACATCAGTGCTCCTGAAGAATAGTAAATACTTAATGCAAATCTGAAATACACTAAAGACAAAGTAAAGAAACAATTGAATGAACACTAGCATGCAAAGCTGAGATAATAGCGCTGAGATGTAAGAAAAGATTTTGTTGTAAATAGCAATGGGATAATTGTCGTGAATAGCAGTAATTAGTTATGGTTACTGGTCTTGTTCTTTTGTGCTAAGGTATAATATAGTAGTGATTGTAAAGTTTTATTTTTGTTTTGTATTATTTCAGACATCGTTGAGAGAACTCAGAAAACAATAAAAAAAGAGGACAGAAAATTAGAGAGTCAAAGTAGTGGATAATACAGGGTAAAACAAAAGGTAGAATCATCACAAATTCAAAATCATAATCCATTCAATACAGTGTAATAGGCTGGACTATAATGTAAAATTGAATGCATTAAACTTTAAGTAAAAAAAAATAGTATGATTTGTATGATATACTGGAAAGGATTGTTAATAGTAAATGAAGAAAATATACTTCCAACAAATCACATTTGCTGCTTAGTGCAATGAATTTTGAAGCAGAAAACAAACCACTGTTCTTTAATCATAGTGAGGATGAGAAAGGTACATACTTTCCTGCTACAGAAATAAATGATAGTCATTTCAGCATAACAGGAAACTTTGAATTAAATAAATTCAATATTCAATGTTTTAATTCTAATAATTTTACAATAACACTCACTAGTAGTGTAAGTTGGAAGTTTAACAGAAATAGAAAATGAGTACACATCACACAAAAGCAAGTTTACTTTATTGTCATAACTGGGGTAATAAGGGTGTTTGAGATTTTGTTTTCATCAGCACTATGGCTACCATTATATTGAGAAATAATTAAAAATATACAATGTTTGTATTACTGAAGCAAGCAAGTGACTAAATAATTGAAATTGCTATTATTTTATGCTGACTAAGTTAATAAAGGAGATGGAATAGTTTTGACTAATAGCAAAAGTATTATGAGACAAAAAACATATATGGGATAAAAATTGAAAAAGAATACAATTGATAAATAGGTAGAGAGAAAATTATATCAACAGCTTTAAATGAAGAAGGACTTACAAAACATTATTTCTTATTTTTCATCAGTCAAAGCATTGTGTGCAAAAAGATGAGTAACATAACTCATATTATTCAGCTAGTAGGTGTTTACCTGTGTGTGAGAAGTCAGACCAATGTTGCTACTTTAACTCACTCACTAAACCTCTGGATTTCCCATTCCTTTTAGATTTTGAATTAATTTGAATAAATTTTAGATTATCCTTTTTATTTCATGAGTTTGGCAATATACCAAATATTTTTATTATGCTTTTCTCAAACTTTAAAATATTTGTTTTTGTCTTGTTTCTGGGCTTCTCAAGCTGCCATGTCGTTGAACCAAACATAACAGTAGATCCTTAGTATTAAATATAGATGATATTGCCATGCAGTTGAATCAAAAACACCAGTAGATAGTTAAAAGTGACATATAGGCAGGTGACTTTATTCTGAACCTTCAGTTATGCAGTGTGCCTTTAGAGCATCCAATGGGTAGCTAGCTTCCTGATAGCTTTCTGACTGAAGTGTTTTGAAGCTACAAAACTTTTTGTTGTATTCATGACCAATTTCAATATGTTCTTGAATACACACACGCACACACACACACACACACACACACACACACACACACACACACAATGGTCTGCTACCAAGCTATCTGTGAAGAAGGATACTGTTTTATTTATTTATTTTATTTATTTCCAATTCCTTATAGACACTTTATAAAACACAATAAATTTGCTTTAGCAAAGTAAAATTTTTGTAAACACTAATTATCCAGTCTCGATTTTTATATTTGTATTCTTGTAGGTCCTTAACCAATAGTTTACAGACTCTGAAAACTGACATCAACCTGTGAACCACATTTGAATAGTATTAGGTAAAACAATTTCCTTTCTGCAAAAGCAATTTTGGAAAGAAAGTGTAAATGAGTAATAATACTGCTGTAACCATACTACCGGAAGTCACCTTCACTCTCTAAAGGTCATCCATCCTGCATGTCTCTAAGAAATCCCTCTTGTAAAAACCTTTGATCGCTTAGGTAATGGTTTCACAAGCAACTCTTTAGGCCCAGCCAATTTTCTATTCTTCACAGCTGGAAAACATAAACTCTCAGTTTTCCAACCCTTAGAAGAACCCACTTAGTCCAAATAATGATTGAATACTTTTGATGTGATGGCAAATGCATTAATGGTGTCCTTCCCCTTAAACTGCTTGTCTCAATCTACTAAATTCCTTCCTCCCCTGGAATAAAAGCCCGAATAAGGTAGGAGGACATGTGTGTGTTCTTACCCTGGAAACCAAACCACCTAGCACACTACATATCACGTGGCAGGCAGAGCCTACTAAACAACTGGGACAAAGGATCTGGCTCAGAGAAGGCACTGACAGGATTAGGAAGAAAAATACATTTTTCCAATGAATAATATTAAATATATAAAGGAAATTTTCAATCTGTGATGAAATTTAAAAATTTAAAAATTATAATGTCTTTTCAAAGAAGAGCTAAAACTTATATTTGATATCTGAACAATCAAAAAATGGGACAGTTTTAAATTGGGACATAAAAAATGAACAATAAAATATGGAATAATTAATTATTTGAGTATGTAAAGAGAAGAAAAGTCTCTGGCATCTAATACTAGACACATTTCCCTTTAGGTGGACTAAGAAAATTGACATTGAAAAAATAATAAAAATTATATCCCAGAGTACTTGATTTAATATTAAACTAATTATATGTATATAGACTATATATTATATATTCTATATATTATAAACCAATGAATCTAAATTACACTAATTATATATATAATATATATATCTATATATTCTATCTATGTTCTATATAGAATATAGAATATATAGATATATACATAATATATAATATATATCTATATATTAGTGTAATTTAGTTTCATTGGTTTTCAGCTTTTTTCTGCCAGCATGTGGGAAAAGAACACACAGTTTTGTTATGGTTGTGGAATGTAAATGTTTATGACTATAACAATGAAATAAAAATGTGGCCAGTACAATGTAGGAAGAAAATTGAGGGATTGAAAAAGTAATGATTGCATTTGATGGAATGAAACACACATACACATACACACAGGCACTTCTTTTCAAAGTTGAAAAAATAATGAATAGTTCAAAAAAATAATAGTCATTGCAGAAATAATTTAGGGGAGGAAGAGTGGTATATCTGCACTGATGAAGAAAACTATTGAGTTATAAGTCTGTCATCATACCAGTAGAGGAAATCAAACTGGAAATATTTAAAATTTATATACCCTGTTTCCCTGAAAATAAGTCCTAGCTGGACAATCAGCTCTAATGTGTCTTTTGGAGCAAAAGTCAATATAAGAACCAGCCTTATATTACAGTAAGATAAGAACCAGTATTATATTATATTTATTATATTATATTTATTATATTATATTACATTACATTACATTATATTATATTATATCTGGTCTTATAGTAAAACAAGACCGGTCTTATATTAATTTTTGCTCCAAAAGACACATTAGAGCTGATTGTCTGGCTAGATCTTATTTTCAGGGAAACATGGTAAAGAAAATAGTTTTTGCCTCACTGCCTAGAGTTACTGAAGAAAGAAATCAATTCTATGTTCCATTTTGGACCTTACTTGCCAGTGCACTGCAAGTTGAGTCAAAGATTCCTTATGTAAATATTCAAACGTCTTATACCTAAAATTACTAAAATTATTATAGCTAAAATTACTTTTGCATCTATCTTCATCACAGAAATCTCTAAGAGCAAAGAGAGGATCTCATAACAGTAGCTCAGAAACGTTGAGTATGGAGTAAGTTCTCTTTTATGTTCTCCTCAGCTTTATTGTCTTCTTGAGGAAATCCAAGCAGCTAACTGTTTATGAGAAGAAAACACAGACATGCACACACGTAACTGAACTGCACACTCCTTTCATATCCCTCATCTATTTTGAACTTCATTTAGTGACATTAAAACAGTGTCCTCAAACGTTATTTTTCTCATAATAATACTCACTTTTTTTTTTCAATTAAAGTTTATTGGGGTGACAGTTGTTAGTAAAGTTACATAGATTTTAGGTGTACAATTCTGTATTACATCATCTGTAAATCCCATTGTGTGTTCACCACCCAGAGTCAGTTCTCCTTCCATCACCATATATTTCATCCCCCTTAACTCCATCTCCCACCCCCCTCCCCCCTTCCCCTCTGGTAACCACTAAACTATTGTCTGTGTCTATGAGTTTTTGTTCCTCATTTGTTTGTCTTGTTCTTTAGTTATTTGGGGTTTATATACCACATATCAGTGAAATCATATGGTTCTCTGCTTTTTCTGTCTGACTTATTTCGCTTAGCATTATAATCTCAAGATCCATCCGTGTTGTCACAAATGGTCCTATTTCATCTTTTCTTACTGCCGAATAGTATTCCGTTGTGTATATATACCACAACTTCTTTATCTATTCATCTATCAAAGGACATTTTGGTTGTTTCCATGCCTTGGCCACCGTAAATAAAGCTGCAATGAACCTTGGAGCACACGTGTCTTTATGTATAAATGTTTTCAGAATTTTTGGGTAGATATCTAGCAGTGGGATTGCTGGGTCATATGGTAATTCTATTTGTAATTTTTTGAGGAACCTCCACACTGCCTTCCACAGCGGCTGCACCAATCTGCATTCCCACCAACAGTATATGAGGGTTCCTTCTTCTCCACAGCCTTTCCAACACTTGTTACTATTTGTTTTATTGATGATAACCATTCTAACTGGTGTGAGGTGATATCTCATTGTGGTTTTTATTTGCATTTCTCTGATGATTAGTGATGTTGAGCATTTTTTTCATATGCCTATTTGCCATTTGTATGTCCTCTTTGGAGAAATGTCTCTTCAGGTACTCTGCCCATTTTTCAATTGGGTTGTTTGGTTTTTTTGTTGTTGAGTTGCATGAGTTCCTTGTATACTTTGGATATTTGCCCCTTATTGGGGCACTGTTTGCAAAAATCTTCTCCCATTCACTTGATTGCCTCTTTATTTTGTCAATGGTTTCTGTTGCTGTGCAGAAGCTTTTAAGTTTCATATAGTCCCATTTGTTTATTTTAGCTTTTACATCCCTGGCCTTTGGAGTCAAATTCATAAAATGCTCTTTGAACCCAAGGTCCATAAGATTATTACCTATGTTTTCTTCTATGCAGTTTATTGTGTCAGATCTTATGCTTAAGTCTTTGATCCATTTTGAATTAATTTTGGTACATGGTGACAGATAGCAGTCCAGTTTCATTCTTTTGCACGTAGCTTTCCAATTCTCCCAGTACCATTTATTGAAGAGGCTGTCTTTTCTCCATTGTATGTTTTTTGCTTCTTTGTCAAAAATAATCTGTCCATATTTATGGGGGTTTATTTCTGGGTTCTCAATTCTATTCCTTTGGTCTACGTGTCTGTTTTTCTGCCAATACCATGCTGTTTTGATTATTGTTGCCCAGTAGTACAAGCTAAAGTCAGGGAGTGTGATACCTCCAGCATTGTTGTTTTTTCTTAAGATTGCTTTGGTTATTTGGGGTCTTTTTGTGGTTCCAACAAAATCTGATGATTTTTTGTTCTATTTCTTTATTTTTTGATTTTTTGTTCATTTTTTCTTTAAAAAATGCCATTGGGATTTTGATGGGGATTGCATTAAATCTGTATATAGCTTTGGGTAATATGGCCATTTTAACAATGTTGATTCTTCCAATCCATGAGCACGGAATGTTTTTTCCATTTCTTTGTGTCTTCTTCAATTTCTTTTTAAAATGTCTTGTAGTTTTCAGCATATAGGTCTTTCACATCCTTGGTTAAGTTTATTCCTAGATATTTTATTCTTTTTGCTGCAATTGCAAAAGGAATTGTGGTTTTTTAAATTTCTTTTTCTGAGATTTCATTGTTAGTATATAGGAATGCAATGGACTTATTAACGTTGATTTTGTAGCCCGCCACATTACTGTATTCATTGATTGTTTCTAATAGCTTTTCGGTGGAGTGTTTAGGGTTTTCTATATACAGCATTGTGTCATCTGCAAAGAGTGACAATTTAACTTCTTTATTCCCAGATTGGATGCCTTTTATTTCTTTCTCTTGCCTGATTGCTCTGGCAAGGACTTCCATCACTATGTTGAAAAGCAGAGGTGATAGGGGACAGCCCTGTCGTGTTCCTGAATGTAGAGCAAAGGGTTCAGTTTTTCACCGTTAATTATGAGATTAGCTGAGGGTTTGTCATATATGGCCTTTATTATGTTAAGGTGTTTTCCTTCTATACCTATTTTATTAAGTGTTTTAATCATAAATGTATGTCGTATCTTGTCAAATGCTTTTTCTGCATCAATTGATATAATCATATGATTTTTGTCCTTTATTTTGTTTATGTGATTTATCACATTGATGGATTTGCGTATGTTGAACCATCCTTGTGCCCCTGGGATGAACCCCACTTGGTCGTGATGAATTATCTTTTTAATGCATTGTTGCATTCGATTTGCTAGAAATTTGTTTAGGTTTCTTGCATCTGTATTCATCAGAGATATTGGTCTGTAGTTCTCTTTTTTTGTGTTGTCCTTGCCAGGTTTTGGTATCAGGGTAATGTTGGCCTCATAAAATAATTTAGGGAGTACTGTCTCTTCTTCAATTTTTTGGAAGAGTTTGAGCAGGATTGGCATTAGATCCTCTTTGAAGGTTTCGTAGAATTCACTAGTGAAACCATCTGATCCCGGACTTTTGCTTTTGGGAAGGTTTTGGATGACTGATTCAATTTCCTTACTGGTGATCGGTCTGTTTAGATTTTCCAGTTCTTCATGGTTCAGCCTTGGAAGGCTGTATGTTTCTAAGAACTTGTCCATTTCTCCTAGGTTATTAAATTTGGTGGCATATAGTCCTTCATAGTATTCTTGGATGATCCTTTGTATTTCTGTGGCATCCATGATAACTACCCCTTTTTCATTACTGATTTTGTTTATTGGTGAGCTTCTCTCTTTTTTATCTTAGTGAGCCTAGCCAAGGGTTTGTCAATTTTGTGAATCTTTTCAAAGAACCAGCTCTTTGTCACATTAATTTTTTCTATTGTCTTTTTGTTCTCTATTTCGTTTAGTTCTGCTCTGATTTTTATTATCTCCTTTCTTCTACTGACCTCAGGTTTCATTTGTTCTTCTTTTTCTAGTTCTTTAAGGTGTAATGTGAGGATATTTATTTGGGATTTTTCTTGTTTGTTGAGATAGGTCTGTAATGATATAAATTTCCCTCTTAGAACTGGTTTTGCTGCATCCCAGAAATTTGGTAGGATGTATTTTCATTGTCATTTGTTTCTATGTACCTTTTGATCTCTCCTCTAATCTCTTCTTTGACCCAGTCATTCTTTAAAAGTATGTTGTTTAATCTCCACGTATTTGTGGTTTTTCCTGCTTTCTTTTTGCAGTTGATATCTGATTCCAAAGCCTTGTGATCAGAGAATATGCTTGGTATGATTTCAATCGTCTTAAATTTGCTGAGGTTAGTTTTATGTCCCAATATATGGTCTATCCTTGAGAATGTTCCATGTACACTAGAAAAAAATATATAGTCTGATGTTTTAGGATGAAGTGCTCTATAAATGTCAATTATGTCCATTTCCTCTAATGTGTCATTTAGGGCTGCTATTTCTTTATTTATTTTCTGTTTGGATGATCTATCCATAGCTGTCAATGATGTATTTAGGTCCCCTAGTATAATTGTGTTTTGGTCAATTTCTCCCTTTAGTTCTGTTAGTAGTTACTTGGTATATTTTGGTGCTCCCTGATTGGGGGCATAAATATTGATGACTGTTATGTCTTCTTGTTGTATAGTCCCCCTTTACCATTATGAAATGTCCATCTTTGTCTCTTGTTATCTTTTTCACCGTGAAGTCTGTTTCATCTGATATCATTATGGCTACACCTGATTTTCTCTGGATACCATTTGCTTAGAGTGTCAATTTCCACCCTTTCACTTTGAGTCTATGCTTGTCCTTGTAGCTGAGATGTGTCTCTTGGAGACAGCATATGGTTTGGTTTAGTTTTTTTTATCCAATCTGCTACTCTGTGCCTTTTTATTGGTGAGTTCAGTCCATTTACATTTAGGGTGATTATTGATATGTGAGGATTTCCTATCATTCTATCTTTAGTTTCCTGGTAAGATTGTGTCTCCATGGTTTCTTTGTCTTTTTGTTGTTGTCTATTATTTCTGTGTGGTGGTATTCTATGATGTTTCCCTCTGTTTCTTCTTTTATTAGAATATATATATTCAGTTCTGGATATTTTTTGAGTGGTTACCATTAAGTTTATGTAAAAGAAATTTTGATATTTAGAGTATTCCTTTTTCTTCAACACACTTACTTTCTTCATTCCCATATTCCTTTACTCTCCCCCTTTTTATGTTTTGGTTGCCACAAATTCTCCCTGTTGATGGTGGCCAAATAGCCTCCTTTAATATTTCTTGTAGTGCAGGTTGTGTGTTAGAAAATTCCCTCAGCTTCTGTAAGTCTGGAAAGGTCTTTATTCCTCCTTCATATCTGAAGGACATCTTTGCTGGGTATATAATTCTTGGCTTATAATTTCCTCTTTCAATAGTTTGAATATTTGGTTCCACTCCCTCCTGGCTTGTAGAGTTTCTGCTGAGAAATCTGATGATAATCTAATGGACTTTCCTTTGTAGGTTACCGTCTTCTTTTCCCTGGCTGACTTGAGGATTCTTTGTCATTGATTTTTGACAGCTTCCATACAATGTGCCTTGGAGAAGGCCCATTGGGGTTGAGGTAATTAAGTGTTCTATTTGCTTCTTGGATTCAAGGATCCAGTTCTTTCCACAGTTTGTAAAGTTCTCATTGACTATTTGTTTGAATATACTCTCTGTTCCCTTCTCTCTTTTTTCTCCTTCTGGTATGCCCATTATTCTTATATTGTTCTTTTGGATGGAGTCAGAAAGTTCTTGTAGAGTTCTTTCATTTCTTTTAAGTCTCAAGTCTCTTTCTTCTTCCATCCGTGACATTTCCAGGTTTCTCTCTTCGATGTCACTGATTCTTTCCTCCATCTGGTCCACTCTACTTCCTAAGCTGGCTATTTCATTCTTAATTTCTTCTATTGAGTTCTTAATCTCCAGAAGTTCTACTTGGTTCTTTTTTTAAAATTTCAATCTCTTTGGTAAAATGCTCATGTTGTTCTTTGATTGTGTTTCTGAGTTCATTAAACTGCCTTTCTGTATATTCTTGCATCTCGTTGAGTTTTTTCAGAACTGCAATCTTGAATTCTCTGTCATTTAAGTCACATATTTCCATATCTTTAACTTCATTTCCTGGAGACTTTTCACTTTCTTTCTGAGCTGTCTTGTTGCCTTGGTTATTCATGGCAATTAATGATTTATTATTTCTCTTCCTAAACATCTACAGGAGTGGGTTCTGCAACAGGTTGGTAGGAAGATGTCTTTCTTTTGTTTTCCAGTATGTGTTGGTAGAATTTTTTATTTTCTCTCCGACTGGAGCCCTTTTTTCTCTCTCACACTGTAGTGTTACGTTTTCTCTGCACTATTCCAGCTTCTCACACAGTGGGAGGATTCCCTGGAAGTTGGGCTTCTCCTCTGTTAACAGTTCGCTTGGGTCATAGGGTGCCGTGTCCTTGTGGGGATGCGGAGAGCTTTTGAAATTCCAAAGCTCTTCCTGCACCAGATTCAGAGCCCGTGAGTTTCAGTGGTTCTGTTTTCTCCTGCAGCGATCCGCCCAGATAAGTGGGGACAGGGGCGGGGTGAGTTGTGAGAGGTGACCCAGAGCAATGGCGGCCACCGCCACCACAGCTGGTCCTGCTTCCATTGCCCCTCCCTCCCTTGCCAGAACTAGTTGGACTGTGAATCTGTGTCTGCGGACCACAGTTCTCAGAACAACAAATATTTTGTTCTTTTGATCTGACACTGCTACTGTTCTGCTTCTAGCACTGGGTAGGTGGGGGTGGGGCAAACTCTGGGAGGGTAGGGAGGGGGCGGCTAGTCTCAGTGCCTAAGGCTTCCATTCTCTGTTCGGCAGTGAGGGCTTACACCACCGTTTTCAGCCTTCTTCCCTCAGTCTTTTCTCCGAGGTCTCTGCCGTGAGCGTTGGGTTCAGCCGTGTTATATGCTGTCCTCTCAGCCCTGTGGGCCATAAGCGGAGCCCTAGCAGTCCGAGTTCTTCCCTCTCCCGCAGCCTGGTAGTTCCAGGATGCTGCGAGCTCGGAGCACTGAGCTAGGTCTGCGTCCTGTGCCCCCACGGCTCCGTCTCCACACTTCTCCCTTCTGTCCTCCCCTGCTTGCGCAACTTGCCCACCTTTAGGTGAATTCAGTAGTGAGATTCTTCATCTTGCCTGTCTGCTGTGCAGGGAGTCCTTTGTGGAGTTATAGCTGTTTAATTTGTTGTAAATTCCAGGGGAAATTTCCAGAGACTCACCTCACGCCACCATTTTGATGACATCTTAAATTAATACTTTCTTGATAAATAGGATGTAAGCACTTTTACATCCATTATTCTATTTAGTTTTCAATAAGCTATGAGATGAGCGTTGTCCTCATCGATTTTTAAGAGGAAATTGAGACCCAGGCAAATTAAATGACATGCATAATGCCACCAAGCTGATAAATTGGCCAGACGTGCTGCCAAATTTAGCCCACCATAAAATATTTCTTCTACAAAATTGGTGGTCTCTTTCAACAATGATAGGAAAAAAAAGCTTAATTATAAGAATGTAACAGAGATATTAGGCATAAGTTTGATATATAAAATCATGATTTTGAATCCAAGTGGGGGTCATTAATATTAATTTAAGCTGTACCGTTTTTGACGAATACCAATGGGCAAAACTGTAAACTAGTGAAAATTTTACTTCTTGTCGCAACCTTTGTCTGTCCCAGTCATCTAGAACCTTACCCTGATAAATGGCTATTCTGAATCCCTTTACAAAAGCAACTCTTACATGTGTCACACTGTGGGCTCTAGATGATTTTAAGTACTTGACCATTTTCCAGAACATGTTTTTACTGTGTTTGCTTATTCTCCTAATATAATGGGTTTATTTATTCAGAGTATGGGAATTCCATGTGGAAATGAAACACTAAATAGTAGCTAGGAATACTTACCTAAATAAACAACATTTGCTAAGTCTTATAAGTGTGTTCATCTGTAATTCAATTTGTAGATATGTTAATTCTCACAGAAAATACCCATCTTAAAAGAGGTCTTCTATTAATATAAATAATGTGTTTCCTCATGTTGGTATAAAAGTGGTGTGTGTGTGTGTGTGTGTGTGTGTTTTAATTAGAAGGTCTGGCCTAAAACCAGCTCCTATGCTTACTCTATGAGCATGCTATGTCATCTCCCCAAGTGGTATTAGAATATTAACTGAAATTGTCTTCCCTAACTCACAGGCTTTTCTGGTGATAAAATTTAATAATATATTGGAACGTTCTCTGCAAACTGTAAACATCTAAGCATGTCTGTTGCAAAAAGTGATTACATGATTAGGTTTTCTTATACTGAAGCAAGTCAGGAAAGGATATGGTGTTTGTCAACCAAGGCAGTTCGGAGTCCTGTGAGCTAAACTGGCCAGTTTATATTCACTCGATCACTGATTCTCTCAGCAATGCAGTGTGAGCAAATGCATGCCTTTTTTATTGGAAGTAGTTTATCAGAACCTTTTTTTTTTAATTTTTAATTGCAGGGTATTCTCTCACCCATTCCCCAAGAAAAATCTAAACAAACAAAATACATCTTTAGAAAATCCATTTTCCTCTTAAGTAGCTATTCAAAAGTGCTAAGTCTGGAACTGAGTCAAAGGAAGTGAAATTCCATGGAAGATATCAATTAATAGTTAATTTGCTAATTCCCTTGATATGATTTCTATGACAGCATGAACATTTTTTTGACTCAATAATGTTTTATTTATTTCCTCTTTGCTATTTTCAGGAACTAGGAGAATTTAATTTTTTTATTCAAAAAGACATTCAAAAATATTTCATATTGAAATAGTTATTTCATTGTCTCATTATTTCTCAGTATTTTTCTGTATGTTTTTACAGTTAAAAAAAGTATAATGTACTAATCACATTTCTGAAAACACTCCTATTCTGTTGTAATAAACTGATTTTTTATTAATTTAAGCACATAGCCAATATAATGTAATTTTGGTACTTAAATGGTCGAAAACTTGTATTTATATTTAAATAAATCATGAACACTTGGTGAAGCATTATTCAATGTTCTCTTTTTTATTAATATAAAAGGCCCAATGAATCTAGTGTTACTTTTTTTGAAATTCACTGAAATTATAGAAAATTCTACTTTGAACGTTGTAAAAACACTCTTCTATTAATCAAAAAATAATATAAGTAGTAGAATAATTTTGTGAAATCTTCAAGTGTACCATTAAGCACAATTTTCTAAAATATTGTTAAATGAGTTAAGAAATGAGTAACAGTGATTTTCTTGAAGTGCATTCCCAATTTCAAGTGTCTATTTTAATCAGCATTTCCTGAAACAATAATTTTTAAGTAAGTTGTAAATTATATTATATCTTCCAACTTCATTTTTATGATCACAATCTCATAAGTGTCACATTATAACATTTGTTATAAAGTGTTTCAAATACTAACATATGTATTTATTTACCTATCTCTTCATTTACTAACTAGAATGCACTCCCTCCATTTTCAAAAAGTACCTTATGGTACAACACTTCTGAGCATGACTGGCCACACTTATTGATGTGCTGTTATAGTTGATTAATTATGTTTTGTGTTTGTGCCTATAACATTGGTTTGAGGTGGCATTTCACACATTTTTTTTCTGCTGTTCATAAACTAAATCCTTTTTGAATTACATGCCTCAATACATTTAAGGTGGTTTATAAGCTTATCATATAATATATGAAATAATGATGGCCTTTTTATTTGACTGAATATCACAGGCAGGTTTCAAAGCATAACAGTTAAAAACCCTCAGATCCCACCCTAGGCTTACACAATCAGAATCTCTGAGGATGGGACCAAGGAATCCAAATTGAACTCTCTCAGGACTTCATGTGCACAGTCAAATGTGAGGATCGCTGATTTAAGAGCATGAGAACCAGGGTGTCATGAATATGTGACATATCTAAGCTAACAGCAAAATAAGAATCCGATAGTTCATTAGGAACATAAAATCAAATTTGGTTTAAAAGATTTCTCGTGTGTGTGTGTGTGTGTGTGTGTGTATGTGCACATGCAGATGTGTGCATGCCTGTGTTCATTTCTCTAAGTCATGCTGCTTTTTGTTGTTGCTTTTCCCCTTATTTAAAATTTCTTAAAATTCATATGCAAGTCCAACTAAAGAATTAAAATTGCAAACATTTATCTGATGTTAAAAATAACAATTTTAGGGACCTAAATGTGGTAAAACAAATTCAAATCTTGTTAATTTATTTTCATGGGTTATAAATTGACAAAAAAAGACTAAATATCTGTCTTACTAGAGAAGAGTAGATGATGTGTTCACTTATTTAACACAATTTTATCATATATTTACAAGTTCTAGGAGTCTACATATGTCAGTGAACAAAGTAGACCAAAGAAAAAACCCTCTTCCCTAGGGTTTATAATCTGTGTAAAAGACATGTATGAATAAATGTATGCATAAGACTAATTCTGTGTTTAGTATGTAGTTGTATTCTTACAGGGTTGCAGAAAACAATTGAATTGGTGGATAGAGAAGAAATGTGATTTTAGTGCTCTACAAAAAGATGGGCAGAGAGAAGTGTAGTGGGCATTATCTTTAGAGCATTGATCAATTTAAAGACTGCATGAAATCTAAGGAATCATCATCACTAGCATGAATTAAAAAAAAAATATTTCACTGAGCATCATAATATAGTGACATCCAAAGATCCAACACATTTTGCTGTGTACCTAAAATATCCATTTAGCTTGAACAATATTACTACATTTAACATGATCCATTAGAATCCATTAGAATAATTCCACTTATTGTGGGAGTCTAGAAAGAAAAAGGAAAGAACTCTTATTTTTACAAAAATAGCAGAAAGATTAAAAAGCAACAAAATTTTCTCACTTAGTGAATAGACAACTAAATATACATTATTAAGCTACAAACGTAAGGGTAACTTTGAGGTAAGAGAGGTGAACTAATGTTGCCTTTACATACTGTGTTGTGGACTTCCTTCCCATTATCTGCACCCCTTGTGGATTGGTCTAAAGTAATAATACTTAAGAGATTGTGAAAGTAATATTATAGAAGCATGTTTTCACATTATTATGTTGCTCTGGCCAATATAGTATCTCACGCTAACTTATCAACTTGAGAAAACTTAAAAGATAAGAATGCTAAAGATAAAATGGTAAGATTCAATTGTAAAAATTAATTATTAATATTAAGAGTTTGGTCAATTTTTTTAATGTACTGATTTTATGCATAGCATAATTA
This sequence comes from Rhinolophus ferrumequinum, assembly GCF_004115265.2. NCBI lineage: Eukaryota > Metazoa > Chordata > Mammalia > Chiroptera > Rhinolophidae > Rhinolophus > Rhinolophus ferrumequinum. The sequence continues at coordinate 70,479,504 of NC_046287.1, read as the reverse complement.
TTTTAAAGTTATCTTAAAATTCTGAGGTAAAGTTTGATTGTACAGTTTATAGTAAGAGCTTAACATGTTTTAAATACTATTTTTGTTATTATTTTCTCCTGTAATGTACCTGATTAAATGCCACTCACTTACATAATAATTCACATGGTAAAATATAATATTTCTTACTTGTAGTCCATATCCATCGAGTTGCCAATGTCAAATGCTCTTTGAATTCAACAATTTTAATTAAAATTGTGTCATCCTCATAGTTGCGGCTGAGTATTTTGATACCTTGTCATGTGCGCATCCTTACTGAGCTTGTTAATATGCAGCATAGGTGCGTACTGAATTCATTATAGCCTGTGAGAAATTTCCACCACTGTTGGCTCTAATATTTGATTAAAATGAATAGCTCAAGAAAATGAGGCTGAGTAAAAGGTTAGGTTACTCATTATGATGTTCACCCTGTGCACTTCTTTAAAGGTAATGCAGTATATGTGTTTTTACCTGATGACTAGGTGAATTATTTAAACAGAACAGCTGCAAAAAGCATGGCCTGGCAGCATTTATGCTGTGATTATCTATCTAAATTTGAAATGCAAGTCATTTGAATATTTTACAACATTTTTTACCCACATGAATTAAACATTCATATGTATACATACCCAGCTCTCCAAAGGGAAACATGCATGATTATAATAGCTGCTGTTTATTCGATACAAACTATGTGCCAGATTCTCTACTACATGCTTTACATACATTATTTTTAATCCTTAAAACAAAACAAAACAAAACAAAAAAACACCTGGTGATCTGAGCTATTGTTTGAATTTTACAGAAGAGGAAACTGAGGCTGTTTCTCAATATTAAGAGTCAGCATTTGAGTCCAGGTCTATGAATCCACAGCCCATGAGAGTCAATTAGAATTTGATGACACCATACAATGCATATCCTAATATTCTGTAAATCAATTTTTGAACGTCAACCATGAGCTTAACACCTGTTTGGTGATAAGGATGTACATACAGTTGTGAACAAGAGAGGCATGTCCCTGCCTTTGAGGAGAGTGCGGTATATTCTTACTCATCATTCTCTTCCCTTATGTGCACCTCCCTCTGTCAGCCTCTCTTTCAGAGATACTGTATAACTGAAATATTTGCTGGCTCTTCTTTTCTTATATTACATGGGAATGTTTGGGGGTATTTGGACTGGAAGGAGACCACATTACTAAGACTTTGTTGAATGACTGTGTTTCATTCAATAGTTTTATATATAATCCTATAATTCTACAATGCTACTATTCAAATAGTTTTATAATGAGACAAATATTTAATAAGGATTAATTATGTGCTAGACATTTTATTAGATGCTAGGTATGCAATGGTTTACAGTGATATATATATATATATATATATATATATATATATATATATTATACCCTCAGAAAGTTTAGATTTTGGGAGGAAGTAATTTAAGAAATCCACAATTACTCTTATGTTAGCTTAGACTCTGTATACTGTAGGCAGCAAAGTGAAGTGTTACATTCTCCATCTTCCCTTTGTTATGTCATGAGAGACTTGATCTTGGTTTCAGTATAATTAGGCATTATGTGTAATGAACCAAAAGTTTTCTTAATTGAAGTAGAGATGAAATTAAGGCTTTCCCTAAGTAACACAGAATGCTAATGTATTTTATATGTCTTATAAAACGATGGTTTCTATGACAATTATGCAAATATGTTTTTTTTTGTTTCGTTTCGTTTCGTTTTTTTGTGTGTTTTTTTTTTTAAGTACAGAGTTTTTTAACGAAGAGTCCTTCATGCTATTTAAGAATTGAAGAATTGTTTCTAAGGGAAAATGTTTATGTTCTTATAATAAAAACTATAAATAAAATATTTTTAATTTGCAAAATAAATACGTAGAGCAGCAAAAACAAAATCCATTAGTTGGCTCGGTATTCACATTATTTTAATTGCATGATACAATGGTTTACAATTTAAATATTCTTTCTTTTTTTAAAACATTTTCATAAGATATTGAAATTGCTCTGGAGAACACAGGAACTTCCTGACTTTTTTGTTTTTAAAATTGCTTTTGAAAAAAAAAAAAAGAGGAAAAACCTTGAAGAAAAAGTCAGCACCATCATTTGATTTAAACTGACAAACTAAAGATTTCTATTTGTTTTAACTTTTTCCTTAGAGAGTAGCAGTGTTCAGTTTGAAAAGAAGTATGCTTGAAATGAAAGCTTAATTGAAACTGTTAAAATTCCTGTTCATTTTTTATATTAACTTAGAATTATGCAGAATACCCATGTTAATAATCCCCAAGCAGAATTTTGTTCTTTTGCTAATTTTGGTGTAGAACAGTTATACTCGAAGATCCATTTGGGTCTTTAAAAATCAACTCTTTCTAATCTTTTCCAGTACTGTTGCAAAATTGAAGTTAATTCGCCTTTCAGAGTCATCAAACCAATATATTTAGAGCCTGGATATATAAGCTAGTATATCTTCTACTGAGTTCACTGAGTCACTTTTTTCCCTCTCATATATTGAGTCATCTTTGGTATGCCTATAATAATTGTTCATATTTGGAAATGGTAGAGCAATATTTTCACGCTGGTAATCTACTTTGCAAATCAGTGTGTACATATGTTTTGTAAAATATGCATGTCAACATATTTTACTTATATGAGATTGAAATGGATTGACCAAAGTTTTCTTCAACAAGTTATCATTAGTATTTTCAAAATTCTGTTGGTTAGCTTTAACTATTTTCACTTATATATTATAGCAAGAGTGCCTTAGTTATTGCCATAATTAATGCAAAATGTTGAAGTTGGCATCTTTGTACAGAGTAAAAGTTAGATAGTGTTTCTTGTGTCTGTTTCTGATAAGGTCAATGAGGTCACATGTAGGGTATTCTTATGAAAGTTAATCCACTCCATATTGTTTTAAGTTCTGAGCCAGACTTTCTCAATCTAAACTGATCAAAACAGAGGGAATGGCAATATTTGTTTACTTGAAGATACGATCAATATTCATTCCCAAACTACCTTTTCAAAAAATATATATATTTTAAGAGATTCCCTTTAATGTCTTGTCATAATCTCTTATGAGGAAGTGTAATTCCTCTAATGAGGAAGTGTAATTTGAGAGTTTATATTTTAAGGCTTATAAGTGCTCATATGAATTACTGGCATAGCTAAATGCTGAATAAATTCATATTTTGTTTTTTAATAAGTTACTGATGGGTTTTTGCCACTATATCTCTGTAATGATTAATTTAAAAACTTAAATTACACACTTATTGAGAACCCATTATGTGCTGGTATTGTGCTTTGTGTTATATATAAAAGAGAAATAATCTTGGAGCTTAAAACCTAGTCAACAGGCACACATTAACCAAATAATTACACATATAATTATATAAGCTATTTTATGTTCTATTTAGGAATGTACAAATATGTTTATAAAGGAGGATAGCAGGGATAATAATATTGAATAGAGTAGTAAGGGTCAGGGGAAATCTCAATCATAAAATAATATTTAATCTACAACTGAAATTTTTTTTTTAGCCAACTGAACACTGAGAGGGAAAAAACAGATGCCAACGTAGATAAAAACACAGAAAATTCAAGAAATGAAAAGAATACTGAAGCCTGATAAGCAAGGTGCCATATAGGGCTAGGTGAAGTAGCAGTAGTAGATCTGATAATCCAGAGCCTTGTGACTTTGTAAATGCAATGAAATGCTATTGAGGGGTTTTAAACAAGAGAGTGATATAAAACAATTTATATAGAAAAATACACTGGCAAAAAAACAAAAAAATAGAGTTAAAAAAAATTGGGGAGAAGTAAATTTGGAAGTGTAGGAACCAGAAGATGTGACCAGAATTTCAAAGGAGAGATGGTGTCAACCTGAGTCAAGTGGTCGGAGGTTGGGGAGTATTAGAAGGACTGACTTTATATTTATTGATTGATTGGACATTGGGAATGGAGAGTGTGGAGGAAACACATCTAAAAAACAACTCCCAGGGCATAGGTGGTGCTACTTACGAAGTTAGGACAAAACTGTAAGTAGCTACTTTTGTTTGAATAGATTCTGTGGGCATAAAGTTTATTAAACAAATAGTCTGTACAGCTGATGCTTCAAATACCAAAAGAGTAATTCAGTAATTCTCTTTGGGCCTCTATGTTGTGATGATTCACCTTTCGCAGTTCCCCTAACTCTATGATGGCTGAATAACCCCTAAGTTGTCTTTCTCTATTTCCACTTCTTTTATTTTTTTGTATATTGTGTCTATGTCCCACAAGGTCTAAGGAAGTAGAAAAGGTAGTTAGAGAATGTGAGAAGGAAGTGAATTTTCAATAATTAAAATCAAACCTCTAAAATGTGATCTTCATTCCTTTTCTTGTCATTTACACATATTACACTCTACCTTTAATAACAATCCCTCTACCCCATGTCTATTTTGATACGTTAACTTGAGGCACAACATGTAAGAGAAAAGAGTCCCTTCTTTTCCAACAGTCAGAAATCAAAGACTGCCTATCCTTATGTTTAGGTGCTTTGGAGCTACTTTGGAAAGAAGGGACAAAGTCGCCATTTTGGAAGTCTGCTTGAAACAGAGAAATATATGTGAAGGGAAAACGTCCACTAGCTGAAACTTTTTGGGAAAATCCTCAGTGACAAGTGGACATTTTTTTCATTCTTGACCTTTTCTCAGTTCTTGACATTGAAACAATATTATATTTTACTCAATATTTAGTTGGAATAGCATATAAAAGATGTCAATTATATTTTCACATATTGTAGGCCTATATTGTAATGCCTTAATGCTTCTTTGATTTATATTTATAATCTAATGTTAATTAACATTTCTCGATACTAAAGAGAGGTGTTGTATTATACGTGGAAACAGAGAATTAACTGTATGGAGATATTTGTCCTAATCCTGAATTCACCCCTACATAGTTGGGTAATGTTGGGCAACTCTCTTAAATTTTCCAGGTCTTGATATTCTTATCTATAAAATGTAACAAAGGATACGATTAAAGTTTAGTTTGTAAATTAGCTAAAGCAAATGATTCAGAAACTTGTAACAACACATAGAATTGGTCCAATCTTTACCAAGATACTATATTTACATAATGCTAAGTCCTAGGTCATGTTCATTCAACATTTTATTTTTAGTACCTACTACGTATATGCCAGGTTCTATTTAAGGAGTTGGCCTTATGATGTCTGATAATTAAGTTCGAGAACTTGTTGCAACAATGTTGCTAACCTTTTTTGATATCAGAGGGATTATTCATTATGAATTTGCACCAACTGGGCAAACAGTTAACCAAGTTTACAATTTGGCAGTGCTGAAAAAGCTGCGTGAAAAAGTTAGACAACCTGAACTTTTCGCCAACAATTCATGGTTCTTGCATCATGACAATGCACCAGCTCACACAGCACTGTCTTTGAGGGAGTTCTAAGCCAGTAAACAAATAACTATATTGGAACACCCTCCCTACTCACCTGATCTGGCCCCCAATGATTTCTTTCTTTATCCAAAGATAAAGGAAATATTGAAAGGAAGACATTTTGATGACATTCAGGACATCAAGGGTAATACAATGACAGCTCTGATGGCTGTTCCAGAAAAAAGAGTTCCAAGATTGCTTTCAAGGGTGGACTAGGTGCTGGCATCAGTGCATACCTTCTCAAGGGGAGTAATTCGAAGGTGATCATAGTGATATTCTGCAATTAGGTAAGTAGCACTTTTTCTAGGATGAGTTCGCGAACTTAATTCTCTGACCTTTGTACAACAGTGAACAAGACAAACCAGGTCCTTCTTCTCATGGAATTTATATCCTGGAGGCAAAAAATAATTATGAGATAAAAATGTCTGGAAAATAATTTCAGTGATCTGTGCTGTAGGGGAAAAATGGTAAGAGAGTGAACATATCATGGAATATGTAAGGATCACAACTAGATTGTGTGGTCAAGGATCCCCTGTGAGACAGAGCTCAGTTCTATTAATATGTAGGAAGAAGGAAACAGCTTTGCAAAGACATATAGGCAGATGGAAGTGCAGAGACTGAGGCAAAGCTTTCTCTGCAAAAGACATAAATTTGCTATGTTTAAGGAGGAGAAGAAAAACGGGCAGCTGTAGCTTATATAGCAAGGGACAGATTTGTGCAAGATGAGGTAATACAAACAATCTGATGGATTATTTGACTTGCCTGAACAAACACACAGCTATTCACATGAGTATTAAAATCACAAAGGTGATCTAGGCTGCTCGTTATGCAAACTTGTTTAAGCCCAAAGTTACCTGCGTAGCTCCATTGAGAACAAAAATCTTACTGAAATGCTAGTAATTAAGATATTGTTTAAAAATAATATTGAAAATGTTCTTATGTGTTAAGAAGTAAATTGCCAACTTGATACTTAATATGGTAGGTAGCAAATTAATTGACATATACCAGAGCTGTGTAGTGCAATATGGTTGGAAATCACAGACTTGTAAATCATAATTTTAAGGCTTTGATATGGTCACATATACAGAATCATAAATCAGAATTATTTCAAAATTTTCATCATATTTGATTATTTACTTCATCTGTTTTGAAATATACAAATCAGCCATAATGTAGGCAAGCATGATTCTCAACATAAAGGGATATTGAAAGCAAATTGGTCTGCCTGCCACATTTGATATTCTGTAGAAGAGGGTGTATTAGTTAAATAACCAATAATGTGAACATTGCAGTACATAAAAACAGTTCACAGGTCAGTTTTATTTTTCTTATCTATTTGTATTAAATTTTATGTGTGCATTTTAGTGTAAATCTTAAAGGAATATGTGTGAGAAAAATAGTAGTTTCATGGTGAGGATACTTAAAGCAATAACTCACATCGTAACCTTGAAATAATGAAATAACTTATAACACTTACATATTCAGCCAAACTACATTTTATCTGTCAGCCTCAAGTCAGAAACATTGAGAACCCATGCCACATATTTCAATTGAGGGGATTTAACATGGAAAACTAATTACAAACGACTTAGGGGAAGATGAGGCAGCTCAGAGGTGACATTTGCAAGCAGGCCACACCAAATCTAGGGCTGGTGAGAAGGAAAGGAGATGGTAGTACCAGAGTTCAGGAATAAGTGCCATTCAGAAGGAGGAAGGAAGAAGAGGACACTTGAGGGTTTAGGTAGCTGGATCTACCAGGTTGGATCTTGAGGCAACGGAGAAGAGACCACCTGGCTAGATCTGCAGTCCTGAGAATTTAAAGCCTCTGCCAAATTTGCCACATGGCACCAAAGAAGAGGGAGCAAATACATTCCCCTTTCTTTGTTCCCCGCTGTCTCACATCCATGCCTCCCATTTGTCAAAATTAGCTCAAAACCCTGTGGGCAAAGAAATTTGGACAATGTCATTGTCAGGTTTCTGATCCTTGAGATACGAGCAGAGTAAGGTGCAAACCAGACAAGTATCTGAGAACGAATAGGAAAATGACTGACACTATGTCATTTATAACAACTTATACGCAGGATTGGAGAAAGGGCTAGCCAGAAAATCTGTACTTCCTTCATAATAAAAGTCAACTATCCTCATGGATTCTCATTGTGCCAAATCAGAAAGATCTTTTCTAATGATTAAAGAAAAACAGTACAACATATAATTTGAAATGACAACCTGAGGTCCAAGCTCGTCACCTAATTTGAAAATTTAAATGTCATTTAAATCATTTGTTATTATTTCTGAGTGTGAAAAGAGCTCCAAAGATTATTTAAATTTCCTTTCTTCCTCTACCTTTTGAAATGCTCATAAATGTCTCCATATTCAAAAATATAATCTTTTTAAGAGAATGTATTGCAATTACATTAATGGTCACACTTCATAAAAATAGATGTTTTCTTATCATGTATAAGGTAATTTATTTAGTATAGTATAATGTTGAAGATTTTCTAGCATAGTTCACACACAGTGAACAATGAAGTTTCATGTGATTAAAAAATTACACTAGATAAATGTAAATAGATGGGGTGTTTACAGCTAGATTTAAATATATGCTTGTTTAACATGAAAGTGAAGTTTAAAATCAAGCTAAAAGTAATGCATTGCTGCCTCTGGCATCATTGCTCCTCTAATTTATTACTGTCTAATATCTCTCCTTCACAATACTCAATTACATCATTCATTAGTCTTCCATCCATCTTCTCCATGTCCTTCTGGGTCTTCCTCTTTGAGCTTAATGCATGGCACATATCCAGTACACACTGGATATGTGTACTCATTTCTCTTCCTTTAAATTTCTATCAAAATACTTTTCCCAACTGAAACCTAGATATGTCTGATATGCCTGATGATTTTTAAAATTCTGAGTACTAAACGTATATTATCGACAGATTTAGCACTTTTTATCTCCAAAGAGTCTTTAAACAAATGGTTTATATTAATATTGTATTATATTTTTTCTCAAACTTGAGTAATGCACAGACCTCCTTTGGGGGAAAAAATAGCAGTTTGATAAATATTGACTTATGAAACTAAGTTTTTTTAATAGAAACTTAGATAAATAATTTATTATTATGATTTATCATTGCGAATATGATTTATAGCTGTAAATCTATCTTATTAAGACAGTATAGCAGAATTTTAAAAATAAGATTTTGTAGAAATTCTCAGACTCCAAAGATCAAGTTTCTTTAGGCTCCAAATACTGACTGTCTCCCTCATCAGTAGAAGAATGTACTCTGTATTTAAATACAGAATTGTATACTTAAAACCTATGTAACTTTACTAACCATTGTCACCCCAATAAACTTTAATTAAAATAAAAAAAACTTCATAAGGTATGTAAATATCCAATCATTATGTTGTACACCTGAAATTAATATAATATTGTATGTCATCTGCAATTAAAAAAGAAAAAGAAAACTGGGCTAGGGCCTAGTAAGAGCTTAACTTAAAAAAAAAAAAAAAAAAAAAAGAACAAGAACACTTTTCATAGAATCTGCATTTTTTTTAACTTGTTGCTTCCAACATACTGGAAAAATAACACAACAATATGAGAAGAATAATCAAAGTGCTTTTCATCTATTTGGTTGGCGTAAAAGTAATTGCGTTTTTTGCAATTGTTTTCAATCTTTTAAACCACAATTACTTTTGCACCAACCTAATGAATACTAGGTGCTTCGTGTTTTACTGATTTGATGGATAATGAAAAGAAATTTAAAAAATAGTAAATATTGTCACATCGATCACAATTAATACAATCAAAATTAATCTGGGAGAGTTACTTGTTGCAGGTGTGAAATGAGCTGTGTCATAGATGACTTGGATTGGTGGAGTGGAAGGAAGACTGTGCCATGTCCATTAACCATAGAGAGAAATCAGTGTATAGGGTGAGATTGACCTGCTTGTGGGGAATCATTGATTTTCAAATCATGTTCTACTGACTGCCAGGACTTCAGATACTTTGCAAATGTGTGGTGGATTTTCATTGTTAGAAACATATTCCACGCAACAAAACAGATTTATAATCACCACATATATTTAATTACACAAATTAATTTGAAATTTTTGAAGATCAACAAACAAATTAACTTGTGCTGCTATGCTGACTCTTTGTTGAGCACTCCATTGATGCAGTCCTGTTTTCGTTTTTGTGCATATAATTTGCTTTTCTATTAATAAGCTATAGATTAAGATGTTGTACCTTTGCACTTTGAAAAATATAGGTGTGAGAATGGGTACTCATAAATGGGCACAAGATAGTACAAGCATGGCATATTTGATTAAGTCATATAAGGTTCATTTATCCAGAAAATGTTCTGGTTGCATAATAATATAATTCTCATGGTATAAAACAAGTTAATATGATTATTTAAATAATGTTTGTAACACATTATACATAATTTTGCTTGCAATGGAAGATCCAGTATGATCCAGAAATTCCACTTGTAGATATCTACCAAAGATAAATGCAAACGTATATCCACACAAAACCTTGCATATGCATTTCATAACAGTATTATTCATGAAAGCCAAAATATGAAAGCAAATGAAGTGTTTATTAACTGATGGATGGATATACAACATCCACTATATCCATACAATGAAATATCATTTTACAGTTAAAAAGAATGGGGTACTGATACACACCATTACATGGATGTAATATCTCTAAAATATTATGCTAAGTGAAAGAAACTAGTCACAAAAGACCCCACATTATATGGTACCATTTATACAAAATGTCCTGAATAGGCAAACATGTAGAGATATAAAGGAGATTTGTGATTGTCTATGGCTGGTTGGTAGAGGTGTACAGGTGCTGGAGCGTTAGTGCCAGAAGAGAGAGAAAATGGGAACCGACAGCCAAGGGGCACAGAGTTTCTGTATGGCACCCTGGTAAATTTTGATTAGGTTGATGATTGCACAACTCTGTAAATATACAAAAAAATGTATTGCATACTTCACAGAGGTGAATTTTATGGCATATGAATGATAGCTCAATAAAGCTGTTAAAATTAAAATGTAGATGAATATTATCAGATATTAGGTTGTCAGTACTTGAAAGAGCCTGATTAAGAAATGCAAAACATATTACCAATTAATTGAATAATATTGATTAAGTTTAAAGTATAATGATGAGTTCCGAAGAGGTTAAAAGCAACTAATAAGATATGCTTTTACATACAAGTGGCTCATTATACAGTTAAAATAAGGATACATAATTTTGTATTTGCAAAGTTCCAAAAAATGTATTGCATAATGTCTCTAAAAGAGAGTCATTCTAACTTCCAGCTAGAAACACTAACGAAAAATTTCTTCCTATTAATAAATCACCTGTTATGTGGGAAAGAACCTATATATCCAGAACATAAATGAATCAACCCATGAGAAATATGTTAAAAAAAAATCCAGCCTGTCAAGTTCAATCAAGCATCACTGGACAAATGAATTGTAGACACTATTTGAACGCAGGTGGATGCCAAAGCTGATGAATTCTACCAGTAAAGTAAAAAGTTGGTAAGAAGTGAATGAATTCTGATTTAACAATCATCTAAGCAGTTATAATAACATACTGTTTTGTAATAAACAGTAATTGTATAAAAATGTCAACAAAATGGCATTCAAAGAAATCTGATACATACACGTAACTAGTAAATGATATATTGAAACACTTATAATCAACACAATTTTACATTTTGAAATACTGTTCTGCTTCCCCAAAGCAACGATAGTGGCACATTCTTCTCATACCTCAAAACAATAATGTTTGAATCCAGTTTCTGAACCCAACACTATGGGTGACTGGAGTTTAGAAAAATTAATTTTCCTTTCAGAAGTAGTTAATAATCATAAGTAATCACTTCAGTTTTATACAAATAAATATTCAAATTTACAATTTAAATATCTTATTTATTTCAGAAAGCACTTATGCTTGTTGAAGTCCCATAATGGATGGCCAACACCTAACATATACTAACTGGACCTAAACCAGATCTTTGGTTATAAAAGTGAAAAGAACAGTATTGGGTTCACATCTAGGAGGAAAAGATGTGTATATGACAGAGAACTAATCAGTAATCAGGACACTTGAAAGATATAACTTCATGTAAGTCAAAAGCACTTTTAAAGGGTAGATAATGCTATTCTCATTTAAAAGATGAGAGGATTGAATCTCAAAATCTTCAACTAGCTTGCACACCTTCACACAGGTAGGAGAAGTAGATCTGTCTGACTATAGCATTCTTGCCCTTTCACTTTACTCCATGGTTTTCCAGTCAGGGGAAACAACACACAACTTGTTGTCAATTGAGGGTCACAAAAAGCTCTCACTTGAGTTGGTGATCTGAACCATTAACTGAAATAGACATTCTTACAGGAAGACGATTTCTTGTATCAAAGGGATTTATCAGGTTATCTCCCAGTAGTCAGAAAGGAGGGCTCGGGAATGAAAGCCAGGGTGAGGTGAGTGAGGGTGTTTTAATGAAGAGGAAGGGAGAAATATGTAAGTGTCCAAGGTTCTGTTCAGGGTTGACAACCCTAAATGAAGAGCCCCTGTGAATGATCTTTGATGAACCAGAAATTTAGTTAAAGATGCTGATGGTGTATAGTGAAGAGGGTCATTGGTAAGTTTTGATGTCGGAAGGATTTCTTTAGATACCCAAGAATTTTATGTGTCTTCCATATTTCATCACTAGGATAAAGTATGAACATTTTTAGTAAAGATATTATGTTAATCTCAGCTGCCTAAATTGGAGAGAATCATGTTATATTTTATATGTTAAAATAAAAAATGCTAAAATATTTATTATATACAATAATATTGCAGGCTTTGAATATCAATATCATGAAACAGGAAGTTATTTCCATTATTTACATTAAATTTGAATAGGTACTACCACAGCTTGATTAGAAATGTTATATGTCAACGCAAAAGAAAAGGAAAAAGAAAAATAATTAACTCCTGTGAATTACTTCCACCAGTTACAGTGGTGAATGCTTATTAGAAATAGTAATAGCTATTTTAATTGGGAATAAAAACACAAAAAAATGGAAAATGTTTTGTTTTTTTTTGCAGTTTGACCTACTTATAAATTGTCTAATTTTAGTTCTCATGCTTTCTGTTGTACCAGAAATGTTGTCGTATTCTAATATTACCAGCTTCTGCTATCAACTTTAAAAATATTACAACTTTCCACATTTCTAACATATCTTAAGAGAGTAAGATGTAAACATCTCTCGGGGAGAAATGAAAAGTCAGTCAAAATTTTGTACCTCCCATTAGTAGAAAACACCAAAGCCCAGAGATTGATTTATTGTGAGTATGGAAATTCTATGCTGAAAGGAAACACTAACTAAAAGCTACGTATAGTTTATCTACATAGGGCAACAGTTGCTCAGTCTTATATATTCACTCGTCTCTAATTTAATTCCTATATATGAATAAGGATAGGTAACATTGTTCTCATTTTAAAGATGAGAAAATTGAATCTTACAAAGTTCGGGAATAACTGTGTTAATATTTACCTGCAACTCGTCTTGGGTTCTTTCCATATATTATCATTAATTCTCAGCAACCTTCGAATAAAGGATGAGTGTGACCATGTTACAAATGAGGGAACTGCTTCTCAAAGTGATTAAGCAAATTTCTTCAGGTTGAAGCATGAGCTCTCTGCAATTCAGTATATTCCTCTGGTTTTCTTCACATAGAACAATATTGTTGTTTATTCCCTTCCAGATGTTCTCTAGGGGTTGTATTTTTATCTTGAACTTAAGAGAAAAGACAGAAAGACCACAGTCAACCTAAAGCTCACCATCATGTAACTCCACTCACTTGAGCTCAAAAATTAGCCTTTAAGTAGCCTGACCATGAAAATTACTGTTAGAAAAAATGAGCAATTTGAAAGGTGAGTGTATCTGGCAGTCATTATATGAGTTATCAACGACTCTCTCTGAAATATCTAGTGAAAATGGAGGCTTTGTCTGTCTTTCCAAGTGGTTGAACAGCTCGTCCATGTCAACATATGATAAATAGTGGAGCCAGGATAAAATACAGTAATGTCTACATGCTGACAGAACACTTTGAAACATGAACAACTCCAACATGTTTATTTAGCCTCCTCTATCGTCTCTATTTTCTATTTAAATTTATATTGCCACCCACTGACCAAAACTAAATCCTGACCAAATATCTCCACTTTACCTATATTACCATAGTGCTAGTTTAGGGTTTTATCATTTTATCCACAGATCTATCTAAGCGAGGATCAAAAATCCACATGAATGAATGGATGAGACTCAGTGACTAGACTCATAAGCCAGACGTAACTCAACTATTTGAGTTTGACATGTGTTATATATGCCATCTTAAGTGTTTGGTATTTTTTTTTTTAAATATCAATGTGTGTTTTGAGGATACTGGAAGTAAGGAAGTGTATAAAGTAGTTCAGGATATAACTGCATTTATATTTTACTTCTTTTTTTCATACTAAATGTGTAAAATATTTTGAAATAAAACTCAACTATTATGGATACATTAATATTTGCTCTAAAGAGATGGCACTTACTTCTAGTTAAAGTTCACACATTAATTAAACACAAGGACAGGAAATTAACTTATATAAAAAGATTGCCAGTTTTGAAAGTTAATTTATACAGAGGTGGTAATAGAAAATTCTCTCCTAAAATTTTATGCTTTGTAGAATGTTCAGAGTTCATTGGGATCTATAAATCAATGCACTTATTGGAGTGATTTCTAGGAGAATCTAAAGGCATAAGAGATATTTGCCCTTCGTCAAATACTTTATCTTTTGAACACAGGAAACACTTATACCAGACTCTAGAAAACAAAGATACTAAAATTTAGAAAGGCAACCAAGTCAAGGTAATGCAGAGTCATTTATCTGCTTCCTCCCTCCATTGGATCCCCACAGAATTAACTACCTAGAAACATTTTGATATTATTACGGATGCAGTTTCAGTTTTGTTCTTAAATGTATACCCCTAATAAAACACAAATTATAAAGTATGGCAAAAAGTGTATGAAGTATAACATTTTTTTTTCTAATTTAAAGGACACATATACTAAGTGTAACTTTTTTTTAATTAAAGCACAAAAATAATTTACAAAATAATTAGAGCCCATGTAAAAATCTCAAACATTTTTTATGTTAGATTTTGATTTTTCCAGACTGATAGTATTAAATATCTATGTATTTGAGAATAATTCATGAATAATTCATGATCAATAAGCATGGTATTAAATTACATATAATTTTATTATAATTTCCTAAATTCAAAATAATTGTATTTGCTATTATATATGCTTAAAATGTTCATTTTTAATGTAATTTAAATACTCATATTCTATCTACCTGTGTTATTAAATTAATGAAAATTGACCCAATATCAATGTGCAGACAAGGATTAATCCAAGGTTCAGTGCCCTGTGAACTCTTAGATCTGAAATAAATATAGCAAATTTTGCTTTGGGAACTCTGAGCACTCCAGTTTTCCAAATCAGCAAACATCTTATTGTTTTCTTATTGTGGCAATAGAGCTTAAACTCATCCGCATCATTTTGATTAATACCTAATCCTCAGTTCAGTTATGATGACTGTTTGGTCTGCTATCTAGAGAATCTTACTAGATTTCAGAATCAATTCTTCATACCATTTGAAAGCTAGAAGGCTAGCTAATTTAGTTTAGCTCGAATAAGGGAAAAATTATTCTAAAGTAAACTTTCTGTAGAAAATTGGTCCTAATATGAGAAAAGAAAGGGGTGTATCAAGGGGAAGAACTATTCATCTGCATTAACATATAGCTTTAATACAACTGATAATTGTAAATATTTGTGTGATTTATCTAAAATATTACATTTAGGAGATTAAATAAAGCAAGAACCCTGAGAATCATTTAAAATTTATCTCCCTTATTCCTCACTACAGCCCTAAATGCAATGACTCACAGGATATCATTCACTCTGCCTTTCATTGCAATAATCCATATCCATCTGTCTGCAATACTAGAGTGATATCCTATTTCCCGACAGTAGACTGGCTGCTTTCCTATCCACCCTTCCCAGTACTGTCACTGAGCATAGTACCCCCTGCTTAAAGTATGTCAGTAGCTCTTCATGGGCTATAATACAAATTTGGCATACATATGGGATCTCGCAGTATATATGTGTAGGACGTAGACCAAAGTCTTACAATGACAACTTGACTACTTCTACACTGTAGGGTTATGCACGAATTTTATTTTGTTCTCATTTTTTCTCCCCTCTATAATAACTGTGTGCTACTTTCTATAAGAAGAAAACAAAATTTAAATGAAAGTGACTCTTTTAAAAAAAAAATCTTCTGTCATGAGACTGACAGTATTAGGGAAGAAATATATTCAATGGCAATGACAGAAGACCATTTTGCTTGGTCAGTCTTACTGTTTCAAGTCTCAAATCAGGCATTACATCAATCCATTTTCAAATCATCCCAAGAGCCTCAATTAAGGGCATATATATTTGGGTTCCCTTAGCTCTAGAGACTTGTTATTGGGTACTGTTGGAGATAGAGGACACAATGTATTATTCAGTTATACGTACGCATCTAGAAGTAGGTCAGAAGTTTCTTTTATTTGTCATGTTTTTTCATTGCATATTCCCCCCACTTTTTTTTCCTTCTAAATCGAATGCATTAACTTATTCTTATGATTTCTTGCTATTGGTTTGAAAGTTAGATTCTGCATTGTTGTTTTAATAGCTACTCTTAGCAAGTTTAAAGTTAATGAGTATCTCTATCTTCTTCTAGATAAATAGTCTCTTTACAATAGTGTTCAACAATTATTTTGCTAATATACTGCTAAGAAAAATGTAAAAAAAAATATTGTATTGCTAACATAGTAAGTGAACATCTAAATATTTTCATATAATTTTAAATAGCTTCAAAAGATGCACTTATTTAAACACAAAATTAATACAAACATATTTTAAGTGTATATAATGGGATCTACATACCATTGATTTAGTGCTTACCATTGTCTATTGAGTTTGTATTTGAATTTAATTTCCTCATAGAATTTTATCATAATAGAAAATAATTATATTTACAAGTTTTATATATATCCAAAATATATAAATTGAATTTTAAAAATTTTAATATTTTGTCAAAGCATTTCCTTGTTGGTTGATTTATTATTACAGCCATAGACAAAATAGTTGATTAAAGCTGTATAAATGTAGTATATACATGTATTTTTAAGCTCTTAAATGCAGTATTTTATTAGAAACAAATTTTATTGAGATTACATATTGCCTCTGCAATGTGCCATGTATTAAAGAATGAATATTAGGATAGGTACAATAGATTTCAATTGTATTCCATTATTTGGTTTAATGGCTCAGGTGTTACCCTAAATAAATAGATGGGAAAGAAATTTTTATTTAATAGTGATGATATTCATAGTTATCTGTGTATCATCAAAATCATTTTTAATGTTCTACAAACTGACGTCTCTATTTGGTTTTCCTTTAATTTTATGGAAAGAAAAGAATTGAAACTGCTTCCACTATAAAAATTATTAGTCTTTCAGCTTGTCAATACTAACACCCATCTCAACTTGACATCTGCTTGATGCCTTACTGGTTTTTACACCTTTGGCAATGCTTTAGGATGACTTTTGATATATAAGGGCAGATCTATTTTTAGAAAACTAAGATACTAGACAACAATAACAATTAAAAACATTGTCAAATATTAGTCATATTTATTATTTTTACATTCCATATGTGCTCAGTTTTAGCCAGATGTTTAGTAGTTTCTTTGATTTTCTTTGATTTTAAGAGGGACTGCTCTCTCACATCTTAACCTGTCTTCCTGGGCATACTTTCCTTCTTACTTAAGCATATCCTTACGTGTGTCTATGAGGGTCTACAGAGACAAATTCTCTAAGCTTTGTCTAAAAATTTCATTATTTTCCACTCTCATTATAGAGCTTCAAGTTTGATGGATTTAGAAATTAAATTTGGAGTTATTTTATATCAACTCTTTGAAATTTACATTCCACTGTGTTTCAGTCATCACTGAAGTCCTTTTTCTTTCCTTTTGTTCCTTTTTTCTTTTTTTTGGGGGGGACAATTATCATCATATCTGTTAACCCGTTTTTTCTTACCAGGTAAACTTTATGATTTTCTGTCTTTAAAGTGCAGCAGTTTTATCATGATGCACACTTTGAATTTGTTCCTATTATTCCTACTCTGAACGTGATTGGGTGTTTTAATGTGAGCACTTACATGTTTTTTTTAAATCTGAAAAATTCTAAGATGCTATTTTTAAAATATTATTTTTCTTCCATTTTTCCCGTTTTCCTCCTTAATGAGACCCTTTCAGTTATATTTTCCATTAATTTAACTCGTCATTCATATTTATCTTTCTTTGTATTTTTGTACTATATCCTGAGTGATTTCCCCAAATGCATTGTCTAGTTTTGAATTCTCTCCTTAATCTGCCATATAAATATGTATCTATGTTTTTCACACTTATAATTTTAAATTGGTTTCTTTTAATTTCTTCTGTTGTATTTCATAGTGTTTATATATTTCAGAGACTATATTTCATCTTTTTTTTTATTTTCAGTATGCTTGGGTTAATGGTTTATCTCTGAAAGAGATAAGAAAGATATTTATTATGTAGTGCCATTCAGATAATTTAAAAAGTATTCTGTTATTTGAGGTATTTTGAATACTAATTCTTCCATTTGTCACATCAACTCAATCTCTTTTATTGTGCTTCATCTTCTCATGCAGTTTATAACTTCCTTATCATTAGTACAGTTTCAGTAAAGATTTGCCACATACCACCCCTCAACTCCAACTTTAGAAGGCTGAAATTGGGGTTTATTCTGTCTGAACCCGTTTTTTTATACTCTTGGACTACTTTTGAAGTTCATTTTTTTATTTGAAATTTTCATTCTTTAAAAAAAATGTGATCTTCTATTCATTGCTGAGATTAGTGATTTTCATTTCTCACTGTGTGTGAGTGTGTGTGTGTGTGTGTGTGTGTGTGTGTATTTATTTCTAAATTAAACCTACCAGGTGGATAGAATAATGTCAGATCATTTTTAAGGACAATAGTAATAAATCTTTTTTGTTGTTTTGTTTTGTTTTGTTTTGTTTGTACAGGAAAGTCCTTTGAGACTCAGGTCTCATTGGTAATAGGTCAATTCTGCTTTCTTATGTGGGTACTTGATACTTACCTCCTTAGTACCTGTATCTGCAAATCAAATTCTACATAGCTGCAACTGTGATGTTTTATACTTAAAATTCTGGCTTTGATTTATTTAATCTTTGGAATTTAGTGATTTTATTTACTTCTTCAAATCAAGCATTATGTATTTTTTTATGTTTTATTTATTTATATATTTATTTCATTTTCAGACTGACACTTTCATTTTTTAAATGATGCATTTTACTTCAAACTCATCATCTTTACTTTTGGAAAATTAACCAAATTGTTATTTTTTCTAAATTTCCATTTCCTGTTGAAGACAATTTCACAGTCATATCTTTTTCTTACCATATTCTATGGGATATAACCAGTCTTCACTCAGTATATCTCTTATATACTTCCATTCCTTTCATTCTATTTCTTTCACTTCTGTCCTCATTTTCTCTCTTCTCAGAGTTGTGATACTCTCAATGATTGCAGAATGATCCTATGTTAAATATGTAGACATGCAAAGGCTAAATGAAATCTTTGATTATTGTAATCTAGATAGAGTGACCAAGTAGAGAATTTATGACCATAATTAATAGTTAAATAAAATTATAAATTTAAAATAGTTATTAATTAATCAACTAACCTATTGGATCTTGATACTCTGAGTGGTCATCTTTTCACCCAGCAAAAAGTTTGTTTGGATTCTTTTCTTGGCACCTCCTCCACAAAGTTCTTGAATATCCCCAATAATGACTGTTTGTGTAACATATCATTTTCCACTTTAAGGGTTTTATGTGGACTGACTGGTGTATTAGGAGTCCCAGGGGAAGGATTAGCTGACTCATATATAATCATCACACATTCAGCATGTACCTGCTCTGTGCCATGCAATGTTCTATGTGCTCTGATATTATGATATTTCTCTTTAGTTGGTGATAGACAGGTCCATATATTTCTGAGCCCTGTTTCTTGGATCTAACTTCTTTTCCATAGATCTTGGTCCTCATACAAACAATTGATATTAATATTGTTACAGACAAAAACCTCTTGGATGTAAAGTTTCATAAATATTCCTAAATTAGGATACTCTTCTGCTCCCATTACATAGAAGGTCTCAAGAGGTAGTGATAACTTATCCCACTGTCATTTTAGGAGAAGCATAGCTCTGATTTTGCAGGAAGAATCCATTACACAAACAAGGCATCCCTGTGGTCCCATTTTTCAGTGTGTAGTAAGAAATGTTGGAGGGAGTATTCATTCCTCCTGTCAGTGTTACTCAATACTCTTTATGATACACTTATCCAGGAATTAGCACGGTCAAGTTCAGGAAATGGTAAAGGTATATACTGAGCACATGTGACCAAGAAGTAACAATTCTCCCCAGGGGTGAGATGGCTTCTTGAAGTGTCAGCAGAAACCAGATGTTTAGCAGAGCGGTAGAAATATTTTTCAGGGGACAAATAATTGGTGAAACAGTAACATTTGTGTGGGTAAACTCTAGGGCTTCAATATGTTCAGGGAGCGCTCTTGGAGGGCAGGGAATCATATGGGAATAATGGTATAAGACATGGTATAATATGAATTATTACTCATAATGTAACCAACCAAAACAATCAGGGTGGATAGGCCTGAGCAATTTCTGGTTATAGAGCAGATATTTTTATACTCAGAACCTCCAACTCTACTAACGCTGAATATTTATGAGTTTTTTCCCCTTGAGGATAAAATTGTATACACACACATACATACACACACACATATATATGTATGTATATATATATATATGTATGTATATGTATATATATACACACATTCATATATATATGTATGTATGTGTGTGTGTAGATATATGTATATACACATTCATATATATATAGATGAATATATACACACACAAGAAGTTCTGTAACAGCCTTGGCCAAAAACATTAGAGTTCTGACTTGACCATTAATAATTAACACAGACATCCATATATCTAAATTCTATGAACCTTCAGGTTGGTTTGAATTTTTATCAAATATTTCAAGGTATACACACACACACAGAGACACATATTTTTTCACCTCTTTTGCCTATCACCAAGTCAGATGAAAAAATAATGTGGCTTAGAAACTGACTAGTTATAAGAAAAAAGAAAGACATGTGCAGTGAAGAATGTATCAAGCATCATTGAGGTACACACTAAAATGTGTAAAATGGTTACCTCTGGGGATTGGAATTGAGAGCAGAAGAGTAGTTTTACATTTCACATTATATGATTCCTTATTGTTTGAATTTTAATGGCTATATTTCTTCAATTAAAGTAAAATGTAAACAAAATCAATGAATAGTTGATAAATTATTTAATACATTGAATTGGAAAAATTGACTGGCTACTTTAGAAACATATTTTGATAACAGTTCATCATATTATGCTGCAATAATAAATTTTAGATGGATTAGAGTTAAAACTAAAACTTTTACATTGAATATCATAGAAAAATATAGGTGATTATTTAATATTGATTGAATAAACCCTTTTAATAAAACATAAAGCAATGGAAGAAAGTAAAGATCAATTTGACAATGTCAGTGACATAATAACTTCAAACCACAGATTAGGAAAATTATCACAATAAATTTGTTCATAAAATGTTAACATATTGTGTACAGCTTGCCTATATCAATAAAGAAATTTTTTCATGCCCCAATTAAAGAATGTGACAAACTTACAGAAGAGAAAATGCAAATGGCTGATAAAATTAGAAATATTCAACATTATTATTAGAAGTCAAGATTATTTTAATATCTGGTAGGGCAAGACCATTTATCTTTATATCTTTACCTCAGTCTTTGCCTATCTATTACTACATGATAATTTATTCATACAATCTTAGCATCAAATTGATTAGGTCCACAAACACTGTATTAATATTTTTATTGGGATTTTATAAATTATTATAAGACCATTTGTCATCTTTATGATATTCAATTATCCTATCTGAGAATAGGGGATGTCTTCATTTCTTCAAATATGCTTGTGACCTCGAGGAGTACTTTAAAGTTTTCCTCATATAGGTTTTGAACAATTTTAAAGTTTATTTTTAAGTATTTTATATGTATGTTGCTGTTGCAAATGGATTTTTTCTAGCATTATATCCTCTACCTAGTCTAGTTATCACTTGTGTAACATGTGAAAGCTATTGATCTCTGTGAGTTAATTTTATCTTTTGCTACCTTACCAAATTATTTTATTGTGAACTTAAAATGATGAGATTTTTTTTCATTGTTTCTGCAGGGTTTTGAGGTATATAAATCATATCTTTGGCAAATAGAAATAGGTTTAGTATTTAT
This sequence comes from Rhinolophus ferrumequinum, assembly GCF_004115265.2. NCBI lineage: Eukaryota > Metazoa > Chordata > Mammalia > Chiroptera > Rhinolophidae > Rhinolophus > Rhinolophus ferrumequinum. The sequence goes on along the minus strand of NC_046287.1, from coordinate 70,457,461 downwards.
TTTTCAGTTATTAAGATTCAAATTGATTTTTTTCTACTTGCATTTGCTGATAGTTTCAGAAGCATTATAAGTGGTATTGGAATTAGTGTGTATATTTGCCTTTTTCTGTATATTAGTGGAAAGTCTTTAGTTGTTCTCAACATTAACTAAGATGCTGGGTTAAGGATCAATGTAAATATATCATTTAAGAAAGCGTACATCAATTTTTTTTAATTAAGGTTTATTGGGCTGACAATGGTTAGTAAAGTTACATAGGTTTCAAGTCTACAATTCTGTAATACATCATCTATATATCACATTGTATGTTCACCCAGTCAATTCTCCTTCCATCACCATACATTTGATCCCATTTACCCTCATTCATCAATTTGTACTCTTCAGTGACTTTAAAGAAATAAACGTGTTTGTCAAAGTCTTTTAAAAAGTCTATAAAAGTACCATATTTCTTAGATCTATTAATATGGTATATTATGTCAATATTTTTGAAATATTTAACCAACATTTCATTCCTTAAATAAATCAATCCTACCTGCTCATTCATTATTTTCTTAATGTGATACTGAATTCTGCTTGGTAAAATTTTATTTAGAATGTTGCTTTGCAAAATATATATATATATATATATATATATATATATATATATATATATATATATATATATGTTTTATCTTTACCTAAGTTAGATATTTATAATATATATTTTTTTGGCTAAAAATAATTTGGAAATATTTTTTTAGTTTCCATGCTCTGGAACAGTATGTATAGCATTAGGGACAGATTATGTTTTTGAAGGCTGGGTAGATTTCCTCATAAAACAATCTAAGTCAGGTGTAATTTATCTCTATTTTTTCTGTGGAAATCGGTTTAAGTTTTCTATCACTAAAAGAGTTAATTTTCATAAACTTGCTTTCCTAGGAAATTATACATTTCATCTAACTTTTGACCTTTATTTACATAGATGTCTTTCAAATAAACTCCCCTTTAAAAATCTGTTGTTTCAGTATCTGTTTTTTCCCTTGTCATTTCTTATTTTGTATTTTTGTGAAATATCATACTTTTTTTTTCCTTGAAAGATTTATATACTTGCACTGTTTACAATTCCTGTCATCTCATTCTTGATGCCTTTTTTTTTTTCTGTTTGCTGTGATTTTTATTCATTTTATAATAAAGTCTACAGAGCTCATATAGCCTAGGGATTATTTAGCGATGTGTAGTTACATTTTTTCTTTCCTTTTTTAAAAACTTTATTAAATTTATTGGCATGACATTGGTTAATAAAATTATATAGGTTTCAAGTGCACAATTCTATAATACATCATCCATATATCCTGTTGTATGTTCACCACCCAAAGTAAGATCGCCTTCTGCCGCCATATATTTGACCCTCTTTAACCTTTTCTACCTCCTCCCTCATTCTACTAAAATTGGTCTTTTCAAACCATTTAGAGGTCATACAAAATCCAACAGTTTTTAATTTTCAATTATTCAGTCCTTTCATGAAAAATGTTTTTTATAGTACTTTGATTTCCAAAATACCCCACTTCCTTGCTTTATGCCTGTGTTTAATCTTCCATACCTGGTTTTAACTCCTTGAGCCTAATAACTTTATGGTCCCCTGGGGCAGAGTCCTGAGACTTCATTGTTTTACAATCTCTGTGTATTTTGGATTTCATTGCTAGAAATGCCATATATATACTGAGTACTCACAAATTAATATCTCTAGCCCAGACCACTTTCACAAATTCTACAATTGTGTATCCAACATGGACTCAAAATAACCACGTAGTAGCCATGTACAAATTTCAACTTTAACATGTACAAAATGGAACTCATAATCTTCCTTTCACGTTCCAGTAAGTCCTTCCTGTTTCAGTTAATGCCAACTCTGTCTTTCCAGTTCCTTACTCTGAAAATCTGGAAGTCAGCCTTCTCTTCTCTCTTTCTTGCTTAACCTCATACAATAGATCACAATTACTAACCATTAGAATGTGATTTCTTATCAAATCTACTGCTATAATCCTTTTATAAGCCATCATTTTCCCCCCTAGATTATTGCAAAAGCCTCTTGACTGGTCTCTTTGATCCCATTCTTTGCCATCCAAAGCTTATTCTCAACTCTTCAGTTAGTGGCACATTCTGTTATAAGTCAGGTAATACAATAATTTCACTCCTTTGCTCAAAGCCTTACTGTAGTTCTCTGCCTCTTTAGAATGAAAGTAACAATATTCATAATTAACTACTAGGTGTCCCATGAACTGCCTTTGCAACCTACTTCATTATCTTACTGGCCTCATTTGCTGCTCAATGTCCTGCATTCTTTTGGCTTAATCCTCATACATGTCCTTGCTGTTCCTCTAACCTGGGTTTTAAATTTCCTGTTCCTCTGCATAAATGTTTCTTCCTCCGTTTTTCTCCAAAATTCTATTACAAGATTCATTCACTCCCTGTTTTCTTTCAAGTGTTTGCTCAAAATGCTACCTATTTAGTGAAACTATTCCTGCTGAAAATTGCACGCAACCATCTGTATTTCCTATCCTCTTTTTTTTTTGTTTTTTGCTACTCCATAGCATTTTTCACCAGCAAATGTGATACAGGTATATAACTTACTTACTAATTTGTTTTATGGGTTTCCTGTCTCATCTTACCAAAATGTAAACTCTATTAAACCATAGGTAATCTCTCATTTATTTTTCTGTTCACTAGGACATAGATTTATACAGAATAGACAGTAAATATTTGTTTAACCAAAGCATGAAGCATGGTATTAATTTTCTGTATTTCTTTAAAATAGATATCCATAGATAGAGTACACATATTCACCATAAAATCTTGAATTTAAGGCTCAGCTTGCTATGGACAGACCTCCCTTTCAAATAATTCTTTAGTTTCCATATAATTCTTAATATGCATCCTGGAACTATTTACTTTTGGAGATACTACAAATACTTTCTTGGGCATCTATAAATGGTATTTGTGTCTCATTTCCTTTCTTGTTATGTATCCTAAAAGCCCTTCAAGATCTATGATGTTCACCTTCTTTAATTTCCCCCGTATTATTCCAGCCCTTATTGATCTCTATTCCTTTAGCAGTCTCAGCATATAAAGATTATCTTATAATTTAACTTTTGTTTTCCTTTCTATAGCTAAGCTTAATTTACATAGGCACAGAAAAAATAAGGGTAAAGACAGTATTTCCTAATTTTTATGTCTTGCCTCATCATTATGATAAGTATGTAGTTGGCAACGCATAACTTACAGGTTACTTGATCCCTGATGAGCTGCTGACTGAGTGATTGATTGATTAAAAGGGGCAAGGACAGAATATGTGACTTTAAGAAAAATTATTTTTTTCACGCTTGGGGAAGAATGGCTCAAAGGTTAATTACCAGGTGATGATCCTAGAATGCTCAAAACTTACCAACATTTTATTATTTATATATATTACAAATATTACATGTAATGTATAAAATATATTAAATGTTAGGTAAATATATAATACTATGTATATATATATATATATATATATATATATATATATATATATATATATATTCAGGGTAAATCATTGTGGGAATTTAGAATGTCTGATTTTAGTGAATATATTTGTAAAGAACAGATTTTTAATAGTTCTTATAGCAAAGATTTCTTTCCCAAAACCAGAAAATGTAATCACTTAATTGACTCACTTACAAAAAGTCTTTTTAATGATTCTAATGATACTTTTTTCCGATCTTTTGTTCAGGAACCTTAGTTACTAATTGTCCCATGGATATGTTACAGTAAATTATACTCTTTTATGGACATCTGAATTCTTTGAAGGCAGAGTTTACTTTTAATCCCAAATTTAAAAAATGCCAGATATGTCCAGAAGGTGCCTATTATCTGGGGGTAATCTTATTACTTCTTTCACTATTTTAAACATTTTCATATGAAACAAAAGAGCAAGAAGAGTAATTTTATTGCTTCCAAAATTTGAAAGTTATGCATCTCCTTTGCAATGCTGTTATTCGTGTTTGTGTTTCATTTATAACCTCTATGAAATGATATACTCATGATTGTGAGTAGCAAAAATGCTTAGGTATGAACTCTGAAGTTCTTCATTCTATGGTGCTTCCATATTATATTTGCATTACATGTCTGGTATGACAATTGCAAGCAATATTTGTGTGAGCTAATTAAAATTTTCTATTTTTTACCAAAAATATGAGTTTTATTAATTAATGTAGTGATTATATATATATACTTATTCAGTAGACACTATGTGCTAATCTGTGATCTAGAGTATACAACAAAACTATAACATATATGTTAAATAACTATGGAAAGAATATGTATGTTATTTAGATGGTAGAAGCAGATAAATGACTTACTACTTAGAAAGCAATGCAATATCTCTACTTTTTATCACATAAATGATAAAGATCAAATACACATCAGAATAAATCTGAAAGATAAAACTTGAGGGCTAATGGAAGAAAATGTAGGAGAACATTTTGTGACAATAGGGTGGGGAAAAAACTTCTTAAACAAGAGTTCAAAGAACCATATATTTTACATGTTATGTTTGACTATACAAACTTTAGCTGTTATTCAATGAAGAACACCAGATAAAGTTAACAGATAGTTGACAGGTTGGAAAAAGGTCATATCAAAACTATCGAGGCATAAGAATATGAAATGTATTGAATTCCTACAAATCAATAAGAAAATGACAGGAAATCTAATGGAATAATAGGCAAATGATACAAAAAGGAACTTGAGATAAGAAAAGCCTAAATGTGTAATGAAAATATGATGAGGCATATGATTTCTCAAGTGGTCAAAGAAAGCTAAATAAAACAATGAGATGACAATTTACATTTGTCAGTTTGATAAGGCTTAGAAAAAATATATCAAATGCCATGAAGGGTAATAAAGTATAAAAATCCTCATGCATTGATGCTACAAATCAAAAGCAGTAGAGCTATTCTAAAGAGCAATGAGACAGTATATATTCAATAAGACAAAGAATGTAGATATATTTCCCGTGACCCATCAATAACTGTTTTATGTGTATAGGCCAGAAAACAATTGCAGAATGGGTGCACCAAATATTCAGCATTGCTTGTGTTAGCTGGCAGCTGAACAACCTATGAGTCCATCAATAGAGGCATATATAAATAAAATGATCTAGGTATTTTTCACAGTATTAATGCAACTTAAAAGCATTAAATTATTTGTGCACAAAGCAATGTGGAATGATTTTAATAGCAACTATGAAAAATAGGATATATATAATTATAAAACATTTACACAAAAACCTACGCTATATATTGTGAAAGGATATGCAGACAATAAATTATAGTGTCTATGGGATGGAGAGAAAAATAATAGGAAATTATAGAAAAAGAGGAAAATAATGATTGCTGATGATAGTATGCCATGAATTTAGGAGTGGGATTATCTCAATTCAGCACTGAATTACGAAAAAGGAAAACAAAGAAGGCAAACAAGAAAATAATGACATGTAAACTGGATAATAATTCTCTAAATAAACAATAAAGAGGAAATATATCTGTCACCTATGAATAGTATTGGAGAAATGCAGTTTATGAAATTAGAATACCAGATAAATCTAACTATCTTCTGATAGGAGATGCTCAAAACGGAGAATAAGCACGCCTGTGGTTTGATTTTTGATTTGCAAATGAGGCTTGTGCAACCTCAGTATCTTGTCCAACAGCTGTCACAAAACAGTTGTGTAACAACTGTTAGCCAAATAAAAATGAATACATGATTGAATGCTTTCTGCTTTTTGTTAGCCACGGTAGGTGAAATTCGGTAAAGGCACCAAATTATCAGGTCTTTGTTTAAAATAAACTGTTGCTTGAGCGGGGTAAACAAAAAAGGAAGGAAGGAATGGAAGGGAGAAAGGGAGAAAGGGAGGGAGGAAGGGAACGAAAAAGAATGATGCTATCTGGTCACAAATACCCTCTGTTCTAACTGTGTGTCTTGTGCTCATTACCTGTGGGTGTAGAACAAAATGTCAAAGCACTGCATGCAACTGATCCAAAATTAAATAGTGCTGTATTGTAGCTTCTGGATGTGAAAGATGTTACCTCTAGATTATAACTATAGGAGTTTAGTCTCAGCCTGAAAGTCGATATTTTCCTCTTATTACCTATCTCTGCACATTCACAGTGTATATTACTACCAGTGAATAAAGAATGAGAAAAAAAATAGTGTGGTATGAAAGGTCTCATATATATCATATTGTCATTATAAAACTAGTCTACCTCAAAGGTAAAATACATCAACTGTCCATCACATGGCTGTCTTCAAATGTCTTTAGTCCTATGGAGGTAGAAAGATAATAAAGAATGTTTTTGCATTTAGAGTCCGGATTAAAAATACTTCATTGAACTAATCAGAAACAGTTTTGGAGACAAAGAGGAAAAACTGAGGGTTGCTAGATGGGCGGGAGGGGTGGGGGGTGGGGGGGAGGGTGAGGGGATTGGAAGGCAATCGGTGACCATAGGATGGCCACGGGCTTGAAAATTAATCTGGGGAACGTAATTTGGTGGTTACCAGAAGGTAAAGGGGTTGGGGGGTGGGGGATGAGGGTGAGGGGGATCAAATGTATGGTGATGGAAGGGGAGCTGACTCTGGGTGGTGAACACACAATGTGATTTATGGATGATGTGATACAGAATTGCACACCTGAAATCTATGTAATTTTACTAACAATTGTCACCCCAATAAATTCAAAATAAATTAAAAAAAAAAAATACTTCATCACATTCACTTCTTTCTTCAGACTGTCACCTTGAAAGTAGCCTTGAAGATAATATGCAAAAAATTAGCATCCACAAATTAAGCTATATAAGAAACTTATATACCAAAATATTTCTTAATAGATAGTCTTAATATTACAGTATTATATTTGTATACGTATATTGATAAAATTTGCATTTTAAGGGATTGTGTATATCTCTTAAATTATGTTTTAAAATAAGAAAAATGCTAATAGTCCATGGGAGAAGAGATTTGATTTCTAAGTTTGTATCTCTCTGTTTTCTACAAAGATTATAAACTACAGAAATAAAGCAACAATTTAGCAAAATAAATAGCTCTTCATTTAAATGAAGGGTAAGTTCAGAACAAGGATATACAAAATAGTAAACCCGGAAAAAAACTCAGTAAACTCAGAGGCTGAGTTAATTCTCATACAAATTAGTCCATTAAGTGAACTCTGTGTCCATATGGTGTTTCTTTAGTTACAATGATCAGAAGAGATAGGTTTGAGATTTTCGGTTTGTCCCTTGAACCAGCATTAAAAAGCGGTGGTATACAAAACTGAAAACAACTAAAGACAAACAAACAAGTGAAGAAACAAAAATTCATAGACACAGACAATAGTTTAGTGGTCACCAGAGGTTAAGGGGGAAAGAGGGTGGTAGATGAGGGTAAAAGGGATCAAATATATTGTTATGGAAGGAGAACTGATTCTGGATGGTGAACACACAACATGATATATAGATGATGTATTACAGAATTATACACTTGAAACCTAGGTAACTTTGTTAACAATTGTTACCCCAATAAACTAAAATAAATAAATAAGTAAAAAAAAGAGAGAAAGAAAAAGAAAAAAAGAAAAGCAACAGAATACAAGGACTCTCTTGGAGACCCGATAGGAAGAAAGAGGCTCCCTGGGTACCCGTAGAACATCAGAAAATATTCTACATAAAGATTCTAGCTAAGGTATGATACTAAACATGTAAACAAATCCTTATTTTATATATACAAAACAAAGGAATTGAAACGTTGTTTTCATGTCCCTCATGAGCAAGCTACATTATCTGTAAGTTTAAAGCAATCCGTATAAAAACTCCAGCAGAATTCTTTGCAAATATAGATAAGCTTATTCTAAAATTTGTATAGAAAGGCACAGGCCCTAGAATAGCTAAATCAATCTTATGGAAGAATACAGTGGGAAAAATCACTCTACTTGATATTAAGTCTTACTCTATAGCTACAGAAATCAAGAGAGAAACAGAGAACAATGGAATAGATAGAGAATCCTATGTAGACACACACAAATATGCTCAACTGATTTCGACAAAGCTACAAAAGCACTTCAGTGGAGGAAGGTTAGCCTATTCAGAAATTGTGCCAAGACAATTGGACATCCATAGGCATAAAAACAAATTTCAACCTAAGTTTCACCCCATATGCAAATTAAATCAAAATAGATCGTGGACTTAAATGTTAAATGTACATTTAACATTTGGCATATGGGGCTAGACATGGTATCAAATACATGATCCATAAAAGAAAAAAACAATGCTAAATTGAATGTTAATCAAAAATGAAAATTTTGCCCTGTTAAAAGGAGCCATAGAGTGGACTAAAATATATTCAAACTACATGTTTGATTAAAGACTAGCATATAGAAAATATAAAGAATTCTCAAAACTCAGCAGTTGAAAACAATCCAATTAGAAAATGGACAAAATGCACAAAGGGACAATGTATCCAAGAGGGTACATCGATGGAAAGTAAGCACGTGAAGAACAAGTTCAGCATCAATAGCTAACACAAATTAAACCCAAAATGACTTATGATTGCACAGCCAACAGAATAGCTGAAATTAAAAAGAGTGGCAATATTAAATGTTGGTGAGGATGCAAAAAAACTAGATCATTTACACATGTTGATTGTGATAGTGAATGGTGCAGCCACTGTGAAAAAGTCTGGAAGTTTCTTTAAAAAAACTAAACATGGAATTGTACTTTTGGACATTTATTCCAGAGTAATACAAAATTTTGTTCACTGGAAAACCTGCACATGAATGTTCATAGTAGTTTTATTCATAATAAAATGAAAATAACCTAGGTGCCCTTTACCATGTTACTGATTAAACAAACTGTTGGACATCCAAACCATGCAATACTACTCAGCAATTAAAAATTGAAACTATTGATAAATACTACAACTTGAAAGAATCCCAAAGGAATTATGCTGAATTAAAAAAAAAAAAAACACCCTCCATTCTTAAAGGTTAAATATTGTAATACTGTGTGATTCTGTTTTATATAACGTTCTTAAAATGACCCAGTTATTAGAAATGGAGAAGAGATTAGTGGTTGACAGGAGTTTTGTTCCTTTAATAGTGGACTTGGCAGGGAGGTGGGTAGTGGACTTAAGGAGGGCGCAGTGGGCTTAAGTGGGAGATGGGCGTAGTTATAAAAAGGCAACATGAAGTATCTTTGTGTTGGGACTATTCAGCATTTTGACTGATAACAGATAAGTGAAACTGCGTGTGTGCTAAAACATCATAAACATATAAACACACAAATATACAAATGAGTACGCATAAAACTGGGGTCATCTGAGTATCAGTGGACTGCACAAATGTTAATATGCTGGTTGTGATGTTGAATTATAATTTTGCAAGGTGTTCATATTGGGAGAGTCTAGGTATAGTGGACACAAGATTGCTCTGTATTTTTTTTCTTACAATAATTGGTTTCTAAAATCATCTCAAATTAAAAGGTTTAATTAAAAATAAATAGTAATTCAGGGTCGAGACTAAAAATAGTTGTCTTCTCAGTAAATGTGAATGTACTTTACTCTCCTATTTTGTATTTAAGAAAAAGCATTTTCCTAGTTATACCGTTGGAAAATTATTATTTTTATTGTTTTATTAGTTTCAGGTGTACAAAACAATGTAAAAATTTTAAAAATTCATAAATTCTGAAATAAGGTAATCAAAAATTAAAATCAAATTTTATAGCATGTAAATATAGATTCCCCTTAGCTAGTTTCTTACAGATCAATAATTGTCTGTGTCCCCATGCTGTCAGAAATACTTTTAAAACACTACTTTAAGCAGTCCCTATTGCTTTCTAGATAGGTTACTTTCCAAACAGGATATTACTAGAGAGCCTATATTCTCACACTTTTGCAAGTAGTTTCTGTTAGCAATATGGCAACTTTAGTAGGCTTATCATTTCAACCTGTCTTTAATTACTACTGACATATTTTGATGCATATTAGCCATTTATTTTTCTTTATATCTGTGAATATTGTCTTTATGACATCATTTTGGTGGGGTTTCATAGTTTTACATTTTTCTTTTTTGTAATTAAAAATTATTGAGGTGACTATGGTTAGTAAAATTACACAGGTTTCAAATGTACACTTCTGTAATGCATCATCTATATATCACATTGTGCGTTCACCACCCAGTCATTTCTCCTTCCATCACCATATATTTGACCCCAATTACCCTCTTCTGCAAACTCCTTCCCCCTTACGCTCTGATAACCACTAAATTATTGTCCATGTCTATGAGTTTTTGTTTCTTTGTTTGTCTTGTTCCTTTGTTACTTTCAGTTTTAGATCCCACATATCAGTGAAGTCATATTGTTCTCGACTTTTTCTGTATGACTTATTTTGCTTGGCATAATACTCTCATGATCCATCCATTTTGTCACAAATGGCACTATTTCATCTTTTCTTATGGCAGAGTAGTATTCTATTGTGTATATATGTCACATCTTCTTTCTCCAATTATCCATGGAAGGGAACTCTGGTTGTTTCCATGTCTTGGCCACCATAAATAAAGCTGTAATTAAACAATAATCAAAACAGCATGGTTTTGGCAGAAAAACAGACACACAGACCAATGGAATAGAATTGAAAACACAGAAATAAACCCACGTAAATATGGACAGATAATTTTCTACTAAGGAGCCAAAAACGTACAATAGAGAAAAGAAAGCCTCTTCAATAAATGGTGCTGGGAGAATTGGAAAGCCATGTGCAAAAGAATAAAACTAGACTGCTGTCTGTCACCATGCACCACAATTAACTCAAATGGTTCAAAAACCCAAACATAAGACCTGAAACAATAAACTGCATAGAAGAAAACATAGGTACTAAACTTATGGACCTTGGGTTTAAATAGGAATTTATGAATTTGACCTCAAAGGCAAGGGAAGTAAAAGCTAAAATAAATGAATGGGTCTATATCAAACTAAAAAGCTTCTGCACTGCAAAAGAAACCATCAACAAAACAAGAGGCAACCAACCGAATGGAAGAAGATATTTACATTTTTCTTTGTAGATTTAAAGTAGATTTGGTGGGAGACACATTTTGGATTATAAATAATTATTGTTTCTCTCTCCTTTTTCCTTCCTTCTTTCCTTCCTCCTTCTTCCTCTTCTTCTTCTTCTTTTTCTCCTTCTTTCTCTCTTTCTCCCTCTTTCTCATCCTCTCTTCAACTATCATGAGTGACTGAGATTGCTGAGGATGTAAAATCACCTCCACTCCCCTGCCAGTGTCAGAATGTTGGAAATGAAATGTCATTAAACATAGGTTTTAAATATTTTATTTTAGAATGGATGACATAAACTCTTGTACTTAAAATTTGTTTTCTAAATATATGTTAACTAAAACTGAAAATAATTAAATCGTTGTTCTAAATTTCTTCCACAGCAAAGCATAGATTCAAAACACTTTCAGGATTTTCAGATTCTTGTGGTAATTACTCATGCATACTACCTCATATTACATAAGGGGATAAAATTACATATATATATATATATATATATATATATATATATATATATATATACACTCATATATATATAATGTGCATATGTGTGTGTGTGTGTGTGTGTGTGTGTGTGTGTGTGTAATGTATTTCTTGCTCATAGTCTATGTAGCTCATTTGGCAATAGTGAGCAATTATTGTTCCTTGAAGTTATGCATGTAAGTAGGTTAATTAGAGTACAAGCTATTTTATACAAAGTATATTAACATCTCAAGAGACAAAGTATTTGTGTAGTTCTACAAAGCACACGATTTCCTGATTAATGGGAAGATTAAAGTATTCATTAATTAGAATGTGTTTTATCCCAGAAAAAAAAAAAAAAACGTATGTAAGGTATCATTTAGGGGTTCTATATGCATATGCTCTGTAATCCATTTTGAAGTTTTCATCTCATTTTATGTTGATTTAAAGAATTAACAAAATGCTATAGTTCTACACATACATTGCACAGTGAAATAATACCATATGGGCTCTTGGTGAGACTTGTATTCCAACATGAACTATACCAAATGCCCCCCCTGGGTAATGTGACTTTATTTCTGGTCTAACTGAATCCATATAAATATATTAGTCAATTTATAAATATCTCTCCCTTATCAACAATATTTTCAGAAATATTTTTTGAAATTTATTAATGAGTATTAATTATTTTCTGTTAACCACGGTAGAATATGATCAAATTGTTAAATAGAATTCCGACTCAATGTTAGTTTGCTTATTATTTTATAAAACAGTCATGTGTAATGTTTCTTTTTCTCTTACATATAGCCAAGCATATTATAATTTCATTTATCCTTAGTTGTGAAATAAATTTTATTTTCCAATGGTAAATATACTTGATGGAAAAGAAATTACCCTGGTATTTATTTCATGGCTTCTGCCATATTATGAATTTGTACTTTTGGTTACAGCAGGATTTTTCTAAGGTGTAATCACTCTAAATTACAAAATATTTGTAGTTACTCCAGCATGTACCTGAAATTTCAAAGATCTGAAATCAAATTGCAGCTGCACTGCGTAAAATGGATGTTGTGTAAGCTTGGGCAAGATACTGTATCTCACAAAATAATTTTGTATGGTATAAAACACTGGAATGTTTTGATAAAAGATGAAAAGGGGATAAAACCTCAAAGATCTGACCATCAGCATGGTTTAGGCATCCTTCTTATGACATGCTACTCTGTTGTTTAAAGTTAGGTACCCATACAAAATACAGATTGTGATATATAGCCTAGTAGATTACCCTGTAATTTACAGGGTAGATCATAAAAAACTTGTGATATTGTCGTCAGTAAAAATGTTTAGGATCTATGACTTTATTTGCCTTCTCATTTTTTATGGTGTCTTTAAAGTAAATAATTTATTGAGGTCTTGTCAATGATAAAGCTATCAGGTACAAATATATTCAGTTATGTACAAATATAAATGTGAATATTATAATTAAGAGTACTAGGTATCGATATATTTTAAGATAACAAATACAATTTTAAGTAAGAAAAATCCTAATTAATCGAAAGATTTTTATTTCAGAATTAAAATAATTTTAAAAATCAGAGGACAGGTAAAAAATTGGTTATCACATAAAAATATTTTTTTCCTCCTAACCAATGCTTTTATCTTACATGTTTTCTTAGCCTAATTAATTTTTTCAAGATAATACCTATATTTATATTACTCTACTTTTAAATCTAAACTTACCAGCTTCTTTGGACAGATACCATATTCCATACAGTAACTGTTTAGTTGTACATTGCAGTAAACTATGGTGACAATCAGACTTCTCACATAATCATCAGCATTAAAGTGCCTAACATCCATTCATGGTCAAACAAACTGTTGTAAATTTGTTTGGTGCTGTGTTTTATTTGCATCCTTGAAAGAGTCTACAAATGTAATATTGTATTTATGCAATTTGCATACAAAGGAGAGTTTGGAAAGACGATACATGATAAATACTGCAAAAACATGAGGTTTATACATTTTTGACATAGGTTTGATACCCAGTTTGGGTAGTTTTTAGTTATGTGACATGGACAAAATTCATTAAATCTCTTTTTGTATTGGTTAGTTACCTGATTTCAGAATGAAAATAAGGGATGCCTTTATGGAACTCATAGTTTGGTGGGGAGCACAGAAGTGGACGAATAAGTGAGTTAATGAATGGATGGATACATGCATGAACATAGAACAAACATCTCTGTCAATTTGTGGGCTGTTAATGCAGTCACAAGAAAAGTTAGCACGGCATTGATCTCAGGTTATTGTTTTTTTGATCCAGAAAACACTTTTTGTGATTATTGAGGAAAATTAAGCTAGCATTTAACTGTTTATTAGGCACTGCTTACTGAGTGTGGTGGCTGACTGATCAAGTTTGGGGTAATAGCAGAAAGTAGATTTTAGCTCCCCACTTTATAACATATGACTTGGGATATGTACCTCATCTTCTCTTAACTTAAATTTTCTTAACTGAACATAATAGTTGCAAAGTTGTAAGATTTGAATAAGATAATACATATAAAGTGGCCCACAATCAGCACTCAATGCATGGGACATTTTATCCTTTTTTTATTTTTATACCTTCTGGGATAAAAATGATGTTAAGTAGTTACTCTTTTGTATTATATATATATATATATATATTATGTGGAGGTAGCAAGCCTATCATTTTTTTGCATCTTACCTGCTTTTGAGACTTCCTGACCTACTTTACTTGGTCCAAAGTATATAATTCTACATACTGTGATAGTATTCTATTTACAAGTGATGAAATAAATAAAAAATTTGAACCAATACAGATTATTGTCAGTGTTCTAATTATTGTCATTGATAAGGAATTTTATATTTTTGTATCCATAGAGCCTCAGGCACTATTATATTATTTCGAGGATAAAAAATAATTGAGAAATTTAGTACATTAAGATATTTATCAAATCATGCTTTGCTACTAAGTGAGGACGCTGTGACTAAGACATATGTTTTCCTAATGGTATTTTAGCATGTTTGCTCAAACATTGGTATGATTTGTTATATGATTTAGTGATGTTTGCAAACATATGTGATGTTTATGTTGCTTTAATTAGATCATTAACATATCTAGATGTATACAATGTCACTAATATTTTATTCATTTGAAATGTATTTTTTTACAATTTCACTTGTATAAAATATTTTTCATTTTATAAATAAGTTCATTGCTTCTAATTCATAACTTTTGTTTTTACTATGATATTTCTGAATGTTTTTCTGAAAACATCATTCTATGTTTTAAAGAACTGGCATGTTTACACCAAAATTTATTCTAAAATAGTTTATATTTTTATTTCTACTAGTTTGGTAACTATAAAATATTAAAAAGTACTACATTTTAAAAAATATGAACCTGGTATTGTCTTTTATCACTGGTGTGACTCTCTCTATGAAAACTTTCCACTCAGGAAAAATATGACACAAAGAGAAAAATTAATTACTAAGATGTGATATCACATAGAAATTTTCAATTTATTAGTAGAAGTATAAATTTTATATAGCAAATAATAATTTAACACTGAAGAATGTGCTTATTTAACTTATCATGTTATACCTAATGTTACACATTTTGGTGTGGTTTTCTTTGTGTTTACCTTGCTTGGGTTCCTTGAGCTTCTAGGACCTCTAAATTTATATATTTCATTTTTGTTCTTATTTTGTTTTCAAATATTTGTTTCTTTCCAAACTCTCTCCTCTTCCTGATACTCTATATTACCTATTGGATCACACAATAGTACCACACAAACTGGAGCTTCCACCCATTCGTCTTACCATCCAGTAATGATTTTTCTAAAATTATTTTTTACTTGTAGAATTTACTTTTTCTTCTTCTTTCATCTTATCTATTTCTGTATTAGGTTTCCTATTTCTTGCGTGCTGATGTCCATGTTTCCCTTTAAATCCTTGAATGTACAGAGGGTGCCAAAAACATGTACACACATTTTAAGAAAGGAAAACTGTATTAAAATTGTAATACTCAATATATACTGAAAACAAAAGATGAATACAAGTCACATTTGACTTCTGCAATTAAAAGAGGTGCTCAAAGTGATGACCATCAGCATCCAGGCACTTTTGATTATGGGAAACTACTGCTTGAGCAACGTTGACCAAAGTGTCCACTTGTATACATGTGTTTGGCACTCTCTGTGTTTATAAGTGCTACTTTAAAGTCTGTGTTTCTTAACTCCATCATCTATGTGATTTCTGTATCATATGGATATGCTTCTTCGCATTGATATTATGCTGGATACTATGAATAGTATATTGTGGATTTTGTGGATATTATTGTTTTCCTTATTAGAATGTCAAATTTTCTATAGATGGCAATTAAATCGCACGTTTACATGCAGATCAGCTTGATCTTTCAAGGCTTATTTTTCGTTTTATAAAAAAATTTGTTTTAAAAACTCATAGACACAGACAACAGTTTAGTGGTTACCAGAGGGTAAGGGAGGAGGGAGGTGGTAGATGAGGGTAAATGGGGTCAAATATATGGTGATGGAAGGAGAAATGTCTCTGTGTGGTGATGTGATGTATTATAGAATTATACACTTGAAACCTACATAGTTTGGTTGATCATAGTCACCCCAATAAATTTTAATTAAAAAAAAATTTGTTTTGAATGTGTCTAGAAAAGTTATGTACTCTAGGCCTATTATATTCCTACTTTAAGCCATGAATTTCCTGGATTCTATACTGATCATCATGGAATCTAGCAATGTATCTCCACTCTGACTGATTGAAACACTAATGCATCTCAGCCCTATGTGATCTGCAATAGCCATCCAATGTGTAGCTCTCTGGTATTTAATCTTTCTCTGGAAATTGCACTTTGGCCTCAAGGAATCCTGCCCTGCAAATGTGTTTCTTAGTATTCAGTTAAAAACTCAAAAGGATCTCTGTATTAATTCCAGGATCTTTCCTGTTTGTCTAATGTCCCATAGTTTCACATATTTTGTTTAGTTGTATAATTGTTTATGGCTATCCCCTTATTTTTCAATAAGATTGAGTTTTTTCTCTCTCTCTGGTGTTTCTTAATCTTGTTATCAATGATCTTTTTCTTATCTTCATTATTTGTTTTCTATTTTGGAGGCTTATAGTTTTTGTTTGTTTGTTTGTTTTTCTCCCCCAGCGCACTATATTAACTCCTGGCTCGTTGATTTTATTATTTTTTTCTTATAGGGAACTTGAATGGGTAAAGTGATCATTCCTTCAATCTATATTTCCCATTTTATAAGCAGTGGAGGTAAGGTTTTAAACGAGGATGTCTACCTCTGCTGTCACTTGAATCTTTCAGATTGCTAAATTCAATCTTGGAAACAGGGTTTCAAAGGTTGCCCAGTCAGGTCTCCTAAGGTACAAAAGCATTTCTAAGAATTCAGAACACCTACAGTATCTCCACTAGCTTGTCAGCATCTCAGGGGTAGGATTCTGTTGCTTCCTACTTCAGTGCTTTGCCAGTATAAACATCTGGCTAGTCTGTCTCTGTCACTCCTTTCTGACTGTTGCTAACTGTCTTTATCTCCTCTGATTTTTCTGTCATGTCTGATGGCTCATTGCTTCCATTTCCTAATGACTTCTGCTCTTGTCGTCTATCTCCATATTTTTCTGCTTTTTGCGATTATATTCTGCATTTAAAGTCCCCGCTAGACATTATTTTATTGCATTAAAATATCATGATTCAGGAGCAGTTACCACTAGTGAGTAGAATTCTTCTGGTGTTGTAACATACAAGGCTCTAGAAAACCATACATTTCTGTCATTGAGTCTACAAAAGATCCCTGGTTTATGCTGGCCAAACTAGTCTAGCAAGGTAACAGGATACCTACCATGGTGATCCTTTGTAAGGAACGGCTTTGACAGCTTGTTCAGCAAGGGACTTATGATTGTGAAGTTATATTCCAGTGTTGTATCCAACACAGGCACAAAAGCCATCATCTCTCTTACAATTCTTTTTTTATTCATGGTAACTTTCATCTTAAGTAAATAGCTACTAGCTATTATTCTTAGCAATTTAATTATGAATTGATTTGGAATCAAGGAAACAAAGAATATAGACTTTGAGTTTTTTCTTACAAATAAAATTTTGTTCTTGTGTTACTGCCTATCGAATATATAAATTATCTTGCATTCCTGACATGATTATAGCAAAACATCTGCTTGTAGCTTATAAACAAAGTATACAAACACTTTGAAATGAATAAAATGTGCAATAAAGATTGAAGAGATTGTCATCATAAATTGGATACAATAACAACGTATTTTGATTCAAGGACAGTGTTAGGACAAACGCCTTATTTGTAGCAATGGAATGCAAGCTTGCCAAAATGAAATTGAAATATGCCTATCATTTCGAAAACATTAGTCAAATATTTTTGTTATCAATGCTGTACTACAGAAAATTGCTTGGAAATAAATCCATATACTTACAGCTCAATTGTGTCAACTTTCGAGAGAAAATAAGTTTTATTTGGATATAACATTGTATACATTTATGTTGTTCCACTAACAAAATATTTGAGCATTTAAGTACTAAGAGTTGGTCAGTAAATGGAAGTTAAATGAGAATTTGAAATAATGTTCCTTAGCTTCAGAAATTCACGGCAAAGTATTTTTTTTAGTAATTTTAAAAAGCAAGCTATCAATATAATATTTTATATATTACACATACATTTGGGATACATAAAATTGTATATATATATACATTTATATATATGTATGTATATATATACACATACACACATTTAACAAATATGTTCATATGCTTAGGAATTTGTGCTACATAAATACTATAATATCATGTTTTACTTATCTGCTTTATGTTTTATCCTCTCTGATTTACTCTAGTAGTGTGTTCATGTCCTCTAAGTGTGTTAACAATATTAGCATACTATTAAATATTACAATATCAGTGTGTCAGAATATTATCTCTTCTCGAACAATAAGATATCACTATTCATAATTTGCAACATTTACTGATTGTCATTATATTTTACCAATTTCCAATAGAAAAAAAATCTTGTGTTCACATGTGAGTAGTGACATTATAGGAATTTTTAAATTTTTAATGCTTTCCCATATTTTCCATTGTGTGCAATAAAACATTCTTTTCATAATAAAAAATAAAAAAGTATGTTCTAATAACATTATAATCAGATTATTTTCTTAAAATCAACAAATCATTGTTAGTCATTCAGCAAAAAATTTGTTTCCCTTTACCTAGGGAATGTGTTTAAGATTGCAATGATTGACTTATTGTTTATTGGGAAAACAGATACATAAAAGGCAATTAAAATATATATAGAGAGATGCATTTTTGTAAGCAGAGACAGAATGCTACTCTACCCTAAAAATAAAGAAAGAGACTTAGTGGAGGTAGTGATGTCTAAGCCAATAACTAAAAATGAATAGAAAATAATCAATAAAATTGTTGAGGGAAAGACTTTCCAGGTTCAAGTTGTATTTATAAGAACTTGATTTAAGAAAAAGGCTGACATCTTCAAGAAATGTCTACTAGTTCAGAAGGCTAGCCCATTGAATGGAAGTGGTTGTGGGAGAAATCTATAAAAACAAGTAAAGCTAGAAATAAAATAAAAATCAAAGTAAGTTGATTACTTTTTCATCTCAAAAATTGTGTTTATCATCAGAGGTCACTGGAGAACATCCTAAGATTTTTGAAAGGTTACTAACATGAACAGACTTACTTGTTTTAAAAACAATGAATGTTACTGAATACATTTTAGAAGATTGGACACCGAGGGGTTATTTAATGGGAACGGAGTTTCATTTGGGGATGGTGAAAATTTCCAGTGATATATAGATGTTGTTTGCACAACAATGTGAATGTACTTAATGCCACTGAACTGTATACTTAAAAATGGCTGAAATAGTAAATTTTATGTTATGCGTATTTCACCACAACACAAAAGTATTTTACCTTCAAAGACAATTGGTTTTACACTTTATTATTATAGTACACCTTCTGTAGATATTTTCAGTGGGTGCATTAGTCTGTTTTGATCTGCTCTGCCATAGGCACTCTTAATTACTCTTAGGTATTTTAAAATGCTACTTTTAGCCTTAATTGGTGTTTATCAAGTACTGCTAAGTACTTGTGCTTGTATATGGAAGTTATTGTGATAAGTGAGAGATAAAAAGAGAAGGAAGAAATGAAATGATAGAAATATGTAGATATAGTTATGACTGTAGCTATAGATATATATTGCTCTCCGCCCCTGGATCCTGGTACAGAGCTCCTAAAACCCATGTAATGCCCTAGCTGATCAGAACACCAAGACCATCTTTTGATCTTCTGTTTGGTCTTTGTCCCCAGGTCCTGATACAGAGCTCTTAAATGCCTTGGAATTTCTTGGGTGATAGGAGTATCCTTTGGTCTAATGAGGGGGATTCTTCCTGGGCTCCTGAATAGCTTCAGGATAGGCTGGTCATCGGAAAGAGCAAGCCATGGTTGGAAGCTTGGAATTTTCAGTACCATCCTCATCTTCAAAGAATGGAAGAGAGATTAGAGACCTAGTTAATAATTGATCATTGCTACATGATGAAGCCTCCATAAAAATCCCCAAAGTACAGAGTTTAGGAGTTTCCAGGTTGGTGAACATGTGAAGGTGCTGGGAGAGTGGTGCCTGGAGAGGGCATGGAAGCTCTGTGCCCCTTCCCACATATCTGGCCCTAGGCATCACTTCCATCTGGCTCTTCCTAAGTTACACCTTTTTATAATAAACCAGTAATCTAGTGAGTAAAATATCACCCCTGACTTCCGTGAGCCATTCTAATAAATTAATTGAACCTGAGGAGGGGTCACAGGAACTTCTGATTTATAGCCAGTTGGTCAGAAGTACAGGTAACAACCTGGACTTGCAGATGTCATCTCCTAGGACTGAGCCCTTAACCTGTCAGATCTATGTCTCAATACATGCTGTCAAAATTGAGTAAAATTGTAGGACACAGAAGGCTGTTTTTATTGTTTGTTTTTGTTTTTGTTTTACTCAGAAGACATGATATCATTTTCAGTAAATTCAGACCACAGAGAGAGACTTTCCATAAAACAATGAATTTACCATGCATTGCAATAAATACTTGAATAAAAAAAGAAGAGTTATGGAAACAAAGAAGGAATAGGATGCATTATGGGAAAGTCTATAATGCTGTGAAAGAATAAAACTATTGTCATTGAATCATAACATATGAGAATATGGTTCAGATTATGAAAGATATTTTCATGTTAAGTTTATCTTTGGACAATGATAAAATAAGATTTGCTTTAAAAGAGAATAAAAGCATCAACAATATGAAAAATTATTTTAATTGAACATATTAATGATAATGAGAACATTAGGAAACTGATATTATAATATAGGCAGACAGTGAAAAAAAGAATTAAAACAATAGCCATGAGGATAGACACAGGGGAATTGGTAAAATGACCTTTCTGTAGCAGATTTTACTTTGATTCAGAAGATTGAGATATATGTCCAACAATTTATGGAACATTGTCATCATTACATCATTGGTCCCTGCAAATCCTCTCACTTACTGTTTACTATTTATTGTTTATTCATTTATTTATTCTTTCATTCCTTTTATTTACTCATATACCTTCATTCCTACTTATCATATGCTCTTTCTTTGTAGTTACTCTATTCTTTTTAGTGATCATTTTATTCCTATGTGCTCTGACAGATAGATGTCATCTGTGTTATGCACAAATGTCTTAATTATGTAAATATTATATACATATACATATATATTTACTTTTTATTTTCTAAATACTGTTGCTAGGTGTACATCTACTCATCTGCTAAAGATGGCTGCATGATACTTCATGATGCACATACACTATATTTTGCTTATTCACTTATCCAAGAACAGATGCTTATACAACCCTCACTCCAAAACAGATACACATACTACAAAGACACTACATAAGCATATCCTCCAACATAGTCATAACACATGGCAACTGATTCATCGTGTGGAAAAAAAAGAAATCATTGGTCATGAAACTGAATTTTGTATTAACAGCCTGAAAGATGATGGATAATGAAACCATTATCTACAATAACGCCTCAACCAATATCCCACCAAACATTATATTCTATCTCTTAAAATGTGAACACACAATGCAATATATAGATGACGTCTTATAAAATTGTACACTTGAAACCTATATAATTTTACTAACCAATATCACCACAATAAATTTAATGAACTTTTAAAATAGTGCTCTAAATGTGTGTATGTTTAAAATTCTGGAAAACAACAATTCTAAGCATCTGTTTTCAAAATTATGACTTAACATTCATGTAGAGAAGAGATGCTCCTTTTTTGGCTTCTTGGTAGGCGGAAACTAACCTAGATCAGAATTATTTGTCTAGACCTAAGTAATTATGCAAAATTACCACTGTTTGCAATCAAATATTTTAAGAAAGTCTGAAATAGTGTAGAGGAAAGTTTGTGGTGCAGGCATTAAAGATGACAAAGCTTTCCTGGTGATGATGGTACCTTAATAGAGCCCCTGTCTGGAGGGAAAAAAAAATCATATGTTTGAGTTGTTCATATAAATATCATTTTATATTATGTTTCTTCTCATCTGGCAGAAATATTAATATACTGATTTATGTAATATAGATAATAGTTCACTTCATTTTAATATTGGCTTATCCTTACCCTAAGTTTTAATTTAATTTTAATTTTAAAATAGCGTGGAGTTCATTGAACTTTGATGAAAACATTTCTCAATAATCTAGATAATAAATTACTTCAGGGGAACAGGATTAAGCTGAGAGAGCAGAAAAATCAAACTGTGATGGAGAGGAATGGTGGCGTTGACTGACCCCCACAGGGAGCTCTAGAGCTAGAATAAATCTGTTAATTTTCTAAACTGGTCATATGATGGCTGAGCCTTTATGTCTTCTCACTGATCAGTTGATCATGTAAGCCATTCCAGGTAGAGGAGTTACGATTTTGGAGAAGACTTTGCAGCTGATACATTTCCTAAAGAAACTGACAGCTAAAGTGTATTGTTTGTTTGATTGTTTTTATTATTTTTACCAGTAGGTGGAGCCAAGACTTAAATTAAAGTGGGACCTGACTTTTGTTAGATTTTGTGGTTTATTTATTTACCACTGGTATAACCAGAATCCTCATTTCTGAGGAGTCTCAAGGTAAGGCAATTGCACTTGTCCACTTACTGTCAAAATTTGGCAAGAGAGTCTATGGATTCTGGGTCAGAAAATTAGCTCATGACAAAAATTGGGCAATCATGATTTATTTATTGGGGCAACTGCCTTCAGCCTGTTATTCATCCACACATAATTTGTTTTGATGCTGCAAATTGAATAGAGCCCTGGTTGCTTAATCATCATTTTTGCCCCTGTGGCCACCAAGATTTATTAACCATCTCCATTACATTTTAGGATTGTGACCCTGGTTGTACCTCTGACTTGGCCACTCTTTACCATAATTGTATTTACTTGGCTATTTGCTACAATTTGGCCTTTATTTTTCAGGGCCCTGTCAACTCCATTGCTTTGAGTGAGTCTAGTTATTTAATGCTCTTTTCTGCCATCAGCTCTGACCTACAGAAGAGAACAACCACTGAACTTCTTAGTGAATCTTGTATCTCTCTTACCAGTGACTTCCTATAGCCTTTGTAAATTGTGTATCCTCTGGGCCTCCCCACAGATAATGATTTGATGGGTTTTCTGACCTTATATAGTTTATCCACTTCTCTGAGATGTTTATCCTTCCTTTCACCATCTGCCATGAAAATCTAGGTCATACTTAACATGGCCATTGCTTTTTCCATACTCCTGGGAGCCATCCTAAGTAATGAATTTGCACAATATCTGAGGGACCTTTACAGATGTTAGATTCTGTGCCCCAAATTAAAATTTGTGTTTGGACCACCTGATCAAGCATCCTCAGAATCCAATTACCCTCCTCCTCCTGGTACATGCTGGCCAGATCTTGATACTCCTTTAAGACACAGTTTCTTTCTCTTCATCAGTCCCCTTTTCTTTATCCCACACGGTTTATGTTGCAACTAAACCCTAGTTATACTGATAATGGCCAAGAGAGTAGGTGGGTTAAGATCCTTAGAGGAGTATATGTGTGAGAAGGGACTCTGCGTGTTTCCAATCAACCAAGTTGACAGTTCCCCTAAACTGGGAAGGAGGACCTACTTTAAGAGGTTCATAGGTTTCAGGAGACTAAGGCCATCTCTAAAATGACCTATAATTGAAAGCTACTGTGTTTCCCCAAAAATAAGACCTAGCCAGACAATCAGCTCTAATGTGTCTTTTGGAGCAAAAATTAATATAAGACCTGGTCTTCTTTTATTATAATATAAGACCAGGTCTTTAATATAATATAATATAATATAATATAATATAATATAATATAATATAATATAATATAATATAATATAATATAATAACAGGTCTTATATTAATTTTTGCTCCAAAAGACGTATTAGAGCTAATTGTCCAGTTAGGTCTTATTTTCAGGGAAACACGGTATCTACTCACAGATTTTCCAGTAGTTTGGATAATAGGTCCTGCCTTTAAAGACTGTCTGCACAGAGCATCCCACTGTATGCCAAAAGCAATGCCAGAATGAAGGCACGTGGATAGGACTTGGTGACTAAGTCACTATGAGAAGTAAGACTGAAGAGTCCAGGATGAGATGCAGGTTTCTTTTAAACAGGGATACAAACATTTTCTGAGATAAGGAATGCATCATAAGAAGCAGTTCAAACTGGGGGATTATCACTTGGTTGGGGCATGCTTGGTTTGAGATGTTTGTGACACCCAGGAAAAGTAGACAGTAAGTAGTTGAATACCTTTGTCTATAATTCAAAAGACAAATTTGGGCTGTAAAAATAAATTGTGGAATCAATGATGTGCAAAAGATGTGGTATCTGCCTGCAATAAGCTTACAACCCAATGGTTGTATAATCAAATGTTAACACAAAGAGCATGATGTTCCATAAACTCTGATAAAACTCTTGAAGAAAAGGTGTATGGAGCTCTGATTCATAATGAGTTCTGAATTTCTGTAGGAATATGCCTTCAATAAGATATGTTTGAATTGATATACAGGGGATGACACAGGGATAAACAAACGAAAGAGGAAGAGGGTTGGAGGGCAGGAGCAGTGAGGAATCAAGGAGCTTGATTTAGCTATGGAAGTGGATGTAGTCACTGAAAAGGAGTGTGAATGTATAAAGGCAATCTGTTAACATGGATTTAATTGTTCTCTCACTAAACTAGTCAGTGGTTCAGAGAGTGAGAGAAAAAGAGAGGGGGGGGGAAGGGAATTTGTGGGATCATGACACTGACAAAAGTGTTGAAAAGAAGCAACACAATCTGGCATAGTTACGCATCTCTGTCTCAGGAAGAACTAGAAAAATGGGTATTTGTGTCCAGTGGGATTAGTCTCCTTTCTCTTCTCTGTCCTCTCTTAAACTAGAATTGATTATTCTAGCTTTTCTGTATAACTTAAAGTATGGTCACAGTTAACTCCAGTTTTACATTCAAAGAGAGATTGTTTAGTTAGTTGTTCTTAATTTTGAGTTAAAGATATACTAGTAAAAGTATCTGATTGACTAACGGGTTTAATTATCTATGATCAAGGGGACAGTACACCAAGAAGACATAGCACTTATCAATATATATGCTCCCAATCAGGGAGCACCCAAATATATAAAGCAATTAAAAACAGAGCTAAAGGGAGAAACTGAAAGCAAGACAGAAAAAGTCGAGAACCATATGACTTCACTCATATGTCACATATAAAACTGAAAGCAACAAATGAACAAGACAAACAAAAACTCTTAGACACAAAAAACAGTTAGTGGTTACCAGAGGGTTGGCGGGGGGGATGTGGTAGAAGAGGTTAAAGGGGCTCACATATACGGTGATGGAAGGAGAACTGACTAGGTGATAAACACGCAATGCAATAGATAGTTGGTGCCTTTACACTTGAAACCTATATAATTTTACTAACCAATGTCACCCCAAGAAATTTATTAAAATTTTTAAAAAAGAAATGAAATAAAAAGTCATGTTAAATATTTTCCAAATTGATGGTTGTTACTAATATTTGAAATGGAACTTATATTAAAGAAATGATGCTAGACTACATCTTTTAGAAAATAAATAATCCGTTTTCAAAACTCACAGGTGAAATTGATGGAAATTTATAGTATTCTCTTCAAGGACATTTATAGAATCTTATAAGATTTGGCTGAGAGATGAACCATTGCATTTCTGCTTGACAATTTCTCATTGGTGGTGAGAAGAATCTTCAGATATACAAAATCTGAGACTACTTTAGTTTAAGAGGCCAAATGCTACAGTTTTATAAATTCAATACTGCTCATGCCACACTGCCATGGGGATTAGAAAAATCTGTGAACACGAAGCAACACAAAGTCAGAAAACTCTGATAAGTAGTCTTACAGGTAGTCCTACAAAGAGAATCAGCTTTCTCATCTGTATCTTCATTGGGTTTCTGTCCTATCTCTAATGACATTTACCTAATATTCCTTTGGTTCCAGGCTAGTAGAATACTTAGTTTTAATATCAACAAGTTCATTTTACCTACCCCTGTTGTACAACTCACTTCTTCTAAATACATACACACATGCTTTCAAGAACTCACACACACACAAAAACAACAACAAAAACAACTTAGTTTTATAGGATGAGGGTAATTACAAAGCCGTTCATAGGAAGAATGTGAAATGTGAATTTTTTTTATGAAAAACATTGTTTTGGGAATCATCTTAAAAAGGCTATGACTATATATATGTCAGTAATTTGTCCTGAGGGTTTTATTTCCAGGGTTAACTTTATAATCATTTGTAACTATAGTTTTGTCTTAACAGAAAACTTTTCTTCAGAATACTGTGATGCATGTCTGAGCCAAAATAGAAATATGTGTTGATAAATGAAGTCAGTTAGAAAAGGAAATTTAAAAAATAATAATAATAAATGGGAACAAAAATACGGACAGATACAAATGAACTCAGGGATAATAATGAAAAACATTAGGACACCCTACTTGAGTTACCTCATAAAATAAACTTAACTTTCATTTTCTATCTCTATAGTTGCCTCTATTGACTATGAATGAAAAGTCTTGACTTCAGGCTAACTAGTAGCTGTATAAAATCCACTTAACTTCCTATGTTTGTTTGTTTGTCTTTTAATTAAAATGAGGACAATAATTGCCTATTTCTCAGGCTGTTACGATGTGCCATTGGCTCAGAATCTGCTCAAAGTGCTCTATGAATTAAGCTATTGTGCTTAATTCCATAGCACGGTGGAAATTGAAGATGTGGTCTTGCGAGTTTGAAAGGAATTCTTGGACAAGACCTTACTTACTATGAGGACTACTTATGTAGAGTGACCATACCTTAAGTTTTTATCCTTAATTTACAGATTCAGAAATGTGATTTTGTTCAAGGCAAGAAGTGATCCTCCTTTTAGAAACTAAATTATGCTTATAATAACTTACAAATATCATATGCAAATCCAGAGCTGTGCTCAGCATTTCCTCCCTTTCTCACTTTCTCACTTCTTATTGACAATAAGAAGTTACATCTATAAAGCAAACCAGTTTTTAGCTAGCAAGGTTCAGCATATTCTCTTCAATATTTAAAGATAGCTGGGAAGCCAAACTATGAACAGAATTTAGTGGTACTATACATAGGCTCTCAATAAATATTTCTGGAGACATGGTAGCTTTTAACTATTTTTGAGCCTCCGTGTTAAACAATGCACCCTCATTTTAGTAAGTATTCCTTCAGAGTTTGTAACACAGGTGATTAAACCATTATTTCCACAGTGTATTCAAAGGACATTATTCCACCTATTCCAAAATGTAGTTAGGTAAGTGGTACACCCACCAGATACAGTATTTGTGGAACTCTGTATTGAACAAAGTACATGTGCTTCTTTACTCCATACTTCTCAGTGTTTAGTATGCTAACATGCATTATGGATCTCTGAGTGGAAATATATCATGCAATGGATTTCTAACTTTACTTGAAAATTAAATGTTTTTTCAGTAAGATTATTATAATTGTGGCATTCTATTAAGCATGTTTGGGAAAGGCAAGCATTCCAATAGTGAACCTTTAGGCTTTATACTCTTATTACAAAGATTAAAATATAATGTTCCTCAGTCACCCATTTGTAGATGGCAGTCTTTAGGGTACATAGCACTATTATTAATTCATTACTTGTTATTTTCCTTAAGTAAAATCCCTGAAGCTTTTTTTTTTTTTTGCATTTTCTCCATTTACCACTGAGAAATATCTGTTTTTAACAGCATGCTTAGTTTTCCTACATTGCTCTTTATTAGCAAGCTGCTGTGTCCTGCCACAATTGCTTATCACATTCTCAGGGTATGACTTTAATTTCAAGTTAAAGTGGGACGATGCTGGTGGGTCCATGCACCTTTAAAGTTGTATTAAACAATTAATATTAGATTATCAGACTGAGTCACAGAAATAATTTTTTCCTGACAACGCTGCCTGTGGGAAAATATTTTTTTTCAAAAAGATTAAACATAAAACGCATATATATTGCTAATGTTCATACTGTATTGAATAGTTGTGATATATTCTCCATTATTTAAGTAAATATTCATATATATGTGCATATATATGTGTATATATGTATATATATATATATATATATACACACACACACACACAAATATCTATTACTAGTCACTTACATATAATCTCATTACTATGTAGCTTGTATTTTTTCTGGTCTCTATATATAGTCTCATTGTATTTATTAAAGACATCCATTTTCTTTTCCATTTACTGGATGATTGTGATCATACCTACCATGTCAGATTAGTATATTACTTTTTTTAATTTTATTTTTCATCATATTTGTGTTCTGATAATTTTGTTATAAAGCAATTATCTATGTTCTATGAGGCTAATGATATGTGGATTGTTAGAAAAAACTAAGATATTTGTCAAGAAATTATATTTAAAATAGAGGAAAATTTGGGAAAAAAAGTATTTTATTATGCTTTTTAAAATTAATCATTCACACAGCTGATAGAACACCAATACAAATAAGAGATACAAAGTGAAATGTTTATTGTCTTATTCAATATATAAACACATTTAAAATCTTTTCATGTCCCTGACAATTGGTGATATATGAATTATGAAACTTTGAACAACCATTGGCTAAGAACAAAAGTAATAAACCAAGTTCCAGATAATAAAAGTTATCTTATTAACAACAATCTCTAAAGATGTTTCTCTATAAGCTGAATTACAGGTCAAATTTCTAGATCTTCCAATTATTATCATTGTAGAGTTTATTTTATAATATAGGCAGAAATAAGGAAGGCCAATTAAAATGAAAATAAAACACAGGCTTAGAGCAAACACAGTAAAAACACATATATAAAGCTAGCAGGCTGTCAACTTATATTTTGCTTGTTCTTTCTCTTGCCTTTAAGGGAAAACAGCTCATTGGAAATTATAAATAACATTAGCATAAAAGAGGTAAGAAAAAGAAAATGCTTAGATATTTTAAAGAGAATTTCTTCTGTAATTAAGAGTTGGAAATTAAATGGATTTTTATTTATTTATGATACATTAAAGAATAAATAACAAAAAAAAATTTTAAGTGATTTATAATTATATTTAAACAAGATAATACTTATTTCCCTAACTATTTATTTGCATTATTAAAATATTTAATTCTCAAGGTCTCACAAATGACCACTGTGCTAGGCTCTGATAGGTCTCTAAATTGTTTTAGGCAATTTTCTCATGCAAATTGAAGTATAGAATGAATATAATTAGATAATCAAAGCCATGAAATATATATATTTACCATTTTTTCCTAATCAATTTCTTTTGAAATGTATTCTAGTAATTTGGAAGAAAATGATCTTTAGTTTTAAGCAGAAGAAATTTGTCTAAAATCTATGTTTAACTATCTACAGACTACTGCATTTTTTTCAACTTTCTTTGAAAAGTTATTTTTTAATGATTAATTCTACACGATATTTTCTATATTGTTTAATGAGCACATCAATTTTTAATTGTTTTCTGAATTCCATGTCAACATGCTCATTACTTTGACAATTACATCTGCCTATTAAGGAGTAATTCAAATTTCTAAAGGTAGCCCATCTAAGTAACCTCCCTAATACCAGGCAGCTAAAGCTAATGAAGAACCTCCTATAAGTGAGGACAGAGTGAACCAGGGTCAGATCACTGCAAAGTATTGAGTACAGATTTTAAATTTAAAATAGCATGGCTATCAACACTCTCTTTGATTACATTCATATCTGTGATTTATTTTAAAGTCAGTCTCTCATAATTAATTCCAAAAAGATTATTGCTCAACAAAGTATCCTTCACTTTGTTCAAAAAATCAAGTGCATGACAATTATAATAAATATTACTTGCAGTTTCTAAAGTCAAATTCTGTGAATTTTGGTGATAGCATGATTTTCACAAGGATATCAGTTCAGTATTTTGTTTTATTTTTCTCAAGTAAAGATCTAAATTTTACCGATCAATTAAATATTCAAGCTTTTAATGGCCATACACTTTGTAAAATCCACTATGGGAAGGACTATGGTGGAAGGAGTAAGTCCACAGAAAAATAAGATCATGTACTTTTAAAGAAGCAATAGAAAGAAATACACAACCAAGACTAGAATCAGACCATGACACATTTTATGAGAAATAAAATATAGCATTTTGGAAATAGAGAGTAAGGGAAAATGTTATTTCTGACTATGATATTAACCATGTTTTTTTTTGTTGTTGTTTTGTTTTGTTTTGTTTTTTTTGTTTTTTACTGGGCTTTGAATGCTGGATGAGAGTATTAAGGAGAGATGGGAGTAGATCGGTTCAAGCAAATAAAATACATAGATTAAGAAATTTTAATGGCAAACAGAGCTTTTCTAAGAAATGCTAGCAGTACAGATTAGTGGAAATAAAGACTGGGTGATGATGAGGAAAGAGCAAAAAAATATGAAAAACAAAGGATTGCATGAGACACTTCGAGAGTCTTGAAAATTATTCTAAAGAAGGAAGGGCTACAGTGGAAAAGGTGGTTTTGTGATATTTCCCCTCAACATGAAAATGATAATGTTCATAATAGATTATTTAGAAATCACACTAAATATTTAAAATGAAGGGCATAAATCTGTAATCCCAGGGCTGTAATTCCAGATCCAGTCATAAACCATTCACATATGATATCATCAAATTATCACAACATCCCTATGAGGAATAGTATTATTTTCTGATGTTTCTAGAAAATGAATTTAGATTTAGATAGATTAAACAGCATGCCTCAGTCAACAGTTAGTAAATAATAGTCAAGTTTCAAATCCAACATGTCTAGCTTCATGTTCTCTTCTAACATGACACTATAGTGTCTGTCAAAAGCAGATAAATGATTGTGAAATTGATAGAAGATGAATAAAAGCATCATAACTCATGATGATAAAGCTTGAAGTAGGCTCTACTGAAGATCAAAAACAATACCTCCAATACCTCTGAAAATAAATAATATGAATCTTTATAATAATGAGACAAAAATTAAATTATTTTAATATTAATATTAATAATAGTTAGAAAAGTCCTGCTGTGTAAAAAGGCATTATTTTAACCTCTTTCATCCTCATGTAATTCTTGCAATAAACACATGACATAAGTTTTCATATCATTCCCTTTACAGGTGACAAAAGGCATAAAGACATGAAGTGAAGAGATTCAAGTTTACTTTCACAGGAAGAAGGTGGCCAAGCCAAGATGGGGACTGGGCCATAGATACATTAGATTCTGTTACTTTCTGGTGTTTTGGCGGTGTCATCCTTAACAGCAATCCATAAATTACTTTCTCTCCTTTAGATGTTGAAGGAACTAAGAATACAGTAAATTAGGAAGGTGTAGTGACAGTAGGAATAAAATTCACTTTTTAAAGCTCCTGTAGAAGGAAAACCAGATTATTTCATCATCTCATAAATTATTAGTGGATTTGGTACATGAATGTGAGGATCAGGTTAATTATATACTGAATATATATTATATAGCTTTGTGTATTTTATAACTATAAGGAGATAATATGGAAAAAACTTGAAAATTTATTTTTTAACAAAACAAGAGAAATAAAATATGGGACAAATGGATACGTGGGAGTGAGGTTAGATTCACAACATAATACTATAATAACAGTTCTACATTTATACCTGGGAATTCTATTTCATGTAATTTAAATGAAATATAATTATGTATATGCCGCAAATTATATATTATATAGAAAATATAAGAAGAAAACACTGAATTTAAGAATCAAACGTTTCCAAGATTAAACATTTATATAGCATAAGTATTATTCCATTTAATTTTGGATGTCCGATACTTTTATTCCAAGACATTTTATGAAAATAATTTTTGAAATTAATATTGAACTGGGAATTACGTTTATCACAGAATTTTTTTATTGCTTTTAGATAGTCAGTTTCCATAACAACTCTATGGGGAATATTTCTAAATACTTCCTTCCAACAGGCATTTGAGAATATATATGGACGGTCATTGTGTGAGATTTATTCCAGAAAATCCCTTGCAAAATACAATTTTTTAAAGCCATGTGCTGCTTTATATGTTCTATTATTGGCTTTCTGAATCATGGAGAATTCTGTCTCCACTTTACTTCTGCCACTACTGTTCGGGTATTCTTTAGGCCTCATCATATCTGGAAATTCTCTCACCATCAAGACCTCAAAATCTGCATCTCCATTTTCTGGTGATAAACCTCTTAGATAGCTAACATTTCTTAACCCCTATTGAACCTGGTCATTAATTATCAGTTAACATTCTTTGACCCTGTGTTATTTTTGAGGCCAAACATTGCTGTTCTGGCTTTACTTGTCCCTAAACAATGAGAAAATAATGGTCAGATATTTGATGGGCATCACTTTTTGCTGCTTTAGAACACCATATCTTTACAAATTTCTACCATCCCTGCGTAGCAAATCCTCATTTTTGAGTCTCTAACTGTTCATTCTGCCTCTGTCTCTCCTAGTTAGGTACAGTGTTGCAAAACCACAATAATTAGAGCCAGTAAATGGGTGACTGTAATTAATGTCTAAGTCAGAGGCAATTTTCACTTTTAAAAGTGGATATTTAAAAATTGGCATAAACCAGCTCCGTCTCAGAGAAACCGGGGTATGTCATCATCTCAACAAAAGTAGACTATTTTCTCATTGGAATCAGCTGTTAGTAAGGCTTAAAATTATCACATTTATTATCATTTCGTTTTTTATTATTTTTTACTTTTAGCCAGTACCCTATTAAGCATTTTCAGTGTCAGCTTTAAGTTTGAGGCTCAAAAAATCAATCCCTTCCCATCCCAAGTTTATTTCAACAAAAATCAATTACTTTCTTCTTCTATGAGAAGACTGAGACTTCACCACATAAAAATGTCTCTCTCTCAATAGTCATTTTCCTTGTCTGTCTTTAAAATAAATCCTTCAATTTTTACTCAAAATTGTATTTATTGTTATACTACTTCATTGGCTTTTTGTTTGTTTGTTTGTTTTTCGTTTTTTGGAGCAGGGAAGGCAGGAGATAGAGACTGGGGCCATCATAATATCTTGGCTTTCCTCTTATATTTCTGATCACAGCCTCCCAGAATGTATAAAATACTTCTTTCCAATCCACAGACCTAAGTCATTATTGAGTCTCTTCTTTGTCTATATACGTCATTCTACACAGTATTTGCTGGTCCATCATGATAGATTCAAGTCTGAAGCAATTGTTATCCTCCAACTCTCTTTCTGCAGATATTATGATTGATGGAAAAATATATGACTTTTTCAATAATACCTGAAAGTTAGAAAGTGCAAAGCTCAACTTATTTTTTGCCACTAAGCCTACAGATTCAGGATTCCAATATAAAAATCACTACATTTCTTTATTTACTCATAGTTGTGAAACTTTGGGTTAATTGTAAATGCCCCATTTTTAATATCTCCAGATAAAATTAGTGACCGGGTTTTGTAGGTTGTTCTTCCACTACACTCCTTACACTTATTACCAAGTTGTGCATTATTACTGATACTGTCAGTCCCACATCATATTTCTACCAGATTAATCTAAAGCTGAACTGTGATAATTTCAAGCCATTGAGCTATTCAGGAACTTCTTATGTTTCTCTTCTTGGAGACTGAAGTAAGTACATACTCTTTAGCTTTGCACTCAGGGCCTTCTTTTTTCTGGCCTCAAAATATACTCCTAATGATTTTCTATCACTATATTTCATACATTGTCCAGACTGAACAGCATGATATCTCCTAAGTGTTACCAGAATGTTCATGTTGTCCTTCCCTCTATGGACATCCCCTGTTAAAATTCCATATTATTCTTCAGGCCTTTATCACAGTCAATCTCTTCCATGAATATGGTATACTCTCTTACCATATTTGAAATCTCCTTTCTTTAATCCCCGTTAGCATCTAGTTCTTACTTTTTTTAAATTTAATTTACTCTGTCTCATAAACATTGTCTGTGTACTTGTTTTATCCTGCTCATAGAGTGTTGTTTTCCAAAGGAGAGGACACATGCTTTACTCATGGTTTGAATATTGGAACATCATGCTTACTTATACTAATCACTCGTCATTACTTATTGAAATTATTATGCAAATGTGTCTATTTGAATGTTGTAGAAATATGTATATAACTGTAATATAAAAAATAGTACTCGATCTCTCCACAAAAAAAAAAAAAAAAAAAAAATGTTTCCAAGAGTCAGGTAGCACGTATCATTATTTCTAATAAATAGTTAAACTGGCTGATGAAGAAAGTTCAGGATTTATTCATAGATACATTCT
Organism: Rhinolophus ferrumequinum; assembly: GCF_004115265.2. Classification (NCBI taxonomy): domain Eukaryota; kingdom Metazoa; phylum Chordata; class Mammalia; order Chiroptera; family Rhinolophidae; genus Rhinolophus; species Rhinolophus ferrumequinum. Next base: position 70,422,900 of record NC_046287.1, on the reverse strand, counting down.
AGTCTCTGGTAGATCTTGTCCTGTTCATTTTAAATAGAGCCCTCTATATGCATGCAAACAGTTGCAATCATCATTAAGCAGGTTCAATCTCTCATTTTCCTTAAATCATCACTGATTTGAGCTTACTGTTTTCTCAATTTAGGCCTAAAAAATTATGGCCATTTATTTATTCTCTAATTAACCTAAAAGTGAACTATATTTCATTGCTTGTAGGATGGTATGGGAAATCTGAGAGTCACCAAGAAGGGAATTCGACTTGAAGGGGTATCTGAGTTTCTACTTCCATTGTATGTGAAAGAAATTCATTCCCGAAAGGTATGTGATACTGGCTTTGGCTTACTGTAAAAGATAATTAAGAGGTTATGTTTTAGCGTGAAATAGGAGGATAGAACCCCCTTATCTCTTCAGTGTGTATTTAAGTTTTCCTAAGCTAAAGACTTAATTGAAAAAATCAAAACAATGAAACAATTGAAAAACCAGTGAAGGTTAGTTTCAAACTAGAAAGAGAGAACCATTTTGAATTAAACTGCAGTGTTGTTTCTGTTAGTCTATAAAACTTGCCCCTCTATTTTCAATGGAAGTTAAAAATACACAGTTATAGTATAGTAATTCCAAAAGGGGCATTTGATATATCTTGAATAATAATTTTAGGAAGTGTTGAATTGAATAAATTATTTTAGCTCAACATATTATAAGTCCTTTTAGTTTTGAGGGACATGCATTTTCTAAGAGATGACAAAAAGTCTTAGTAGAGAAATTAAATTTACTTCTTGATGCACATTATTTAAAACAAGTAAGAATATTTATCCTTTCAAATGTGTTTGTGCCATGTGTGTTTTATGACTTGGCAGGATGTTAAAATTCAAAAGATTATAACTTAGACATTATTCATTTTGGCTTAAGTGTGCTACCTCTCAGAAGATAGTAAGTATGCTTACTATCAAAATCTAAGTAGAATATTTCAAATCTATTAGTTATTCCCCTACGATATGTGGGTAGGCATGGAAATTAACTTATTAAGACAGAAAAAAATGGAAAGCTTGCTATATAAAACGTGGAAAGATTATGAACCTTATTTCATAAATATGAAAGTCAATTTTAGACTAGAATAAATTTTCAATATGCCTAATATATATCTTGGTAAATGGGTTGCATAGTAAGACATGATTTTATAAAATGCTTCAAAGCTATTTTCCCTTAAATATTAAAGTGAAAACAGAACAGATGATTCTTTTTCATATAACGTTTAATTAGGATAATTATATTAACTTTCAATTTTATTTTGCTATATATATGTGAACTACAAGACTTCACTAATATACCGGGTGCCAAAAAAAGTGTATACATGTGGACACTTTGGTCCATGTTGCTCAATCAGTAATTCGCTGTAATCAGAAGTGTCTAGACACTGATGGTAACAACTTTGAGCACCTCTTATAATTGCAGAAGTCAAACATGACTTGTATTCACATTTTGTTATAGGTATATATTGAGTATTACAATTTTAATAGTTATTTCATTTCTTAAAATGTGTATACTTTTTTTTTGGCACACTCTATATACAGACTGCTACTCTGGGTACTAAAAATTAAATACCAAGATTACTTTCTGGATTTTGGTCAGACAAATAACACATAGACACATGAATGAACACATAACCTTACATGACTAAACTATAAAAATAATTAACCTTAAAATTTAAAAAAATTGATTGGTGTTTTTGTTTAATTTTTATGAAAACTGAAAAATAACATGCTTACACATGTTAGTGTCTTCCCTCTGATTGGAAGTCACTACCACTCACAGTTATTTACTGATTTCTTGTTGTGTTTGGCACTATGAAACAATTCAGTATTTGAAGATATGAAAACAGATGTGGAAATCAAGAAATTGCTTAACATAAGAAGAAGATGGCAGTAGCATAGGCTGGAAGTTCTTTGAAAATGCGTCCATTTTAGACCAATTTGTAGTGGCCTCCTGGGAATATAATTTAAAGGATCGTGAAGCCCTCTGACAACAGGCAGGTTATAGAATTTACCTGCCCAGCCAGAACATTTTTGAGAGTGTAACAGGTGTCAACTAAGATTCTCCTAAGAAACTGGGATAAATGTTCACTCCATCTATGGACTTATTAAGAAAGAATCCACTGATTTTTAATAACATTAAAGTGTGAGGCAGTAGCAGTTGAGCTTCCTAATCTTTATCCCCAGGAAAGTTTGCAAACGCAAGCTCACAAGCATTTCTAAAATCCACTCTGCTGGCTGCAATTTCTACCTGCCTTTCACATCCCCTGTCCTGTTGCTTGTCCTCCCCGCATCTCCTTTACCATTTGCCTCTAGGTAAATGGGAAGCAAAGCACAGTGCAGGCAGAAGGGAGCAAGTTCTTTTCTGCAGTCAGACAGGCGGTGTGGCTTGAGAACAGAAAAGGAAGGAGACCAATTTACTTCTTAGAATTTTCTCTACACATACACTATAAAAATAAATTTTTAAAATAAAGAGAAAAAGTGTATATATATATATGTGTGTGTGTGTGTGTGTGTGTGTGTGTGTGTGTGTAATATATATTGTATAAGCAGTCGCCACCTTATAATTTTCTTGTCCTTGGATGCATGTTTATTCCCTGCCATAAAGCCTATTCAGTGTTTTAAAAAGCCGGCCACAATTTCCCTGAACCTTAGTTTTCTCTAATAAAGTGAGTTTTGTAGAAAATCATGGAAGTACTTAATTCTTTGGTTCAGAAAATAATACAAAGTAATTCAATAATACTAGTAGGAATTAGATTTAAATTTAAAAATATCCCATTGTACATGTCAATCTTTCCACACATTTTCATGTGTTCAAGTATTTGCATGATAAAATGTGAAAGTTCCTGTAGGTCTAAGATAACGAAATCAATTAAGTTCACAAGGTACTATATAAGATTAAATTAAGCTGAGAAAAACAATACAGTATACACCAATTTTGATTTGTACATATTTTTTTCCTGCATTTTTGATTTGTGTGTCTGCATGGAGGTGTGTGTTTTCTTGCACAAAAGCTAGCAGGTAGCCTTCCTTATGTTTAGCCAGTATTCCACTCTAAAATAGAGAAATTTCTTATTTAAAGTTACTTCTGGTTATGTAGGTATTTAATTCTACACATGGAAAGGGAATAGAGAAGTGTCTATTTTTCAGAAAATGAAGTTGCCATCACACGTACACACTTCTAGTCTCCTAACCTAATAAACCAGAGGCTATTTCTCCAAGGTAACAGGCCCCCTGCCCCCACCACCAAACTTCTAGAGATATTTAAAGTTCTATTATTATCCATTGCAGTTTACTCTCTTCTTCGTGCTTTAAAAAAGTTCCTAACTGGTCCATCATATCAATATGCAGAAAACCATATTATATTCTGTTTGAAATATCTTAGTCTTCAATGCATCTCTCAAAATTAACAATGTTGTTTTCAGGGAGTGAAAAACTCAGTGAACATTTGTGAAGTTAAATATATAGTTTTCTTCAGGAGCTACCTTAAGTAAAGGATAACAGTGATATTCTGAATCAATCTTGAATGCACGTGGTCAAACATTAAGCTAAAATTTTTGAAATAGCAGGAAATTCGGACATAAAATCACCAGTTTTTGTTTGTTTGTTTTTAAATAGAATTAGAGTATGTTTCCAAAGGTTTCATGAATGCAGAGTTCTAAGGTCGTTAAATTAGCTGCATTTCACTGATTCTTACCAGAAATTTTGCATCACACAGGTCTCTAGAACTTCTTGAAGTATTACCTAACTTCAGATGATATTAGCTAAACATCTCCCTTGTTTATTTTTTTTCTGTCCAATGATCCTTAGTTAAAGTGGTACCTTACCACTGCACCCCGGCCCAGATCCCAGCATCCTGCCTGCGTACTACTATCGGATCATTTCAATTCCAATAACTCCACAGCAAAGCAAAGACATTTGTGTTCCTTATGATTCCTGTGTTAGCAGAGCTGTGAGTAAGTCTCCGCTCTCCCCTTCATGCAGTCATTTCACCTGGTATCAGAGCTGGGATGCTAAATCAGTTCTGATTACAAGCAGATTTTTGTTTTTTTGTTTGTTTGTTTGTTTTGTTTTGTTTTGTTTTAACCTTGTGGGTTCAATGCTTCTTTATAGAATTCAGACACAATACCATGAGGCCAGAATGCTTCAGCAAACATCTTCCCTTGTTATACAATATACTAATCTCATGATGCTGTCTCTTTCCGGTTCCTTTCTCCCATACAAGTCTCTGTGCAGGTTTCTTTTTCCCATACAAACCAATTCATACAAAGCAATATGTACAGGCTTCTACAGTCATTTTATCATCATCATTATTATCGTATTGCCTTTAGGTGTTTCTTTCATACAGGTGAAATTTATTATTTTACTGTAATGTCTTTATTCAAGTTATAAATATAACTACAAATCATCCCAATCTTTACACTCAGGAGAAAAAAAAAAAGGCTAACATGTGGTGAACATCATAGTTATTTAATTATACATGTGTATAAATAAAAGGATAAATATGTAGAGAGACATATATATGCTGTTTATAATTACTATATTATACATAATTTAATAGGGGAAACATAATCTGAACTACATTAAAAGGAATTGCTGAACTTAAATATTTCTTCACCACAAAAATATTTTAAAGCTTGTCTTTATGGTTAAGAATAAAAGATTATGAATACCATTAAGAAGCTGGATACATTAGCTCCATGTTTTAATTTCAGACAGTGTTCATTAACTCCCTGCAGTGCAATTGGAGGTGATTAGCTCCTCTCCAATTTGTCCTCACCCCTCTTCATTTTCAATTTTTTGAACAATTATATTGTTTTAACTTTCTCAGAGTTCATAGTATTTGCATTCTGTTCTGCAATGTTAATTGCCTTGGCACTTTGGTCTTAATTCTATATATGTAGAGGCTACATACAGCACTGCCACTAGTCCTCCTTTTGTTATGGCTTCTCTATGATTGAGTTCATTATTCAAAGCATTCATTTCTTGCTTGTATTTCACTGTTAATTAGTTTTGTTTATTTGTTTGTTAACCCTGAAACATTTCATTCCAAAGGTGTCTGACAGTTTTCTTTGCTGGTAATATTATTAATGGTTCATCCCTTATTTTGCTGTTAACTCACTGCTCTATTAAATTCTAGCACTGAATATACCCATAAAGAGTTCCAGGACAGCCTGGTATTATTCTTTTGCTGATGACATAAATGTTCTGTCTGTATGCTTGATACATTTTTGTCATTTCACGTCTTTCATGTCAGGGAGATTTTCTCTATTATATCACTAAATACCTTTCAGTTTCATTTGTTGAGTCTTTACTTCAGAGAAAACAACAATTCTTATGTTGGATCATCTTGGCAGTCTACAGCTATTGCAATTTCTCTAACTGTTTTAAACTATATTTTTCCTTTGAATACAAGTAACTGTCATTATCTGGAGTCTTTCTTCTGTGACATGAGTTTATTGTTCTCCAGATGAATTTTGCCTTTACTCTCTCTAATTCATGTATTTTATGTATAAGGATGTTGTTTTGATTCTCAGAATTTTCCTTAGGTCCACAGTCTCCTTTTAAATCTTGTATTTTGCTGTCTTTGAGCTGTGGTTTTATTACATTTAAAATTAATTCTAAAATTTAAAGCATTCACCTTATCTAGCTTGAATTATCACTGATGAGTCACAATTTGAGGTAAAAGATTGAAAAGTCTAGCTACTTTGTTTGTTTTACTAGACAGACTGTAGATGGGAAGGGAAGGGGGAGATAGACTGTGACGGTTTTCTCTCATCTGAGGCTCTACTAATGGCTTGTGCCAAACACACGTGGACTATTTCAATCCCATGGGTCTAGTGGCCTGTTCTGCTTCTGTCGAATTCTTCCAGTGGCATATACAGTCCTTCACTCTTGGTAGATTTTTCCAGTACTACCAACTTTATCACCCTCTTCTTCTCTCTCCACATCCATTTATTTGGATTAGACTTCTCAGAAATGTATTATTAACACTTTTTTAACCCCATTCTGGAGATATGAGTGAAAGTAGCATGGGGATACATGTTGTGTGCCGCTATGCATTAATCTTTCTTTTCTTGATTCCACTTTTTCAAGTTTATAGCTTAAGCTTTTATCAAGAAATTGTTGGCTGTTCCAAGAAAAAGTTGATTAAAAGTATAATTGTGGTTTAATTTGTTAAGTAGTGAGGGAGAGAAGTTTTTGAAAACTTTTCTATTTTAATTTATAGTATTACTAGGTAGGATCATTCTCTCCCTCCCCCACTCATTCCCTCCCTCCCTCCCTCCTTCTCTCCTTTCCCTTTCCTTCCTTCCTTCCTTCCTTCCTTCCTTCCTTCCTTCCTTCCTTCCTTCCTTCCTTCCTTTCTTCCTTCCTTCCTTCCTTCCTTCCCTGCCTTATTTTCTTTCTCTCCTTCATGGCCAATAACCCCCAATACCATAATTTGAATAATCAATTTTCCCATCACTAATTAAAAATATGATGTTTCTCATATACTGCATTCTTAAGTCTACATAGATTTATTTCTGGTATCTCTGTTCTGTTCTACCGATTTAGTTGGACAAAAACAAAACTACAATTTTAAGGAATATTTTTAATAACTTTTAGAGCAAGTTCTTTGTATTGGTCTTTTTAAAAAGCTTTTGCCTATTGTGCATTTTCTTTTCCAAATGACCTTAGTAATCAGCTGTCAAGTTTAATAACAATTCCTTTTGGGAGTTAATTATGGTTACATTTGTGAAGAATGGACATCTTTATAGTTTTGAGTTTTCCTGTCTAGGCACATGGCTTTTCTCTTGATATATATATATATATATATATATATATATATATATATATATATATATATATATATCTTGATATAATAGAACTTATTTTGTGTTGTTTAGGAACACATCTTAACATTCTTAGACATATAAGCATCACAAATTTCTAGTGAATCATTTTATGATTCTTACTGCTATTGGAATGCGTTTTCCGTTCATTTTTCTCTGATTGGTCTTTGTGCTGGTGTGGAAAAGCCAGTGTTTTGGTGTTGCAAATGTAATCTGACCATTTTTTTGAAATTTTGTTTGATTTCTATTATATCTCAAATCATTTTTGTGGCTATTCAGACAGATAATGACTTTTAATAATAATAGCTAACATGCAGCATACACTAGAGCTCTGACGTCCAATTCCTGGTTTCAAATACAGATTCTGTCATTTAGCAGTTTTAACTGGTTACTTTATTTAACTTCTCTTGCCTTATTTTTATCTTCTGTGAAATATAGTTCATAGTAACCCTTAATATTTTTAAGGACTACAGTGTTGTGGTTAGTATTAGATGAGGTAAAAGAGAAAAAAATCCTTACCACAATGTCCAACCTAATAAATAATATTGCTTATTATTTTTAATGAAAGTCAAACATTATGCTAAATGCTTTGCATATTTTAGCTCATATTGTCCTCACTATGTGATGAGTATTATTATAACACACAGTATATTTTGAAAATAGAGTTTAAGGATTTGCTGACACATTTTAAGTGGGATGTGAGAGTAACAGAGAATCTAATATGGTATCAAAGATTTTGGGCCTGAGTAGTTGCTTTTAACCACTGTGGAAGAAAGTGGGTAGTGGGGGAAGATTATGAGCACAGTTTTAGAGCTTTTAATTCTGTCTATTAGAAGAGCACAGGTTTCAAGTTAGGTAGATGTATATATAAGTCTGGGTTTCATGTTGGGGTTATAAATCAGAGACATATCTATCTCTGATAGATATAAATCAGACACATAAATCAGAGACATATCTGTCAAGCTATCGCTATTTATCTAGCTATAACTAATTTAAGTACATGAGATGAGACAAAGTATCAAGTAAGTGAATGCAGATAGTAAAGATAAGCTGTCTACTAAATGAAAACAATATTGAAGATTTTAGACAGAAGTATAAATACCACAGACTGAAAAGGAAAGGTCAGTGAAGTAGGATGAAACCAAAAGAGACTGGTTATCCTGGAAGCATAGAGAAGAAAGTGTTTCTAGATTGGTGGAGTGAAAAACTATTGTTAATACATGAATTAACATGAAGAATAAAAATTCACCATTCTATTTTTAAGTTGATTATAGTTTATTCAGAAATAAATATTTTTTTTCACAGTTTAATATATCTATCACATTTTTAGATATGGTTTTTGTCTTGTTATTTTTCTTATTTAATACACTGAGGGAATTCCGTCAAAATATACCCAAATGTCACAGTATCCCTTTATTACTGGGACAAACTTTTCTTGTTGATAAGGTAGCAATCTTTTAATAAACTGCTTAATTAAGCTCATAAACATTTTTTTTATTTTGTATATTTTCATATAGTCACTTTTACTGTTTTTCTACATTACTCTGTTTTGGTTACTTTGTTGTTTTGCCTTAATATTTTACCAGCCAAGCAGAATTCATTTAGAAGCTCCATTTTTTTTCTATGCACTATGCAAATTTTAATAGCACAGAATGACTTCTTAAAGATATAGTTGAATTCTACTATGAAATTGTCTAGTTATTTTGACCCTTCTGATATAAAATCTTTGACTAACTTTGTAATTTTTCTATAAAGATTGGTCTCTACTATTCAACCTCAAAATGCCTCACATTAATTTTTATTTTTTCTAAGAATTTATACATTTTGTCCAGACTTCTATCTTTTAATCCCCATTGCTGCTTCTTTGCACTTTTTCTTCTTTTTATTTAAATATTCCAAATACTGGGCTTTCATCTTACTACTTTTTTACTTAGAACAAGTTTTGGTTTTAACTGATTAAATTTTATTAATTTTTATTTTATCCCTTAACATTCCTTTCTCTACATTTTACAGATATTTATACATTGTTGTTTTCCTAGTTTCTTGAATTGAATGCTTGATTATTTCACATTCAATATTATCTGTTTATAGTAATATAAACAGAAGTGTATGCAATTTAAGTGTATGCAATTTATGTTAACTGTCTGTGCCTTACCTCATATGTCTGACAATATCCTCTGAAAGTTTTTCATTTATAGGTAGCATCTAATTTTCATTTTGATTTTCTCTTTACTCAAAATTTACTCCAAAAAAAGATTAATATTTACATTTTGTATTGATTGATTTTGCTTTGACTGTCTTTTTGCCCTCCTTACCTTGTGTCACTGCAGGCATATTCTTCATTAATTTCATAACACTCCTCATAGTTTTTAATTATATTAGTTTATCATTTGATCATAGTAACTGAACTATCAAATTACCCTAAGTTCCATGAGCCCAGGGACCATGGCTGTTTTAGTCATAAAAATATCACTTAGCAGCTAACCTGTAGCAAAGCAATAAAAAACTCACACTTGTTGTTTTTAATGATTTCTACATAATGTTATTTATGAAGCTTTAATTTTTTAATTTTTTTTACTAAATTTTATTATTATCAATGGTCTTGAGTTATTCACATCCATTTTATCTGTAAGGTAGAAATATCACACAATGATGTATAACTGTATCTCTGCACAGTGACATCATACTTGTGTATTGAATGGGACATGGTGGAAATAGTTATGTCACGGGAATCTGCAAATGCTACAAATAAAATTATATTTTAATAGTTTAATACTGTAAGGTGGGCAGTGTAGGTAATTGTATTCCATTTTTGAAGATGAATTACTTTGAGTTTGTGTCCAAAATCTTAGAACTCAAAGGTGAACTAGAACTCACATCTCAAGTCACTGCTTCTTTCTCTATCTAACTTGTATTTGTAGCAGTCTCTTCTACAATTGTGTCTCTATAAATTGCAAACCAGGTCTTCTAGTTAATTCATAGTATATATTTACATTCTTTCTTAAAGCATTAGAGATAATAGGATTTTAAGTTTTGCAGTTTGGATGAACTTAGGTCTCTTCTGTTATATTTCCAAACATCTACAAATAATTCATGTAAACCTTTTGTAGAGGTTATATGTACAAATTGGTTAAAGGACATTCGTAGTGAACACTGAAAAGATAGCACTCATTTGTACAACAGAGTGCTTTTTAATATTTGTCAACTAAGACATCTTTGATGGGATCCATTAGAAGCTGAGGAAAATATGTAAATACAAACATAAATAAATATTTATATATAATTCTTAAGTAGTTCACAGACGCCACGGAACAAACCCATGTGTCCACTGATGAAAACGTAAAATGATCTATGTAATTACTGATTACAGTTTAACAATCCTGAACATTAAGCTTTGTACTTTACAAAACATTTTTATACATATTACCTTACTTAATCCATACTGCTATACATGAGAATTGTCTTCAATTGCATATGGCAGTTCAGCTGCCACAAATCATGCAACCTAAAAGTCTCAATACTGTGACTAGAATCTTAGCCTTCCTATGCTGACTCATTGTTTTTTAACAATTCATCAGACTCTCCAAAATACTTTTTTTTTTTGCATATTCTCCCAGAATCCATATTTGTATTTATGTGTGTGGAGTGCTGGTCTGGACCCATAAAAGAAGGTATGAGAATAGTTTGAGCACAGCAGACCTTCATTAGGAATGAGAGAAAAAATAATACCATGATAGGGAATCCTCATTAATTTGGGAAATAGTTTGAAGTTGCTAAATACATAAGTGTAGGTGAAATTTGTTATAGAGGTACAACATACTTTGGATTTAAAAACAAACATAAAACTATAGGGAGGCTCTGAAAATAGTTCTACTTGTTGTGTATTTTTTTCTAGAGATTACGCTACTTTCCTCTTGCTGGTGTTTCTCAGACACTGCTAAAACCCAGAAGTGAAGATTTCATCATCACCTCAAAAATTGTTGCCTTTGCAAACAAGCATGTAAACAAATTACCTCACTTTCTCCTCCTCACCTGCATTCTCTAAAAAGAATTGTAGATACCCGAAGCTCTAATTATGAATTTTCAGAACTGTATGGATGTATTATGACCTTGCCTGTATAAATGTAACTGATTCATCACCTATATCCCCTGTCAGTAACAGGTACCAAAAGGAACACACTGGGCAGACCATAGTGTTACTTGAGCCACAAAACGATCTGCCTTATGTTTCTTCTGACTATTATGTGGCTTGATAAAATTATTTTCATTAGTGTATACTTAGTTTAAAATTTATTCATTCAGTCAGTCAGTCATCCATTCATTCATTCGAGTTCTTTGTCCTTAGAAGTTGGGCCTGGGAACTGAGCATGGGAACAATCTTAGTGACAGTATTTTGACTTTCAATTGGGTCTTTCATTATTATTATTATTATTATTATTATTATTATTATTATTTAATTAAAGTTTATTGGGGTGACAATTGTTAGTAAAGTTACATAGGTTTCAGGTATACGATTCTGTAATACCTCATCTACATATCATATTCACCACCCAGAGTCACTTCTCCTTCCATCACCATATATTTGATCCCTTTTACCCTCATCTAGCACCCTTCTCCCCCCTTCCACACTAAATAATATCTGTACAGCAAGCTGGTACGGCTCCATATGAAGGAATTTCAGCGGGGCTTCAAAGACTGGGATTTGAATGTCAAATTAGACCATTTTTGTGAACAGGAAGCAGTTTATAAAAAACATCATTTGTTTTTATTTGTTTTGAAAACAGTGACCAGAACAGTTTGATCTGATTTGACGGATCCTATAAGGCAACAGTATCAAACCCAGGCAGGCATACCTCTAAGGGTGTTCCAAGATTATTTAGGGGTTGCTGAGGCATGAATATCTGTTTCCAGACTCTCAAGTTTGAAATTCATTCTTTCCTAAGTTTGATCTGCCTGAGAATGATCCTGTAGCTACTACTTCTCTTTTTCCAACCTCTCTACCTCTGTTACCTTTCCTTATTTTACAAAAGTGATGTCTAACTGTCATCAGTCCTTTAAAAAATACTACTCAGGACATTAGGGGAGGGGAGTTGGGTAAATGAAAAAAGTTTGAGGATACATTGCACTGGAAATAAAAGAAAAAGTTAGATACATACATACATACATAGATACATAGATAAATTTAGAATTGATCTTCAGGGCATTGAAACTCTAAAGTACCTATAGTACCTTAAATTTCTTAGTCTACTGCATTTCAAATTAATAAAATGCATCTCTCTAACAATCATAAACAGACATTTCATTAACTGAAACAGCTATTCATTCTTTCCCAGTATATTTGTGTGTTTTTTAACTGCATTTTAATGTATTAGACAATCATTCTTTCTTTTTTTTTTTTTTTTACATTTCTGCCATTAAAACAATAGGCATGAATTTATTTGAAAACATGAAAAGTTAATCTTATGTGGCATATATAGATTTGGATGTGACAATCATTCTTTTTAATATTGCTAAGGCATAGAGTGTTAGAAATTTTATTCAAAGGCATTATAGTGAGCCACATATAAAGAAATACTTTTTAAAATAGAAATATTCAGTATGTTAAAACTAAAATTGATTGGTCTTAATTACTACAAATTACAGTATTGTCGTTTGCTGGATTAGTGGTTTATAAATGAATATTTAAATGTGAGATTATTCCTTCAAATAAAATCTTACAAAAAAACTGAAAGCAATATAAAACAAATGGACATGGAGATCTGCCGCATCCATGATAGGAATCCGTTAGGCTGTTGGTATTGTTGTATTATAGCTTGAAAAATACTGTTTTTGAACAATGTCTCTAGTGCCGAAGTACGCTTTTGTCACTGTACACTCAGTAGAGCTATCAAAATTAAATACTATCAATCACAAATACTATAACTACTCATTAATACTGTATTATAATAAGCATTGTCATTACTATAAAGGCGCATGATTCATTGTAATCATGACTTTGCCTTTTCACATAATTCAACCGCACTTCGCTGTTTTTCCTTTGCATTTATAAAATAACTGAAAGACTTACAGTTGTCAAATTTAAAAATAAAATAGCAAGTCATTTTACCAGCAAAAATTAGTCGATTTGTAAATAGCACAGGAATTGCAATTTCAGACATGCAAGCTATGGTAAACCATAGGCATATATGCAGAACAAGGCAGAGGAATTTTCTTTTGTAAAGGAAAGGGGGAAGTTGAGAGGGGCTACTTTAAATGAACGTCAATTGGAGGAAAGGGAGAGTTCAGGGTGGTTTCTCATTGGCTCAGTTGTTGCTGGGCAAGGAGAAAATCTTCCTTCCTCTTGCTGGGGCTTCTTCCTGTTAGGGAGGACAAGGTACACGTCTTCCTGCTGGCATCTGCAAATGGCAGTGGGAGGTAGTACATGGCAGTTCTGCTTTCAGGACTTCTTGACTCCAATTTTAACAACGTTTCCTTTATTCCTTTTCACAGGCTATAATTTCTTCTTATTAACTTTATATCTAAATCCATAGCAATTGAAATGTCTTTTGAAATAATCAGCCTCCTAAAAAACAGAACTTATTTTAAATAAGCACATCTGTGACAAAATAAGTAATATTCATCAAAAATTTATGAAGACATATCAAGAGCCTAACATTTCAAAGGATTAAGGAAAGAAAAAACATTACATGTGATGTAATTTTTGTTGTATTAATTTTATTGATGCTAATTGTAGCATTTTTATTTTAATGAATCCATATATTGCTTTTGATGACCCTGCGTTTTAAAAACTTAAGAAATTTATATCCTACAACTTCACCAAATTTGTTGATTAGTTCCAATAGTTTGTTAGTGAGTCTTTAGGATTTTTTTACACATAGTTCCAACCCTTGTTCTAAATCTTATGGATGATCCAATGACATCCATAAGATTTCTGTGGATTTCCAGACTGTCACTCTTGAATTATTTTTCCTTTATGAAAGGGAAAATATGAAAATTATTTATTTTGTCATGACATCTAGCCAAATGGGGATCTCTATAATTTCCTGGATGACCCCGATTTCACCATGTACACATATATTCACACATGATTTTTTAATTTGTAAAGAACCTATTAAAGTTTTAAGGAGATGGATCGTTACCATGTTACTGAGTCATTTTTGCTCTTCTGCCTGTTCTCTTTTAACCTTTTTCTCTTTTTAAAGCACAACTAGAAAATTCTTTCATGATTGATACGTTTATGTTATGTGTTAAAAGTACAGATATTATGATTGTGAATTTTTCTGTAAAGAGAAAATATAATGGAAAAGTGTCCACCAATTTGTTAACAGAATTAACATCAATAATAGAATTAAACATGTGGACAGAAAACAATTTTAATTGAGAAACTTTTGTGTTTTTATTACAACAAGCATATATAACAGGACAAAACTTTAACTTAGTTCAGGGACCTACTTTTAAACCTGCCCCAAAGGGCCAAAGACAATCTTGTAATTTCCTCTTTTTACTCCTTAAAGACCCAAAAAGGAAGGAGTCGTTTTTTGCTAAAGAAAGGTTAGATTGACCTATGTAATTCTAAAAACGGAGAAAAAGAGTGGAGAAAGGCACAAAATGTAAGAAACATTGAAGGTATTTGTCAGACTCTATAAAAGTGGATAGGGGCAGAAAAAAAGAATTATGAATTCAGATTCTTTCCATTGATTTTAAGATACCCAAATAAGGTTTTGAACTGTTAAAAATTAAATTTTTGCTGAATTGTTCTTTTGACCCTGACACCACTCTGAAGCTTAATTATATGGTTGTAGTCTTTAACCAGGTTACAAAAGTATCAATTTAGAAACCTGACTGACAGGGAAATAAGGAAGGAGACCGTAGGACAAATAGTTATTTAAATGCCACATCCTTTGTGTGTCCTATATCCACTGCTTCATTCCTATCTATGCTCCAGTTATGTTTAGTTAAGTAAAAGTTATTTTAGCCATATTCTTTTTTTCTGTTAAAATATTTTATCTGTTTATCTTTTTTTTCATTTATTGAAATGTAAATTAGTGAAAATATTTCCCTTCAATAAATTTTAGGTGTAATTAGTAATTATTTGTCATTTCATTTCCTGCTAGGAACTATTTATGAAGTGAATTATTAAAATGAGCTTCTTCTTCCTGTCTTTAATCCTCCGTACTTGTGGATGATAAAAAAACAATTTCTTAATACCTGTTCATTTTATTCCGTTTCTTCCCCCACTCTATTCTTTTTTTAAGTTTCATTTGGATCTGATACTTAAAATTATCATATTTTAAAAATTTTATTCTGAAATAGTAAAAGAGAAATTTGACATAAGTTATGCAAATACCTGCACTTATTAAAAAATCATTGCATATCTGCTACCATGTCATTCTTACCCTTTTCATTTATCTGTGATTTGAAATCAGCATTTCATATTGTGTTTCACTCATCTTACTACACTTTTGCTATGTTGTCATCTTATTTTGTTCATCAGAAACAGAATCAGAAAGATAGATTCAGAATATTCCTAGGCATGCCATATAACAGAGTTTATCAAAAAGGGATCTTGTGAGATCATCCAATATAGAAAAAGACTTTTGCAGAGAAATTAATTCTGATATTTTTAGTGTTTTACATTTTGTGTAGAATAATATATAATTAGCTAAATAGCCAGTCAAGCATCTAACCTTGTATGTCATTTCAAAATTAATGGAATGAATGGACAGCTACATAGTGTGTATGGGGAAGTGTATAAACTATTATTTTGATTAAAAATGTGATGTTATACTATAATGTTATGACATTTAACTTATTGTTTTGCTTTAGTCTTATTGTTTTGTAGACTATTTTGTGTTGTTATGAGAGTTATGAAAATTAGTTTAATTGCCTGAAAGCAATATATGAAGACTGACTTAGCTAGCTTTTTCTGCCAAAAAAAAAAAAAAGTACTTTTGCCCAAAGCTTAAAACCATAAGCATTAATTATTCCTCTCAATTTTGTGCATTAGCAGGCAGTGTGTACTAACTGGTCTGGGCCTGGATAATCTAGAATGTCCACACAGGAGGGTCTCCGTTAACTATAATGGCTGAGATAGCACTCCAGGTGATCTCACAAACTAGGTGGCTTGTCCCAACTTGATAACATGGTTACAAAATGGCCCCAGCAGCAAGAGAGGGCAAACCCCAACGTGCAAATGCTGCTCAAGCCTCTGCTTAAATTAAATTTGTTAATGTCCCATTAGCCAATGCAAATCACAAGGCTGATCCCAGATGTAAAGGATGGATAAATGTATTCTACCTCCTGAGAGAATAGTAAAGTCATTTTGCAGATGGGCTTACAGTGATGAGGGGAGTCTGTGGCCACTTGGCAGGCTTCCAGAAAGGCAATCAGTATTTCTCGACTTAATGATTTTATAGTAATGTTTTACATTAATATCACCAGGTGCACTTTCTACAAAAGATTGAATTGTGTACACAGATCTTTGTTCAAAAAGTAGTAAACATTTGCTAATTAAACTTAATTAGATAAATATTATTTTTCAATTAAAATAAGATACAATTTCTAGATTTTTGCTATTTTATGCTTATAGTAGAATCTTATTTTAAAACAACTCCAACACAATGGCTTTTGGAGATATAAAACCTGCTTTTGAGTTGTTTAAAAGTTTTGGCATTGGGACATTGAACCTTATGTACAATTTTTAAAGAAGCAATATAAATATTAAAAATGTTGGATGCTGTGACCATTTATGTGGCATTACCATGACTTATAAGGCATCTATCATGCTAAACATTACTCATTTCTTTGAATTATATGATTATGTTGTTCTTATGATAGCAATATTGGTAGATTACTTCTAGACATTGATTGGTTGGCTTTATATTATATATTGATATTTGAAGCTTGGCTTTATATTATATTAAAATAAGCACCACTGAAAATAAGATATATATTCAATCTATTTTATCCAGAATCTTTACACAATAAAGCATCCTAAGCTAGGATAGATTGCAGTAATTGCTTGTAAGTGCTATTTGTCTCGATACTTCCTTTAATGAATTCTGTATTTTGATGGAATCAAGGCTACAAATCTATAAAACTTGATTCTTTTTTTTTATTTTCTATATCAGGCAATGCCTTAGTGCTATAATATAACCAAATTATATTCATAATTAGTGTGAAAATAAGTGTGCTACTTCTAGAATTATAATTGAATGGCTACAATTTTCCTTTTACACAGTTAAAACAACCATAAACTTTAAAATTGTAGCCATAGAGAACATTTATTAAATAGTTTGGCCACTTTTTCAGGAAGTGAAATAAATCCCAAAAAAAGATGATGAATTACCATAGCAATTAGATATATAACCATGTGTGATATCTACAGTTTTTTTCTGGTATAAAATACCCTCATTACTAAATGAAATTGTGTCATTGTTTATAGGTGACCTTATGATTTTATTCATTTCTTCAGAAATGTTAAACCATGTTAAAAGTATAGCAAACTATATAAATCATCATTATCATTATAGTGATTCAGAGAAATACTAAGAATAAATTGGGAAAAGAATAAACGGTAATTGATATAGAAATTTTTGCTGTCTTAAAAATGTCTTTATTTATTTTAGGAAAAAAAAAAAACTCAGACTGTTTGGCCAACTAAGGGAATAGTTTCTAACCTACATAGATATAACACAACTCCAGTATTATTTTAGTGATAAAAAATAAAAATTTCTAACATTATGTAATTACTAAAAATGATTGAGTTAATAATGAAATGAACATGAAGCAATACTTTTATTTTTAGAATAAAAAGATTATATTGATTAATATTTTACTTAATGTAATTGGTTACGCATTATTTCTATTGATAGTCAAGAAGACTGATGTTTTCAGGATGTCACTGGCGATTGTGTTTTGCTTCATTGAAAGGTTTTTAGAGTCTTTCAGTTGTAACTATATATATATATATATATATATATATATATATATATATATATATATATATATATTTAGCACATAGTGTGGTTCTTCATGAATCCACTGACACATTGTTCATTGAAGCAATGTTTGGTTTTCTAAATAGCTTTGACGTTTATTATCAGAGGACTTCTAGCCTATGAATACCCTGCACCTGTGTGTATGTGCGTGTGTGCATGTGTTTGTGCATGATATTGGTTTTCAAATAAATCCATTGTCTTCACAATATTTAAAATTTCTAATCTTTATATTTCACTTCTGAGGTATAAGTGAAAATTGTATTTGATTTTTAAAGTGACTCTATCCTGCTATTCCTACTCATATAAGGTTTGTCTAGGATTAATTTGTTTCCCTTATTTAATGTTTCTTATTGTGGCTTTGTTTTTTTAGCTAATTTGAATATACATTAAGGTATATTGCTTCCTGTAGAAACTGATTCCACAATATGTTTGGAGATTTTAAATATCTGTTTTACTCTATATTTAAGTTTTTTTTTCTTTTAATTCCCAAATTATCTCAGACAAAAGTGGACATCGAATACTTCACAGTGTTAATGGTCTTTGATGTGGGTCTTGGAAGATTGAAGGAAGATAGATAGATAGATAGATAGATAGATAGATAGATAGAGAGACAGAAGGTGCCTGCTAGACAGTGGGAGAGCTTGAGCAAGTGGTCAGAATAAGAAGTTTAAACATGATTGAAACTTGAAAGAAAGTTATGTTGGTTGTCCTAATGAACTTGAACCAAGAATTTAGATTTGACTCACTGAAAATTAAAGAGCCATTAGATACTTTTTAAGGCTTTAAGTGACTTAGAATTTTATTTAAGAATAGGGTTCTGGTAGTTATATAGAGTTGAGCAACAAATTAAAAGTTATAACTTAAAAACAATGTATGAAGTACAACATGATAAATATATTTTTTTAAATTTTAAAATCAGTTTCAAAAGTTTTCTCAAAGTTTTCAAGTTTTCATCTCAATGATTTTTACTTTTGTAACATTTAGTCAATGGGTTTTAGGGAAAGATATTACATTGACTAGACAGAGGTTTTCAATAAGATAAATTGATGTCAGGTACAATTATTCTCATTTTAGAGGAACTAAGGTTGAAACATTGAGAAATAATATTTCTTATTTTAGATTCCACATTAAACCTATTTTACAAAGTCTAAATTTTATTGTTTTGGTAAAAAGCTTCCATGAGATTATATATGGTGTGCTCTATAAAGTATCAAAATAAAAATAAGACAAATCTGAGTATAAACAGGTACCATTTTATAGTTAATTCCTTAAGGAGTTATTAGACTTTTCAAAAGTTGTAATTATAAGATTTGAATCCCTACCCAGGTAGAAATTGTGTTACAAATTCCCACAAGTCTGTCTTTTGTTCATCAGAAAGCATGGAACAGCTCCATGAAGAAGAGGAAAAACTCTAAAGTAATATATGTACAGACTCTTCTTTTACTTTAAATAATATATACATTGCGGAATTTTATACATAGATCTCAACGAGCTAGTTTTAAGTGGTAAAACGAGATGAACTAGATAGATACAATGTCTGAGCACATAGTGAGTGTTCAATAAATGGGTGATGTGATGATGGTGACGATGATGATGATGATGATGAATTCCTTGTGTATCTAAATCAATTCACATGGGTAGTAGTTGTAGCAGAATGCTGGCTACATGAGAAATTAGTAGCTCTATTTTTTCTGATCTAGTGTTTGCCACAGCTTCACTCTACTGCCACTCCTGAGCGTTCCCTTTCAGACCCACATCGTTTTTTGTTTTGTTTTGTTTTAATTTTTATTAGTTTCAGGTGCAATGTAATAGTTAGATATTTACACCACTCACAAAGTGATAACCCCCAATCTGCTACCTCTCTGACATTGTATGTAGCTGTTACAATACCACTTACTATATTCCCTATGCTGTACTTTACACCCAAGTTTATACACACACACACATACACACACACACACACACACACACACACACACATATACGTATATATGTATATATATAAACATGTTTAATTATATATTATAATTATTTGATTATAGTTGACATTCAATATTATTCTACTTTAGCTTCAGGTGTAGAGCTGAGACCCACATGGTTTTGGCTACCTTTAAGATTCATGTAGTGAAACTGTCCCTGTTGCTGCAGATCCTGCATCTGTGAGGTCCAACACCCCACCTTTTTGTCCACTCTGTAGTTCAGTTTCACAATAGCCACAAAAATCTCTGACTTTTTTCCAGCTTACTCTTTTCCCTTTTGAGGCAATTTGCCTCAAGAATCGTACTGGGGAACTAAATATTTTAGTCACTATTACATATTGAGATGGTCAGGACATTGGAAAAGTTTAATATGATCTGTCTTCTGCCTGAATATGTTATTAAAAGAGTTGTGGCCTTTACACAGACAATGAGGCCCTATATTATGCAGTTTCTATTCTTCATATGTTAGGAAAGCCCAGCAAAGATATTGCTGACTTAATTTTTTCTTAAGAAAAAAACATGTGATAAATAATTCTCCTGCAGCAAAGTTTTCCTTGAATCATATAATATAGAGAGATAATTGGAAAATCTTGCACACTAAGAGTTATCACCTACTCCATCAAAAGGAAGATTTCTCAAAATTAAAATATATAAATTACAGACATGTTGAATATAGAAAACTATTGTCCTGAAACCAGGATAAGAACTGTTTTTTCTTTGTTTATTTTTATTATATCCTACAATTTAAGATATTTTTTATCTAATTTATTCATGAAGCAATTAATAGCCTGAATAGTAAAAACTATCTTGAAAAAGAAGACCAGGCTTGACCAAAATCAACCTCTGAAAGGACCGATGTAATAAATCTCTCACCTAATCTGCCTAACAATAAAAAAAGGAAAATCTTCTCTGGTGGAAGAGTCACCGGGAAGCACTGTTCATAAACCTTTTATATACACTATCCAACATAAAAGTAAATATTACTGTACATGCAAAGAGGCAAGAATGCAACCAAAAATCAGAAGAAAACAGACAGCAGAATAAACAGATGATCTCAGCATTGGAGAAAGCAGAAAACGTCAACACTTTGAATATAAAAACATAGATAATTTAAAAACAAAATGAGGAAAAAGTTATACCATGCACATAATAACTAAAAGCAGATCAGTAGAGCTATATTAAAATAAAACTACTGTAGCAAAAGAATAATACCACCAGAAATAAAAAGAGACATAACTTAATAATAAAATGGTCAACTCGAAGGTAAGTAAAACAATCCTTAATGTACTTATTTACATATGTCTAATAACACTTCAAATATATAAAGCAAATTTGAAAGAAATAAAAGGAAAAATCAAACAAGCAAGAAATAAAAAAGCTTCTAAACAAGAAAAAATTCTATTAAAGTTTTTACTTGACAATGTTGGAATATAAATTGTAGTTTATTCAGGTCCTGACACTTATTTTTGTAAGTAAAGTCACTGTGGCACACAGCCACACCATTTGGCTTGTATATTGCCTATGGCTGGTGTGCTACTACAGTTGAGCAATTGTGAAAGACACCACATGGTCCACAAATTTTAAAATATTTACTATCTGTGCCTCTGCAAAAAAAGTTTGCCAATTTTTTGTGT
Organism: Rhinolophus ferrumequinum; assembly: GCF_004115265.2. NCBI lineage: Eukaryota > Metazoa > Chordata > Mammalia > Chiroptera > Rhinolophidae > Rhinolophus > Rhinolophus ferrumequinum. The sequence goes on along the minus strand of NC_046287.1, from coordinate 70,401,431 downwards.
TAGATTATTGTATTTCAGCAATGTTAAAAATCCTGAATTCGAGAATTGTGCCATGAGTATGTGAGAGAATATTGTTTTTAATACACACTTAAGTATTTTGAATGAAGGTACATGATGTACTTTCAAATGGTTCAGAAAAAGTTTTTTTTTTGTTGTTTATATATGGATAAAAATAGCGTGAAGATTAGAGGGAAGGTATCCAGAGCACATGTGGATGCCTTAGCATTTTTCTAAGTAGGAAAATTCTGTCTGCTGAACAAAAAAAAGTTAAATACTCTCATGCCTTGAATTATCTTAAAAATAACTTGTGGTAATATACTGAGAGAGTTAAGATAGGGGAAAGGGGAAAGGCGTGGGACAATTTCTGAAAAGTAAAAATAAAGGTTAGAAATTAATTGAGCAGAATGGGAAAGGGCTTTTTGAGGATACTTAGTATAATCACTGGGTATCATTGAGGTTCTACTTGACTTTGGGACATTGTGAAGCTATAATGGTAGCAGCCTCCTGTTTGTGTAAGTATGCACAAACAGCAATGCTGTTATATGAAAAAAGGATAGAGAAATATCAGCCAGATATTTATTCAAGATTGGCATTTCTCAGTCTATATCAATAAAAGAAGGAGTAGCATTTTGAAAGAGAGTGATTGTAATGATGAACTAGGGAAATGTGATTTGAAAAGAAAGGAAGCATAGTCAGAAACAGTGAATGGATTGAGAGAAAATGCCATTCAAAGGATGGGAGGTCTTGATAAAGTGAAACTAAATATTGCAGTAAGGGCACTGGGGCAAGTTAGATGGTGATGAACAGAGTATGGGAGGCTTCATTTATGATTTTGTAAGTGGTCTATTATATGACCATAGAGGTTGGTAGCTGTGAAAAGAGTTGAGGAAAAGTAATTGCAAGTGGGAGGTAAAATGAATGAGATACTAGGTGTTCAAAATACCAAGAATACTCACAGGAATACAGAGAAAGAGAGTGAGTTGATTTATAAAATATTCATGAATATGATGTGTGTGTGTGTGTGTGTGTGTGTGTGTGTGGTGTCACAGTAGGAATGACCAAGAGATGCCTCTAATCGCATAAATAAGGACAGGAAGCGGAAGAAGTAAGTTGATGACAGTATTCTCAAAAATGTATGGATTTTTAGGAGAAAAAAATGATAGTGTGAATGTGGAGCACAGATACATAATGTACCTTCTGACTCTAAGCTACATAGTGTCTGAGAAATAATAGCTTTTAGAGAAAGAGAGAGAGAGATATGCAGGGGAATTCCTATCCTTAGGGGCTAATCAGAATTCAGTTAAAGCAAAGAGGGAGAAATATATGCTGAATAATATTCAGTGCATGTGAAAGTTTACTTTGATCCTTCACATAGTTGATATGAAATCAATATATGTTACTTCACCTGCCATAGTTAAGAATTCTTCATGTATCATTGTTTTCTTTTATTTATTTTTTTGTAATAAAGTGTCATATCACAATTCCCTTTGTGTGTTCTGAAAGGACAACAAGATTCTATGTTGTCCTCTCAGATTATGTTTTTAATTAAAAAAGAATGTATTTCTGATACATGCTTTTGTTAAGAGAGTTGACCATGGTCATCTTGTTTCTATTTGCCTAGTTGTTTACATTTTTATAGCTCACTGTGTAGTCTATAAATACGAGTTCCATTTTTCTTTAATTCAATTGGAATTTTTGGATAGTGAAGTGATACTTTTCATCTGAGTCGCATACCTCCCAAGAATTGTCCAAGAAAGAGAGAAATGCAGGTGGGGTTGGCTCATCACTGAGCAAATACCTCAGGTACAGAGTGAGTTGGGTGAGGTGGGTTCCCAGGGAGACAGCAGGGTGGAGTGGAGTTCACCAGGCCAATGCAGATTAAGATTTGGCCGTGGGAGGTGTTGTCAACACAGGAAAGGTGGTGTTGGCTGCAGGGAAAAAGGGTTCTACACAAGCAAAATGTCTCCTGTTCCTCCAGCTCTCACCTGGAAGCCATACAACCCATTCTCTCTCTGTATATCTCTGCTGTCTCCCAAGTCACTGTCCCTCCACCCAAGTCCAGGATGCATGCCTGTGAGTGAATGAGTTTATGCACGGCAGACCCTTTAAGAGAACATCTGGGTTTCCTGCAGCCTTCCATTCCACCTGGATTGTTGGAATCCCCACTGTTTTTCACAGACAGGTGATGTGGGGGCTCCTCTTTCTGGCACTGGTATTCGGGACTGGGGAACTTGTTGTGGGGTTGGGGTCCCTCACTCCTCCGGGGATTCCTCCATGGACAAGATATCCCTCCCGATTCTTAACCACCACACACAAGTGTGGGGACGCCTGTTTTATATCTCTGCCAGTCTCGATGTGGCTGCTTATGTCCTTAGTTATAAAACTTCTGTTCTCTAAGTTGATTGTTTTATAATTTAGTCTTAATTTTAATGTAGTCATGAGAGAAAGCAAGCACAGTGTTTGCCCTTTGTGCTATCTTGGAACCTACTGTAATGGTTTCTGTGTATCTTCACCTTGGCTCCATGCATTTGCCTGGCTTGCTGGCTGGTCAGATCCTTCCTAGCAACTAATTGAGTTGGTTTCCAGTGATGAAGCCTGGTCTCTACTGCTGCTGCAGCAACTCTTTGTATATGAGATCAGGAAAACCCATGCTTGACATTGACTGACAAATGATCACTGTGAACTGACTGTCCAGGTTCCACTGGAACTCTGACTTCCTTAACAGCTACCTAAAGAGACCTGGTATCACAAGCTAGGAGTATAGGGAATTAAGAATCTTGTGGCACATCCTTAGATCAGTAGGGGAGAAAAAACTAGCTAATTACTTCCTCTGACAGATTATTGTCCCCAGATATTGTTTATAAAGCTTCTCTAATGATAGATGATTATCAGTGGCCATCTAAGTAACTTTTCTCATTTCTCATTATACACATTCTTACTTTTTCTATGCCTCATTGCTTTTTCTCCCCTGTCTCCTACTCCCTGGGAACTGATTGCACACCTTAACACAATATTAGTGCATAATCTTTTACCTCAGTCTCTGATTTCTAGAGAATTCAACCTAAGATAAGTAATTAAGATTAAATTGTAAAATAGAAACAAAAGTAAAGTAATATTTTCTTATTATTTCATTTTAAAGTGTCATGTCCTCATGAAATGTCTAGACTGAGAACTAGGAACGTTTGTTTAAAACATCAATTTATCAAGGGAGAGACATGGCATTGTAGGAGTTTATGAGAGAAATTGCCATATTTTTGTGGACTGAGAATTTAAAACTACCCTGTGAATTATTAAAGATATTTTTCAAGGGCTTGGGAATATTCTGAGAATCACAAATACAGTCTCATGTAGAGATAGATCACAGCAAAACACCAGCCTCTTTATTATAATGCCTTAATGGGGTTTTGCTACTGTTAGTAACTTAATAACCCTATGGTTTTTACAATGAGATTCAGCTTTATACTGGGAAGATTATAGTAATAGATCTCTAGCTCATTGTCAGAATACACGCTGCTTAGTAAATAGCAATCTAGAGAATATAGAAACCTCTAGAGTTTATTATCATTATTTCACAATCTTTCATTCTTTTAAGAACTTTCTAACCTGACATGAATTGCCAGATAACTGAGAATAGTTGATCAGGGGTATCTGGATGCACCCACTATCTCACAATACTAATTGCATACTTTTACCACTGAGGTCACTTTGCTCAGTGGTAATCTTAGTGACTACACTTTGCTCAGTGTAGTCTCAGTTTGACTACACCATTTGGAGGTCTGAGTAGGGAGAATTGAACCACTTATATATTGTAATATTCTGCTGACTATTAAACTTTTGGGAAATAAGTGGAGCTAATAAATATTATAATTTACACAGTTAATCCTTCCATTGCATTTTCCCCATTGTGTTCTAGATGCTATGCTTGTGATTTTCTTTTCCATCCACCAACATACTAGCAATTTAACAACTTTGAACTTATAGATGTTTGCAATCATGTACTTACTGATTAATTATAATAAGGAAACTACTTTTCAGTCAAGTTTAAAAGACAGATATGTAAACAAATAATGTAGAGTGATATATGCATTAGGAGCATATGGTCTGAAGTTAGCAGAAATAAGAAAATGAGCATTTCTGAGTGGAATTGTAAAATATCATTTGCACTGGCACTTGAAGTTTACCAGATAAACAAGAGAGGAAAGTATTTCTTTCAAAGGAAATAAGTTTGCAAAAGTTGCAAATTATGAAAGAACATGGCCCAATCTGTAATCTCTTTGTGGCTGAATATTGAAATTCTAGAGGGTAAATGTGGAGAATAATACAAGTCAATAACAGCAAGTTAGACAGATGTCACATTGTAAAAGTTGGCTGTGACATTCTGGATAATTTGGACTCTATTCAAAATATGAAAGGAAACCAGAAATGGGTAAAACAGAGGGCACAGGGTGCGATAGAATAAAATGATCAAATTTGAATTTTTAGAGCAATACCCTTGAAGGAAGTATAAAATACTGATTAGAAGGAAAAAAAAAGTATTATAGAGGAATAGAAATGTTTTATAACCATCCAAGTGAGAGGTGAACACCTAAATTAAGTCAGTTAAAGAAAAGGTGTGGAGTAGGGCAAAGATTTCAGTGATAGAAAAGAAGTCAAATTATTAAGACTTGGTGAAAAATTTGTTGTTGAACTCATGGGACAGAAATAAATCAAGAATCACTTATATGTTTCTTTCTGAAAACACATGGTGCAGGATCTAAATTAACAATCACTTCAATCATTCAAGAAAAACACAGTTATTGAATACCTGCTATGTTTCAATCACTGTGATAAGCACTGGGGATGCTAAAAATGAACACTACATTTTTCTCTAAGAATCTATGACAAGATGATTAAATGGAGTTTTAATCACAGTCTCAGTTGAGATCCCAAGAAAGTTCACACCCAATTTCAAAGTAATAAATGAGACAACGAAACAGGACTTGCAAAAGAAGCTTGGGAAATAATTTATACTACTCATCAAACCCACAAAATTGAGAATACATTGGTACGGGATTTTGTAAAAGAAGAGAAAATGTAGAGAGCTTTTTATGTATGTGTGTTATGCTGTTCCCCAAGGGAGAAGCATTTCCAACCCTAGCACAGTGAGTGGCTCCCATTGGAGGATGTGATATATGGCGCACAGAACTTGGGAGACATGGTACACCAGTGTTTGTCTCAGGACTGAGAGATTTAAAAGGTGATAGGTTAGCACATAGCTATGGCTTTCACTCCCAGAATCTGGTGGACAAAGAATGCTGAGTTTTTACACTCAACGAGATGTTGGTCTTTTGTGAATTAGAGCTAGTTTGGGACTGTCTTATATTATCAATAGGGATAAAGTGACCTATATAGAGATGGATCCCAGGATTCCCAGATATAAGAAAACAGTCTTAAATTACCAGCTGAAAGAGAAATATTCTATTCTTAAAGGGTGCTATAGGGAACGGATCCCCAGCAGTTCAGATGGGTCTCCACTGAATCAAGGAAACAAGTATTCCAAAAAGATCAAAAAGAGTTGTCTCTAAGCGACTGACTTGCCTGAAGTGCAAACTCCAGCCCAGAGCAGTATTAGTGAAGTAACACTGTTTCCTTTTCCTATATTTCTTCTCTTTCCTCCCCCATGTTCTGACACTGAGAAGAAGGAAAAGGCAGAGCAGAAGTGCTGAGTAGTCAAAGAGGAAGGAAATGTAAGGTGTGATAAAGAAATAATAATACAGTGAATGCAGCTGCCAAGTGCCATCCAACAGAAAGGCAGGGATCTTCAATACGGGAAGCAGCACATCGAACCTTAGTAACAGTGTGTGACAAGTTTCAACTTGATTGGTGCAGTCAGTTGGGTGTAAGCTACGGTTAAGGTGTGTTTTAAAGTGTGTCGTAAATCATTTTCCATCATGACAACGCTCTGTGTCACACATCACTCTGGTATAAGGCAATTTCTGTCAAATAAAACCATTACAGTGTGTCCTCATCCACCTTATTCATCAAATCTGGCACAGAGTGACTTCTGGCTCTTCCCCAAAATCAAAATGACCATAAAAGGAAAGCATTTTGAATCGATGCAGGACATCCATGCAGCTACAACAGTGCAAATAAAGATACTCATGAAAGAGGACTTCCAGAACTGTTTCAGAAAGCGGCAAGAATGATGGGATAAACATGTTCAAAGTGAGGGGAACATTTTGAGGGGAATTAATGGCAATGTGTCTTTTACTGTAACATATATGTATTATATATATTTATATATATTAATTTATATATATTTTATATATATTATATATTTTTTATAATTTATATATATATATTATATATTTTTTATTTATATATATTACATATAATATATATTTTATATATATATATTTTTTTTAATTTAAACATTCACCATATTTTTTTAACACACCTCATATATCCCACCTTGAAGTGTGAAAGCAGTTGTTGTCAGCAGACCCCAACTGAGCGAGAAAAGAGGTTTGAAGTTTCTGAATAGTACAGTGGATTAAATACATTAATTATTACAAAAACAATCCTGAGAGTATCCTGAATATTAATTGTGCATTGACAAATTTCATCCAAAGGTATAGGGGAAAATGTTTAACATTGCGTGCGTTAGAACAGGCAATGGAGAAAAACCAAGTTAAGATCTAATTTCACTCTGTGAGTTTACATTTGGTTTCCATAATGATTAGAAATCTTGCAACTTAAAATTGTCTGAGTATTTGACCTTGGCTAGTTAGCAGAAATTTGACTGTGTGTCAGGAGACCTATGTGTTTCATTTGACCTGAGTAACTGTGGGCACACAGTCACACTACCCCATTTCTCTGTGTTCTTATACGTACAGTAAGTAGTTAAACTAGCTAATCTCTGTGTTGTCTCACATTCAATTCTAAAATTCTGGGTTCAGAAAACAAATAATATTGCTCTGATATATTCCATTTGTTTAAATGATGCTAATGAATGGGCAAACCTGAAGTAATGATGTGAGCTGTCAAAATTCTGGGGGACCAGTGAATTTGGGACCTCATTTTTTTTTACTTTACATAATGCTCAGTGTATTATTATTATTATTATTAGTAGTAGTAGTAGTAGTAGTAGTACTATTATTACTTCACTGCAGTTTATATAATAGTATCTGTCTTATGTGAATGCCTGGGAAGCATAAATACAAAGTATAAATAGTGAATTTTTCTTAAAAAATAGGGCATAGAGAAAGGACACATTTGAGGTTATTGAAGTAAACTTTTAGGAAGTCCCAATGATAAATATCACTTAAAATAAAACTGTACTTGGAATACATTTTGAAGGAGAAGTTTTCTTATTTTATAACTTAAATTTATGCTCTAAAAACAAGTTCTATTTGGTCTCATCAAGTGTTTTAAAGTGCATCAGAATTTGCAACAAATTGCTTATGCACAACTTTGTAAAATGTAATATTTATATAAACCAACTGTTTCTCATTTGCAGAATTAATCATATATTTTAAAAATGCTCACAGATAGCCAGGTGTTGAATTCACTTGAAATTTCTAGTGAATTCCTCCTTCTATTATTTTAATACTTTATCTTTTTCTTGTCAAATGTTTGAAATAGGATTTACTTTACTGTAATTTAAAACAATAGTTTAAGAAATTGTTGCTAAAATTCTATATCAACATATACAAATAAATTCTCAACAAAAAAAACTAAATTTTAAAATATTAGAACATTTTTTAATAGAGTATTTAATAAAAGAAATATACCCTGAATCATTTTCCCCTGGCACCTGTTTCTAACAAATGGCATCAGGAAAGAAGAAGGCCATCTGTCTCATTATTTACTTGTTAAAAATTTACAGATATGTTTGCTAAAAACATCCCATCTTCCTGGCAAAACAACAGAAAAAATTTAACAACTTTCAAATTTCTAAAATATAGGGTGGTGAAGTTGCTACATTTTTGAGCTGAGATAACATATTAAATAAAATGTTTTGTTATACATCCCTTGAGAGTTTATTGCAATGCTCATTAGTTTGTATCTTTAATATTCAGGTTGCATTTGATATCGCCTGTGTTTCTTTTCTTTGTTAAAGACAAATGCTGAAATAGTTTGCCAACACACAAGATAGTAAGTTACAGTGTATGTTATCCTATATCTTTGGATTGTTTTGGTTCACGATTCAAGATAGAATATATAAATATTCTAAATTTTTACATATAAGGATTGGGAGTAATGTGGTAGTGTATTTAGACATTGTGATTGATGATATTAAAAATTCACATTTAAATGTCATTATATGGATTGGGAAAGCTTACCAGGAGATTTGATGAGCACTGATTTCTTGGAACATCCTGAGAGAGTGCAAGGAATTGAATTGATACCTATCTTAAGACTGTTCATGAGGGAGAAACGCGTGGCATGTGAGAGTCATCTCAAGAAGAGTAACAGGAGGACTTCTTCAGTTCAGAACCAGAGACATTTTACTAGAATATAAAGGAAGGAAATATTAAATCATTTTCAAAGGGCAATATAATTTGTTGTAATTAAAATATAAGCACTAAGGCTAGAACTACACAACTAAGAAGAATAACACAGAAGGGGAAACATTATTTTTATTTTAATTATTATTTGTTTCTTTATAAATATTGTTTGCTTATTTAAAATAACAGTCTTAATGAATTCTTGTCATTGAGGAAAGTCGTTCTTTATGAGACTTAAAATGATTAAAAAAAACATTCCATAAAATTGGAAGCTTTTATAGCACTCTTATTTAAATGTAAACTTCATCTATTTTTAATTTGAACATTCACACTGGTATGTTTAAATTGATGTAGAGAGAGTAAAATAGATTGTTGTCATCCTTTCCATTTAAGAGCTAATCCAGGTGATTTCTGAAACAGAAAATTTCACATATCACCTTAATTTCAAGTCAAAATATAACCATTCACATGTAAAATTTTAATTCTACCATAGTTTTTTTTCTATCCAACTCAGGTCAAAGCTGAGTTTATAGCAAGCTATTCACCAATATTATGAATGAAGCATTGATATTTCAAGATAACTTTAGAGTCTTCCCTAGTACCTCCAGTAGTTTAAATTAGGTTGAATACAATTTGTTTTCCAAACCAGGACATGTTAAAGTTTGAAGGGGTGCCCCATTACCACAGTGATGTGCAAGAGCCTACTTCTAGGGTCTTGCAAGAGACAATTGTGCATTTTTTACAAATTAAAAAAAGGATTCTAAAAAATTCATATGGAACCACAATACATCCTTGAATAACTAAAATGATCTTGAGTAAGTAGAACAAAGTAAGAGGCATCACATTCCCTGATTTCAAATTGTATTACAAAACACTAGTGATCAAAAGAGTATGGTAGTAGAGTAAAAACACACATAGATCAATAGAACAAAACAAGAGCTTTGAAATAAACCGAGGCATATAGAGTCAACTAATATTTGACAAGAGAGCAAATAATACACAATGGCAAAAGATAGTCTCTTCTATAAATGGTATTGAGAAAATTGAATATCCAGATGCAAAAGAATGAAATTGGATTCATATTTTACTAAGTAAATAAAAATCAATCCCAAATGTATTAAAGATTTGAACGTAAGACCTGAAACTGTACAATTGGTAGAAGAAAACATAGGGGATATATTCCTTGACAGTGTTGTAGGCAAGACTTTGTTTTTTGTTTTTATTTGACATCAAAAGTAAATTCAACAAAAACAAAAATAAAAAAAGTGGGACTACATCAAACTAAAAAGCTTCAGCACAGCAAAGGAAACCATCAACAAAATGAAAAGTCAACCTGTGGAATAGGACAGAATATTTGAAATTACATATTCAATAAGGGATTAATATCTAAGATATAAAAGTAACTCATACAACTCAATAGCAAAAACAGCAAACAAAAACCAATTAAAAGATGGGCAAAGGACCTGAATAGCAATTTTTCGAAGAAGGCACACAAATGGCCAACAAGTACATGAAAAGATTCTCAACATCACTAATCACTATAGGAAAGCAAATCAGAACCACAATGAGATATCTTATCACACCTGTTATAATGGCTATCATCAAAAAGACAAGAGATAATAACTGTTGGCAAGGATGTGGAGAAAAAAAGAACCATTGAACACTGTTACTGGGAATTTAAATTGGTATAGCCACAATCGAAAACAATAGTGTGGAGGTTCTTCAAAAAATTAAAAATAGAATTGCCATATCATCCAACAATCCTTCTTCTTGACATATATTCAAAGGAAATGAAATTATTAGTTCAAAGAGATATTTGCACCTCTGTGCTCATTACATCATAATAGCCAAGACATGGAAACAACTTAAAGAGTCCCTCCACAGATGAATGGATTTTTTAAATGCATAACGGAATATATACATAACGGACTATGATTCAGCCATAACAAAGAAGGAAATCCCTGCCTTGTGACAAGGTAGATGACCCCAGAGGGCAGTATGCTAAGTGAAAAAAGCCAGACATATGAAAACAAATACTGCATGGTATCGCTTATATGTTGAAGTTACAACAATGACAAAAGTCAAACCCAAAGCAACGGAGAAAGCATATTCTGGTTGTTACCAGGAGCTGGAGAGACGGTGGAGCAAATGGGGAAAGGTTGATGAAAGTGTAATAAATTTAAGTTACAGGATGAATAAGTTCTGAGGATCTAATGTATATCATGGTGACTATAGTTGATAATACTTCGTTGTATAATTGAAATTTGTTAAGAGAGAAGTCTTAAGCATTCTCAACAACCAAATAAAAGGTAACCACGTGAGGCAATGAATTTGCTAATTAATTTATTATGAGGAATCTTTTCACAATGTATAAACATATATCAAATCATCACAGTTTGCACTTTAAATATATTAAATTTTATCAGTTTTACTTCAGTAAACCTGGAAAAAAAGATGATTGTTTTCACTCCAACTCCAAGCTAAATAGTGTTTTGTTGGTAGCTTGTGATCAGCTAAGGTAGGATCACTTTCTCCACAGAAATGGACAAATGCTGGAAATCAGGGCTTTCATTCCTGAAGAGCCAGTTAATAAAACTTAACCAGAACACTAGTGATTATGCAGGACTATAGTGGAGATTTGGAGTGGCTCAGACAAACTGTGACATATGGCCTACTCTACTTAAAATGGGGTTTCTATAACTCAGCTGTCAAAATTTCATTTCAGGCATTGGCAAATGAACTAAAGTATACAACACATGAAAAGCTTTCCACTGGCCCATGGGAATTCCGTCAACACTATACTTAAGAAACTGAACATGAAAGTTTAACTTTGTATTCTCAATGTCAGATTTAAAAGAAGAGATGCAAAAGTGTGTGGATGCTGGTAACAGCAGTTGTTCATTTATCACTAGGCAGCATAAGCGCTTTAGAGCAGATGTGGTTCAGGACCATCATTTGGACAGCCGAGGTTCTAGGAGGGAAAAGGAGGTTGCATGCTTGAAAGAGCAAGTCAGGATACCTAAACTCAGACAAGCAGGCTGATCTGTTTGTTTCATCCTCAGCAGAAAACTGGTCCAAATCACAGTCTACAAATCAGATAAACATGTAGAAAATTAAAGGAAAAGCTGTGCTGTAAAAAGAACACAAGTCTCAGGTTTGCTCCAATACTTAAGTCAAAATTGTGATTCCAGAATTTACTTCTAGAAGAGCAGTATTTCTAAGTGTTTTGTATTGGTTAAATGAGGCGTCTTGCTCGAAGATTAGTTTTTCTGACCTTGCTGGATATAAAATTATCTATATGTCTTTATGGAGAAAATTTTACTAACATATATTAAAGTTCAGATTGATCACTTCATATTAATCAATCAATAGAAACTGTAATTAATCCCATCTAAAAGTGTTCAAATCTGGCTATTGGTATTCGTGGGGATATGTGAAGAATTTCTGAAGGGTGTGAGTCACAAATTATTTTAAGATTTTCAATTATGGGATAGTTCACTGCCATATATGATTTCTAATGAAACCACCTTCTAAAGCCTAGATTCACTATAGCCTTTTATCCCACCTCACAGAAGAAAGGCACAGTCCTCATAGAACCCAACCTTAGCTGACACAATGCCCAAGAATGTTAAACCCTTCCTCAGACAGTAGCCAAAGGGATCATTTGAAATGCTGTTTTAGGGAAACATTTTAAATTTATTAATCAAGACATCATACCCATTTGGCTTCCTCTCTTTTCCTTTGTTATATTTATTTCTGTTTAGCCTAAGGCTTGGCTCCTACTGGGATGTTCCAGATTCAGAAAAATGGAATCAATATAGGTTAGTTTTAAGATGTTACTGGAATAATTTTCAGGTTTATCACATTTCTCAGAATATTTTGAAAAAAACCCACATGCAAAAATGTTATGTGACATCTTTCAGATGTAGTTTTTATTTCAATAAAATACAGATTTTCATGAAATCATGTCATTAAATATGCATCAGTTATTTACTCCACCTATAACCAATCCTCATTTTATTTTACCCCATTAAATGTTTCCCATATTTGGTTTTCTATTAACAAGAAAAAACTCATTAAAGTATAATTACAGAGGGAAGAGGGGAGAGGGGTAAAGGAGAACTGACTCTGGGTGGTGAACACATAATGTGATATACAAATGATATATTACAGAATTGTACACTTGAAACCTATGTAACTTTACTAACCATTGTCACCCCAATCAACTTTAATTTTAAAAAAAAGTATAAATATTTAAATGTCAACTAAATATATATGAAAGATTACATTCTTTCTCATAACCATGTAAGGGTATAGCCAAACAAAAACACTTGAAGACTGCTGAGCTAGTTATACCCCGCTGACTCCGGGGGAGTGTTCCCAGTCAGATGACCTCCTGTTCATTTAACCTGATCTGCACACTCATCAGGGATGGCCACGTTCACAGCATCGTGGCATCACACATTGTCCTCCAGGATTTTTGACTTAAAGAACTTTACAAAGTATCATCAGAAATTTCTGTGTGAGAGAGAGCAATGATCCAAAGGCAATCTGGGCCCTGGCGATAATCTGAACATTGGAAACTGAATGTGTAGTTATGTCACGTGGATGCATCAGAATCACCTTGTGAATGATGTAAATAGAGAGTAGCTCAGAATTGTTCTCTGAGGTATGCATAGATTCCTAATGGAATGCCTAATTTAGAATAATCAAGAATAGTATGAAAACAAGTAAACCAATACTATTTTATTTCTGGAAATTTATCCTAAAGAAATAAAGATTTACACAATGATTGCTGTATAAGACTATTTATACCAGAAATACTTTTAACAGCAAAAAAAAAAATGGAAACACTTTAGTACCCAACAGTAGAATTATTGAATAAATTAATATATTATAAAATATATTGAAACTGTTAAAATCATATTCTTAAATAACTGAAGTGTGAAAGTGCTTACAACATAATGCTGTCATAACACCTTAAACTTTAAACTGATTTCTAATTTAGATTAAACCCATGTTTAGTAAAGGAAATCATAAAATTTGTGACTGTATATTCATGAAATATATAGAAACATGAAATGCTTAGAATTGTCTTTAAAGATGTAGCATTTGGTTAAGTGTGATTATTATTTTTAATAGCCTTTCTATTTTATCCTTTTTATTTTTTATTTACTGTGTGTAAGTTATACAAATCTGTAATTATACTTAAGATACATACTTAATAATTTTAACTAAAAAGATACATTATGTTTGAGTTCATTGTGTACATTCTTCCCAATAGGTTATAGTGAAATGTTACATTCTAATACATGATTTAATTTACTTCAAGTGTCCATATGAGGAAGTTTAATATTCAAGAATATTTAATTATGTAACTACTGTTTAATGGATAAGCAATGCAAAACTAACAAATGGAAATATATATACAATATTAGTTTGATAATCTTTGTTCTTACAACTTCCTCATATTCTAAAAGCTCATACATACCATCAAAGAAAATTTTATTTATTTTTGTTATAATAATTGAGAAGCCAATGTATAGTTTATGGGTTTTAATAATTGAGAAGCCAATGTATAGTTTATGGGTTATGGTGTAACACTTGTTAAAGTACTATCACTAACTTTGATTCTTAGGTCAAAATGATTAATGAGACCCCCTGCAAGTTATTAGTGAATACAATACCTTTCTACTGGATTATACCAAATGCAGCAATATTGTTTATTTAAAGCCAGCAGGATCTTAACTCAAAATCTGGAAAGTCACATTTAAAAACCATGCGTAGCAAAGTTAAAGACTGTACAGACATACATACATACATATATACAAGCACGTGTGTGTGTGATATGTTTATATTGTCTACACCAATCCCAGTATTATATTTTATTGTTTCCATTTTTATCATTATATTTGATTGGTAAAACATTTCAAAGTGTCATAGTAATTACCACTAGAATTTTAGTAAATCTTCCAAAATATGAACCATAAATATAATTTCGAAAAACTTTCAAGTGAAAGGAAATTAGGCTATAACTTTATTTTATATAAATATACCATCGTATGTTAAGTTTTTCGAATGTTAGAGTTAACCAATTCTTGAATAGACTAAATTTGATTTTCCTAACAACAGGTATAAGAAAAAAGAAGAAAAAAGTATATTTTATCAGAGAAAATGATATAAATACAAAACGAATATTTAAATAAAAACTGCAAGAGACTCGTAAATGTATGCAACAATTAAAATGGAAACTTTTTGCATCAACAAACCCAACCTTCTTACTCTATAGACAAGTAACCTAAGACCATGAATCGTTTTCAGAAATCATCTTTACAATCTCCTCACTCCTTATCAATCATCACAGCCCACTTGAAGCAGCAAGAGTGAAACTGTGACAACAGCAAAAAAATCTGTCATCGTATGAGGAAATTAACTATGAGGTGTGATCAAATAATACAGTGAATGTTTAAATTAAACAAATTATTACAGTAGAAGACACATTATCATGAATCCCTGTAAAAATACCCCCCTCGCTTCAAACGCACTTATCTCATCGGTCTTGCCAGTTTCTGAAGTAGTTCTGGAAGTAAGTGAGGCAGGTTCTTGAATTTTAAAAATTATATCTTGACTTTATGAGTTCTATAAATATGGTGTACATCCAAAATGACTCACAAAGTGTCAGAACTGAAGATATCAGATCTTAGTGAAGTGCTTTTTGTTTTCAGAGTTCTGTTACGAATTCAATGTTGGTACCCAAAAGGAGTCAGCATGGGGCAGGTGTTACCATAGACATATATGGTCCAACTTGATGCCACTAGACTTTTGGTGTCCTATGTAACCTTTCCCAATTATGCTGAGAACTGTTTACTTTAAGAAGATTACCACTTGGAATGAGACTCTGTAATAGAGACTATATTTTAAAAATTGAGTTTTTATTAATTTGGATAAGGAAGAAATGTTTGGGCTTATCTTAAATGTGTAATGCTTAGAAGTTGACATGAAAAAATACTTTTCTTGTCTTGGGAACATTATCAGAAACAGGACACAATATAAATTTTAATAATGGCATTTTTCAATCTTTTCATAGACGTAAAACATAGGTCTTTACTCTTCTGTTTTTCCTTCCTCTCATAAACTACCATACTTTCAGTTGTCTTCTATAGGAAAATTTAAAAGTGTAAGTTTTTCACTATGTAGTGTTTCAGAATAACCACTGCTTTCATTAAACACAAAAACATAATAGTGAAAACAAAACTAAAGAAAAATGATTAAATAAATAAGTGTTTTAATATGAAGCAATTCCAAAAGTAATCTATCTGCTCATTCTTCAGAAAAAAAAAATTCTTACTTAATTCAAAATTTAAGTAAAAACAAATTGACGTAAAAAACACAAATGTATATTTGATAGTATAAAAGAAGTTTATAAAGGAGTTACTAATTTTGGTTTTTTTAATTCAGTTATTGTGACACAGTGAGTACTTAAGAGTGTAAGATTCTAGTTCTTACACCTTAATTTTTCTAATTTAGGAACCAGTGTGTGTGCATGTTGTTGTTGTTTTCCAGAAGCATCATTTGACTGAGTTTTGCATAATTTAAAAAAATTATAGTTTCACCTTCGTATATCGTGATGCATTTTTGATGATGATAATGGTATATGTATTATTCATTCAGGCTTTTGATGCTTTAAAATTTGAATACAATAAAAAGGCAAATGGGTAAATATAAGAAATTACTTTAAGCAATATACAAAAGATAAAATATGTCTCTTGAAAATTTAATATAGAAATTAGAGGGAATGGATTATTTAAAGAGGATAATTTGATAGGACTGCATAGTTCTATCAAACTATGTCATTTGGTTACTAGCCAAATGACAGTATTAGATTTTTAAATTAATATTAAATAAAACTTTAAAATTAGTTTCTTATTTCAAATTCTAAATAGATCTCTCTGGCTGGTGGATACTCTATTGAAAAATGGAAACCATTCCCATTACTACAGAAAGTTCCACTGAACACTGCTGTTTAGACAATATAAGGCAACAAAAACAATTGTGAACAAAACAAAGTTTGCGTGTTAAACCATATGTATTTTTATAGCACTTAACTAATAATAAGGTTCTCATTTTTCATCTGTTACTATATATTTTTAAATTATGAATTTTTTTCTTAAATTTATTGGGGTGACATTGGTTAGTAAAATTTTGTAGGTTTCAACTGTACAATTCTATCTAATCATCTATATACTACTGTATTGTGTGTTCACTACCCCGAGTCAATTTAATGGACACCAGCGGGTAAGGAGGGAGGGGGATGGTAGAAGAGGATAAAGGGGGTCAAAAATATGGTGATGAAAGGAGAATTGTTACTATCTTTTTAAAACTACTAATTATTTTGTCTAAAGAATTAAGGTTAATTAAATGCAAGGTTGATTTAACGGTATTTAGTGCAGTCTTTTACTAATTGATAACCGTGTGATCATCCAAAGATCAATGTTGTCACAAATTAAATTCCCTCAAAAATTATATCCTCTCCTCTCCATAAGTGCCTCTTTTCTCATATTTAAATTGAATAGGGAAGGAGTAGGTCATAATTAATGTCCACCTTTACTTTTCAACTTGTTGACAACACCAAATATTTTAGGATTTTTTAAATTAGTTTATTGGGGTGGCAATTAGTAAAATTACATAGATTTCAGGTGTACAATTCTGTAATACATCACCTATATATCATATTATCATATTGTGTGTTCACCACCCAGAGTCAGTTCTCATTTCATCACCATATGTTTGATCCCCTTTACCCTCATCTACAACTCCCCACCCCCCTTACCCTCTGGTAACCACTAAACTATTGTGTGTGTCTATGAATTTTTGTTTCTTTATTTGTTTGTCTTGTTCTTTTGTTGTTTTCAGTTTTATATACCACATATCAGTGAAATCATATGGTTCTTGACTTTTTCTGTCTGACTTATTTTGCTTAGCATTATAATCTCAAGATCCATTCATGTTATCACAAATGGTACTATTTTATCTTTTCTAAGGCCAAATCGTATTCCATTGTATATACATACCACAGGTTCTTTATCCATTCATCTTTTGAAGCACACTTCGGTTGTTTCCATGTTTTGCCCACTGTAAATAAAGAGGCAATGAACATTAGAGCACATATGTCTTTATATATAAATGTTTTCAGATTTATTCGGTAGGTACCCAGGAGAGAGATCGCCGGGTCATATGGTAATTCTATTCTTAATTTTTTGAGGAACCTCCACACTGCTTTCCATAGCAGCTGCACCAATTTGCATTCCCACCAACAGTGTATAAGAGTTCCTTTTTCTCCACAACCTCTCCAAACTTTGTTACTATTTGTCTTGCTGATGATAGCCATTCTAAAGGTGTGATGTGATACCGCATTGTGGTTTTTATTTGCATTTCTTTGATGATTAGTGATGTTGAGCATTTTTTCATATGTCTGTTGGTCATTTGTAGACCATTTTTGGACAAATGTCATTTGTAGACCCCCTTTGGAGAAATGTCTCTTCAGGTCCTCTGCCCAATTTTTAATTGGATTATTTGGGGTTTTTTTTGTTGTTGTTGTTGTTGAGTTGTATGAGTTCCTTATATATTTTGGATATTAGTCCCTAATCAGAGGTGTTGTTTACTCAAACTCTTCCAAAAAATTGAAGGAAACACAAACTCACTAACTCATTTGATGAGGCCAACATTACCCTGATACCAAAACCTGGTAAGTATAACACAAAAAAGAAAATTACAGATCAATCTCTCTGATGAATACAGATGCAAAAATCCTAAACAAAATTCTAGAAAATCGAGTGCAACAATGCATTAAAAAGATTATACATCACGACCACGTGGGGTTCATCCCAGGGGCACAAGGATGGTTCAACATATGCAAATCAATCAGTGTGATACATCACATAAACAAAATAAAGGACAAAAATATGATTATATCAATAGATGCAGAAAAAGCATTGGACAAGATACAACATCCATTTATGATTAAAACACTTAATAAAGTAGGTATAGAAGAAAAATACCTTAAAATAGCAAAGGCCATATATGACAAACCCTCAGCTCATATCATAATTAATGGTGAAAAACTGAAGCACTTTGCTCTACATTCAGGAACACGACAGGGCTGTCCCCCATCATCTCTGCTTTTCAATATAATATAGGAAGTCCTAGCCAGAGCAATCAGACAAGAGAAAGAAATAAAACTCATCCAAATTGGGAATGAAGACATTGAATTCTCTCTTTTGGCAGATGACATGATGCTATATATAGAAAACTCTAAAGACTCCACCAAAAAAGCTATTAGAAACAATAAACAAATATAGTAAAGTAGCCAGCTACAAAATCAACGTACAAAAGTCCATTGCATTCCTATATACTAACAATGAAATCACAGGGGGAAAAAAAAATTCCTTTTGCATTCCAACAAAAAGAATAAAATACTTAGGAATAAACTTAACCAAGGATGTGAAAGACCTATATACTGGAAACTATAAGACATTTTAAAAAGAAATTGAAGAAGACACAGAGAAATGGAAAGACATTCCATGTTCATGGATTGGAAGAATCAACATAGTTAAAATGGCCATATTACCCAAAGCAATATACAGATTTAATGCAATCCCCATCAAAATCCCAATGACATTTTTTAAAGAAATAGAACAACAAAAAACAAAAACAAAAAAAACCCGGATCTGTATGGGACCACAAAGGACCCCAAATAGCCAAGCAATCCTAAGAAAAAATAAAAATGCTGGCGGTATCACACTCACTGACTTCAGTTTGTACTACAGAATAACAATCAAAACAGTAGGTATTGGCAGAAAAACAGATACACAGACTGATGGAATAGAAATAAGAACCCAAAAATAAACCCACACAAATATGGACAGATAATTTTTGACAAAGAAACCAAAAACATACAATGGAGCAAAGATAGCCTCTTCAATAAACGGTGCTGGGAGAATTGGAAAGCCACGTGCAAAAAAATAAAACTAGACTGCCATCTGTCACCATGTACCAAAATTAACTCAAAATGGATCTATAAACTGCATAGAAGGAAACATAGGTACTAAACTTATGGACCTTGAGTTCAAAGAGCATTTTATGAATTTGACTCCAAGGACAGGGGAAGTAAAGGCTAAAATAAACGAATGGGACTATATCAAACCAAAAATTTCTACACAGCAAAAGAAACCATTGACAAAATAAAGAGGTAACCAACCAAATGGGAGAAGATTTTAGGAATATTTTTACCTTGAAAGCAGTTATTTATTTTTTTTACACTACTTTTGCTTTTCTTCTGAGTTTATTCCTCTGACAGTCTTAAAATTCTCAGTTGACTTTTAATGTATTCTTTGTTTATCCTAAAGAGAGTGTCTGTACCCCCATAAAACAGAATAATTTATTGGACACTTTGTAGATAATCTTACTCTAGCTTAAAGTGAATACTCAGCTTGAGAATGGTTCAATCATTGGTTTTTCTTTTCACCTTTAAATTGCTACAGTGGTACTCTCAGTATTATACTTTGGTCAATATATTGACATGTAAATTTAAGAATATCTATAAAATATCTAGTTAGCTCAAATAGTCAGTTTATACTTGACATTGATCTAAATGAGCAGATTGTCTTTGCATCGTTCTATAGAAGTGGATAAAATAATATGTTCGGTAGAACTCCTTAAGGAAGTAAACTTATAGACCTTCAGTTAAAAAAATTAAAAATATGTATTTGTTTCTATTGAATCTAGGTATTTAGAGAAGAGCCTTATTTTGAAAATGTTTACTAAGTATCATTCTACTACATAGTTTCAGGTACCAGCTCAATTGCCCATGTGTTAGAGACAAGTGAGGTAATATAATCTTTCTTGGGCATAATTTCTGATGGCTTAAAGGTTTAGTGAAATTTCATAGTGCAATAATTTGTTTTTGTTTTCTAAAGAATATATTTTGCCTTTTTTCTGAAGCTTTTCTCTGGGGCCACTTCTATTCACGTGTCCTTTTTAATAACCAAGTAAATATGTTGTACTCATATATCGTATAATTGGAACACCTTAGGACAAATTGAAAATTTCATTTTGTATAAAATATCGTATTTCAAAACCATATACTGGAGGTTACATAGGCTAAATGTCTTTTCATAAGATAAATGACTAAAGTATAGAAGGTAAGGTTTTAGCACACTCTGGACTCAAACACAAAGATGCAGCCAAGTATATGTCATGATGATGGTTAAGCTGCTTGTGGAATATTTTGCAAGGTTCAGAACCTGCTCCTATCTTTGCATTCTGCTACATTATTTAGAATGCTGATTGGTTTTTAGAAGCTAGGTTGCCAGCATGAAGACGGCAAGGACATGTTGCAATAATTTCTATAAACTGACCTATTTCTCATTTATTTCTACCGTGCTGAACATAATTCTCACACTTGAAAATCATAAAAGTTTGTCTAAAATACCTTAAGATGTTCAAACTGTAGTTTAACGCCTGTTCTCCCATAACAAGTAAACTAATAAGACTATCACATTAACCTAATGAAATTTTTATATTATGTTCTGTTGAATGCACTCTATACAAGCTCACTATCACAATATTTATATGTATTTTGAATGCTGTTTTTTATTAGTTGATACAATTTCAGCACTTTTTTATTTGGAGAGGTAGTTAAGCCTTCTGTTACATTTCCTTCTATCCTGTCCATTTACTACTGTACCTATAACCTGTGAACATAGTATTAACCTGTAACCTGTTAACCTTGGTTCATTTAAAATGTTAAGTAGGTTTCTAGAGCTACTCTAAGGTCCTGAATTATTTTTCAGTGTGATTTTGACTCTTTTCTAGTGTACAGTCAGAGGATTCCCCGGAGATCAGGGATGTTTAGGGTATACATACAGAGGACTAGTGCACTTCTCTTTTTTTTTTTTTAATAAAATATTGCAGCCTAGTGGTTAACGGTGTAATTTTGGTGTTCAGATAAACTCTGAATGAAAGAAAAAAAAAAGTGTCCTTTTCATTCTCACAAAGACACTTTTTAATTGTTTTCTACTTTTCAATTATTTCCGTTGTAATCTTTATGTGTGGAAAAAATAATATTTTGTTTAAATTATCTTAAGATGTGCAAGTGATTATTTAATATCCATATTATCTGCTAGAATATAAGGTAATCCTTCCAAAATATAAAGTGATCTAATAATTAAGAGCATTTCTTTGAATAACACAACACTAGTACTTCGGTCGTTTCATAATTAAAAGCATAGCTTCAACCAAAATGTCCACAAAATTCTTATTTCAACAAATTCCTTTGTAAGTTCATTGTTTAAAAGATATTGAAGTAAATGATTTTTTATTGATCTTGACTTATTAGATAGATATATCCATATACTTTTATATCTATCTATCCATACTTGTATCTAGACTTTCAACATTGCTTGGTATCAACTTAAATGCTCACAACATTTATTATGTCACATTAAATATGTGCATATGAATATTAGTATAATTTATATTATTATACATTATTTTTCTATTTATACGTTATTCCAGAAACTATAATGAAAATGACAAAAATGCACAAAATGTAGTAAAATATAAACAAAAATACCAAAAAAGTTAAGACTGGAAAAACTTAGAATACAGGTAGGTCAAGGTAAGAAAAAACAAAACCCATTGTATACTGTTTAATCCCTCAGCTTCAATTTTGACTTAAAGGAAAAAAAAAAAAGGAAAAGGAACATAATTCGTTATATGATTTCAGTTTCTAAAATAAAGGAACATAACCAGTTAATTAAAGAAAACAGTTTTTCTTACCATACATTGCCAAGGAATTTTGTTATCTAGGAAATCATGGAGTGAAATAGTAGAAAATGCTGTGAAAATAATTTTAGGATAATAGCAGAAGTGTGTTTAATAGGGCTTTATATTGTATCATCCACAAAAATTATGAGAATTACTTTACAGTGGAGTTAAATAAAATTGATTTTTGAAAAAGGTTAACAGAGGAATAATCTTTTATATATGTCTAACTCAATCCACACATACAGAGTAGCCAGAAGAATATATCTTTCAAATAATCTTAGATAAATATTTCTCTCAGCTGAAATGGTAATAGGAATAAATATCAGACAGTTCATGGCATAGCTTCTATGTAAGCCTTGAAAGATAATAATTCAGATTTCCTGTTGCAAGTGGATTCAAGAGTTTGAGAAATGAGACAAACGGTTTGCAACTTTAACTTGGTAGTGTGAAAACTCAGGTATTCTTTTCCAATAGAGGGTTTTAAAGGAGTTAGTGAAAACAAAGTCAAGTCTTCCTCATACAGAAATAGACTTCACCTTTATCTAAGGCATATTGTCTTAGGATTTAAAAACCTTCAGGGAGACAAAAAAAGAAAAGAGAGAGAGAGATTCAAAACTATATTAAAAACTCATGTTAGGACTTATCCATATATGAGAGATGTTATGTTAAGCATTAAGCAAGTCATATTAAGAGCAGAGATATTCTGACTTTAGGTAACTTGTACAATGCTGTGGAAAAGTTCCATTTAGGGATCTCAGGTTTTCCACCCCTGACTAGTGTTATCAAATTCATCTTTTTTTTGTGGAATCATATAATAGAAAAGCGAAGAGAGCCACAATAAGAGACATTTAAGTCACCTTGTTTAACATATCTAATAATTGCATGGCAAAATCCATCTCATCTATTACCTGTGATATCTTTCTTAGAATTAGATTATATTCCAGATATTTTCATGAATAGAACAGAGTAAGTCTTCAGCTTCAACGGTATGGTAAAAATATGGATGAAACATGTCATCACATACAAGCATCCTCTATCCCACATACTTCAACCATCTATCAACTTCTCCAACACATTTCAAAGAATATTGGGTGAAATAAAATAACTTTGGGGGAGAGAATAAGAGATAAAATAAACAATCATTCAATTAGGTTTAGTAAAGCCTTTTAAGCATGCTCCCTAACAAGTGAGAAACTTAGTAGCTTTAATGGCTGCGTAACAGAATATTTTGCAAGTTAATCAGTTTCGGATCAGTTGTGTATTGCAAAATTGAAGATGCACCTAATTGAGTTATTATCAATTATAATGTTGACGATAAATCAGTGTGATGTGGTTTTTAAAAATATATTTCAAAAAGTATTAAAATTAAGTAACATTTTTATATCAAATCTCTTTATTTCTATCTACTTATCTAAGTTTCTCAGTCCATGCATTGTACAAGAAAGGAGGAATATGTCTCATGCTGAAGCCTATTTTATTCCAGCAATAAGTTACATTTATTCACAGATTTGTGAACTGATTAAGGAATAAAACCACCTACGTCATTAAGAAAAGCAATTCTGATAAATGTATAAATTTTTTTTCGTTTTTTTTATAGTATCTTTTTAAGACATTTTAATTTTGGTAAACATTTCTGACAAATTTGTGTGTTTTCTTTTTGATGATTATAAGCAAATTTGTAATATAATTATCTTATCAATTGAATAGTATTTTTTGGTATATGATACACTTTTTTTAATTAAAGTTTATTAGGGTGACAATAGTTAGTCAAGTTACATAGGTTTCAAGTGTACAATTCTGTAATACATCATCTGTATATCACATTGTGTGTTGAATAGTAATTTTAATCCTACTTTTATCTCAATCCAGAAGAATTTTTTTGAAAATCTGGCATTAGGTACTAGAAAGAGCAAACTTCAAGGTCGAATGCAGTGTGCTTATAGTGGAGACAGGAGAGTGACAGTTATCAGTAATGACAAAGTCTTAGCATGACCATGAAGAAGGCTAATGAAAGGTGTACGAGTATGACAAGATCATGGGAGGATAGATCAAGAAGCCAACAGTTCAGAGTATCAGAAAATTATCTATTTGGTAACTGAAATAACTGATAATTATTACTATAATGACCTGGAGAGTAGAACAATGAGTGAGCTGAGAGATGAAATCTTTCAGGAATGAGGGCAAATAAGAGTAGTGGATTGTTCAGTATTATGATGTGAGATTCAAAGGTTAGGGAGGAGGAGTTTCCACTCCTCCTGAGACACATAGAAGATGCCTCCCCTATCTCCGTGCCCATTGAAAGAGGAAGATACACCACCTACAGTTGAAGAAATAATAAGGACTCAATATGATTATTCAAAACTTTATTACATAGATCAGGGAGTTATTTTTAATTTTTTTGCAAATTGTTTCTTAATTTGGAATAATTTTACAGTGCAAAATGTGAATGTATATGAATATAAATTAGACTACTCTCTGGACAGATTTATTAAATTAATCACTCATATTTAAAATAATGAACTTCAGGCATTACAAATGCTTCCTACAGATAAAGATTAAACCATATCATTCACTTTCTAAAATAGTAAGTATACTTAGTCATTCTACTTCTAAATATGGATGAAGTAGATGGATGGAAGCAGAATGGATGAAATACAAAATGATTTTTAGTTTGTATGATATTAATGTAAAATTATTAATGGGTGGCAAAATAGTATATTGCTGATTACATACAAATAGTGGGAGTTGAAACAGCATTTAACAACTGAATTCAATTTTTTATATATTCTTATTTTAAAATATTCATTAAATTTATTGGGGTGACATTAGTTAGTAAAATTATGTAGGTTTCAAGTGTACAATTCTATAATACATAATCTATATATTGCATTGTGTGTTCACCACCCATAGTCAATTCTCCTTCCATCGTCATGTATTTGACCCCCTTTACCCTCTTCTACCATTCCCCTACCCCCTACCCTCTGGTAACCATGAAACTATTGTCTGTGTCTATGAGTTTTTGTTTCTTCATTTGTTTGTCTTGTTCTTTTGTTGTTTTCAGTTTTATATACCACATATCAGTGAAATCATATGGTTCTCAACTTTTTCTGTCTGACTTAATTTCGCTTAGCATGATAATCTCAAGATCCATCCACATTGTTGCAAATGGCAGTATTTCATTTTTTCTTATGGCCGAGTAATATTCCATTGTATATTTGTAACACATCTTCCTCATAAAATCATCGACAAAAAGACACTTTGGGCGTTTCCATGTCTTGTCCACTGTGAATAATACTGCAAGGAACATAGAGGTACATGTATTTTATGGATAAATGTTTTCAAATATTTAGTGTAGATAACCAGAAGAGGGATTGTTAGGTCATATGGTAATTCTATTCTTAAATTATTGAAGAACCACCGTAGTGTTTTCCATAGTGTCTGTACCAACTTTCATTCCCACTAGCAGTGTATGAGTGTTCCTTTTTTCCCACAGCTTGTTTAACATTTGTTATTACTTGTCTTTTGATAATAGCCATTCTAACAGGTGTGAGGTGGTTTCTCATTCTTGTTTTGATTTTCATTTCCCTAATAGCTTGTGAAGTTGAACATTTTTTCATATATTTGTTGGCTGTTTGTATGTCTTCTTGAGAGAAATTTCTGTTCATGTCCTCTGCCCTTATATTAATTGGATTGTTTGTCTTTTTGTTATTGAGTTGTATGAGTTCCTTATATATTTTGTGTATTAACCCCTTATCGGAGGTGTTGTTTGCAAATATCTTCTCCCATTAGGTCAGTCGTCTCTTTGTTTTGCTGATGGTTTCTTTTGCTATGTGAAAGCTTTTTAGTTTGATATAGTCCCATTCATTTATTTTGACTTTTACTTTCCTTGCCTTTGAGGTCAAATTCATAAATTCCTCCTTGAACCCAAAGCCCATTGAGTTTAGTACTTATGTTTCTTCTATGCAGTTTATTGTTTCAGGTCTTTCGTTTAGGCCTCTGATCCATTTTGAGTTAATTTTGGTGTATGGTGACAGGTAGCTGTCTGGTTTCATACTTTTACAAGTGGCTTTCCAATTTTTTCAGCACCATTTATTGAAGAGGTTTCCTTTTCACCATTGTAAGTTTTTGTCTTTTTTGTTGAAATTTATCTATCCATATATATGTGGGTTTATTTCTGGGTTCTCGATTTTATTCCATTGGTCTGTGTGTCTGTGTCTGCCAATACCGTGCTGTTTTGATTATTGTCGCTTTGTAGTACAAGCTAAAGCCAGGGAGTGTAATACTCCAGCCTTATTTATTGTTTTTTGTTTTGTTTTGTTTTGTTTTGTTTTGAGGATTACTTTAGCTGTTTCGGGTCTTTTGTGATTTTATACAAACATGATGATTTTTTTGTTCTAGTTCCTTAAAAAATGCCTTTGACATTTTTGATGGAGATTTTATTAAATCTATATAGCGCTTTGGGTAATATGGCCTTTTTGACTATGTTGATTCTTTCAATCCATGAACATGGAATATCTTTCCACTTCTTAGTGTCTCCTTCAATTATTTTAATAATGTATAGTTTTCTGTGTATAGGTCCTTCTCATCCTGTGTTAAATTTATTCCTAGGTATTTTACTCTTTCTGGTGCAATTTCAAAAGGAATTGATTTTTCATTTTGTTTCCCGAAATTTCATTGTTAGTATGTAGGAGCACAATGAATTTTTGTACATAAGATTTGTATCCTGCAATTTTACTGTATTTGGTTTTTTTTTATTATTATTTTAGCTATTTGGTGCAGTCTTTAGGGTTTTCTACATAAAGAACCATGTCATCTGCAAAAAATGGCAATTTAACTTCTTCATTCCCAATTTGGATGCCTTTTACTTCTTTCTCTTACCTGTTTGTTCTGGCTAGGACTTCCAATACTATGTTGAATAGCAGTGTTGACAGGAGGCATCCATGATCTTAGAGGAAAAGATTTTAGGTTTTCACCATTATGTATGACATTAGCTAAGGGTTTGTCATATATGACCTTTATTATGTTGAAGTATGGATTCAATTTTTAAAATATGTTTTTTACCATTGGTTATGTGTTCATTCATTTATTTTTACTGCTTCACTTACTTTTTGACATAAATAAAAATTCTAACTCCTTCCTTAGTATTCAACATCTGGCTCTCAATAGCACTGGGTCAGGCAGTCCTCAGGGCAGACAGTGCAGTGCACCATTTGATTTGCCTAAATTTGGAAACACATTTTAGATGAGCATATTTAACATTCTCTTAGAGAGATTAAATACTAGCATTAGGGGAAACCATTTCTCCTTATAATTGATTTTGCTTGCTTTTACCAGGCATTCAAAATTTTATAATATAACATTATATTTTGCTGTAACTTGCAGAAACATTGAAATAAAATTTGGGGTTCAGCTCTAGCAACAAGCTTATTGCAACAAGCAACAAGATACTTGTTTCTAAACACTTGTTTGCCAGAGTTTAAAAAGCCTTTAGTTCTGTTTATAGATTTTAGTGCCCTATTTAACATGTTTAAGTTTATAACACAATTCATATGTTTTTGGAACAACTACCATTTTAATGAATTCCTAGTTTGTATTTTCCTCTTCTCTGTATTTGTTCTTCAGATGGCATATGTCGTTTTTTTTCTTATAGAAAATAGAACAATTAAGAAATACTGTAATACTTTATATGTGTAAAAAAGATTGCAAAAGTTCCTATGATAATTTATCACCTAGAAAGGGTTCGTTGATTTCTTATATGTCACTAATTCTGTTCTTTAATAGAAAAAATATTTTAAATCTAATATTTACTAATATTAAATTAGTTCATTTATTACATTTGGAAATCTGTCGCTGTTTCTACTCCTTTAATATAGATAGCTTGTCCTGTAAAACAACTTATTTTTGTTTCTCTGTGATACAAAAAAAAACATTTTCTGAAAATAGTGAATCAGCTTTGAGACACAGATAAAGATTACTTTCTTCATATGTGATATTAATTAGTCTCTCTAAGAAATACAGTAATTAAAT
The DNA here is from genome assembly GCF_004115265.2 of Rhinolophus ferrumequinum. Lineage (NCBI taxonomy): Eukaryota > Metazoa > Chordata > Mammalia > Chiroptera > Rhinolophidae > Rhinolophus > Rhinolophus ferrumequinum. Next base: position 70,373,088 of record NC_046287.1, on the reverse strand, counting down.
ATATTTTTAAGGAGGAGACTAAATGGTAACCAAATAGAACAAGTGTTATGCTACTGACATATAGCAATGTGACATAGTTATTTATGAATTCACCTGTAATCTAGCAATTTATAAACCCAAACTAATTTTGCACACATCCTTCCTTCACACACACACACACACACACACACACGCACACATACACACACACCACTTTATTATTAGGATCTGATATGTTTCTATAATAGGCCCTAACTTTGCTCTAACTTCAAGTTACTTAAGGTTATTATACTATCCTTAAAATGAGCATAGTTTATTTTATATTAATTTCTTTTCAACTTTCATATCTATACTTTAAGCTTCTTTTATATATTTTTGATGAACAGTAAGTTCATTTTTATGTAAAAATGGTATGGAATGAGAACTTTGGCTTCTAGTAAGTTTGCATATTCTGTATTCTGAAATAAAATCCTACTGACAACCAAAAGGTGCCATAAGTTACAAAAAGGTGTATTTAATTGAATTTTTAAAATTGCAAAAGATAATGCAGAAACCATAAGGCAAAATAAATAAAAAGCAGAGAGTTGAAAAATTAGTAAGATTTGAAATCTGAAATCAGAATTTCCCTTAGTGACAATTAACAATACTTGTGATTTGAAGCCATGGGGATCAGTCACCAGTTGAATAGCATAAAGGACATCAGGCCTTTACAATTACAAATACTGTATTCTTTGATAGTTATAAACTTTGGCCTGCCCTCTTGAATTCATATTATCTTTCCAGATTTGCACTGTCCTCCAGTTCCTGCAAGGAGCAAATTCAAAGCTGCTATTCCTTAATCTAGGCTCCTAGAAATTTGCAAAATTCAATAGAAACAATGATTCACTAATTTAGTTCTCTCAATTCCTTCAGCAATTGAAATTTTCAGATACAGAATATTAAAATACTACATATAATAATGCATAAGAAATAAATAATGGGATAATAAGAGCAAATAAAAAACAAAAGTAATAATCTTAATATATTTGACTAGTCAGATGTGAAAAAAAGTTATATCAATTAACCGATAACTCAATGGATCCTTGAAAAGATGACTAGCAAAGCTGAAGAGAGAATTATGCACAGGAGAGACAAAGCCCCAAACCAGCACACAGAGCAGAGACATAGAGAAATTGAAAATATGAGAGTTAAGAAGACATAAAGATAGGATAAAAGAAGATATATCACATATTTAATGTAAATTCCATATGAGAAAAATGTAAAGTAGAAAGTTGAGGCACAACTGAGTAAATTACCATTTTCCAAAATTTGTAAAAGACAGGAGTCATCAGATTCTGGAATTACAAAGTATCCTAAGCAGAATTTTACAAAGTGAAATTTATAGCTAGGTTCATTATAATGAAATTATTTTTACATGAATTCCTCTATTAAAATGCATATGAAGTTAACACTATGTATTATTTATTTAAAGTCATTCAAAAATCATTATATGATATTAGCATTATTTTTGAAGAATGTTGGGTGCATAGTTGATAAAACTTTGGGATCTGAAATCCATTAGAGATTCATTCTCTAGGTCAGAAGTCAGCAAACCATGCTTGCAACTGACTGTCTTTAAAAAAAATAAACTTTAATTATAATATAGCTATGCCATTCATGCCTTTCTTGTGGCTGCTTATGGGCTACAAAAAGCAGAGTTGAATAGTCGGGACCAAGAATGCCTGGCATATAGAACCTAAATATTTATTATCTGTCTTTTTAAGATAAAGCATGCCAACTTCTGCTCTAGATGAAGCCTGTTTGATTAATACTGCTGAGAGAAAAAACACATTGTTAAATATCATCATCATTTGACAGATCAATCTTTAACTTAATGATGATCTTCAAGAAATTATATCAGTGTTATGAAAAATGTCAACATGATCCTTAAAGGAAGAGGAGTATGAAGAAAACCTAAGCCAGAGAAGGAGGATTTGTACAGGGCTCTCAGTGGGGAGGCCTGAGGTGGTCAGAAACACTGGGATATTCAACTCCTTACAGAGGAGAAAGGTATTCTATCAGGACAGACCAATGTCTGTAGCAAACAACTTTTGAATCTCATGGGTTAACTCAAATACAAAAATTATTTGGCTCTCACTTCCAGTGGTGTTAGTAGGACTGCTGGCTCAGATCATTGCAGACATTTAGAAAGGCGTGTTCTTTCAGTGGGTGGTTCTAGGACACCCTGGGGCCTCAGATGGAGAAGACAGCATATTGAAGACTTTTATTGTCCAGTTACACAAATATCCTAAACTAAAAACTCAGTCCTAATATTTTCAGATAATTTAAACACTTCATAAGCCAACCAAATTTTCAGAGAAAGGAAAAATTTTTTTTCAAATAGTAGAACAATATAAATGAAGGTTTTTCTATGAAAAATAATCTAATAAGTGATTTTTCTTTTAAGTTCCCTTTCTATTTTCCCTATCTCAGCATAGGCATTTCTTGTACAGTACATATCTTGTTTGAGAAAGGTGAATTTTTTCTCAAGTGTGTTTCAATATTTAAATTTTAGAATTTACAGACTTCATATTTTTTTCTCCAGAACAAATTTCAAGCAAAGTGAAATAATTTAATTGAGGCTTAGCTGCCTGCTTAACTTTCTATTCATCCTCATCTCTTACACTCATTTAGCATAAAGTATATTTAATACATATATACCTGCCTCACCTACTCTCTATACTCTCCAGCATTTTATTACAAAATAAGTGGAAAAGGCTTTATACTATTTGGTCTGAAATATCTACTGACTCATCATTGGATAGTTTCATTTCTAGAAGATTTAATTAGTTCTTTGTTCCATATAAATAAATGACTTAAGAGAATTATTTTTGTGTGTTTGCTTATGGCATATAAACTGGGTAAACAGAAGATATTTACATGTGCTATAAAGTGTATATCTTACACTTACATGTGTATCTTACTCTGCCCACCAAAGTAAGATACAATTTATGTGTTCTATGAAAGCAATACTGAGGCTCCTCTATCCCATCAGTTGGGGCACACCTCAGCCAGGCTCTCATAAGGAACATCCTGGTTGGACAGAGTCCCAACATTATCGTGAGCTGTCTTGGCCCCCACCAATTACTGTAGGACAAATCAGCCTGAAGAAAGACTGAAGGGGCAGCTGGAGGGGCACCCCATGAGGAAATGGTAAAAGGAGACTGTTTGCTCCATACTGCAAGTGTCGCCTGAGAGGACAAAAGGCCTCTCTGGGAATTTATGTCATCTGATTAAAACAATAGTCTTTTATCGATGTAGACCTTTATTACTTTAGGTAGAGGTAGTACTTTTCCTTTTAAGATACCGATTCAAGAAGCATTCATTTCCTAAGTCTTCCCCTGGCTAAAGGTTGAGTTGGAGCATCTTGAATGATACAGGAAGTGGCAACTTGCCAATGATCCCTGTAAATGGAATGCCATGTGTATAACTGTCCCCTGTGGCGCTGTTTGGAGACACATTCACAGATAGGAATGCGGATAAGAGGGGCCTAAGGAGGAGGAAGTCTACCCTAACATTTCTACTACTTAGCTTGGAAGAAGTACGGAGGAACCAGAAGGGCAATCAAAAGTCATAGAACATTCTCAGAATAAAATCCTTGCAGCGACTTCCATGACGAGATAATTTATAACAAAACAATGAACCCACATGAGGAAATTCTCAGTAAAAATGTTGGGAGTAGAAATTGAGGGAAGTTAATTGCTGAATAAATGCATTCTCCTGCATTACTTCACTTTCAAGTTAAAATGTGAACACTGAGAATTTGGGAAAGTCACTTTAACACCCGTGGATATATTCCTTTTCATGATCAGTACTTCTGCCTTTTAAGATACAAATTTCAACATTTAAATGATTTGCATTCTGAAGGAAAATAAAATTTTAAGTAATTGTTTTATTAACCAAAGAATTAAAAATTTACCTGTTTTGCATCTTCTTAAGTGGGTCAGGTGCTTAAAGAAAGGAATGAAATGGTTGCATTGGGCAGAGAGGTGACGCATATAAATCAAATCATAACATGATACGACTTGTTCCACTTAAATGGTGTTTTAAAAACCTTGCTCTGGGGGGAAAAAATAGCCAGAGCTTTGTAAGTTCTGTGTGATCTGAACACAAATCCAGATAAACACACGTAGCCTAAGTGCATTATGTCATAAATGTGCACAGTTCTGTTCATTCACTAAGCAGACATTTATTGAACATGAAATAGGTATCGCACATGACACTAACTATGCTTTCAAAAGTCTGGATGTGTAAAAGAAAATGACAACACACTATGCTTTCAGAACAGTCCAGTCAGTTTATTGGAGGATATAAACAAAGGAATGATCAAAACAAAGCAAGGGAAAATATCCTGTGACAAGTACTGTCTGTCATCAATACTGACAAGGCCCTGGAGGCTGGAAAGTGAATTTTAACTCTGGAGGAGCAAAAGCTTGAGAGGACATGATTGTGATCGAAGACTTTAAAAATACCTATATATTTTTTCCAATTACAGACTAATGGATAAGAATTTGGGGCCTACAGAACCAAAGATGAAAATGAACAGCAGCGGTGTATTTTTCAGGAACATAGGAAATTTGGGTAGTTCTCACAAGGTGAAGAGGTGTGAAGTCGAGCTACAAAATTAGAATTGGATGACATTATAAAGTACCTTATAAGTTATGATTGTGAACTTCTTTCCAAGCTGGGAATGAAGAATTGATAAGTGTTTTATTTTGTTTTGCTTTTATTCAAGCTTTTCAATACTTTTTTTATTTAAAAATATTTCAGAAATAAAACACTGGATATGAAAAATCAATGTAAGGCAGAAGTGGTTATTGTGATGTGAGTTATGAGTCAATTAAAGGAGTGGTCACAGGAAAGACAGGAAAAGGTGTATTTAAGAAACATTTCTGACATAGCTGATTGAATATTGAGAAAAAGAATGATAGAGGATTTGGGGATAATATAGGTTTATTGCAAAATTGCATAATGTCTTTCAGTGAGGATCAGAAAACTTAGCTGGTAAAACTGTATAAATTCAAGAAATTGCGTAAGAAATTTATGTCATCTACACTGAATAATTTGGATTGTTAATTTATGTTCTCTTTCAGGTTAGCAATTAGAGAGACTCTCATAGGTGATATATACTAAAATGTGTGTACAGAGGGCAGTTCAGGAGTATGCACCCTTCCTCTAGAACTTAAGAAAACAAAATGGAACCAAATGCACCAAACTGTTGCTGGCACTTGGATGATGGAGATGTCCCCTCTTACACTCTAAGGCAGTGTATATATCAGATATTTCTTTCAGAGATTGGTATGTTTAAAGGGATTTAAAACTATGTATCATTCAATTAATTTTTCATTTATTTTTAGATTTTGATTTGCTATTTTAGAAAGCTTAGAATTTATATATCCAACGGAGAGACAGTTATCTTATAGAGATTGACGGGAGATTCTAGACCCAAATTGCCGAGTTCGAATACTTCCTCTGTCATTTATTAGCTGTGTCCTAAAGCAAGTAACGTATACTCTCTTTGCTAAAGTTTATTCATCTGTAAAACAGGAATCATAGTAGCCAGTACTGTTCTTAGTAGAGTACTGTAATTACGGTGAGGAATAAATAATAAAAGCAAACACGAATAATGCTCTTAGAAAAGGCCAGGCATTTTGTATATGTTGTCTCATCAATTCCTTATAAAAACAAACAAACAAACAAAAAAAAAAACCCTGCAAGTTATGCATGATTACCCTGTTTACAGATGAATAAATCATGGTACAGAGATGCTGAGTGACTTGCTCAGTCAAGCAGCCAGTGTCTGGCAGACTCATTATTTGAAATCAGTCAGGGTCCACTGTCTGTCTTACAACCAGTTTATTTATTGATTCTTTCATGGGTGATTTTATTTTAAGCATCATAAGTAGAGGAGCTCACACATGTAAAGTATTTAGAACAGTGCCCAGCACTGATTAAGTGCCAATCAGTGCTAGTTGTTGCTTCTGCTACTACCGTGTTTCCCTGAAAATAAGACAGCTCTAACGCATCTTTTTGGAACAAAAATTAATATAAGACCCGGTCTTATTTTACTATAATATAAGACTGGGTATATAATATAATATAATATAATATAATATAATATAATATAATATAATATAATATAATATAATACCTGGTCTTATATTAATTTTTGCTCCAAAAGACGTATTAGAGCTGATGGTCTGGTTAGGTTTTATTTTTTGGGAAACACGATACTAGGTATTTCTACCATGTTTCCCCAAAAATAAAACCAGGTCTTATATTAATTTTTGCTCCAAAAGACACCTTAGGACTTATGTTCAGGGATGTCATCCTGAAAAATCATGCTAGGGTTTATTTTCTGGTTAGGTCTTATTTTTAAGGAAACATGGTGCTACAATTTAATAGTTAATCTAGAGAGAATGAATATATGAAGCCAGAGTGTCGTATATATATAGCACCATATATATATATATATATATACACACACACACACACACACACACACACACACACACACACACACACACATATATAACTTATACTTTGTTAGAGAAGTCTCTATCACAGCTGCTTGTTACCGTACCATTCTCTGTTTTGTTTTATTTGTTTTGTATTTATCTGGTTTACTGTCTGTTTGGCTTGCTAGATTATGAACTCCAGAAGAGAGGAAAGAAAGTTTGTCTCCCTTGTTTCTGTTTTACACCCAGTGGCCAGCAGAGAGCTGCATACATTGTTGATACTCAGTAAATATTTATGATAAACAAAGGTAAATACAATAGAAATACAAAGAAAAGAATCATTTCCCCCCTAGTCCCTTGCACAGCCTATCACAAAGGCATTGCAAAAAGAAGAACATTTTACATTATTTTTCTATAACCATTAGCAAATTGCATATGGCCAGGCCCTCAACATAAAGAATGTGTGCATAACTGAAATGTAAGCAGCGTCTCCTAGGCACGTAATGGCATCACTGCCTTGCTCCCCAGATCTCCTACTGCCTTTTTCAGAGTAACATAAAAAGGTAAATATATTTCCTGGAGTTATAGCCAAGATGAGGTCAGCTCTAGAAAACTGGAAAATACCAGATATGGAAGGTTTCTTGGTTTTGGAGGAAAGATACCTGAACCCCAAAATGAAGGTTTTCTTCCTCCAGAGAGAAACTATATTTATATTAGTTTATTGTGCAGAATAATATGCCTCCTTCTCACTTATCCTTACAGAATTCATATGTTTTATCCATACTCCATGAGATAATAACACCAAATAATTTTCTTCCCTTTATGTTCTCAGCAAGAATAAGCTATAAGAGAGTACTGTTATGTTTATTTTAATATCTGAAATGGGACCCTAGCTTTCAACATTTTGGAACAGAGGAATATTATATAAAGAAACATAAAGGGAACATAAAGAAGAGAGTGGAAAGCAATGATTGATTAATGGAAGTGATTTTCTTATATAGAGACCTTTGGAGAAATGAATGTATGAAAAAGGATATAAAACCTTCTTAAATGTTCATCTGCTTTTTTGGTAAGAGGTAGTTTCTTCGTATTGATTTACACCTAAAAATATCTTTGGTATCAAATGTATAAATGCTTAGGACTTGTATCCTCTTTCCATGATTGAAAAAGTTGCTATCACTTTTGTCTCATATGTCGTAACACATGTGTATCTTTTAATTAGTACTAAGTGGATACTAAAGGGACATGGGTTGGACATAAGGCAAATGAGCCATGATCCTAACCCCCCAAAATGTTACTGTGCTAATACATAACACAACAGTGACAGTGTGATTTCTCAACTAAAACGATGCTCTTACATGCATTAAGTTTTGTTTACCAAAAATAGTTACTTGATTTTGATTCAGTTCACCTGATCACATTTTAACAAATCAGTATAACATAATACTATATTGATGTTTACATGAATAAAGTGTAGAAACGTGTTCATTACCTCTAATAGCCGTATGTTTATATTTTAGTCATTAAAATATTTTTATCATAATAAAATTTTAATCTAGATATAAACATTTAATTCTGAAGGGAATTTTAGTGGAATCACATGAAGAAAGGTGAAGAATGCCAGGGATAGAAGCACCAACAGTATCTGTACGGTTTGTGTAAGAGAAAAGTGGTTTGATATGTTATAAACAGAGACATAATGATTAAACTTCAATTCTAACCCAAGTCTATTTCTCTATTAAATCAGATGAAATTCTTATGACCATTTTTAAAATCGACTTTTCTCTCATCTTAAAATATCTAATAAAGCAGTAATTATTTTACTATACTTGCATATACTTAAATTTTATATATTAATGATTATGTAGTGTTTAATGCAAATGAAAGCATACAGTGTCATTGATGTTTAAAAATGGAAACAACAGTCATACATATTATATCATAAAAGTATTGAAAGAATGTGAATGAAAATTCCACCAACAATCTGAACTGCAAGGTGTTTATAGGTTTCTGCTGCTTCTTACATTCAGATTAATGTTATTTAATTCAAAGTTCCTTTTTTCAAATGCATGGGTTATGTATATTTAATTCTTCCATCATAAAATAGAATTTTTGTTTTTTTTGTTTTTTGAGCCATCCTCTTTGTGAGTGTCCTTACTGGGTATAATTCTTTGCAAGTAGTCCTTTGTCCTGATCTATACTGTAATCAGAATTTGTACATATGGCTCAAAATGAATGATCAAATTAATTTAAAATACTTAATGTATTTTCAAAGATGAATATCTGCAGCATCAAAATATCTATGGAAAAAGGTATTTTTTTTTAACTGCACAAAAAACACAATGTGTGGCAAAAAGAAATGAGTTGTGACAAGAAACAGGCAGGGAATGAAATTTACTATATTAGTTTTTGTACAAGTATGCCTCACTTTACAGAATACATGTAATTTTCAAAATGTGGAAAATTATTTTTTTATATCAAGTCTTAGTTTAGACATGTTAGCAAAACCCACTTATAAGAGAAAATGTGTGTGTAGGTATGTGCTTTGTGTGTGCGTATTTGCTCAGCTCTTTGCGTGTCCCTGTCTAGTCAGATAGGGGCACAAAGAGAGCTGTAGAAAAGAAGCTTATAAAGGCTTTCAATGTATATCCAAATCACAAATTCCAAATCCTAATCTTGAAAGATTTTTATAAGGCTTATGTATGAAAGCACCTGTATATTTACATTGAAATGGAAGTGACATGCCACCCAGATGGTGAGGATGGTATTGGGAGAGATTTTCATAGAATTTCAATATCTAGATTACAAGCTACATAAGAGCAGATATCATTCTATGTTTTGATCACTGAAATTTCCTAAGCCTCTAGAATGCTACGTCCTACATAGTGAGACTCAGTAAACATGTGTTGAATGAATGGTGCGACAATTTATAAATGATCACTCTGCTTATGTTTTAGATCACAAAAATGAGAATGTAGCCAATTATAAGTTACTTGTCTGAAGCAAATGGTGGCAAAAGACTAATATGCCAGTTCCTAAGGCAGTGATATTATCCTTCGATAAATTATTTTACTATTTAGTGCTAAATCAGTAATAAAAGTAAACATGAACCGAGGTCACATATACTAAAAGAGAATTTCCAGGCAAACATATTCTTAGACTCTATATACCTCCTTATGTAAATCAATCTCTGATTTACAAAAAATTTGAGCTGAGGTAGATAAGGCATTATAAATTTTATAACGAAGACTTATTCATCTATTCAATAAACATTTAGTAAATCTTTTCCTTCAGCAGGATGCTTAGTAGTAGGGATATAATTGTGAGCAAATGACTGTCATGATCCCTGTCCCATGGACATTTTCTCTTGCGACAGAAGCAAATGAGAAAAAGTAAACACATAAGTGAGTAAAATAAATTTGTCTAATGATAAGTGCTTTGAACAAAATAAATAGAGATGGGAGTTTGGGAATTGAATGAGCCTGTAGTTACAGTTCTCAGGGGACCAATTTTGAGGAGATAACAGTTAAGCTGAGATCTTTAAATTGTAAATTCAGCTTAAAAAGATATTTTCTCAGTTGGATAGGATCTAAATATCTCCAAAGGCAGGCATATTTGCCATTGGGAGGGCAGAAGGAGAGAGGCTACTATACCTGTAACGTACAATGATCAGTAGAGTTGGAAATGCTTGCATCTGATAGTTAATTTCCATTTACCAAAGTGGAAACATTCCTACTCTGTAAAGTAGTTAGTATGATGCACCCATATTTTTTGTATTGTTCAACCAATGTTTGGGATGTTAAAATAACTTCCAAATATTAAACAAAGCAATAGAATTTTGATAATACCCAAACAAATGCAGTGTAATTTTATATATTAAGTTTTGACGATTTTTCTATTTTTTATTTGATTTCTTTATTTTATACATGTTTCCCAGGATAGTCCACTGGTCTTACAGTCTGACAGGAATGTAACAGTGAATGCAAGAAATCACATGGGGCAGTTAACTGGACAGCTGACAGTAGGTGAGTGTTTGGGGGTAAATTCACTTGTACCATCTTACTCCATTTAATACTCTGTGGTTGTTTAAATTGGGAAAAGCAAAAATATACTATTTCTCTAATATATAACTAGACATCACACACAGCCCAATTATCTTACATATGATTAGATTTGTCAATTATGGTTTCCTCTGTTTGGCAGTTATTACTCTTGTCAAATGTTTTATCATGAGACTGAATTACATATATTCGGCTGTTATTCCACTTGAATTATAAAACGCACAATTTTCTTAACAAATATCTTCCTGGTATATGTTAAATTAAACAGCTTTGAACAATCATGTGAGATATATATGTATTCTTTACCATAGGCAAATAATTTATTAATGAATATTATTATATGCTTACATAAATTAGAAATGACATAATATTTGTATATAATAAATGTTAAATTTGGGAATTATTTATGAATTTGACTTTGAATTATCTATGCTTTCAGGTTTATAGGCTTTAGAATTTATAAATATGTTATTGAAAAAATATTAGTTTTATCATATTGTCACAAATTTCAATGTAGATATTCATATTATATGGCATTATTATTAGATTCAGTTTTTGGAAGATGAAAGGCAAATTAAAAGTCAGTTGTAGTTATGTAAAATGATACAAAAGTTTGATTTGTGTGTAATTGATAAGATATTTTTAGAATACTCTATTTTCCTGGAAAATTGCCTAACACTAATTGTGTGTGTATGTGTGTGTGTGTGTATGAAAGTACATTATAAATGGTAAATTACAATTCTGAGGAATGAGTTATCCTCATCCTAATGTGAAATTCATCGTTTTAATGCTAATGTATGTTTATAATATTTCTAATTAAATGATAAAATATGACATTTGAAATGTTAGATTTATAAACATGAGTTTGATTCCGTTCACTTCCTTGGAGGTGTATGAAATAGTTTTTGATATGCTATTCATTTTAATGAAGCCAAAAGTGAAGGTTGTATTTCAGCATATACGTATTTCCAAAAACTTACATTTTATTTATAATAACTAAATTGTATTTTACATATTATTTAAAGCAAAAGAGTTGGTCAGTAGATATGTATTAATTACTATAAGTACTTAGTAGATATTTTGTGATAACATAAAAATTACAAATGAAAGCAAATACAAATATAGTAAAAGTTAAAGAAAAGAAACATGTCTATCCATACAGAATAGAACAGATTGAGAAGCACCAGGCACTCAATTGAATTGACCATGCCAGTTCACTGTTGTGCTGGAATGGTAGAAGTAGGCCTAAACTGGCAGATTTTCTACATCATACTCTCTTAATGTCGAGAATGCTTTATCTATACTAGATAAAACTTTCTTTTATGTTCTGTTCTTGTTTCAAACTTACTTTGATGTATGCCAATGGAGGGGAAGAGAGAGAGAAGAAGGAAAAGAGAGAGAGGGTGTGGGTGGAGGGGGGAAAGGTTATGCTTAGTATTAAATGAAGCAAATCAATAAGTTTATGATATACCAGCTTATTTCTGTGGGTGCAAATATGCTCATTCCAAAGTAGCTAAAACTAAAAACTCTAACATCCTGCTCCTCTAGGTGTACTGTTGATGATATCCATCTTTTTACTGTTTTGTATTTTTCAACATACAAAGAACAAAGGAAAAATAGATATAGGGGAGTGGGGAGGAAATAATGCATTCACATTTGGAGTCAAACTAGATGAGACTCCAAAAATTTGTAGTTCTTAGAGACTCAGTTTTCTCATCTCTAAAATAGAGATAATGATACTTTTTTGAATAATGTAAGAAGCAGGGCAATTTCAATGTCTGTAAATGGTCGACAATCATATTTTGAATAGCCATTATTTTCATGATGGTGATTTTAATAATTGGTATCATTTAAGTTACAAATACATTTCTGTTACTTGTGAAATCTTATGATTATTTTCTGTCCAATATACCTCTGCAAGAGTACTTGAGGAAGGTACTCTGGATTACCCTACTGTTGTAGATCTACTGCAAAACACATCACAGAAAATGTATCTGATGTGTGGAAAAATGTTGAATCATGTCAGGATAAAATTGTCATTAGTAGAATTTGAAGAGAAAATAGGATGAATTCAAGCGATGTATTCAATCAACATTCATTCTGAAAAATATAAAAGACTTAATTTTTTTTAAAAGACTTAAATTTTAGTTGTATTGACATAAAATAGCTATTATAACCCTCTTTTCCTGTTGCCTTTTTTCCTTTCCTTCAGTTTTTGTTTAGGGGAACAATTTTGATTGTGGTATAGACTTGGTATTGTTTTGCAATGGTTAAAAATACACTACCAAAAATGGACTAATACTAATGGAAAATAAATTCAGTTACTCTTTATTTTCTAAGTAAAACAATTCTGATTTCTACCCTATGTCTATCAATTATTATTAGAAAACTGACAAACATTATATTCACATTATATATGGGAAAAGAAATGTACCTTTTCAGTAGCTACCTGATTATATACGAAATTGGTCAGCAAAGCAAATATCTATTCCCCTTGTACCCTGCCATTTTTTCCCCCAATATAAGACTTCCTTTCTACTGATTAAATTTGTGGGGATATGTGTAATCTAAGACCTAAACACATCAGGTGTGTTAATTCTAATTCAGACTCACTCTGAAAATATGAACCCAGATTATTTCTAATTCAATAAATTAAAGTAATATATTTTAAGCATATGCCAACTCAGACATAATAAAATTAAATCTTAATATTTTTAGAATTGATGTAAATAATATCAATTGACAAATAACATTTGTATACTTATAAAGTTCCAGGCTTTTTTTTTAAATTAAAGTTTATTGGGGTCACATTGTTTAGTAAAGTTACATAGGTTTCAAGTGTACAATTCTATGATATATCATCTCTATATCACATTTTATGTTCACCACCCAGAGTCAGTTCTGCTTCCATCACCATATATTTCACCCTGTTTACCCTCATCTACTACTTCCCTTCCCCCTTCCCCTCTGGTAACCACTAAACTGTTGTCTGTATCTGAGTTTTTATATCTTTATTTTTTTGTCTTGTTCCTTTGTTGCTTTCAGTTTTATATCCCATATATCATTGAAATCATATGGTTCTCAACTTTTTCTGTCTGACTTATTTCTCTTAGCATAATAATCTCACCAATGTTCATTGCAGCTTTATTTACAGTGGCCAAGGCATAAAGTTCCAGACTTTATGTTAAATGTCTGTTAATATAAGAATACCCCCACACCCCCACCCCACAAAGTCTAAGATTCCAGTTTTTCATAGGAGGAGATTAATGAATTCAAGTTTCCTTTATACATTTTTGTTCTTCTTAGAACAAAGCTGAAAGAGAGGCATCAGATTGCTGTTGGGAAGTGGTTAAAGAAAGTGCAAGATCCCAAGAGGTCAGATTCCTTGATGAAAAAAAAAAGACAAGAATTTTCATAAGCATGTCTGAGAACTATTATTCAGATCAAAATTTCTATTTTTCAATTTAATAATTCATTTATTTTGTAGTAAGTGACAAAAATGGTGTATAATTTAGGTATTATATGTTCATATTGTTGATAGCATGATATTTTATATTTTTCAGAACACTTTCATGAAATAATGTGGATAAAAGATGTGATTTATGCACCATTTTTGTGAAACTTATCATATCCCCTTAGGAAAATGCAGCAATGTGATTTATAGAATAAAAATCATTTTAGGGCAGCGCGGATGAAATATTATCATGTAATTTTGATATAGACTTTATTCATAATACTGATAATAGTAATAATAATGTAGTAATTTGCTAAAAATATAAGGACCTTTCTCACAATTTCATGAGGATAATTAATTATCTTTTATTTACCAATAACATTACATTGATCTAGAATAGAAAAGATTTAAACTACTTTTATAAGTAGTTTAAAAATATAAATGCTAATTTCATAAAAATAATTGCTCTCCAATAACTCATAACCAACTTGATTAAGGTTTTAAATTGCATGTTGCTTATTCTTACATTATGTTATAAATTATTGTTTATTTTTGATAAAAGCAATGGCTAATATTTTTCCCCTTTTGTATGTCTTTTGTTGTGAGTCTAGCTAGAGAATAAAAATAAAAGGAGGATAAACTGAAAAGTTGAATATGAAGTAGTATTAATGGCTAAAGCTAGTTTTGTTTTTAATTAATTTTGGTCACTAGCCTCCTTCATTTAAATTCGAGTTACAAACAATGATGTTTGAGAAACCCAGAATGATTGCTATGGGGTCCCGTGTTGTAAACACAAGTTCCATAATGCCATGTCTATATCATTATCCCAGTAAAACATTAAGACTCATTGGCTATTTAAGTAATTGGAATGTCATTATTCTGAAAGTTTACTTTTAAAATGTGCTTAAAGTCACAATTTTATGTTTCAAATGGCATTTCATATTTCATCATAATTCTCCTTGTTTAATGTTCAATAAATATGGGAGAATAAATTAACTCCTAGGAACTGCTAGCTATTGTCAGAATCATTTATTCACCGTTGATATTCTCATTTCCATTCATCAAACATCAGTGACATATTAAATTGCATAAAAACCTCTGTTATAATCTATAATTCCTCACTTTTCTGTGTTTCTTCAGTAATTCTTCAAACTTCTTCAAATTAATTCTTAAATAAGTCTAATTAGATGGAAATAAGAAAGAATGTCATTGGAAAGAAAGTAAACAGTGGTATTTACATTTGGTACTAATATTCTTTTCATATTTTACATTTTGAGGATTAAATACCACAGAATACTGAAAACAAGTATAGGCAGCTTCTGCAGGGCAGTCGACTGGTTTCTTCTGAGGTCTAAGGAGCTTGCATTCCTTGCCCTGGGGATTTCGGAGGGAGCCTGTCAGGGTGTGGGCATGATGAGCTGCAGGCAGATGGGCCAGAGCAGAAGTGTCAGCCTTTTGCCTTTTCTAGGGGCTGTCAATCGGCTACACACTTAAAAATCATTTTTTTTTTTAATGACTAGAGAAGATGTGCTTGTTAAGAAAAAGTACACATTAGGATTCTGTAAGAAAATATTTTTCTTTGGTTTGTTTTCTTCTCATTTTAAGTCAATGTTCATGAATAACACTGTCCATAGGATGAAACAAACATTTTTAAAATACACTAAGTTTATAGGGAGATAAAAATTACAAATGTATAAAATTACATTAAAATTAGTGCATTGTTTATCTTTATGAAACTTATTTATATTCTGTAGAGTAATTAATTAAACTGCATTGACCTTCCTGGTAGTACAGGTGTAAAGGGAATCGTGACTAATGATATGATCCCACTGCACTTAAGGAGAAAACATCTGAGCCTCTTATGGGAAACCAAAGTTTATTTTTGTTTGTTTGTTTTCTCAGTTACACTGACTAAAATATACACATTGGTTAATAGAAAGAAAACTGGATGATACAGTATCTACTATTTTAGCAACTTTATATCAAGAGAAGCATTGGATCTGCTAGCACTTTGGCATAACGCTTAAAGAATGCTGAGAACAGGACGATAAAGTGCAGTTAGATACAAATAATTGTGGGTGGCAAAAAAAAAAAACATGTTTACTGATTCAACTTAAGTGAAGGATAAAAATCTAGACCTACTTGCAAGAGATGATGTGTGTGTCCATTCCTTAGGTGATATACACTTTCACTTGGGCTTGTCATTGATCAGATGAAGTGAGAGCCCGGAAAGTAAATAATTGTAGTTGGATATTTTCATTTCAGAAGTAAAGTGAACTGATGATAAATTTCACATCCTTTAGTAAAAACTGAAGACCCTAAATTATTCTCTTAAGTGTGTCGATGATTCTCTGCCCACTTCATTTTCAAGACACACACACACACACACACACACACACACACACAGAGGCTTCCCCACAGAATTGGTGTAAGGAAGGTATTGGGAAGCAAAGCCAGTGCAACTTTATAGAAACGTTTCTGAGTCTACTACTGCACACAGCAAGATTCATTGAGACATCAGCATCTTTTTAATTAAATGTATTGGGGTGACATTGGTTAATAAAATTATATAGGCTTAAAATGTACAATTCTACAATATGTCATCTATATATTTCATTGTATTCCATGCAATATGCTACATGATAATATGTTTGGAAGCTTTTCCAAAAACATTTACTGACCACCTATCACAGCAAAATAAAACCTCTATAATGCAAGTAGTAAGTAAATCACATAATTTTAAAGATCAATCACATAATTAACCACAAAATTTTAACAGTAACTATATTACTATTAAGAATTTGATATACATTAATGCTTATTAGATTGTTTAAACCCCTGAGCATTTTTTAATGTTCCACAAATCTAAGTTAATTCATATATTCTAAGATTTCACAAGATTAGACACAAAACATTCTTGCTAGAAAGTCACTTTGATTATGACTATTAAGAATTACGAAGAAAAAAGAATTCTTTGTTATAGAAAACCAAAAAAATCAGTAACTGAGTGCAATGAAAATTATTTTTAAAATACAAGAATATTTTAACTAATAATAATATGAGGATAATCATGATTTATATAATATATCAAAATGTACAAGAGTATGTTCACTTAAAAATATCATAATTTCTTCAGAAACTAGTTCTGGGACAGAATTACTATTGGATAATTAATAGCATGAATTCTGGAACAGCTAAATCCCAGTTACTCGGGCGTGCTCTCTAGGCCTCAGTGGAGATAGTATGAGTATTCATCTCATACAGTAGATGTGAGAATTAAATAAGTCAATATACGTGAAAATCTTGGAATAGTTCCTCAAGCATACTATGCATTATGTAAATGTTAATAAATGTAATTTTTATTAGATCTTCATGTAAACAATTGTGTACACTTGGCCAAGCCTCTGGGTTTTACTTTCCTTATCAATGAAATGAGTATTTGCTAGATTGTCTCCATGGTTCTTTCCTGTTCCGAGTCTGAAAGTGAAAATTATTTCTTACCTTTAGAGAAGGACATCAGTTAATGAATACTCAGGTCCATTAAATTCCCCACTATTCAGTAGTCCTGACAAAATTCCATCTGATTTGAATTTTTGACATCTTAGCCACAAATTATAATTATATATTTTAGATTTAAAATGAAGAATGCAAATAAGCACAACTAAATCAGCATCATTGTTCTTTTTTTATTTTTTTCATCAAAATGGAGCTTATAAAACCTTTTTTAAAATAAAATGTAACCCACAAAATAATTAAACAAGCCCAATCAGCTTATTTTTGTAAAGCCTAAACATCAGCATGTTTTGTCCCTAAATGAATGGAGAAAAATATAGATGAGGGTTGTATAATAAATATTTAAATACCCCTAACGTGACATGTAATCTTGCATTAAAGCAATTACTGTGAACACCTGGGAATTGCTTAATTGACTGCAGATGGTGTAGAACATATAAAAAGTAGGTTACAGATTATTCTCACGTACCAAATTTATGTTTTTTGTCATTGACTCGTTTTAACTTAGAGAATGTTGTAATAGTCTGGGACAACTTAATAAGAATGAATATTTTATGTAAAATAGTCTGCAAATCTTAGAGGATAGATCAACAAAACACTTAGGTTTAATATTATACATATATTTTTAAATGATTAAATGCATTGATGATTTTTAAGAGTTCATTGTTAATACCAATTTATTTATTTATTCATATAAATTAAACTACTATTAGTTTAACATTAATTAATCCATTTGAGAAAACAGTACGTTGAAGCAGATGCCTATGATATTAGAAGGATGGAATTCTTAGAAATTAGGACCCTAAATCTGTGTAACTCAGGTATAACGAAATTTACAGTGTCTGAAGAAAAGATAATAATGTGCATATTTTAAAAAGTTATATCACAGGAGTATTTATGTCATTGTTTTAACATCCTGAGTCATTACACTATCATTTTAATTTAAGTTATTATTTGTTATTACACTAAAAACAAAAAAAAACGCAGTCTCAAATATTTAATCTCTCAAATATGCGTAGAGTCAGGGGTGCAGAATCAAGGAATACTGATAATTGTTTTCTTCCTGGAGAACCTAGACCAAATTCTGAAATGGATGATTTGGCTAGTCATTTTCAGCCTTTGGTGGCCTGTCATCCTTCTCTTTACAGGTACCCCATGCCCTAGTCTGGGATCAATCATTGAAGTTCTGTGATGTCAGTTCCATTTAACAGTGGTCTGTTTTATGGTCCTAAAAACTATACCTGTAAGGTGTTGGCCGCTATTTCTCAAGACTGTTAGTAGCTAATCTACTGAAATTGTCAGGGATGCTAATGCTTTCATTGATAGGAAAACATCTTTAAACATTCTCCTTTCCAGGCAAAATATATGTTTCAAATATGGTCTTTAGTTGTCAAAGGAATAAATCAAGTCTTGAATATTTAAGAATGAAGGTTTACGATAAAGTGAGAAATGGTGGTTCTATTGAGACATATTGTAAAGGCAGCATACTCTACCATCTTAGCATTACCTAGGCCAGTCCATCTCCTTATATGATGTTAAAAAGAGATAATAGATTTTTTTCAACAAATATAACGCAAGAACATCAGTATTTCTGACATTATAATACTGAGAAAAGCACTAAAGAAATTAATAACCATTTTGTTATTTCTATGATCACATAAAGTTATTCAAAATATGCTATGACTAGAGCCCAGTGTTTAAATTTTAATGGTAAGTATATTGTAATGAGATAAAATTATTTATTACAGAACTCATTAAATGATAAAAGTAGAATAAAGTAAACAAAATAGGAAAAGATTGTTTTTTTACTTCATATTTTAGATAGTTAGCATTATAGCTATATGATTTATCTGAAATTAATGAGTTTATAATTTATACACTGAACCAAGCTTTGTTTCTAATTTGGCTCCATTTGTGGGACCTCAGATTGCTGGTGAATTTGAGTTTCATATATAATTGACTTATTGAACATGTAATTTTTTGTTAACCTCAATAAGAAAATCGTCTTTGGAAATTGGGTTAATGGGGCATACTGTTCACAAATATAAGGTTATGGAACTAATTATCCAAAAACATCTGGTAGTAGGAAGCTAAGTAAAATTTAGGGGTCCGTGTATACACAGAAGATTATTTACTTCAGGATTTGAGGCCCTAGATGAGGTTACAATCAAGCCCAGACTATTAAAAACAATGCCAATTGTCTGTTCATGGAATAGAGGGAAATAAACTGTGGGGGCCATTACTTACGACATAGTTCTATTAACCACATCAGTTTGTTTTTTTTCAAGTTTTACTTTCGATTATATGTCTATTCTTATGTGTAATTTTGGAGAAATTCCAAGTCAGATGATGAATACATCAGAAAAATAAAACACAGTGGGAATAGAAAATTGAGTATAGGAAAGGGAAAAATAAATGACAGCAATTCCTTTTTCCAAGTATTTATTGGACTCCTGACAATATATTCCTCATAGTGAGGAAACAGTATTACCAAATTTCTTAAGACAACCTTAAGATTGTTATAAATCCCTTAATCTGTGTTCTTTAGTTAAAGTATTTAATAAGCTCTGAATTTACTTGCAACCTTTTTCCACGATATTTTCTCTAGATATTTTGCCATATATATGTATATATATATATATATTGCCATATATATATATATAGAGAGAGAGAGAGAGAGAGAAAGAGATTTTGCCATACATATAATATATGGTATATATATTATATAAATATACATAATATATAATATATATATTTATATTAGATATATTATATATTATATAAACATATATAATACATATATACCATATATTATACATGATATATATATATACACACACACACATATGTATATGTATATGTGTCTCTATATATAATATATAATGTATGGTGTATATATATTATATCATATATAATTTATATATGGTGTAGATACATATTATATTATATATTATATATACAATGCAATATACAGATGGTATATTAGAGAATTGTACACTTGAAATCTATATAATTTTGGTTTCAAATGTACAATTCTCTAATACACCATCTGTATATCACATTGTGTGTTCGCCACCCAAAGTCAAATCTCCTTCTGTCACCATATATTTGACCTCCTTGACCCTTTTTACCTTCCCCTCACACCCTTTCCCTCTGGTAATCACCATATTGTTCTCTGTGTCTATGAGTGTTTGTTTCTTTGTTTGTCTTGTTTGTTTGTTGCTTTTAGTTTTATATCCCATTTATGAATGAAATCATATGATTCTCAACTTTTTCTGTCTATTTCACTTAGCAGGATATTCTCGAAATCCATCCATATTGTCATAATGGCAGCATTTCATTTTTCCTTATGGCTGAATAGTATTCCATTGTATATATTTTTGAAAGACCTTATGGCACCAAAGTGAAAGTCCTGAACCACATGGCTTCACTAGTGAATTCTACCAAACATTCAAAGATGATTTAATACCTGTCCTCCTCAACCTCTTTCAAAAAATTGAATATGATACAATACTTTCTAACTCATGTTATGAGGCCAACATTACCATGATATTAAAACCTGGCAAGGACAGCACACACAAAAAAAGAAAACTACAAACCATTTTTTTTTCTGTTGAATACACATGCAAAAATCCTAAACAAAATACTAGCAAATTGAATACAGCAATACATTAAAAAGATAATACATCACATGATCAAGTAGAGTTCATTCTAGGAGCACAAGAATGATTCAATACATACAAACCAATGTGATACACCACATTATTAAATAAAGGATAAAAATCACATGATCATATCAGTAGATGCAGTAAAAGCATTTGACACGATATAACATCCGTTTATAATGAAAACACTCAATAAAATGTGTATAGAAGGAAAGTACCTCAACATAATAAAGGTCCTATATGACAGACCCTCAGTTAATATCATACTCAATGGTAAAAAATAGAAAGTTTTTCCTCTAAGATCAGGAACAAGACAAGAATGCCCATTCTCACCACTGTTATTCAACATAGTAGTGGAAGTCCTTGCCAGAGCAATCAGGCAAGAGAAAGAAATAAAATGCATCTAAATTGGGAACAAAGAAATCAAATTGTCACTTTTTGCAGACAACACGATTCTTTACACAGAAAACCTTATATACTCTGTCAAAAAACTATTAGAAACAATAAACAAATACAGTAAAGTTGAAGGATACAAAAATCTACAAAAATCCATTATACTAACAATGAAATTTTAGGAAACAAAATGAAAAAAAAATTCCTTTTGGAATTGCAACAAAAAGAATAAAATACCTAGGAAAAAAATACCTAGGAAAGGATGTGAAGGACCTATACACTGAAAACTACAAGACATTATTAAAATAAATTGTAAAAGACACAAGAAATGGAAATATATTCCATGTTCATAGATTGTAAAAATCAACATAGTTAAAAAGGCCATATTGCCCAAAGCAATACACAAATTTAATGCAATCCCCATCAAAACCTCAATGGCATTTTTTAAAGAAATAGAACAAAAAACATCAGATTTTTTTTTTTTATTAAACCACAAAAGAATTCAAATAGCCAAAGCAATCCTAAGAAAAAAGAACAAAACCAGAGGTATCTCACTTCCTGAATTCAAATTATACTGCAAAGCAACAATATTTTGTCATATATTTATTTGCCTGAATTCAAGAATATCAAATCTCATATATTCCCTTCCTGTATTGATCCAATTTTAGCATGACTTGTTTTGAATCTTCTATTCTGAGGTCACATGTCTGCTGCTTTGTTTTGTAAATGCTCACGCAAACATATCAGTCTAGTGTAAATTTAA
Source organism: Rhinolophus ferrumequinum (assembly GCF_004115265.2). Classification (NCBI taxonomy): domain Eukaryota; kingdom Metazoa; phylum Chordata; class Mammalia; order Chiroptera; family Rhinolophidae; genus Rhinolophus; species Rhinolophus ferrumequinum. The sequence continues at coordinate 70,350,763 of NC_046287.1, read as the reverse complement.
TATTCCATCCTCCTTTATCCCTTCCCCAAAGAAGTAAAGAATGTTAATAACTCATAATTTTTAAAACCCATCTTCTCTCCTGTCACATTATTTAGAAACAATCTCTCATTTCTAATCTTACATTGCCTTTGCCATTTTGTATCATTCCACAAAGATTACTAAAAATAATTTATAGACCAGTCATGATGCAAGTTATTTTTTTTGCGAGGAGTAGGGATAGGTGGTTCTAAAAAAATAAATAAGCTTACTTTCCCCATACTCCGTCTTTCTGAGGCCTCCTACTTGGATCTCCTTATTTCATCACCAGCTCATTCCTTACCCAATTTTTACTTTTAACTGAATCTACTTTAACCGAATCAGTAAATGGACCAACAACCTAAGCCACACTGGAGAATCGTGGGTAAATATATCTGGGGAATAAAGGCTTCAATATTATACACTAAGAAATCAATTATAATCTTTTCTCATTTAAAGCTCAGAGAAATTATAAACTGTAATAATTAAAATTACTAAAATAAAAGATGCAACACCAAGTGCTACCATGGATGAGAGCTGCTGGATCTCTCAAGCACCACTGCAGCTGGGAATGCAAAATGATAGAACCACTCTGGAAAAGTTTGCCTATTTTCTGTAAAGTTAGCAAGATCACACAGATCTTGTTAAATTCCTTTAAGAAACTTTTGATAAAGTCTGAGGTGCACATTTAACTACATTTCTTTTGCAGGTATCAGATTATGTACAATCAATGATCATTTGCTGCCCAGATCCTTATTAATTTTATTGAAATAACTAAATCCTCATTATCGATTGAAAGTGAGTTTAGATTAGACTCATTTCATTTTCAGTCTTAAATTTCATAAAATCATTTTCACATAATTTCCATCTGATACCACATCACTAAAATATTTTCCCCATCTGTTTTTATGTTATCTATATCTTTTATCTAAGTTGTGTGATATGCTCCTTTAACATATCACATATATGTAGATAACTCCCAAATCTTCCCCTCTAACTTTTGTTTTCTATTTCTTCAGGCACAACTATTTTTTTTTATTTTGTCTACCTGATGACCATGCTCATCTCAAACTCAACATAAATTTACTATTTGGTACTTTCGAGAAGATAACAAATAATCTACATTTGCCTCAATTTTTAGTTTTAAAAGGTAGAGGTAGCTAAATTTCTTTTTAACACTAATATTTCATAATTGTAGAATTTTTTTAATTTAATGAAACTAATCAGCTTCCCTTCAAAAAACAGCACTTGTTTTTGTTTTCTCACCCATAATCAACTGATAATTTAGAATAGCCCATAACTTCTTTTTTTGGTGGGGGGGGTAATTTTGTTTTTCATTATTAGTTTCAGGTGTATAGAACACAATAGTGATTAGACATTTACACACCTCACGAAGTGATAACCCTGACATGTTTACTACTCATTTGACACCGCACACAGCTATACAATACCATTGACTATATTCCCTATTCTGTGCTTTACATTCTGAGACTATATATATATGTGTGTATATATATACACACACACATATATTACGTATGTATTATATATAATATATATTATATATGTAGCATATATATTATATTTTTTAATTAGAGTTCATATTCAGTATTACTTTTTATTAGTTTCAGTTGTACAGTGTAATGGTTAAGCATTTATATATGAAGTAATCCCCCAATAATTCTAGTACCAATCTGACACTATGCATAGATTTTACAATATTATTGACTATATTTCCCATACTGTATTCCACATCCCTCTGACTATTGTGTAACTACCAATTAGTACTTCCTAATCCGATCACCTTTCTCACCCATCCCCCAATCCCTCTCCCTTCTGGCAACCAATAGCCCATAGTTATTTTGAGTGTAACACTAAATAGGTCACCTCTGCCTTTGAATAACCTCCTTAAAGCTCAATAAAAATAGAAAGTATTTCTGATACACATTTGTTGAAATCACACTGATAACAAAGGAAATAACATGAATGCAAACAATGTAAAGCTACTGAAAATTAAACAAACTCCGGTGAATTATGGTTCTTAGGAGTAAGAAGTTTCAAAGGAGAATGTGTTTAGAATATAAAAGGAAGAAACGCTGCAAGACTGATTTAGTGTCAAATGGAAGTCACAAGGTCACTGGCTGAGCATAGAAAGTGATGAATAACAACTGTGCTATTTCAAAATACAGCAAGAATTTGCTTATATGTAGAATATTTAATGGATTGAGGGAAGTGTTAGTAAGTTTACAGTATAAGTAATAAAAATAAACAGTTTTGAAAGAGATTCTAATAAGTGTTGCAAAGAAAGAACATCATGTGACATTAGAAATAATTTAATAATGATTATGATCTTAAATGGGTTTTCTGGCCCCCTTCCATTCTTTCTTTTATCACGCCTCTTCCCCCCTGATCATTTTACAATATTTATGGTAACATAATAAAAGCTTTTCTATGCCAGAACATCAATAGATCAGAATTTATGTTTTTCTTTCTTTCTGTGTAGCAGACATACACAAAGTAATCAAAGAAATATTATTTAGTATAATTGAGCTTTCGTATATGGATATATTTCAGCAGCACAAAGTTATATAACACATACTAAATAGTGACCGTAAATTTTGGTACTAAGCCATGGAAGGCACAAATAGAAAGTGTAAATTCTTTTCTAACTCACTGTCCCTGCATCCCTCCAGCCTTCAGAGCTAGAGATATTTCCTATGCATTTGCCACCAGGTTTATACCCACCGTAGTTCCCAATGCTCTCTTATCTGCTCACAAGGAGAATACTAAAACTTATTGTATAGT